>NC_064641.1:104531111-105137049 GCF_023864345.2 Schistocerca serialis cubense
CTTAACTTGACATTATAAGATTGTACAGCTTTTTATCTTTCCTGTTTGTAAGAAGTTCCATTTATTTTTGTATCCCAGATGTCCGATGATGATTTGGGGCAAAACTGGTAGAAATAAGAAAAAAATTTCACAGCAGCTGGTGGTGGCATAATATGAGTTTTCATAAGTATTTTACAAAAAGTGGGATACCACTTGCTTTGAAAATATTTACTGATATATTGTAAAGAGGTTCCTTTGCAAGATATTGGTGAAGTGCCAAAATTTATGTTTTCTGTAGTTTTCACAAATAACTTTTGGTGAATACTGAGTGGGTTTCATTTGAAACGCCATAGCTAGTTTCTTTTCTATCCATATCTGACTTGTGTTCATGCATTTGAAAGGCCACAGCCAGTTTATTTTCTGTCCATATCTGACTTGTGTTCATGATTTACTGTCAATGGTGTCATTGTCAGCAGGATGTTAACACTAATCTGCCTTCTTTTTTGCTAAAGCATTATTATGTGCGAGTAGACATAGTTATTTTTTGGCACTAGTTGTTCACACAGATGATTGGAATATGGTACGAAACAAGTTGTTGTATTTTTTTTATATACTGATCTCTGACACCAGTTAATCAGACACTGCACGTGAGCCTTCCTATGTGACTGTTCCTTCATTTTATTCCAGCCATCTACCTGTTTTTTTGTAACCAAAAGACCCACTCATATCCTCCCAATTTCAGTTGCACTGTCAGTCGCGACAGTACTAAAGGCACTCTTTTTTTCCCCCCTCCTGTTTCAAAAGATGGTGCCTACTTAAATTTATTTCCTCCCCTGCCACTGTTCCCAGGATACAGTAGTCTTACCTGTATCCAAAAATACCCTCTTTCACCTAAACCGTATCAAAATCCATTATTCCAAGTTCTCTGTTCTTTGTTTTATTTCTTCAATTTTCTATTTGTGCACTGTTTCAGACTTATTTTATTATCTTTTCTTTGTTATCATTGTGACAAATTACCATTTACTGCTGTCCTGTTCTTTAAACTGGCTTTAAACTTCTTGTTTTCCGTATTTGCCAGTGGATTCCAGTTTCTCTTGTTTATATTGACATGTTCCCCATCACAACATTTACTGTGAATATGAGCTCTGGAGTGGATTACTAACTATATTGTGACATTAGCACAAGTTTTCCGCACCAGTGGAAGATAGGTCCTTTGTACCTGCAAAGTGCATGACATTGTGTTCAATTAATTGAGTCCCTTATCTGGAGTCTCAAGTCACTCATCACAACCCTTTATTTTGTGTTTGATCTAAAACAATTTAATTCTGTTTCCTAGAATATTGCTAGCTGTTATTTTGAATTAGTATTTTTCTACTTTTGCAGGTGGTAATTAAAGCTATTTGAAAAGATTTTTTAAAAGTTGTCATGTGGAAGGAACCCGATGTTTTGAAATGTAGTGCCCTATTACTGTTTTAAAACCCAGACACATAAATTTTAGGTTCTTACTTTGGAAAATAGTGACATGATATATACTATGGATGCTTATGGTATGAAACCCTGTTGTGCAGTGAATGCTTAGTGAATAGTGTTGATGATAGTTGACATGGCATTGGCTGGTGGATATCATTGAAATTTGAAATTCTAAGCTTAAACATAATTGAGTGATTACTATTCTCTGACTGAGATATTGAAATATTGCAGTTCATCGCTTGTTGTAAGGATTTCTGTTTATTTATATTGTCATCACTCAGTTATGTTTAAACCCCAGTATCTTGAAATGAACAAAATTAGAGGTATACCACTATTGAAAAATAAAATAGCTTTGATACAATTTTATAATTGGTGCAACTGTGCACATTCTTCATTACTTTTACTGTGTTTTGGAAACGGTGTCATTTGCCAGTATAGTTTCATCATTCAAAGAGCTGTAGTCTCTCAGGATGGCAAAACCTACGTACAGGTGTGTCCATGTTGCTTTGGCTACACCTGGAAGATAAATTCAGATATAAAGATACAAACCCCCCCACCACCACCACTACCACCACACACACACACACATATTATAGGTATATGCAGTTAGTTTCCCTCTGTTATTATTATTATTATTATTATTCCAGCCAGTGCTTTCATTTATTGCTGAAATTTTAACCGTATTTGACAGATCTTCTTCTCCCCCCCCACCCCACCCCACCCCCACCCCCCCTCCAGGGAATAATTTCACAGATCATCATTGGTAGAAATATATTTTCTAATTATCATATCAATACTTGCCAAGAATTCTACAGTCATTCACATTACTGTACATTTTGTCCTCTATTGAATTTTGAGACATATTTATGAATCTGTGATTTACTCATTGATTCATCCAGGTAAATGGGAGTGTCTGTTAGTGTCAGGTTGCACGCATGCGGAAGGTTTCACGCATGCAGAAAATGAATCTCTACCAAAATCACAGAAGCAGCTGCTTTTTTAAAATTATATCCACAAATAAATGTAAATTCTGAAAAAACTACAATTTCCATGTGGCACACTTACTAAACTGCATTCTCAATGTAATATTGACGGGATTAAGCACTATAACAAAAGTTTCATCTGTTATTTTGTGTCTGTTTTTTTGCAGTCTTTGCTTATATCCTTTCCAAGAATTTAAAAGTACAGAATCCTGAATGAGATCATAAAAAAAAACAAAGTGCTTTAAATATGATGATAAGGAAGGATGTGAACATTTGAATTATAACTTCATCTGTAGTTATTATTTGTTAATGTAAAAGACAACAGTAAACACAGCAGATGAGATAATTATGCTGGATTTCACATTCTGTCATCTGTTGGACACTTGCCAAGGGACTGGAATTTGTGATATATCAACAAAAAATGTCTGCAGATTCAAGCAAAATGATTTTTTGTAGTTGGCAGGTGGATTTTCATTGATGCCACTTCTTTTAAGCGTCTTTTCTATATATTCCAGCACTGCACCTAATGTGGTTAGAATTGTTTTATGCCAGACCTGCTGAAACTTGATTTTTCAGGTCTTCATATCTTTCTTGTAAGCTTCATTTTTTCTTCTTAATGTTACTGTTAATATTGACACCCTTTCAACCACCAATCCATATGAATGTTATATTTTGACTTTAACATGATTTTCTTCACTTCCATAACCCCCCCCCCCCCCCCTCTCTCTCTCTCTCTCTCTCTCTCTCACACACACACACACACACACACACACACACACACACACACACACACACAATCATCTGTGCACCTGTGCATTCGTTAAAGTTGGTGATCATGCATTATTTCAAAGTCAGTATTATTTATGAGCATAAATGACAGTGACCCACAATGCGATTTCCTCACAAGTGTTTAGTATTGTCTTCGCCTTCATGATGTGTCATTGTTTTTCCTGTGTGGATTGTATGGGCCATTGTGCATTGTGACATGTTGGTTTATATGGGGGTGGGGGAGTCTTCAGTACCTAACTAGTGTTCTGTTTTGGTGCGTTGTGTAGGTTGCAGCATGCCAAATGAATCTTCTCTGCCAGTGTGGCTGCCAAACCAAGAGATAATTGCAAGGGAAGTCCTGTTAGAAGCTGAACGTGGTTTTGTTTGTCCTGAATGTGGCAAAAAGCTGCGCAGCTCTGTTACACTCAAGAGGCACATCCTCGATCTCCACCGGGTGCAGACTGAACAGTTTTGGTGCAAGATATGTAGAAAACATTATCGGACAAAAAACAGCCTTGTTGTGCATTTGTGCAAATATCATCCGAATGATAAGGGGTTGTAGTCCAAAGACACTTCTAAACTTATGTAATAGCAACATCTCATGTACTGGTATCTTAACATTTGGTGTCAGATGACTGAGTATGATAAGTGTTAACTGATAGCTGGCTAATAGATAACAAATTAGAGGATTTTCCTATCTTTTAACTCAATTATTTCATTTAACAGGATCATTATTTTCTATTGCTACAGCTTATTGAGACTGCTTGCAATAAGGAAGAGGTCCCACTATGGGACCAATTTTCAATTGCCACAACATCTTCATTCCCTTACAGGGTCACTAAATCAGAACAGTATACTCTGAGGCCATTTCACGTCATTGCATCTTCTTTGATTTTATCATCACCAATCCACTCATTCCATATCAGTGCATTTGATTCATATTACTAATTGAGATGGTTGACAGGCTTATTACACGCTAAAGAGAAACCTTAGTATGAAAAGTATGATGGTAATTTATGGGTGCCCTGTAGCAAAAGGCATAGATGTCTACTTACCAATGGCAATGGACATACTTCATGAAAATTCTTCTTGAGAGAGACATAAATCCTAATGTGGAAACTTTACCGTGAAGGATAATTGCATAAAAAAGAATTGAATTGTGTTTTTGGTTTATCTCTTCTTTGATCCATAAAATATGTGTAGGTAATGGCATGACTTTTTTGTCGCAAGACTTCAATGTATATTAATGTTACCTAGTAATTATTAAATTTTCCATTGATTATGAGAATTCTGCAGTTACAGCCATTGGACAAATAATTTCTTAGAAGCTCTGTCGTACAGAAATCAGCCTTTGCAGCAACTGGTAAAATTTGGACACAATAATACTTAATATGCTTTACTAGATGCTATAATATCTAGCAAATGATAACAATAATGGAAATTCCTGAATGAAGCAATATATAAAATAAGGGAAGGGCAATTTCTCAGCTATAGCATATCAATGCTTGAAAATTTACTAAGAAAATCACTTACATGAAAGCAGATGAGTTGCCATTATATCATGAAAGCATTTTGGGAATGCTAATTACACAAGGAGCCATTCTTGAGAGCTAAGTGTGGCTGAATGAAGAACTTCTGTTGGAAGGATGTTGGACTTGAATTCAAGTGAAATGGAATTAACACACACCATCTGAACAGACCTTGAAGGCCCAATGGTACCAACCGGCCACTATGTCATCCTCAGCCCGTAGACATCACTGGATGCGGATACAGAGGGGCATGTGGTCAGCACACCGCTCTCCTGGCCGTTGGCAGTTTTTGTGACCAGTCAATTACCACACAACTTTGAGAATATGGTTTTCCTACACAACCTCAAAAATTGTGGGTAGCTGCTGTAACAGGATTCTGAAAGACAGAAAATCATGGTAGAGGTCAACAATAACGGTGTGCTTATCCAGTGAAAGAACTGGTTATATCACAATTTATATATCCACATCAATTGGAAATTCATGTTTCGCCAGACTGTCATCTCTGATGACGACAGTCTGGTGAAACTATAAAATTTATACCAAAAGCAATCAATACACAATTTTAAGGAGTTCTCAAACAACAAAGTCACACTTACATGAGAGAGAGAGAGAGAGAGAGAGAGAGAGAGAGAGAGAGAGAGAGGTGGGGGCACATGTGTGTATTTTGTACTAGTGTGGGTTTAATGTAGTATCAGTTTTGTATTTATTATGCACTTACTTTCATTCAGAGACAGAGAAATGAACAAATACTTTTGTGTAAACCATAAACACCACTAGTTTGTAGAAAGTCAAATTTTTCTGATTTACGCACTTGTCTAGTGTAACAAGCCTGACATCAAACAGCTCCTCATGTCACACCGAACACACTTATGACTTTCTTGAAGTCTGGAACACAATTGTGGTTTTCTTGGAGTCTGGAAAACATTTCTGGTTTTCTTGACCTGTCCTTCACTCTTACTGTCAGGCAGTTTCTAATAAGATTTTTAAAAAATTATTGTGAAAGGTGATATTCCACATACAAGCACGAGTAACCTATTAATTCGTGTAACTAATTCAGTTTATGTACCCAGTACCTGAGTTAGTTACTGCTTGTGGTGTTTGTCCCAAATTTTCCCACAGGACTGCAGCTATTTTTTTCTTATTTGTTCTTTTGGCGTATAGTGGGTCAAAATACCCTTTGTCAGAGATGTGAATTTATCCTGTCCTGTATCTTAAACTTTGTTCAAAGATAATCCCATTTATTTTTGTGTTGTATGTTTACCATAAGTTAATTTGCTTAAACTGGTGAGCCCAGGTCCCTAATTGGAGGTCTCTGTCTTGTCAGGTGTTGTGGCTGGGGAGGAGTATCGTTGCGAGCCATGTGGAAAAACTCTGACCTCTCTTCAGAGGCTGCGGCGGCACGTTCAGAATGTTCATACTCACCCAACTAAGGTCCCCGTGTGCAACATTTGCAATAAAGTGTACAGTACTCTAAACAGTCTGCGCAACCACAAGAGCATCTACCACAGGGTACGCAAACCACCAGATTCACAAGAGAAAACTTATTCGTCTTCAGCATCTAGAAGTGATGATGTTAAGGAGTCTGACAGTGAAGCTCTGCAGGAGAAATTTGACTTCTAAAAACTATGGACTGTCACTTTTCATTTGAATTCCCATACACCCAACTGAAGTGGCGTTGATTTACATGCAGACTGGCTATTGTTCGTTTAATGAGTGTTGTTCACTTCATGATTTTCCAAACTTTTTTAGGTTGTTGATGTAATGTAGAATAGGGACGGAACTACTTCATTAGTCTGAAATCTTCAAATTAATAAAAGGTGCATTTTCAGAGGATACTATCGCTACCAATACACGTTATTCTCTCTGCTGTTCATGTTTCATTTTTCTTCAATGTTTGTATACTAGTTTCAGTTCAGTTTGTCCATACCACTCAACTGTAGTTCTGAAGTTCAATGTTTGGCTTTTTCTTCTCCAGAATAACACATGGAAAAGTTTGTACCTTTTTTGAATAATTGTAATAGTGACATATTATTCCATTCATTTGCTAAACATTGCTCTGATATTGTTTATATAATTTCATGCAATGTGCTACCAATGTTGTTTATATTTCTTTCTCAGCTTTGTGGGTTAATTGAAGTGTTACACTGGCACAATATTGTTGTATTGTACTAACTAAAAGGTGCACCTTGCATTTGATTTTATTTGACTTAGTCATCCAGAGAACGTCTCACATTGATATAGGATTTGTCATCATAATTCAATGAAAATAAATAGTTAAAAAAATACATACACACAAAATAAGTGTGCTTTTATGGGGATAGGATAGCTGGTCTGCTGAGGCCTTGCTGTCAGTTTCCAGTAATAATATGACTGTATCAACAAAAAATGATAAAACTAGAGTAGGATTAGCGAAGATCTAGAATGAAATGCTGTGGAGAAAAAAGTTGCTAGAAACTCTTCTGCTACTCGTTTCAGAGTAATAATTATTTCAGTTCTCTCTTTTGTAACAGCGAAACACAGTCCTGTGTGTGTACTACAAAGCAGTAACTCTACAGAGAAGACTATCTGTGGCTTAACTCCAATAAACAGTGTATTTAATTTGTAAATTTTGTTGAAGAACTGTATTGGTTGTCAGCTGAAGTAGTTCTGTACAGCACAGTGATCTATTTTCACATTAAATTCTTGTTTTTCTTCTGTCGGAGAAAGAGAGAGAAATTGCGTAATATATAGGCAGAATGAAATGAAATGTCTGATAACACCAGTCAACGCAAATACTTGCCACTATTCTATTTTCTTTCACTTTGTTACACTGTTGTTTCCAAAATATAGACCTGATCGCTGTCTACTAGGCAGAATAAAAATCAATTTGCAGCTGCTAGAATTAAAAATTCCTGTTTATCCTTCTAAATCAGAAGAAATAGCAACAGGTAGGGAAAAATAGTGAAGTTGAATAACAGCTTACCCAAACCATGTGAAGTTAAATCTGGCATTTAATAGAACAAAGGAAATTTGCAGTAGTCGCTCACTGCTCACCAGCCGTGTCCCATTGACAGCTCATTCTGGTGTGTTACTGTGTTTTGTTACATGGGAGAAAATGGGTGATCACAATAGTCTGGAATTGTCTTTTTCATTATTGAAGATTGACATTTTTCTTCTTACACTCGTTGTATCTTTGAGATACCAAGTACCTCAAGCTCGCACATTGTTTTAATTCTGGGGAAACAAACATTGAAAATTTTTTTTCCTGTTTTAAATGTCCGAAAATGATAGAATCCAAGGATTTATAGTCTTAATCTTCGTGTATCTCTCATAGTTTGATTATTTTTCTCAGGGAAGTAATGTCTTACAGTTAAATTCTAAAGATTTTGTTTTGGTACTTCCTTTTGTGTGTGTGTGTGTGTGTGTGTGTGTGTGTGTGGGTGTGTAGAGAACTGTAACATAACATCCATGAATGGAATTCCAACACAACTCATGACACTTATCCTAATACTCTTCCATTGTCACATAACTGCACCCATATACTAATTCATTGCAGAACTGTAGTGTGTGATTATTTTTTGGGAAAAGGGGAGAGGGAGACAATTTAGGAAGCAGTAGCCAATAAACCAGTTGCAGAATAAATAATGCAAACTTCTGTTGCTTTACAGTAAATGATCTTACCTTTATCCCTGTATATACATTAGCGTTGTTTTTAAGTTTTTCTCCTCTGTGTAGTCAGATCCATGGTATTATTCTGACCTTGAGTTGTTAAGTCATGGACATAGGTAGGAAATAGCTGGAGCTGGCAAGTAATGCAGTCTGAAAGACAAGAATATCTACTATTTGTCAAACTTCCCCCTGTTGCTTACAGAGAGGGGTACAGGAAGTCACAGAATCAGGCTTCACCCAGCATACAGATTTCTGCAGAGGGAACATCTTCTGCCTTCTTTGTACAATGTTGGATTGCACATGTGTATTGTGTTTTGTACCATGCAGTACCAATGCTTAAATGACATTAAGAAGTAAAAAATGCTCAGATACCTCATGAAAGTGTCTTATTGACATGTTCATTTTCAAAACTTAAACTTCAGTGTTATAAATTTTATATTGTTTTTCAGAAATAGCATTCAGCAGCACCTTTAATTTATTTTCCTCACTTAACTCCATATTATAACAATTCTCAGAGGAGTCATGGGTAACTCTTGTGATGAAGCCTGAATGCTTCATTAACCCTTTAACTGCTCTGGACGTGTTACGTGCGCAGCTTTGAACGTGTCTATGCACACAGGGACAGGTACAGAGTACCAGGTAGAAGGACTGGTGGTGCGCGTAAACACGTTCGGAGCACACAGGGACACATCCAGAGTAGTTGAAGGGTTAAGCATTTTGAAACAAACAGGCACAACATGGCATTCACGGCAAAGACTCCTACAGTGCTACACCGTGTGCTGTTATTATTTGATCTGTAAGTTTGCCTGTGGTTGGACACAAAACACTAGGAGTTCAAAGCCTCCAGACTTTACCAATTTAGAATAAGGAGTCAAACAATAGAGATAAGTTTGACAATTAGTATAAAAATATTTTGGGCGTGAAATAATCACTGAAAGAAGAATAGTAAAACATTTATCTGTATGGTGGTAGCAAAATGATGTACAGGAACAAAAGGTGACTGCACCACTTGCTCTGAAACTAGGGATTCTTTCATCCAGAAAAGAAAGGAAATCTTTGCAGGAACTGGACGGACTGAAGTAAAGTCAATGCGGAACTCAAATTTGAGTGAACATTACAGAAAAGAATGAGATGGAAATCATTGACATGCCAGTAGAAAGCTTAAGGCAGAGAAGGCCGTCAACAAGACAGGGATATGGAAGTGTGTTAGTGGATGAGTGGGTTAGAGGGTGTAGAAGCATAAATGACCCAGATGTACAATAACAGTGTTGTATAGAGAGGAGATAAAGCAAGTGCTGGATGAGAAGTGGGAAAGAAAACATAAGAACAGAAACCACAAAATGTCAAAGACAAATCAAAATGTAAATCATAAACCTAACATGAGGGTAAGATACGACAGTGGTAAGACTAGAAATAGTAACCTGAGTTAAGTGTATATTGATGTCAAGTGAGCACTGTGTGATGTAATTGCATGTAATTACAGCATATTTGTTATTACATAACACAGGTAAGTAAAGTTATTAGTGTCTCCTCAAAAGAGGCAAGTCTTCCCTTTGATGACATAGATCTTATAAGTAACAAGGCCGGTTGAATAGTTAGTTGTTGAACAATTCACAGGGCAAGTTTTACATTAACAGCAGCTACAGGGATATGGGCTATAAAGCTAACAAAGAGGTTAAGGGGAGAGTTTAACATTGTGGTGACGACAAGTTCATTAGAGGTTGAGTGTCCACAAAGGGTCTGACCAGTTGTAGAGGTAACTGACAAGTAAAGTAAGTAGGATGATAACGCAATTTAAATAAATATTCAGAAATGGTAGTCCTGTCAGAGAAGTTCTTTGGTGTGTTACTGACATGGATAATATCAAAGGATGAGATATGACCTGTGTACCGTATTCCAAAGAGTTGTTAGCTCTGGGAGCTCCTGAGACTACATGTAAATCAACTTCTGAACCTACTGCTTCATTAATGGTGAGAAGTGAAAACAGTTCTTAGTTTTGCACACATAGAAAATCAGCATCTAAACATACAAGTTTATTATGAATTCAGAGTCCCTAGCTGAGTGAGTGTTTTACACAGAAAAGGACAGAACCATCCCTGTGGCTTCTTCTCATGCCATACTTTCCAAGTATCACTCATAGGGATGTCATGAAGTTCAGAGACATGAGCATAAACTTATTTCTTTTTCTGAATCTCATCCTGCTTTCCTCAGTGTTGCTACTCCCTCTGCCCTCAATATCCAGGATGGAATAATAATAATAATACGAAAAGGCTGGGTTACTAGTGACTTTATAGAAGAGGTGTTAAGATGCAGAGAAGCACAACAAAGAAGAATCCTCCAAATGATTTGCCATCCTCTGTCAAGTAACCAAAGAAGCCTTTTAGGAAGTAGTCCAATTTTCACTCCTACGTGCTCCCAGTATGCCTGCCTTCATTTTGAGCTCTGAGCGACCAGTTTCCCAGCAATATCTTACCGTTCCCATAACATCCTCCCCCTGCACCCCACCCCTGTTCTCAGCTCTCACTAGCCCCTGACCTTCACTTACCTATCCCCTGACCTTCACTTACCTATCCCCTTCCCTCCTCTCACTCCAGCGTTACACAGCCTTCTATTTCACCACCATATCTACTAGTCTTTTTTTTCCCTCCTCTGCCCCTCCCCCCCGCTCCCTCTCCCACCCTGGTCTCCCTACATCAGATGTCAGTCTGCACCTAGCAGGCCTACCCACTCATCACCGTTTCCCTGCATGCTCCCACAAGCAGTATTATACCTTTGCCCACCCCTACTTTGCTATCCCTCTCCTTCCCCTCTGCAGATTCCTCCTTACTCCCACCACCCACAGATTGCTTCTCCTGTCAGGCGGTGTTGCTGTATGCAGTGGCCAGAGACAGTGGTCATTTATTTGTGAGTTATGCTTGTGTAAATGTGTGTGTTTCTGCTTTTGAAGAAGACCTTTTGCTCAAAAGCTCAAATGCGCAGTTGTCTCTTTTGTTGTGCCCGTCTGCATCTCTTGTATAAAAATCATTGTTCTGTATTCATCGTGCTATTTTGCACATAGATCTGCATATGGTTTCTGTTGTGTATTTGATGTTTAAGATGATGATTTTTTGGTAATTATTTTGTCAGCAGGTCAGCTCTAAAACTTGAATTCGGTAAAGATATATAAAGCAGTTTTCTAATGGACTTCCGTATTGAACATCTATAAAAACATTGTTACTAGCTCATGGCAGGTAGGGAAAGAGGTATTGTAATTGTGTTAGGAACTGTAGGATAATTTTCACATTATAATAGACCTGACAATTACTACACACACACACACACACACACACACACACACACACACACACACAGAGAGAGAGAGAGAGAGAGAGAGAGAGAGAGAGAGAGAGAGGGGGGGGGGGAATATGAGGCTTTGTGTTTCTTTATTGTATGTACTAAAAACTGTCACCTCTTAAACCTTCTCAACATTGTACCTATGGGCTGCACATTAAATCAGTCTCTGTAAAGGAATTATGATGCAATGCTGCCACATGTGTTTAGTAGGTCCTAAATTAATTACCTATGAGGGAGTCAGCTTTGACTGCTACAAACTGGTGTTATTTCTGTCACGTCTACCCACATTGACGGAAGAGAATAGGAGAATATAACATTTCAAGAATTATGAAAATGTTACACAAACCAAACAGCCACTTCAAGCTCAAAATTGGTTATTCTGAGCTCAAAATTATGGCAGGTATACTGGAAGTTAGTACAAATGGAAATCTGACTACGGCAGATAATACTTCCTAAAAAAGCTTCTTTAATTACTTAAGAGAACATGGTAAATAATTTGGAGGGTTTCTGCAAGACACAAAAATATAAAATTAAAAAATAAAGACATATGCTACAGAAAGAGAAGCACATTGCACTGGGTTACATAACAAAAAGCACAATTTCAGTCTCCATACAAGTGTTGATGGCAATTGGTAACAACATACTTGGGTGTTACGAAGACACTCTCTTTGTGTTCACTGAATCATTTCTTTTGAACGTTTCATGAGAAGCATACTAGTCTAAAATGTAGACAAATGATAGTGTGCAAAGATCTCCTGTAGCTGACAATAGTCTCGCAGTGAACAGTCTACAGCATGTAGCAGAAACAGAAACTGCAAATTGAAGAGGTGTGTGTGTGTGTGTGTGTGTGTGTGTGTGTGTGTGTGTCAGCAGTGTAGATTGTTGGGCAAGGAGGTTACTGTAAACAGTGTTGGAACTAGAGATTCATTTCAGATGTGACATTTATGAAGATTATGTCCATGATGCAAATTCACATTTAAATAGACTGGTATGACTATTATTGTGTGACGAGAGGAATAACTTAATTTGCCATTGATGTTTGTGACATATAGTCCAATCAGGTGACGTGCATTCATGGCAGTGAGACAGTATTGTGCCTTATTTTGAAATGGAGAATGGTACAAAACTGTATAGTTTCTAAAGGAAAATTCATTTGATGCATAAATAATAAAGTTATAAGGGGGCCTTTAGGAGCCAAAAGTTCGTACTGATGAAAGATGCATTTAAAAGTAGAGAAATAACTACATCTAACTTTACTCTTAGAAGAAGGAACAAATGATTCCTAAAGCTAAGTGTGGGTTTTTTAACTTTCAAATGTGTCAGTGGCAGTACTTGTCGCCGTGTGAAGGTAAGTGCTTGTGAGCCTGTTGTTTTCACTCAACGAATACATATGAAACAAAACTTTCATGGGCATATCAAATCTCAGACCAAAATTCATTGATCTTGAAATACGATATGTACGTATGAATTAATTCTGTTGAAGAACATGATAGTTTCCTAGGTGGTAATTTCAGCATTAAACTTTTTGCCTACTCCCAACTTCAAGATTTCGAATTCTTGTGGAATTTCGACTTTTACAGTATGATTCTGGCACTCTTGGACACAAGTTTTCGTTAGTCTGTTCCATTGCCATCAATTATATAATCACCTACACTCTTTCGTGAGTGTATTTTTTTTTCTCCCATCTTTTTCTCCCTCCTCTCTTCCTTTCTCTGCCTGGTGGAATTTCAGAGTTTTAACTTTTTTCTTTTTTTTTTAGCGGAATACTGATGTTATGACACAAATTTGTATCTCTGCATTGCACTGCATTATTCATTCCTAATTATTTCTTAAACTTTCCCCCATTTTTCCCCATGCAGAACATATCTCTTGAAAATCTTAACATTGACTGAGTTACTGTCCCAGCTAGCACAGTACTCTCTCTCTCTCTCTCTCTCTCTCTCTCTCTCTCTCTCTCTCTCTCTTTCCTTTACACGAGAACATATGAGGTAGCTGTGTTAAATGGCTTGCACTTAACAGGAGCAGAGTAATATATTGGTTGCAACATAACACAGAATTGTAGCAGTACCAGTAACACATGAGGATTGCTGTGAACTTTGAAGATTTCTCCAATTTGTATAGTGTCAGTTATACCACCAAGCACTGATGATAAGGAAACACTTCCTGATCTTTGAAAATATATATTCAGCTGCTTACTGTTGTTACACTGCCCACATTTTTCTGTACTCTCTAGTTCTGTAATAGAGATGAAAGAAATTGATTAAAAGGTGGAAAAGAAACCAATTATTGTTACTATTATGCGTAATAGGTATTGCATGTAGAGACTATATCAAACATCGACAATTTCACTTTCAAAATTCGATTAAGGGAAAGATTCTGCTGTGCCTCATTTATAATGAAAAATTCAGGACTGTCAGTTGAGGCATGAAATAGTATTTAAGTTGGGATGTTCAAACTGTTGAGAAAAATAATTTACGAGGTCTGCTTTAAGGCTACCATTAACAAATACAAGGAGTAACATGAGATGTTTGTTGTTGCTTCATTGTCTCTTTACTTGAGGAATATAAAAGGCAGTTAGCTAATTCAGAGCAGTTCCTTGTACACAAATTTGCACTTAAAGAAAGAGCAAGACAATATGCATGTTTCAGAAGAAATTAAGTTTGCACCATAGATGTTTACGACTTAAGCAACAGAAGTGTTTCACATGGCAGACCCATGTCCATAGTCTTTACATTTCATTTTAGTGTATCCATGTTCAGTTTATACATACAATTTTCATATACCTTCAAATGCAAGTATCTATACATTTGACAATATTGTGAAAAGGATACTTGCTACTCATCATATAGTGGAGATGCTGAGTCACAAATCAGAAATAGGCACAACATAAAGACTCTCGGAAAGTAACAGTTTTTTTGTTGTGCCTGTTTGTGACTCAGCATCTCCGCTATATGATGAGTAGCTACTACCCTTTTCCTAATACTGTTACATTCCATCCTGGATTTTCCATTTATTGTAGCTATGTTCCATTATTTTATTGTCAACTTCCCATTATCTATACATTTACGTGTGCACATGTGTGTGTGTGTGTGTGTGTGTGTGTGAGAGAGAGAGAGAGAGAGAGAGAGAGAGAGAGAGAGAAGATAAATTGTTGATATAGGAAGTACACTTCAGTCCTATACAAACTAATTCTCATATATAAAATGGGTTCATACCATACACTTGGTCTCATAAAAATTAAATCATTTAGCCTGACTATAAAACACTTGCAGATATGGAATTGTTCCTCCAAGAAGCAACAGAAAAAGCCACTAACATAAAAGAGAAACTGTTAATGCACACTGTATGATTGCTAACATCAACATGTGTGTAATGTTCATATAGACAATGAAGACATTGGAAAGAAAGTACATACATTGACAGGGCTTCGCGTTCTTGGCTCCAATTTATATCTGCAGAACAAAGATTTTCCCAGTTGAAATACAGTTTCAGGAGATTCTCACTGGGCTACATAATCTGCACCAAGCAGTTACTACTGGTAACAGTAACTAAAATTAAACTGTACTCAGAATAGAACCAATTCTCCAGTAAAAATCAGAATTTGTGGAAACATTTGTCGATATTTCAGATGCTAATTCATATTTCAATCAGAACTTTAACACAGTTGCCTAGGAAGATGACATGTAATGTGTGCTGTAGAATTAACAAGCCAAAGTTACGAAAGTGAAGTGCTCACTTTACAGATGAGTGACAAGTGGCACATACAGACATTCTGTCTCTTTTTATAGTAATGTGAATTCATTTACTTTCTACATTCCGGTAAAGTACTATTTGGTGTATTGTCCAGAAATCAGTATTTACATACACCATAGGTTCAGTAAGTTCCAGGAATACCTCGAAATAAAATACAATGTGATCTTTAAAAAGAAAATCATATTAATTTTGAACTTGCCACACAGTTGCAGCACCATTTGTAGAGTCTTTGAAACGCCATGGCAAAATCTTTGACTGGAATGCTGTTCAGAATTGTCATGACATTCAATTGATTTATTCGACGCTCTCGATATGCATGCTCTTAAAGGTATTTTGTGTTAATGGATGAACGTGTAGTCTGCCAGGGCCAAAGCAGGCAAATATGGAGGCTGTTATCCTCTTGGGGACCAAAAACAATGCATGCATATGCTGCTGTGAGCTGGAATAAACATATATTTATATTAGATAGATACTGCTAGTTGAAGTTCTGTGTGCAGATAAGTGACCATATCCAGGAGATAATGCTGTTCAATCCAGTTATTTTCAGCTTTGACTCGGTCATATTTCCAACCTAGACAGAGTTTCATTTGTGAAAGAAGAGTTTGTTGTGCCCCATCCCGTGGCTGATTCAACCTGTGTTAAATGGACATGTGCCCTTTTAACACCGCCAAAATTGGCCCTCCACTGGACCACAACTTCTACACTTCTTTCACAAATGAATCAGTGACAAGGAACAACACATGTGGATATAAGATGAAGTTGTGGAAATTGGACTGAATGTCCTTTACCTATCAGTAATTGTCTAGAATTGTAGCAGTTAGTGCCGATTTTAAGTTCATTCAATTTGCTTTCTCAGAAGAAATGGGAAGTAGTTTTCCAAATATGTCATTAAATTTTTCTTTTTTTTTTTTTTTTTTTTTTTTTTTTTTTTTTTTTTTTTTTTTTTTTTAAAGAATGAGTTAATATGTACAGGCTGCAATCATTTTGTGTGGCCCAGAGAAAGTTAGTCTTCTGTTTGTCAAAGATAGCTTTGGTCTTGTACCAGAGAATGAGAACTGTCAGGTGTATTGCCAGATGTTACTCCTCTGCTTTCTCATCATGCTAATGACAAGGCTTCAACACTTCTTTTGGAAGTAAAGTACCTATAGTTAATACTGTTTTATTGAGGTGTAGAGCCCAGCTGGTATCTCACACATAAATATCAAAATAATCATGTCAGAATTCCTTTTTGGCAGTATTACGTAAGTTTTAAGTTTCTTACCTATATTCTTTTTATAGGAGTTGGGTGCAGTACTGAGTTTGTTGTAATAACATCCTATTGATTCGTAGTTTGTTTATCTAGAATAACGCCTTCTCCTTTGTGTTCTAGATATGATACGCATTTATCCCATGTATGTCGAAGGGTAATGCTGATGATCATTACATTGGTTTTACTCCCATTGCTGCTTCAAATATATGTTCTCTCTACCTTTCTTTTCATGTTCTTTCCCAGAAATATAGCAGTGTGGCTTTTTGTGGCCTCTGTCAGGGTTTTAAATCGTGCAGTGGTTTCCTATACTGGGCTTGGCTTTCCAGATTAATTCCAGAGGGCCTCTCATTGGCCATTATGGAATCCTTTTCACTTCATATACCTAATTTGATTTGAAGAAATAATCAGTTCTTTTCTTTGTTGTACTCTACAAACTATAGATTATTTCACATCAAGCTGTAATTGCCCTATATATTAGGCTATTATGATACATTCTCTTGTGTTCATATTAGAACTGGCTCACATTTCAGAGTGTAACTGTAGTGAACTTAGAGGCAAGTATCTTGTGTAGCAATAACTGTAGGCAGTTGTGGGCGCAGGTATGGCGGAGGTGTAATGGATGCTCTTTGTCTGTGTGTTCAAGGCGTGAGCTGGCCATTTCCTACCGCCATGCCCTCGCCAGCTGACGGCCACCTACGGTGTGACGTGTGCGGCAAAGTGCTCAGCACCAGGTTAACTCTAAAGAGGCACAAAGAACAGCAACACTTGCAGCCTCTGCACAAAGCCTTTTGTCTTCTGTGCAATAAAGTGTTTCGCACCATGAATTCACTGAATAACCACCGTAGTATTTACCATCGTAAACAACCTAACTTTGGTTCCAACGCACAGAAAAGCTAGGGAATTTGATGAAGCTATTTGCCTTAATATTCTCACCTCGATTGATAGTGGGGGCAATAAGTTGAGGTGAAGCCCCTTTTAGAGTAGTTCTTGTCCTTCCCCCCCAACAGAATGTTGACTGAAATTAAATGAGGTATATTTCAGCTCAATGCTTGTTACAGTTTTCTAAATGCATCTAAGCACATAGTTCCTCAAGATGTATGAAAATATATAAACATTGTAGTGCGGAGCCCATAAAACGACACAGGACATTGCATAATTATGTGCAATATCGATTAATTACTTTTTGTGGGTTTTTTTTCCATTTGGGTGATAAATTTTTATGAAGACTCCTCTGCTTTTTTTGGGGGTCTAGATGTTTTAAAAGAAGAAAATAATTATGTAAAAACCATTGTGTATTATATGTTGATCTGATATGGTCTGTGAGGGTTTTTTTCTGGTGATAAGCATTTAATAATAATTCGTTGATATTGAACCATTTTTATAGGCGTTCTTTTTAAAAGATGTAGCAAAAGAGTTGGAAATGATGCGAAAGAATCAATTCGAATATAAAATAGATAATGCCATTGCATTTGTTTGACTAAGCTCAGGTATCTTATCACTGGAAGTTCCATGTTAAAAATATATTAAAATGCCATACAATATTTTTAAATATGTTTACTTCATATGCAATCTGTAAAGCAAGTAAGATCCTACATCATGCCTCATGACTGGAGGATACGTCAAAATACGTACACATATTTGAGAGTCAGTTACTTGTTGCTGCCATAAATAGTTGTGTAAATTGGACTAATAGTTAAAAATTTGTGTTCAGCATTTGCCCTCTGCACTGTACAATGGAGATTACAGTGCAGGTGACTATGTAGTCTCTCATGTAGGTGTAGAAATTACACACACTGTTATGTATGTACAAAAGCAGAAAGATGGCTTTGAAGTCATTTAAGGGTTGTCTGTAGCTACAAAGCATCAATCAAAAAAACCCTATAGAATAAGCTGCAAGCAGTGAATGACTAAAGCGAGACCTATTGACAGCAAAGGGTGAGAGAAACTAGCACAGTAATTTAGGAACATAAAACAGCTGCTCACAAGACTTGAGCTTTGTGAATAGCACATACTTTCTTCTTTAGGAAGCTAAATTACTTTTTTGTCTCCACTGTGTTTTCCCAATGGATGCCAACAATCTACCTTTGTGTCGAGAAAACCCTGTATGAAACTGTTTCATCTGACACCTTTCACTCTGCCCCCCACTCCCATTCACCTTCATTAATACCGAGCGAGGTGACGCAGTGGTTCGACACTGGACTCGCATTCGGGAGGACGACGGTTCAATCCCGCGTCCGGCCATCCTGATTTAGGTTTTCCGTGATTTCCCTAAATCGCTCCAGGCAAATGCCGGGATGGTTCCTTTCAAAGGGCACGGCCGACTTCCTTCCCCATCCTTCCCTAATCCGATGAGACCGATGACCTCGCTGTCTGGTCTCCTTCCCCGAAACAACCAACCAACCAACCTTCATTATTTTGGCTGTTTGTTTATATTAGTAGGTTTCAGGAAGCAAATACTCATGTTTGGTTCTGGGAGTATATCTCTCAATTAGACTGTACTTACCAAGAATCTGACATTTACTCCAGAAAGTATGCCAAGGAAGTTTTGTAATATTTTACAGTGAGCTGATTGTCTAACCATATTTTATTGTTTTTTATCCTCTATCCTTGTGGATTTAATGACCATTGTTAAATCCTTTTCTCTGGAACACTGTATGTGTTGAATTTATTTACTTCATTTGATGATATATTAGTTTCATTTACCTACCTTTTTAAAATTATTGCAACTCTATAGTCTGAAAAAGGTTTGGGAGCAATTTGAATTTTCGTTTTAGGTTGATATGCTCATATTGGAGTATTCAGTTTCCAATACTTCTGACATCCTACAGTGTCTTGGAGTAAACAGTTGAAACGTTGATCTAGGACTCTCGTAGATTCACTGAGTGAAGTGTAGCTGGCCTACTCTTTATAAAACTAGTCATGATATTTTGGTAACTGGCAGTCAGTATCATTTGACTTTCAGTTAACTTGGATTACAAAATCTTGTCACCACTTACAGACTGAAAGCTGCATGCTAAATGATGTGAGATACCCTTATCACCTCTTACGAGATGGTTTTTATTATTTTACCCATCACAATTCTTCTGGACCATATTTGTCTTAAAATATATTGTTCTTTTTTCTGCATTTTTTTTTTTTTTTTTAGAATAAGTATGCCTTGCTGTCACGTTCTGTACTTTTGTCATTCCACACTCTGTAATAAATTTTGTGACCTTCACTGATACATGCATTCATGAACCTGCTACGTTGCAGCTGTCTTAATTACATTAATAGACCAGACAATAGGTATGTAATCAGCATTAATTCTGAACTATTTATTTCTAAAATCAGCTGTTTTGACTTACGCAGCAGAGAAGAAAAGATTGTAGGTACAATTTTATAACGAAGTTTGCAGAAATTATGGGGTGGGGACTTATCACTCATTTATTGAAGAACCGGAAATAATTCTCGAAATAAGTTTTCCACTATACGAAGAGTTTGATGCATCAGTTGTGTTAAATTGATCTAACATTAGTAGAAAAACGTGTGTCTGGTATTTTATTTGACAAATAACAGTTATTATTAAACATGAACTTAAGACAGTTATGCAGTGTATGTTGTCACGCCCATAACTTCAACAGGATGAGTGTGTTTTTATTTCTTTCCCCATTATGTAAGCAATTTTATTGTTAAAAAATATTAGTAGATAATACCTATACGTTCTGTATGAGACAAATGAATGCAGTGTTATATTTTAATTATAAGTAACCTAATTTTTAAATGAAAACCAGAGAAAACTGTCTCTTAGGAAACTGTTTTAATTTTATTGTGGAGAGAGTAATTTTTGTACCACTTGTATTTTTGTATTATTTTATGCAGTGATGGATGTTAAAGACTTATTGAATGACATAAAACTGAAACTGTTGCTTGGATAATAATATACATATTGTTTAAGTTTTTTTTTAAAAAAAGTTTGAAGAAACATTGTAGTTGTTACACTGTGTATGTACTGTATAGCAAATAAAGTCTGACGAGCAATAAATTCGTGTTGTTTGCATCTTCCAGTTGCGTTGTGAATAGGTAGTCCTGTGTCAATGGTGTTGCATGTCCTTACTCCACTCTCTCTCTCTCTCTCTCTCTCTATCTCTATCTCTCTATCTCCCCCCCCCCCCCCACCTCCTTTTCACATTTTTCTCTTTCACTGGGTACATAATATAACAACAGTATAAGCTTAACTGTTATTACAGTTATTCACATTCGTGCAACACGTAGCTTGGTACATTAAAAAAGTCGTGACTTAGTTTCAGGCTAGAAGTCTCTCCATTTATGTCCACTTACAGATCTTGCCATCTATTCCAGAATGCTATCAAAAATGTCTGTTTTAAGTGCAGTTCATGTTTTTCGTCAACTATTACATAATTTGCGTGTGTGAGAAAGAGAGATTGAGAGAGAGAGAGAGAGAGAGAGAGAGAGAGAGAGAGAGAGAGATCATTATATATGAGAAAAATGTGTGTAAAATTTATGTTAAAAAAAGGAGAAAGTACATGTCATTGTACGTGGGAAACAAAATGACACTCAAATAGATAACATTGGTAGTGTACCCCGAAACAGAAATTTTTCGTGAGTGATCTCTTCCCCAGTGAATGTAGTTAATCAGTTTTGGAAAATATAATGTTGTTGGATAGATTAAAAAACTAATCACCAAGCAGTAACAAGAGCAAACACATAAAAAGCTATTGAAATTTGCAAGCTTTCAGAGCCAGTGGCTCATTCTTCTGGCAAAAGGGTTGAAGGTGAAGGAAGAGGAGTGAAGGAAAAGGATGGATGACATATAGGAAATGGGGAGAGTTTGGAAAAGTTGCCCAGAACCCTGGGTCAGAGGGGACTTACTTGACGGGATGAGAAGGAAAGACTGATTATTGAGAACTACACTGGATGAGATTTGAAAACCTGAGAACTTCCAGGTGGAAGGTAGGATAGTATGTGATACAGAGATTACTGAAGAAACATCAGTCACAGGCTAATAAAAGGGAAAGCTAAGTGCAATGTTTGTGGTAGAGGTTGTAGGTAGAGAAAAATAGACACGTCATAAAACAAAAGATATAGAAAACTAAAAGGGCGTGAGGAAAGTAATAGTTATTGTGAAGAAATTCTGAGACCAAAGAGATTGAATTAGGCCATGTGGGTGACAAGAACCAAGGACATGTTGTAATGCTAGTTCCCACCTGCGGAGTTCTATGGAACTGTGTGTGATGAAACGCACATTGAGGTCATAACTGCCAGGTTGTAGTGCATGCTCTGCAACAGGATATTGTGTGTTGCCAGTAAACACCCTCTGCCTATGCCCATTCATTGTAACTGGTGGTAATCAAGCCAGTGTAAAGGCCAGAGCAGTTTTTACATTGATAGTTGGTATATAAGGTTTCATTTTGCAGGCCCTTTGATAGTATGTGTTTTGCCAGTTACAGGACTGGTATAGGTGGTGCTAGGAGGGTGCAAAGGGCAAGTCTTACAGGGATGGTCACAGAGACAGAAGCCATAGGGTAGGGAAATAGGTGCAGAAGGAGCACAAGGTCTGACAAGGATGCAGTGAAGATTGGGAGGGCGACAAAAAGCTATCCTGGGTGTTGTGGCAAAATGTTAGACAGATTATACCTCATTTCAGGGGATGATTTTAGGAAGTTTATAGCCTTGTCGAAGTAGCTGATTAATACATTCAAGAGCAGAATAATACTGAATTACAAGATGTGTACTTCTAAGTTGTATTTTGGAGGGATCACTGGTACCAGGATTGGAAGTGATGACCTGGGAAATCTGCTTTTGAACCAAGCTTGTGGGATAATTACATCTAGTGAAGGCTGGGATGAGAAGGGTGTTACATTGCTGTAAAGTCTGCATCTGAACAAACATGTTTGCCTCAAATGCCAAGGCTGTATGGGAGGGAACTTTTGACATGGAAAGAATGGCAACTATCAAAATATAAATATTGTTGTTTGTTGGTAGGTTTAAAGTGAACAGAAATTTGTAGCTGACCCTTGGTGAACATGAGGTCAACATTAAGGAAAGTGACATGGGATTCCGAATAGCATAATGTGAAATTGATCCTGTTCCAAATCCCAAGCTACTTGCCTTGATGTTGATCTCGTCCTCACCAAGAGTAGCTACATACTTCTGGTCTCATTAAACCAACTAATTAACAACAGTACTTAAATTTTAACAGTAGACATTATTCAGGGCAAACATGTTTGTTCATTTGCAGACTCATTACAGCAGTACACCACCATTCCCACCCCAGCGTTAACTGTATGTAACTAACCCACCAGCCTGCTTCAAAAGCAGAGTTCCTGGGTCATCCATTCAGTCCTGGTGCTGCTGATTCCTCCAAAAAACCACTTAGTATTACACCTCTTGTCACACAGTATATCCTGGTCTTGAATGTATTCATTCCTGGAGACACCTTCTTCCTTTGCCTGATGAAAATACAAGCAGTTTTTTATATGCATTTTTTGTGATAATTTTAGTGGATCTCTTGTACATTTCAGAGAGGAAGCCGATTTTAGTGGACATATTGTACATTTCTGAGAGGAAGCTGAAAGTTTTTGTAGTCAATATACGTTCAGTGCGATCTTTCTCCTTCCTTGTGACATAAAATAATAGTTCATGATTACAAATCAATTACAAGTCAAAACGGAATAGGATGAAAGGTTTTCAAAAGTCTGTAAATATCAAATCCATCTGGTTACCTCTCTCTATAACAGTTGGGTTGTGGTGTGTGATGAGTTGTGTGATGAGTGCTAAATGGCTTTCATATGATCAATATGTTTGGAATACGATATGGTTTTTGTGTAGTACGATAGTTTGGTCCATGCAAGTTATTCTGGTTAATTTGGAATGGAGGGGTGGGGGTGTTTTTAATTTTTTAATTCTGCTAAGGTGTGTGTGTGTGTGTGTGTGTGTGTGTGTGTGTGTGTGTGTGTGTGTGTGTGTTTTAGTAAGCGTTGCTTAATACATTTAAAGGTCAGAAAATTTTATTAGGAATGAGCATCAGTATTAATATTTTAATTAAACTTCATGGCAAAAAAAACCTCACCAAGTGTCTGAAATAATAAAGAGGCTGCTATTGTTGAGGCAAGACCACAGGTCAGAGCCCCTGAAGAAGAAAACTAGGTCAAATACTGAAATACTGTATGCAAATGGGATAGTCATCTCTGCTAAAAACCAAAAAATAATATGCCACTCCAAAAAATCACACTATGCCACCAGTCAGTCATGCTGAGAACAACTAAAGGATCTTGTCATGCATCCTGTAACTTGCTACAGTATTTGTTGATTTTAATAGATTTGGGGTACTTCCGATATTTATCTGCTTCAGTTTACTTAATGTGGGAATTGGTATGTTGCACGAGGTATGATCAAAAAGTATCGGGAATTTTTGTTTTTCTTAAAGAATCTTCATTTATTCATCATCATCATCATCATCATCATCATCCCCCCTTCTCCCTGGTATAATACACTTCCGCCAGCTCTATTCCAGTCTTGGAAACACTTCTGGAAATTGCTTTCCTTTATGGTGTTCAGTGATTCTGCTTTTATCTCATCAATGGTGGCAAAACAACGCCCTTTCATGGTTCTCTTCAGCCTTAGACATAGAAAGAAGTTGCAGGGGGCCATGTCCAATGAATACGGTGGCTGAGGCAATATAATGGTTTTGTTTTTTGCCAAAAAATCATGACCAAGCATTGAGACGTGAGCAGGAACATTATCATGATGTAATTTTCACAAGTGGTTTTGCCACAATTCTAATCTTTTTCTGTAGATTGATTCACGCAAACTGCTTGTAACTTTCAGGCAGTATTGCTTATTGACTGTAAGCCATAAGGCAGTGATGCACTGTCTCATTTTAATTGAAGAAAACTGTCAGATGAACCTCCACATGTGATTGAACTTCTTGAATTTCTTTCGATCTTGGCTCTTTAGCAAGTTTACATTGGGATGATTGTATGTTGGTTTTGATATCATACCCATCTTTGAAATTATGCATCATTGTCAACTTCATTCAATAATTTGTGAACGATGTGTGCGCATGTCACAATTCAAGAATTTCAGAACAAACTTTGCTGCTACACATTTCATTCCCAAAACTTCTGAAAAAATTTCTTGGCATGAGTCAAGGGATATGCTGACACCATCAGCAACCTCTCTGATGGTGATTTGGCAATTTTTCAGAACCATTTTCTTTGTTTCTTCCACATTTTCGTCAGTAATTGATCTGCTAGGTCAGGCTGTTCCAACCCAGCTCCAGGGAGCCGGAGCGCTCCGGAGCGCTCACTGCGGCAGCTCGGAGCCCGCGTGGAGGGGGAAAGCGAACTCACTGCCCCCTGGCCGCATGCAGCCGCAACTGACGCAAAAATCCGTGTTCAATGACAGCTATGACTAGCCGCGGGAGCCCTGTACCTTTATTGGAGGATACCTTTCTATTCATTGAGAGGGATGGTCGTCCGCAGTGTCTTATATGTCATAAAGTACTTGATTCTTCGAAGAGGTACAATATACAACGACATTACACACGTCTTCACGCAGCGCACTTCGATCACGTAGAAGGCGTTGCACGCAGAGAACCGGTAGCCACGCTTAAGAACGACATACCAGTAGACGTAAGTTTAAAAACGGTTTCGTAATACGGAGGGTATCAAAACATGCAACATAGTTCGTGTTCTGTAATGCGTTTATAATTTTGAGGTGAATGAGAGTGGAGAAAACACTACTGAACCTGCAATTCAAGCAAGCTACAGCATCGCTCACATCATTGCGACAAGTGGCAAGCCGTTTTCGGTGGGACCACTCGTAAAATCGTGCATGGTAGCAGTTGCAGAATGTTTGTTTCCAAGGGAGGTGTAGGCACCAAGGGAGGTGCAGGCAATTGAAGGGGTTCGCCTGTCGAAGCAAACAATGTCTCCTCGAATCCTGGACATGGCAGCTGATCTAGAGACACAGCTCAGGAAAAAGGCGGAGAACTTTGTTGCATTTTCGCTAGCGCTTGACGAAAGCACCGACATATCGGACTGTGCTCAGCTTGCATTCTTTGCGCGTGGTGTCGACATGGAGTTGCAAGTAACTGAAGAACTCTTGGATGTGGCACCACTCGATTACACCGCAACAGGACGTGACATTTTTTAAGCTGTTGGTGAATCAGTGGACAATATGAATTTGCCTTGGGATAAGCTACATTCTGTAGGGACAGACGGTGAACCACAAATGATCGGGCGTCACCAAGGTTTTGCTTCTCGTTTCAAAAATAAACTCAGGGACGAATTCAGGAAAGACATTTTGACTCTTCATTGTTTTATTCGCCAAGAGGCACTGTGTTCTGAAACAGTAGAGCTACGTGCCGTAATGGAAGATGTCGTGAAGTGTGTGATTTTTGTGCGGCGTGACGGTATGAATCATCGCCAATTCAAAGGATTCCTGAAAGATATGGAAGCGGAGTATGGGGATATACCTTACCACAGTACAGTTCGTTGGCTGAGTTAGGGAAAAGTTCTCGATGTTTTCTTTGCCATTCGTGAGGAAATATCCCTATTTCTCGAAATGGTTAGAAATGCGTTGTCTGATAGATATAAAATAATAGATATCAGACCTGGCGTTCCTAGCTAACTATGCATCTGAATAATTTAAATTTGTCATTGCAGGGCAAAGGGCAGCTAATCGTTGACATGCACGACCATATCAAACCGTTCATGGAAAAGTTACGTTTATTTGAGAGGCAGATGAGCAATGGACATTTAACGTTCTTTAATCGTCTTGCTTCTTTAAAACTACCTGTAGGTACTACTTTCGGCGATTACCAAGCAAAATTCAGGTCATCACGTCATTTGAAACACGATTCCGAGACCTCACTAGTTTCGAAATGGAAATTAAGGTGTTCAGCACTCCTTTTTCAGTTTCCCCTGATGACTTGTCATCGACACTTCAATTGGAGATTATTGATTTGCAAAATTCAACTTTGTTGAAAGAGAGGTACTACAACACGTTGGATTTGTCACGATGGTATCGTTCATTACAGCAAAAAACTTTTCCGAAGCTTCAGAACAATCCTGCTCAGATCATGTGCATGTTTGAATCTACGTATTTTTGTGAGCAGCTTTTCTAAGCAATGAAAAGAGTAAAAAGTAAGGAACGACCGTTTCTTCATGATGCAACAATGAAGGCCATCCTCTGCATTAAAGCTGCGAACACTTTGACGCCTGGTATTTCCGATCTAGTAATGAAAGAAAATGTCAAGCTACAGAGGCCCAATAAGTTCAGTATGCAGTTGTTTCTTATTTAAAGCATGTCGCCACGTCTTAGCAGCTAAGAGTATGAGGTTGTCGATCTTGTAAGACGCAACTGGCACATCAAAACGCTTGCCTTGCCGCCTGCCTCAGCCAGCCACGCCGGCATGCCGGCCCACTTGAATGGTCACAGCGAGCGACGCGGCTCCCTGAAGCAGGGAGCGCTCCACGGCCCACAACGGAGCCGACGAGCTGGAACAGCCGGTGCTAGGTTGTCCAGGATAGTCGTCGTCTGCAACATCTTGGTCCTCTTTGAAACGTGTATACAACTAATTTTTGTCTTATTTGTAGTGGAGTTGCCAATAGATATAATCAACATTTCAAATGTGGTGCTGTGCTGTATTCCATTTTTCAAGCAAAATTTAATGCAAATTCTGTGATCCCTCTTTTTCAAAAGTAAAAGTGAACTGAACATTTGAAAACGTGTAACATTTTCGACTCTCAACAATAAACTAAATATTCGAAACAGCTGAAAATGTAAACATACATCAAGAACAAGCTTAAAGCAAAGTTTGAAACTCAGATGTATAAAGCCTGCGAAATTGAGAAATTCCAGTTACGTTTTGATCACACCTCGTATCTATTCATGGAAGACTGTGGCAAGAAAACAAAGTGTTAAAAGAAGAATGTAACCTATAACACTAAGTGACGAGTCATCGCTGCTCTCTGTTATTGCTTATTTTTGCTGTTTTTGTTGCTGTCATTCTTTCTCTGGCTTTATAAGAGTCATTGAGTATTAACAAAAACACTGAACTCTTATATAAGATACACCCTTCCACCCACCTCAGTCCGCCCCTCATCATAGCAAATGAAACAGCTGCAAAATCAGCCATAAGTATCGTGTTGCCTCAATGTATTGCCCAATTATTTTGTGATTGGTTGAAAGATAATGCCAAAAATAATAGTGTCTACTCAGATAATTTTAAGCTACATTTCATAGTTGCTCAAAATTCTACATTCAAAAAACGCCTGTAGTTGCCATACCACATTTTTGTCACTCTTACCAGATCTGTGAAGTGTTTTCCTTTAGTTTTATTTTTATCTTTGGGAACTGGTAGCAAACAGGAGGAACAAGGCCGGGCAAATAATATTGGTGTCCTGTGTAGTAACCCTATTCTTGGAGGACATAATTTAGAACCAGGGCTGACGTTTGTGCAGAAGCTTTATCATAGAGCAAAATAATTGTTCCTTCCCAATTTTTCTATTTTCTTCTGATAGCATCTTATACAGAGCAAGTAGGTTCACATAATATTGCCCTTATTGTGGCCAACATTTGTGAAGACCTAGCTTTTAAGCATGTCCTGTGTGAATGGCAATGGTAAGACAAAGACAGGTGATGCTGTAGTAAGACAACGGGCTTACTGTCAGGACGACAGCACATAAGTACCCATCTGACCATCCAAATTCAGGCTTTTTTGGTTTCTCTAAATTGCTTATGCTAAAAACAGGAGTGGTTCCTCTCAGTCTACCATTATATCCATTCTCTGCAAACCACTGTGAAGCATATAGCAGAGCTTACTTCCCAAAGTATCACACATTAAGAATTTCTTCCTATTCCACTTGTGTATGAAGTCTAGGAAGAGTGACTGGTTAAATTCCTCTGTGTGCACTGTCATTAATCTATTCTTGTCCTTGTGGCTTCTGTGCGAGCACCAGTGTGTGTGCATGTGTGGTGGGGGCGGCTAGAATAACTTCGTGTGAGTCAAGCAAATCTTTCACCATTCATGTTATTCTTTATGTACATTCAATATCCCCTGTTAGATCTATTTTGTGTGAGCCCCTCACATTTGAGTAATATTCTGGGACGGGCTGGATCCGAGTTTTGTAAGCAATCTCCTTTGTAGACTGATTGCATTTTCCCAGACATCTACAAATGAACTGAAGTCTGCCATCAGATTTAGATAAGACTGAGCTTATGTGATAATTCCTCTTTATATATCTACCAATTGTTATACATAGGTATTTCTATGAGTTGACTGATCCCATTTCTGACCTATTGATAATGTAATAGGATATGTTTCTACATTTTGTAAAGTGTAGAATTTTACAACCTGTGAAGGAACTTACTGATATTTGCACCAGTTTGATATCTTACCAAAATCTGATTGAAAATTTGTACAGCTTTTGGATAGTACTTCTTTTTTACTTTTATACTTAAATAATTGCATCAGTTGCAGAAAGTCTGAGATTACTGTTAACCCATTACTGCCCAAAATTCTATCGGATCATTTTTTGCAAACTTTTATACATAAATACGTTACATTGAGTGATTAATTGAATAAAAAGTTGTTTTGAAAATTTTCAGTTTATTAGAACAAAAACTACAGACCATCCCATTTTTGGGACATTGGCCAAATTCCCTATCCAAATTCACAACCTTATTCTCCATGCATAATATTGTAAGAAACAACACAAACAATAAATAAAGAATGTTTTAATATTATTGAATGTCTATTCAGTATGAAATGAAGCAAAACGCCTGTCGTGTACACAAAACATTGCACCTATCACAAATTTTTGTTGTTTTTTCTTCCAGTAAGCACATCTCTTCTGTGTTTTACTGGACACAATGAAATGATTTCCTGGATCTAGTCGTACATCTGTGCTCACCCGTCCTCCCATCAATTTGCTTCCTTGTGGTCCTCTGCATTTTGGTACTGATCCTGTTTTCTTTGATAGGTAAAATATCACTATTCTCCGTCAGACATCCAAAAGTGACAGCTTCTCATTAGAGTTAGCAATTTGGTATGCACACCATGTGTTTACTACGCAGATATCTATCATCTGTGTGAATAATGGCCACCACCATTTCTTTGACCTTATCCTCGTCCTATAAAGTGATATCTGCTTGTCCAGTAGATCTACGCCACCCTTATGGGCATTGTATTCTTCAATGAGATGTGGCATTGTAACAGATATTTCCTTTTTCTTTGCCTGTGAGTATCTTTTAGTAGAACTCAGAGGAGTAATAGTACTGTAATTTGTCACTATACATACTGGTTTGTTGTCACTCCATTTCACAACCAGAACTTCGTTCTCTTTGTCAAACATGTAGTCATAGAATCCTCATTCCTTTTCTTTTGCCATTCTTTTAGAGTCAATCAAAGGACATGCATTAGCTTTCATTTTACTCTTTCCGAGTGTGATCAGAGTGTCAACAGTGGTGATAAAGTTGTCAAAGAAAAGCTTATAATTCGGATATTCTGATTCTGGAATCATGTTGGTTAGTTCATTTATTATCCTTGCACCTAAAGGCTCCTGTTTGTTGTCAGTCTTGCCGCAGTATGGCGAAAAATTATAAAGAAAGCCATTGGAACTTACAAGACACCAAATTTTATATCCAAATTTGATAGGCTTTCCCCTCAGAAACATTTTAGCTGAATGTTTGCCACAATAACGTGCCATCATTTCATCAGTTGAGAGTTCTGAATGAAATACGCCAAATTTACCAAATTCCTTTTTCAGCATTTCAAAGTACAACCTCAGTTTGTACATCTTGTCGTTTCTGTCTATTTTGGAGTTGTCATTGAGATGAATGAATCTCTTTATTTCTCGAAACCTATTACTTGACGTGGAGTTGAAGACTAAAGGAACACCGACATCAGGAGCCTGTTCGCAGTACATATTCTCTTGGGGAAGCTTATGATGACCACTCGGAAGTAGTTTGCCAATAAATGATTTTAGTTCTTCTTTGGTTATCAGAAAATTTATTTTGGTATGTTGGCAAGCATAGATTTCGCTTTGTTCAATAATAGTAACCATTAGTTTCTCTGAGAAAAAAAAAAAATCCTCAAACACCTGGGGCACTGTCTTATTTGCTAGACATTCCGCAACATAATGTTCGTTGCTCTTCCCTGGTTCACTAGTGTTTGTGTGCGTTGGTTGACATTTATATCACTTACATTTACATTTTTTTGTAGATAACTTAACACTTTCTGCTCCATCTCCTAACACTTTCCTTCTTTCGGCTTCTGGAGGTACAACTGTAGCATTAGCTTCATCTCGGCTGGTTATGAGCTCTAAAGTACCGGCTACATCTTGTACAATAGACCCATTGTTCAGTACATTTTCGTCAATGTCTTCTTCATCTGTTATTACATCTGCATCGGGTGAAATAATCGCCAATTCTACGTCATCATCTTCATCGTCACTCTCTTGACGGTTCTCTAGTTCTGCTAGAATTTCTTCAAGTGTAAGTCCACGCGGCATGTTTTTATCTTGTTGGAATTGTAAAATTCGAATAGAAAAGATGAAAAAAAGCAGATATAAAGAAAGTAAAATGCAATTCTTCTCTGTATACTACGTGAATACAAGAATAGGGCACATCAACAATAAATGATAGTGTAACATGCCATTGTCCCATTATTGGGACACATAAAATATATCTATATTGCACTTACTTGAAAAAATCTGAAGTATACTTAATCTTACACGGACATCCATATGTCCATAACAAACACGCCCTAATTTTCCTGACGTGAAGTACTTAGAAAAAAGTTATTTATTTTACATTTACAGGCATTACAGCAGTTAGTTGAACCTGCAGGTGCAACAATAAAGGCTAAAAGCTCCATTGCTTACGTAGAAATAAGTATAATATATGTGTCCCAAAAAAGGGACAACGGCCAGTAATGGGTTAATATTGTTTGGCAGATCATCAATATAGACCATGAACAGCAAGGGTCCCAAAACCATTTCCTGAAGCAGTCCAGAAGTAACTTAGTACTCAGTCAAATGCTCTTCGAAAGACAAGAAATTGATATGAAGTGCTGGTAGTATTCTGTCACTTGCGGAACTTACTGATTATCAAAATGTGACTGCTTCGATCCATTACTTTCAGGATTTCACGACTTATGTTTTGTTTTCGGAATCTGTGCTGGTTGGCATCAGGTCATTGTGTTTGAGGTACCTCTAAATTGGGACAGTACTCTCAGAACCTCCTTTGTAAAGTAGCAGTTGAATGTGGCATTCACCATTTCTGCTGTGTCAGTGTTTGAAGTGTTTCTTTGAAAAGGATACAGCCAGTTCTGTTTCGCACCATTCTCCAATCTGAGGTTGTGCTCTGTCTCACAGTGATCTTATGATCAATGAGATGGGTATCCCGAAACTTCCATTTTCCTTTACATACAAGCAGTATGTGAAGTATTTCATGTGTCCTCCCTAATTTAGCACTGTAAGACGTTAGCAACACCTCAGGTTTACATTACTTGCAAAATTATTGTGCGTGGTCTGTCAAGCTCAGTCCAGAACTCTTGTATAGACCTGTTGTGAATGTTTACAGTGTTCATCTTGTTGCTGGAAGGAGCCAGAGGTAATGTAATTTATTCTTCATTTCAGTAGAGTACTGTGTTTCCTGCACAGACCAGTTAAATGTTGTGATTTGTCTTTATTTATTTCTACTGCAGATTGAGACATGCATTCTATATTGCTTATTGCAATTTGTATTATGGTACCTAAATCTGAACAGTATTACAACATGACACCATATCGGGACAGGCATAAAATTCAGAGACCACAATGACTATACTGTTATTGAAACTTCCTCAGAAAGAAATGCCTTGCCTGTAATATATATTTCTGGGAGGGATTTTATTCAAACCAGCAGTCACAGAGCAAATCAGTGGTACCCGTACTATGCCGTCGACATGCTGATCTGCTTACTCTTTGGTGTTCTCTTCCTTAAAAAAAAACCTCAGGAAAATGTACTCGTAGTAGTGGTAAAAAACTGTGAGGTGTCATTCTACTCTACCATTATCAGTAAGATGTACAAGTGACAGAATGCTACCTACGCAACAGATATTAAAACAAAGTAGGTAATATAAGAGGAAAAGTAAACTGAGGCAGGTATTTCTTTGAGAAAAGCAGTTCAGGAAACATAATACAGTATGACGAGAACTATGAGTAGGAGGATAAAAAAATCTGCAAAAAGATAAAAGAAAAGCCAATGTACTGATTTATTAACCCGGCGAGGGTGTGGTTCAAAAAGGGTACATCAAGGATGTGGAGGGTCAAGTATTTATTGGCACTTTATAACAAAAGATGGGAATTAAATTTATGAATTATTTATTAATGAAAGGATTTTCGTAGAAATAAACACCATTAAGTGTCCAAATGCCTTATTACTTAAGGATACAGGGTACTTTTCCGGCTCAATATTATGTAAAACTCAGCACCTATTTCTTTCAGGCACTGTTTATAATGTATATGTTTTACAGATTTTTTGTTGATATCAGGTAATGCAGCACACTTTCTAAACAAATTAGAAGTATTTTGGATATTTTTTAACCTGGTTAGGATTATTTTAAAAAATTACAAAGAAATTGATGCAATTTTTATTCCAAAATGCTTCCTCAAATTGAGGTACCATTTAATCCAATGTTAAACATTTGAAGGACACCAAATTTTTACCAGATATCTACGACATGATGGCTGAGGTACTAGACCTATTTAATTCCACCTATTTGCATATTACAAGGATAAATAAATATCACATCTTACATTTTAATTTTTATAATGTTTTTCATAATAAAACTTATTTTTTCTATAATTAGTTGATTCTGCAATAAAGCTTAGGTCTACTACATAAGTATGGCTATTGGAAGTTAAAGAAAAAAATTACAGCAATGCTTTATAAACTTTAGGAAATATTTTTACCTTAATCCTAAAAAATACAACTTGCAGGAAATTGCGAATGAAGATACGAGTCCAATTAAACTGTACCTCAGAACATTCCTGGAGCATAGTCTTCATCCTGCAGCATTTCTTCATCTTCAAGCTTCCTCTTGGCATTCCTTTTAGCATTTCCTGCTTCTTTGGTAACTCGAAGAACGAATCTTTCAACTTCATGCACCTGTTGCCTGTCACATCCAAGCACTTGATCTTCCATATTAGAGCCACATTTTATGCCTAAATTTCTCAGTACTTCCAACCTTCCTATCACTCCATCATTGAAACATATCACTGCATCTAGTACACCATCTTTTAATGTATTTAGTCCTACAAAAACATTCTTGCGTAATCTTTCCCATATGCAATGGTCGAAACTTTCCTTTGTATTCTGAGTACCCCCATAAAGCCATTTACAAAGAAAAACAGGGTCACTCAGGTCTCAAAAAATTCGTTTTATTTCTTTCATAACAGGCTCAGTAAGAGAATGCTTATGATGGTATACTGGACCACTTTCTTTTGCTTTTTGGTAACCACACCGTGAATCTGCTCCTTTAGGGCAAACTCCGTGAACAGGGTGGTCATCCGTGGACAACTTATGAAAGTAGATGGCCCTTACAGCTTTTCTCATTGCCGTAACATCATTCAGAGGTGCAGTTCATGTAATGGCCAGTCCATAAGAAGGAGGTCTATTTCAGTTTCTGTGGACCTGCTTTGGCCAGACAGAGATTTTCCATCATATAGCAACTTCCCTTTCATTTCTCTTCATAGCTTCCTCAATCTCGCACCCATCCTCTTTTGCAGATATCCACAGCACTCCAGTTTTGTCACCAAGGTATCACCATAAATATTGAACTCATTAATTTATTGAAAGCTTTAGAGTCCCCATCGCCTAAGTACTTCATATATCTATGGTTATAAACGGGCACCGGCCTCTGAAATATTTTTAGAGCTCCATCACACTCCATTTACTCCACTGCAACCATCATAATTCTTAGAACACTGATGTTCAATATGTCCTTCAGTGTTACCATGGCAGGTGTGGCAGTACTTAGATAAGCATTCAACATTAACATCTTTTCCATTCTCCAGAGAAGTAGCATTTACCACACCATTCAAGGAACAATGTCCTTGATGTTGCCTTGTCCCATCAAGTGCAACAGCAATGTCCCTGGTTCCCCTAATATTTACAGTTTCTTCTACTGCACATTTCATAGACGCTTTAGACACAACCATCAAGGCACCTAAAAGTATTTTTATGTACTTGCTGAACCTACTGGGAGGAGGAGGAGGAAGGTCCGTCAAAACACACAACGTTTGAGACGCCTTTTTCCCTTTCCCTATTGCACGCATTGCATACACTAACTTCAAATTCAGATCATATGAATTATGCACAGTATTTGAAGTCATTTTCAAAGTAGATTTATTGCAGGATCTACACAGAACAACTAATTTTGATGCTAAACTCTTCCTGCTACTTTGTTGTTCATTTATTTCCAGACATCTTACACCATCACATTGTTTACATTTCGCCACTTCCTTTATCAAAGAAGATAAGATGGCCACATCAACAACTGCCAATCCACTACAAACAGAGTCATTGTTAACACAAAAATTTGAATCACTAGGAGGTGTACCATGTGGGAGTTTCTTCCCTGAAGAACAGATACATAGGTTACTTTCAAGAGTGTGGCTTGTTTTTTTTGTGAACTGTTTACCACGGAATTTCCTTCTATTGAATTTCTTGATGCGTGGCATAGTTGATATTTATTGCACAGTAATGAAATTGTACTTCCACAAATATATGTAGCCCTTCGGCAACAAACATTCAGTAACATGTGAACAAATTGCTTTAGCAAAACAAAAGTAAATACTAGCAAAGATAATCATTTAAAGATAATAGAAACCGGCACTGTTACCAATATATACAATGTATCATACATATAATCACTGGAAACAGAAAGTTCACAGTTCTTTTTTGAAACAATGCTGGTTTCTGTAACAGAAACAAAGGGGGCGTGGCGATATACATGACCATAACTATAAAAAGTTTTATATATAGGTCATTTTTCATTTGAAATCCTATAATGTATACATCAATGTAATGAGGAAAGACTATAGAATTTAATAAAGTCTACAAAATAATCATTATAAACAGCCCTTAACAATGCATATTTTTTTAAATCTACAAATCCATACATTGTCATCAGTAATTCATATTTTGTGCCAAGTATTTACAAAATAAATCTTCTTCAAAGACAAAATGAACAGTAAACTTTGACATAAGCTGTTATCATCTCTTGCCATAGCACATTGTTGGCAGAATGGAACAATGTGTTCTTGACAAATGTACTTAAGACAACCTTCACAAACATGAGGTGTCTTACAATGTCTAGCATAGGGACACTCCTGACATTTTTTTCGTACACCTTGGACCCCGGCAGTCGATTCTTGTGAAGATTCTCCACTAAATTCTCTGATTCTCTTACACAAAGTTTTTGGCAGTTAAGGTATTTCTTGACGGGCACTCATGTGTTCACTGACAAGTGTATGGCGTAGTGTTTTTATGAAATTACGACACTTTTGGTTTTTATTGTTATTTGATCGCTGAAAAATAGCAGCAGTAATGCTGGCCATATTCAATATTGCGTAGAAGACAGTCTGTGGCCCTTTTTTTGGGGGGGGGGGGGGGGGGGCGTATATCATTGAGTCGCTGATAGCTCATCTGCAACATCAACTCCATCTTTCTTAGAATTATAAAACATGTTCATCTCTGGTTTCTCTTTATCGCCTGTAAATTCATCAATTTCAGCATTGTGGTGAAGACTACACATGAGCAAAACAACTTTGTTTTTCTTTGACATATGAGAAACAAGTGTAATATCCTTTTGGGAACCAAACTTAGGTAAACAGATTTCTCTACCACAAATTTTGCAAAATTCCGGAGGGATTTGCCTCTTGTTCTTACGCACTGTTGCTACAGACTTTAGCTTGTATTCTTTCAGCACATGTGACACTAGATCATAGCTCGTAAACCACTTATCAAAAGTGACACTATGGCTTGTTTTTGAAGTGGGTTGCACCAGCCGATTCACTAATTAAAATGGATTATTACTCAGTGAAAACAGTCCTTCTGGTTGCTTCCCAGCATATATTTCAAGGTTGAAGATACAGAAATTATTTGCGCCGACGAAGGCAAATATTTTTATCCCATATTTGGCCAGTTTTGATGGAATGTATTGTCTAAATTTGCATGTGCCTCTGAATGGAAGCAGCATTGCATCTGTTGTTATATATTCTCCTAGTATATGGACTTCCTTGCAGTTTTCAATGAATATTTCAAATATCTGATGTATTGGTGCTAAGTTGTCCAGATGTTTTCTTTATTCACGTGTGGATTTATCGTCAAAACAAAGACAGTTTTGAATAAAATGAAAATGTTGCCGTGTCATTGTCAGCCGGAATATTCCAATGTCTGTTCTATCTGAAGCCCAGAGGTCAATGGTGTTCTGCCTCCCAGATCGGTAAAATCCAGCAATGTACAACAAGCCTATATAAGCCTTCAGCTCGCTCATGGTCATTTCCTTCATAAAATAGTGATTTGCAACTACTTCACAAGCTGCATTTCTGCAGTTTGCAAGTTTGTGTATTTCAAGTTTATACTAAGCGTATTATCATTGCAAAACAGACTCCAGCATTCAAGCTCTGCCTTTCCTAATCTTGCCACTAAACTCATGCCAGGTACCTGCCTGATGATATTTTCAGAACGGGTCCGAACTTGTTGAGGTGGATTTTTGCACCACTTGGATCCATCTTTACCAAAATAAAATGAACTGTGTACCTGATTTTACAATCGCTCAGCTAATTCCGGTAACACAGTATTGTGGGCAGAATTTTCTAGCTCATGTAGTGGTATTGGTATATTACCTTCTTTGTCACTGCCTTCAATTGCATCTTACTCAGTTCCACTACTGTCACTGCGCTCACTTACACAATCTTCATTTTCACTGACATCTGTCATAAAGTCGTTTTCACTGTCTGATAATTCCGCCAGCCAATGACGTATATGCTCAGCTTCCCTTTCTTCGTTGTCCATTTTGACTAAATAATCAGCAAACACAAGACATTCATGAAAAAAGAAAAATTGGAAAATGGCACAACTTTATGGTTGTGGTTGTGGAAGGGTCAAAAATACCTTCTTACCATTTGCACTCGTGTATCTCCTTTCACAGATGGAAGCCAGGAGAGTGTGTGCACGCATTAGGGAGGAGAGATCAATAATTACATCTACTGTGAACTTCGACAGTGTGCAACTGTACAACAAAGAACTGCCAGCAAAACAAAATGAGCAGGGTAAAATTGACCCTACCACATCCTCACTGGGTTAACATTGAAATCAGTAAGGGGAAACTGTAACTGCTTCTATGTGTGTGTGTCTGTTACAAAAAACTGGAAAGAGAACACAGAACATTTGTTAATTCCAATAACATTACAAGGAATTGTCACTACTCATCAGTAGTTTGCAGATAATGTAGTTGTCAAGAACACAACCATCTCAAAGGTGATGCACAAAATGTCTTGCTTCTTACTGATAAGCAAGGATTTCAGCAGCATTGCTCATATCAAGCTGAACACTCCAACACAATGCATACTATTTTGAAAACTGCAAACAGAAGGATTTCACAGCTCATTGTTTCCAAATGAAATTTGCAAAACATATCATTAATGACTGGCAAAGGACAGAAAATTATATAAATGAAACTGATAGAAGATGAACCATAAATATTGTGTCACTTTCATGTACTACCTGTAATTTTTGCATATATCTTGCTAGAAAAGTCATAAAATTCAAGAAAAGTATTTTTTGTAGTTGCATAAAGTCAAGATACATTTAAAAGTACCTCCTCTTTTTTAACTTACTTCTAAAGAAACTTTCCAAAATTTTAGTTTCTGGAAACATTTTTGTGTTACCAAATAGTGACTTTTACATCTTCTCACACCTTCCCTCCCCTTTTTCCTTCTACTTCCCTTGACCTGTGTAGGGGTTTCAATACTTCAGAACTGAGCCTGGAAAAACAAGTGCCTGTTGTTTTCACCTACAGTATGTAATTCCTCTACTGTTTTGCAACTGCATATTCCAGGTGTGAAAACTACTTTCCGCACCGCACCTGTTTTTCATGGGAACAAGAGGATTGGTTGAAGTAATCTTAGAACATTATGTCCTGTGTCTAAGGAGGTTGGTGGTGTGTGATGTCTGTATGGAATTCAAAATAATATTTGCAGAGGTGGCCTCTCAAATCCCCAACTTGAATGAGACTCTCTCACACATTAGTCTTTACCATTGTTTCACTGTCTCTGTTCCTTACAAAACAGGATTAACAGAAGATGTTGGGGACGTTCAGATAGCTACTACATTCATCAGTGGTTTATGTAGTCAAAGTAAGAGTGTCATAGATATACTCGGCAAGCTCCGGGAGGAAACCTTAAACAGAGTTATTCTGCCGAAAAAGTGAAACGCCCATCTTCTTATAGATGCCGAGGCATGTTGCCTCATGTTTTACCACCATTTCTCCACTGCTCTTCTTACTTCATGGCAACAGTGGAGTTCAGGATAAAATACTTGGATGAGATGTTTATATATCGAAAGTAATTTATTTTCACAGGATCCCCCATCCCCTCAAAAAGTATATGAAATCATCACGCCAAATTGCTATGCATCAAACAACATAAGAAATCTGCTTGAATGAGTAAAAGCTGTAAATAATTGGTCAAATAATTGTGCATTAACAACACTAGTATATGTGAAATGGGGAAGGATTCACTAGTGAACAATAATTTGTTGATTCTTAGTGGACTGGAGTTTGTATGTGAAGCAGTTTGGTAGAATATTGTTACTGGAATATTGTTAGAGATTGTTGGGAGGAGCTGTATACCTTGTGAACCAACTTTGGAAGGGAAGGGAGCACTTTAAGAGCTTGTATTTTTATATTTAAGGAAACAGATAGATGCCCTGAAAAAATGTAAGTATCCTAATATTTTATAGAGAGACCCCTTCTGACTGTAGATTTTGATCAACTTTTTCAGGCTACCATATTCTTCTAATGAATCATTACCTGCAAGTTTTATGTTAAGACTGATTCATGTTCTTCAGATTGCTCAATATTTTGCAGGTTCTGTTGATGAGTATATTAAAAGATTAAGAAGCTACTGTAGATATTTACTTGTGTACACTGTTCCTGTAAATACACCAATGGAAAAAATCACAGCACCACAAAAATAATTAATGTAGAGTAATGAAATTTTGGGACTATCTTTGTCTAGGTAACATATTTAAGTGATTACATTGCAAGATAATAGGTTAATGTAAGTGCGAGATAAGCCATTCCAAATCTGAACTGCTGGTGCATTAATAACAAGTGTAACCATTAGAATGTTGAATGCAGGCATGCAAATGTGCATGCATTGTGTTGTACTAGTGCTGAATGTCAGTTTGTGGGATGGCATTCCGTGCCTGTTGAACTACATTGGTCAATACAGCGGCATTTAATACTGTTTGTGGACGACACTGAAGTTGTCATCTGATGATGTCCCATATGTGCTCGATTGGAGACAGATGTAGTAATCGAGCAGGCCAGGGCAACATTTCGACACTTTGTAGAGCATGTTGGGTTACAACAGCAGTATGTGAGCGAGCGTTATCCTGTTGGAAAACACCCCACGGAATGGTGTTCATGAATCGCAGCACAACAGGCTGAATCACCAGACTGACATTCACATTTGCAGTCAGAGTGTGTGGGAAAACCATGAGAGTGCACCTGCGGTCATATGAAATCAAACCACAGACGATGATTCAAGATGTAGGTCCAGTGTGTCTAGAATGCAAAGAGGTTGATTGCAGGCCCTTAACTGGCCTCCTCTTAACCAAAGATGGCCGTCACTGGCACTGAGGCAGAACCAGCTTTCATCAGAAAAAACAACAGCTCTCAACCCTACCTTCCAATGAGCTCTTGCTAAACACCACTGAAGTCTCAAATGGAGGAGGTTTGGTATCGGTGGAATGCGCGCTACAGTGTGCCTGGCTTGGAGCTGTCATTGAAATAACAGTTTGTAACAGTTCATTGTGTCACTGTGGTACCAACTGCTCCTAAAATTGCTGCTGCAGATGCAGTACTGTGCACCAGAGCCATGTGCCAAGCACAGTCGTCTTCCATCTTGGCAGTGCCACATGGCCATCTAGAGCCCAGTCTCCTTGCGACTGTACATTCTCATAATCACCACTGCCAGAAATCATGTACAGTGGCTACATTGCTGCCAAGTCTTTCTGCAATATCACAGAAGCAACATCAGCTTCTCATAGCCCTATACATGACCTCGTTCAAAGTCAGTGATGTGTTAATAATAGCGTCTTTGTGGCCTTAAAGGCATTCTTGACTAACATCAATTCACTATGTCCAATCTCAAAGGTAGCTAACCACTCATGACTGTTATAGCGTGTATTTAAAGAAAATCTTATCTGCATCATTAACAGTGGTGCTACTAGCGCCACTCTTATACCACTGTTGCCATGTTGAATAATCATCTATCAGTTGCAGAAACACGCCTACCAGCTTTACATTCACTTACATGTGGACTGGCTGTTATATCTCGAACCCCTCTAGATCTAACACAATTGTTTTTCTTGTTTGCCATTTGTTTCAGTATTTTGCCTTGTTTCAGTATTTTGCCTTCCTTTCCAAAAATGCTATTGTAGTTACAAATTTCAGTAACCTCTCTGTTTAATTGTATGTAGTAATTGTGTTTAGATCGTGGGGTTGTTAATATGCTTTCATTTATAAATTTTCTCCTGAGTAACAGTGGAGCATTCAGTCATTATACCAAAGAATTTTGTTACAATTTACTGGTAATAGGTATTATGCCCAGCTGCTGTTTTCATCACTTTTCATCCATAAAGTGTAGTACTGTGAATCTGCTCTTCCATATGTGTCCTTGAAACTTGCTCCACCGATATGCTTATTTCCTGTCATTCACCTAACCCCAAAAATTATATTTATCTCTGATGTTCTCGTGAATTTTGCTGATAGAATGAAACTGTGAAGTTAGACTAGAAGTCAGATTTGTATCTGAACATCTGCTAGCAATGACTTGAGCTGTCCAGAGTGTCAGTCTGTCAGTACTGTTTCCACTCCTAGTCGCCAGACTCGAGGCAGATCTGCCACACACTTTATTGGACTAGCATCACTGGGAGAAAGGACTTACCAGAGAATAACATAGTTACATAGTAACAGTTGTTTCAGAACATCCAGCAGTGTGCCGCATCTATTGAAACTGAGATTGATGACCCCGACCCCCCCCCCCCCCCCCCCATCTCCTAATTTTCTGTGTAGCAATATTTCAATATTTTGAAAACACTATATCATTCACTCATGTTCCTGATGCACAATGTGTGTTCACTTGAGGAAGGTGTTTTCTGTATTACTGTGTTCTTAGAATATTCCGCTGAATGTTGGGGGGGGGGGGGGGGAGGCGTACAATAAGATGGGCAAAACACTGTAGTCTCTATGAAATGTTGTTTTTGAAACAAGTAAAATAAAGTGATGGAAATATGTTTTTCAGAAAGCGCTTTTACTCCAGAAATATGACATTCTTTTTGAAATGTAGGTGATTTTTCTATTTACATTGTATGTTGTGGAATCATTTAAACAGAACACTGGAATACGTCATGACATAAAATTGAACCCCAGGCAGGGACCAGTTCTAGGGCATTTCAATAATTGCATATAGAAGAAGAAATGCTAAGTTATTCATATATGCTATGCATTTTCAGAGAAGTATGTGCTTGCAGTTTCATGTTTTCTGAATATTATCTGATGGGATGTCTGCTTAACTTATTGTTTTTGTAGCAGTTAGACTAGTAACAGAAAACTGTTTGACTGTATAATTAATGTGTAGTAATACATGGGTTGCCTGTTTAGTTTATATAGCTCATTGCATGACCCTTAACTTTCTGCATACACAACACTCATTTGCTTCAGCACCACTGTTTCTTGTTGCTGGTACTGCATTGTTGGCTAACATGATTTTAGTGTAGTGTTCGTTATAGTTTATTTGTTCGCATACCAGTATTTTGATAGTAAAAGACACTGCCAGTTTTATTCTCTAATTTCATTATAATTGTCACCCAAAAACAAAATAACTTAATACAACATATTTCATTGAAATACTATCCACAGTTACATTTTTTTCTGGAAAATATGTACATAGTATCATCTATAATCGCATTCATTGTTAAAAATCTGGACTTCCTTGTTTTACTCTCCTGTTGCTATTTCTTTGTTTTGCACTCCCAAAGGAAACCGTGAAAATAAAATTAAATCATTTAGTATGAAATTCGAATAAATATCCAGTATACTACCTTCCCGCCCCACCCCCAAATAAATAAATATATAAAATAAAAGACTGCATTTTTCAGGTGTATATCCTTTCACCTATGTCAAAAACCATGACTAAATGAGAATAGGAAAAATAAAAGTACTTATTGATTCATTGTTGAAACATAAGAGTCATAAGCATGCCACATCTATCAGAAAAAATGGCAAAGGAACTTCAGAAGGTGTAAACAGGAAGGACAAGTAATGTAGTCATCAGCTGTTCAGTGACTTTCCTGATTAAACCTTGTGAAGTCCTGCTTCCATTTGACTTCTTTTTGTTCCTTCCCAGATGAATGAACGCCAGAGTCTAAGATCTAATAAACTTTAGGATGTGCTTGTTGATTGCTTTCAATTTAAATGCATAAGTGTGTTCTGTTTTTCTTGTTCTCCTTTTTTATCATTATTCAGTTGACATTAGATAAACAATAATATCTGTTACGATGACATTAACTTACACAATAGTGAAAATACTGTGGCATAAAATATATGGTTGTACGGGTAGCTTGTTATGCATTAGTTGTGCAGATATTTACCATTTTGCAACTCTTAACACTAATGCTACTCTGTGAGAGTAAATCTGTATCTTCTGTTGAAAGTTAATCAAGTACGTTCGTGGATATCTTAATTGTGAAATTGAAGGGTTTCTATGGGATTTTCAAATCTCCAGGTCGTGTTATCAGAATTAAAATTATCGGCAAGAAGCCTTTCAAGGAAAGCTTTTTAACATTCATTCACAAAAAAAAAGTGAAGTGTTATTCTTTAAGTCGAGGTTTAATTACGAATGCAAAAAATGCCTTTGTTAACAGTATGTGAGTGTCTAGATTGAAATAAAACATGTTCATCATGTTTTAGTACTGATCTTAAGCTTTAGATTTACATGTACTGTTCAGAAAGAAATTGAAAGTTATAGTTGCTGACAAGGGGTAAAGGGAAAAGACCTTCCCAGAACACTTGTGCGTCATAGGTAACCATTGTTATTTTTCCAGTGATTTTCACCCAAGTACTTCTTCAAATAATTATTTACTTTGCTTCAAAATTTTATCACAGCAAGTATTGCAGTCCTTTCAACAGATGTTCCTCCCCAGTACAGCCCACCTGAGACTAGGACTTTATTTGCTTTTTATTTTTCTTCTTTGCTTGAACAGGCTATTACTTTTAAACCCACGCTCACGCTTCCTCGCATCTTTTTTTTATGTCTTATATTTTTGCAGGCTCAGTCAAGAAACTTTTCCCTTGCCAGCGCTGCGGTAAGGTGCTGTGCTCGAAAGCGAGCTTGAAACGACACATGGCGGACAAGCACGCTGAGCGCCAGGAGGAGTACCGATGCGTGATCTGCGAACGGGTGTATTGTTCGCGCAACAGTCTCATGACCCACATCTACACCTACCACAAAACGAGGCCTGGAGAAGTCGACATAAAGTTCTATTAGAGAGAGAGAAAGAGAGAGAGAGAGTGAGGGGCGCGCCCTCCCACACCCAAAACTATAAACACTTTTCTCCCTCGGAAAAGGTATCTTGTTTTGTTGTAACAGATTCTGTTCTTCCAAGTGGCAGATAAGAAGTCTCTCACTACGTAGGAACACCTTATGACGTGCAGGCTGATGAGCTGTTTGGCTTTAGTGGAGAATTTAACCTCCTTCTTTGGCTTTGAATAATTGTATTCTCCATTGTGGCATTGCATATTGATTGCAGAACAGTTAAAATCATTACCTTTTAATGCTTTCCTTCTTATTTTGTAACATGAGTATTGCTTTTCACTCTCAGTAGTGTCTCCAATATAATCTTGAAAGAATGCTCAGACACATATTTTTGCTCCGAAAGTAAGCTGTTTGTGATATGTGTATATAAGACTTCTTGTCTGCTGCCTCCTTCCCATCTCTCTCAAATATTTGTTATAAACATAATCTTTGCTTAATGCATTTAAAAATGTGAATGTCTTTAAAAGTTTCTCTCTCTTCTTTTTATATATTTTTTCTTTTTTAGTGCATGTTGCCACAAGCTTTTTTGCTCTTACATTTCCTTTGTAATATGATGTTATTGCCCATCTCATAATATTCTCAAAACAATGTTGTGTTACCTGCAGATTGCAGTGCTACAGTAATCTCAAGGTCACAGATACCACAGTTCTTTGTTTGGTCATTCTTTGAAAATGCAAGCACGGTAAAAAAGGAAACAAAACTGCACTGCTGTAATAGAATTATTCTGATATTATGAATGCAATGAAACATTTAGTGCATTTAGTATGGTATCTACTCAGGGCATTCTCTCGCAACTATCAGGCTTTCATTTATAAAAACTTTTCCAGTTTTAATCAATTATATATAGTGTGAACAAAAGTTATCTCAGGTTTCTTTTTCCATTAGTGGTATTGCTGATGGATTATGTGTTTGAAGATATGTGCAAAAATCAGTGACCACTCATAATGCGCCAGTATATAAAATTTTCTTAATTGTAGCTTCTGTGTGTAAATGATGTGGAGAATCAGTGAGCACTTACAAAAGTGTAATGCACCAGTGTAGTCATCACTTTTAACCGTAGCTGTTGTGTGTGTGTGTGTGTGTGTGTGTGTGTGTGTGTGTCAACTATAAAAGAATAAAACCCTTATCTCGCTTTTTATCAGTTCCAGATTCTGGCAAGTAAGCCCTAGGGTGATCTTGTTTCTGTGGTTACAGAAATTTCTCTCTCAGATTAATTTTTGATTAGCATATGAAGTTTCACCTCTCAGCTGTTATTGCTTATGTTGTACGTGTAATATTTCATTAAAGTGTGTTGTACATAGTAATCCCTTCACTTATTCTTCGCAGTTAATTGACCACTGTACCTAGTACAGTATCTGACTGATGGTTTTAACAAGTGCCAAAAAGCATATGTAAAATACTGTACTGTGAATATACAGAGTGAGGCACTAATTTTTCACCTAGACAGATAGTGATCAGTGACTCATGCAATAGATATCAGTCCATTTCTGCAATTTTGTTAATCACTTAGAAACGGGCAGCAATTTCTCTCAACAGAATTTTGCACCATCCTGTTGATTGGCAGTCTTGCATGTGTGTCATACTTTACCAATGTTTAAAGATTTTTGGAACCAAAAAGACAGAATATTGTTGAAAGTCAGTCAGTCTGACGAAGAGTATCTTGTTTCGACAATTCTTGTTTTGATAAAGAGTGCTGCAAAGATCAACGTATTAGGTGCCCTGGTGGTGCAAGTTATTCTCATCAAATTTCAAGGCAGCACACCGTTCTAACGGCTGCAACAGCAACATAAATATCAACATAGTCAATGTAGTTTTAGTCTGTAATTTCTAACTGGGTCTGCTGAAGAGCTATATCACTAATGGGGTAGGTTTGATAATCCAGTCCCAAAAGGTACCACAGTATCTATTAGAAAAAGTGGCGCTCGAATTTTGTAGGTTAGCGAAGTTACATCTTCTGGCTCATTAGCCCCTACCACTATTGTCTAGTTGAAAAGAGATTACAAATATCTTTAACGAGTCAGAAGTAATTTCAGGTGAAAAAGTTAGATGCTTGCCCTGTATACCTCATGATGATAATGCAATAATACTTCACAAATATATATATTTCCCTTGTATTGCACTATTCATATGGACACCTTGCAGTATCACCAACTCCACACTGTTATAGTCTGAAACAAATTCTATTTCTGTCCCATATTTAACCTGATGTAATAAGCCAATGATGGCATTTTCCGAAAGGCTCTTTAATGAGGCTGGGTGCATTGCAGGTGGCAGCAGTGGAGGTGGCACGGGCTCACAAGTCCAGCAGTTCCGCATTCCCCCGCCAACGGCGGGTGGCATCAACGAGCCGCAGGAGTGCCCCTACTGCCGCCGCACCTTTTCCTGCTACTATTCCCTCAAGCGACACTTCCAGGACAAACACGAACGCTCGGACCAGCTGTACGTGTGCGAATTCTGCCAGCGCCGCTACCGCACCAAGAACAGCCTGACGACACACAAGAGCCTGCAGCACCGTGGCTCCAGCGGCATGCTGAAGCGCTTCCTCAAGACCTCCTCAGCCCTCCATGGCATTCTGGCTGTCCCGCCACCCCCGCCGCACCTTGCACAGTAGCGGGCTGTGCCCTGAGCTCGTGTAGGCGCCTCGTTAACATGCTGCTGGTCAAGAAGGGAAATTTTTTTCTTCATTTATTATTTTCTTTTTTGAGGAACTGGAAGGTGGAATATTGTTGTCCCTTGTTACATTTGTAGCCACCGAGTTAATACGTGTTCTTCTTTTTTAAACTTTCATACATTTCGTCAGTTCCCACATTGTAAATCGTCATCCTCAGGTTGTGGTTGTTGTCTATTTTTGCGTCATGTGTAAATGTAAAATATTACATTCTTGTGAAGATTTCTCAGTATTGTTCATGAGAACAAAATTTGGAACTGTAGTAGTATGCTTGAAGGTGTTTGTTTGCCAGTATTTTAATATCGGGTGATGGGATGACCGACCACTTGTACGCTCTGTACTTAAAGTGTGTTACAATATTTTTGAAACTGATGCTATTTGTGGACAAGGGATTGTAAAAGAGCAAACTGAGGTAGTTCAAATGTAAGGAAGGTGACTGGAGAAAAAGATTTGGCATTGGATTGTGAAATTTTAATTTATTGCGAATATTAGAGCCAGAAGATCAAGTATGGGTAAGTGTTATACCGATCTTATCTGGTAAAGCTGGATCTGATGGGACTGTCAAAATTACATTTCATTAATTTCATTTATATTTACAGTACACATGGAAAAAGTCTGCAGTCATGTAAAGATATAGTCAGCACACGAGCTGTGGAATCTGTGAAGCACCCGATTAAACATAATCCATTGTCATTTTTTGGTCACAAATTCTAAATAGTCAATCATTGTAAGTGCAATTACTGTGGCTTAATAGCATTAGCAGTTCAGTACCTTAATGATTTCCAAACTGATTTCATTGGTCTTTTAATAGGTGTTCTATATCATTGTGATTGCTGTCTCCATTATAAGTCGTTTATGAAATGTTCTTTATAATTTCTTTCATTTGAGACCTCTTCCGTTCTTCCTTGGTGAGTCTTTGTTGAGAACTTAATTTGAAGTTCAAATTTATTCAAAAAAGTTAATCTTCTTGATCCTGGATGATATTTATATGGAGTATTAGTATTGATATAGTTCAAAATTGTCAGAGTTTCTCCATTTTTGTGATTATTTCTAACAGCTTTTTATTGATGTTTTAATTCTCTCAAGGACTGATATGTCAGCACTAATTCTTCTTACTTTGAGACTGACATTTATATCAGGCTTCAAATTACACTGTACAGTATGGATAAAAGATCTCCTTAGCTGATGGAAGTGGCACACACACATGCTGAAAGATGCCACTTTCTTTCATCTTCCAGACGAGACAGGACAGATTCAGAGGAAAGTGACTTCTCAGTTTAGGCATGAAAACCTATATTTGCTTGGAGAATTTAGCAGTTCTTCACTTGCAATAATTCTTTGTGTGGAACTGCCTGACATGATCATCTTGAATCTTAGACCACACATTGATTGGTATCCATTATTGTTTTACATACTTAACAATGACAGCAGCTAGTGGGTACTGTCTGATGTAAACACTGCACCACTACCACATCTGGATGATTGTGTCATAGTCACAACATTTATGATACTTAAGATTTGTCACCCATGCTGTGCAAAGATCTCAACACACACGCACACGCACTCACCAACCTCTAAAAGTTGGATATTTTATAGCAGCAGCATTTTAAACCTATCATTATGCGTGTAAATGTAATTGCCAGTTGATATTATTCTTTGTTTTTCCCTGTAATGACAAAGTGTTTAGATAATGTCATCTACAAGCAGTTTTTTTTACTATCAAAGCTTTAATGCCACGGCTGTTAATAATTATTGCCTTCGTAATTTAGAGCGATATAGAATACGTGCAGTTGTTAGAGATTGTTGGAGGTTTCTGCTGATACATTGATCTCATTCAGTTGATACAGAAGTCAATGAAAAACCAGGCACACATTCTATTACTTTGAGGGGTTATAATGGATTTAAGGAGTTACAATTAATTGTAGTATTAACCAGCTTAATTGTCTCTAATAGCCTAATCTTTGAGGAAAATTCAAGCTCTAACCTTTTTTCTTTATAAAAGTACAAGTTTTTAGTTTGACCTCGTGTAGAGGTTGTTGCGTTTTCTGTAATTACATGTATACGGTTCTGTATTGTGTTGGCTGTTATTTACATTTGAGTTCTGTGTATGCACAGTTTTACAATACGAGCATAGCTTTGTTGTGTACAACTGTTCTTTCTACTAGTAATATTAACACAATGAGGAAATTTGCAAAAATTGGTAATAACAGTAGAAGACAGAAAACACACAGGTGAAGCATGATGGAATACTGTCAGAGAGATGAGTTCTTTTGGGAATCTTTTATTCCATATGCATAGGCAATGATATTTATTTTGCACAATTTGTCGTGACCAAACCAAAAATTCCATGATGTTATTTGCTACTAATAACTGTAACAATTTCAGTTAATTGTGACTAAAATTATGTGGAATTGCTGTCGCTGTATCAGTGAATCATTTATTGTAGAGTGAATTGTTTCAGAACTATTTAATTTGATTCTCTATTAGGTTTGTTGAACAATGCACTGTATTGAGTGAAAGCAACAAAACACTTGCTAATCTACAGCTCTTATATGAGCTGTTCATCATGAATCAACATAATGCGAGTGTAATCATTTGACAGTTCCATCAGTGATCCTTATTTTCACCAGTGGATTAGAATTGTTTTGGCAGGGGAAGGCAGTATCTGTTTACGGTACTGCTAGAGATCAGAACTGCTGAGGTAGAATGACGACGTCTCAGAACTAGAAGACCTGTTTGCATTGCTGGATAATCTGAATTAAATTTTATTCGTGACGTTAAATGTAGGGAAGGACAATAAAGAATCATTTGCTTAATGAACTTTGGTTACAGACCGATGGACAAAATTCGGTGTGAAAAACTGAAAATTACCTCAATTAAAACTGCAGTGGGAGCTTGCACTGAGCAAGCAACATATTTAAAACAAACCGATAATTCTGAAAAGTACAAAATATGATAAATATTGCTCATTGGTGTACAAAACTGTAATTTTTTGATTAAAGTTTACTTATAATTTTGTCTTCATAAGTAACTAAATATATATGATTAAAATTTTAAATCTAAAGTAGTTGTAAGTTTTTGACTGAGAAAAATCAGGTATTTAATTCAGATTTTTCTAAGCACAGTACTATTTTCAGAGACTCGTCACACTATTCGCAAAAGTTTGTTGTGGCTAAATAAATAATTATCCTACGTACATATCTACTGCCATCTCAGCTGCCACCTCAGTGACACTACAAGTACAAAATATACATTATTTTTAAGTAGCATATTTTCAATTTGTGAGTGCATGTTACATGTAATGGTTTTATGTATACTATTGAAAAGGATCCTATTATGTAAAATCAGCATTTATACATCCTAATATTGAATTTACTTGATGAAGGTATTTACTCATGTTGAAGCAAAAATTAATCCCATCTCTCCCTCCTTCCTCCCACTTTCCAAACAGAATGTAGCTTAAACAAGAAATAGTTCAAATTTTGATAAATCGGACAATTTTAGCTGTCTTTAAGATACACCCCTCACTTCCACTTCAAACACATTCCCATTTGCACTTGAAGTTAACATTATCAGTCAGATTTCTATAATCAAAATTTGTTGGTGTAATAAATTTAGACTTATTCATGATATTCACCAGCTTGTTGAAGCTGTGAATAACATGCAGATACATGCATAGAATCAGTACCCCTTGCTCATTAAACTTCCAAACCGACAATGTGGACTGCTCTCATACATAACACAGATTTATTCTTTGCTATAAAAGCATAATGAATATTATAATCACAATTTAAACATGATGTCAACTGTTCCTTTGCATTATAATACTTATAAGAGCATTTCGATAAATGGAGAATTTTTGCTGCTCTTTCCTGCATTTCATTTTGGGCTTTGTACGTTATACTGTGGTCACAGTAAATACCTCATCAGTAAATGATATACTTGGATACCATGGCAAATACTGCCATTTGTCTTGAACTCCTTTTATTGAATCACCTCGACACCTTTATAAATTGCCATGGTAAAGGCCACAAAATATTTATTTTAAAATCATTGTTAAGCTTGTGGGTAACACTGGGTGTTTTTCGTTATTAAATAGATGATTAGAAGGCTAGGGTAGACTATAGACATAAAGAATATTTGTAAAATGGTGTACATTTTTATTTGTTATTGTAAGCAACATATTCACAGTAAAAGCACTGAAGTTGTTGTCCCAAGGATAATAATTTTGACAGAAATCATTTTTTAAATAATCTTTATAAGTGTTTCCTTTCAATTATACTACGCCTACAAATTCCTATTGTGTTAATGGAGCTGCCAGTATCAATATTTCATTAAATCATCCTAATGGAAAGAAATTTTACAAAGGTATTGAGCCCCACAGTCTAGCCTTTCAAAAGTACAAAAATACTGTAGTGTTTCTATAATATTTTGAATGACCTCCTCAGTGTTGAAATTGCAGAGTTAAAGAACAGATAAGACTTTCTTCAGGAGAGTGCAGCAAAGTTTGTTTCAGAGCAGTGGGCGCAGAAAAAGAACACAAAAGTGAAAAAAAATTCTGAACTATAATCAAATTAAAATTGTGTTTATCAGACACTGTAGCATGCTATATTTCATATTTTGAAAATGTTTTGTATTTTTGTTGTTTTTTCAAATCCTCTTTCTGAGGAATTCTAACAGTATTTAAAAAAATTGTTATATTTTGCATTTGCCTTGAGCCAAGCTGTACTCTACACAGAAGAATGTATTGTGTGAATGTGACTACTGTAATGTAGGCGTACTCATTCTCAGAGGAAAAAAGTGAAGTGTAATTTAAATTGAATCTGTCTTATTGACAGCTTACTCAATATTTAAGATTTTTGTTTTACACTGAACTGTGTCTGGCAGCAAGAACACTTAGAGTTGTACAAATCCACCTGTATACGTGTGCATATGCATCAGTAATCATGCTTAGAAATCTCCAAGTACTTTTTACTAACTTGTTCAGCCTTCATGTCAGAAACAGCTGAGACAGATGTGAAGTGATTTATAAATATTTTTATAGCTGTTCTCTTCTGTAATGACAAATGCCTCCAATAGGAAACAGAACTCAGGTTTGGCATGCACAAATGTTGCATGTCATGACATGCAGATGTCGCATCAACTTCCACTTTATCACTCAGGAGATTTTTGTGTGTGTGATTTCATCTAGTGTTCTGAATCAGACATTAGAAGATATGTTTTATGCCATTGTCTGAATGGATGTCTTTATTAGAAATGATCATAACAAACAGGCCTCAGCCTGTACAGCTTTTTGCGCTGACTGTGGAGTACAAAGCCTGTTCCTCGCAGGCTACAGTAGTTTTGTCGCTAGTCTTGTGCTTAAGACACTTTACAGTAAATGAGTGAATGGTGTTGTATGGACCTACAAATTTGCACCGTGTCATTATTAATTGGCACTGTGGTGCGAGCAGTGAGATTTCAGTAATAGATATACCACGATTCCTATTTATCACTTCTTCAGTTAATCAGTAATTTCAGAAAAGAAATATATGCTAGACTTTTATCGTAGACTTAGAAAAGGTGAAAAGGAAAGAAAAAAATATGGGCCAGTGTGACTTTCTCTCACCTTCTTTCTTCTACTTACTATTTTTCTTGTTAAGTGTTTCTCCACAAGAAGTCACATTCTGGCTGCAGTTTATTTAAGCCATATTAGTATTTAACTGAGATAAAGCAGGTATATTTCTCATCAAGAAATAAAGAAGTCCCATAAAGCATGTACCTGCAACATTCGCCTGCAGGTTTGATGCTTTTTGTATTCTATGAAGCTTCTTTAATAGTGCAGGTAACTTTCCTGACACTTCTCTTGGTAAGTGCCGTGACTGTGAATAAATTTAAATTGTTGTTTTATGTACAGTATTTAAAATGAGTATTAATTTTTAAAAGTGTAATGTATGTTATTTATATAGTAGACGTTAACATTGTATGTGCACTATGCGTTATCTAATCACTGTGGGAAGAGCTGTTTGAAAATATTGAGGTCCTGATGTATCTGAAGTATGTGCAGATCTCATCTGTAATTTTTGTGTATGACAGTGTGACTTTTATTCTCTTTGTGATCTGTCATAGTGTTTCTGAAAATGTGTGTTAATTAGGGATATACTTCACAGCACTTCAGTACAAACTGATCAGCTCTTCCTGTCATTTACGTGTGCATTCCGCTATTGTATCTTGCAAGCATTACATATTAGGTGTAAAGCTTTTAGGTGATTGAAGATGTGTTGTGTCCAAAACCAGTATTTCTTGAACTTTTATAATCCAACACTTTGTTGAACTGAGATTCCCTTTGTAACCTTCCGTAGCTTGGCTGCTGTTTGTAGTGTGTAAAATTGACTTTCTACCATTATCTTGTTCAGTGATTTATATCAGTAACAAAAGAGGTTTCAACATTTCAATTTCACAGCCAATTCATTGATTTTCTGGCTTTTGTTGTTGTTTATATCTGCATGTTTATTAGAATATGTCTGAAATGTGTTATTACATCAAAATTCAAATTTGTGATAAATATGTACCAAAGAATTGCATTTATATTGTTCCAAAATTTGTCGTGACCTCTTTTCAATATATATATGAAATCACTATAGACTAATGTTCATGCTCACATGGAAACCAAAATACGAGAAGCACTTAAAGTTTATATGCTACATGAACGTAATTGTATGCAATGCAATATTTGAGTGACTGCCAAATTCCCTTGAAATTTTAATTGCGTTTCTTTATATGATTGTTTTAAAAAGGATGTCTGGTATTATAATACATTAGTTTTGGTTCTCATTCCAAAACAAGTAATGACATGGAATTGTTGGTTTCATAGTAACACTTTTTAAAAATCTGTGCCCCTGAAAACCAATTTAAATGTTCCAGACACAAGTCTAGTACTATGGACAATCACTCTAATTGGAAATGTAATTTCAGGGAGACTTATTCTGCGTAATTCAGAAAATTTTGTTGTGCATATTCTATTAAAAAGTACCTTTTCACATGGTTAATTTAAACCTGGAATTAGTTGAACGTTGACTGATCAGCAAAATACACTTTCAGTCTCTGGATGTGCTGAATAGTTCTTAGTATTCCAGCCAAGGTGTATTGTGTTTGCTAAGTGCCATCTACACTTCAATGCGATGGATATGAGACATCACTGAGATGTCTCAAAAACTTGTCTCGTGTTGCTGGAATAGTGACAAGTATTTCTCAGTTGATCACTTTTCTCATGTCTTGTTAGTTAGTTAGCTGGCAGTGAATTCACTACTTCATAAAATCAAAGCATTTTTACAGTTGAAGTCTACACAAGAAAAATAGTATGATCAGATAATATTATTGGCAAGTCACAAGTAAAAAAAAAAAAAAATAAATAAATAAAAAAAAATCTATTCTCACCAGTGACTTGTGACTATTCTTATTAGAATTGCCTGTAGGATATGTTTGAAGGTATGACAAGTGGAAGAGTGGTCACAGACAGTGTTAGTGCTGGGGAAGGTGCAAAATGTGGCTGTTTGAGTGGTTCTTTACACGTTAATTGGTTAATACATTAACAGTCTCTGCTATAGAACTGTCAAAGTAGTCCTGATTCCAGCATTAAGAAAAACTGTGGCTCATGTCTGAAAGAAACCTACAGAATAATGTCTCAGTATGCCACAGGCATCCTATTTAACACACTAAGTACTATAATATATCTACTCACCAATCAGTGGCAGGAGAAGACGCATATGACACATATAAAAGTTAATTAAATGTGCGAGCTTTCGGAGCCAGTGGCTCCTGGTAGAAAGGTTGAGGGAGAAGGAAGAGGGATGAAGGTAAAGGACTGGTGAGGTTTAGGAAATAGGGAGAATTACAGAAAAGTCACCCGAAAACCTAGGTCAGGGTAGACTTACCAGATGGTATGAGAAGAAAAGACATTGTTGGCGTCTGCTCTGGACGAGATTTGAAAATCTGAGATGTTAAAGATGGAACATAGGGCAATAAGCAAGACCGAGATTACGTCAAAACATCTTGCAAGAGTTAATAACAGCAGAAAGCAAAGTGCATTGTACGTGTTAGACACAAGGTGTTGTGGGTGTGGAGAGGAGAGATAGGACAGAAAGTAAAAGATGTAGAAAACCAAAAGGGAGTAAAGAAATGAATAGTTACTGAAAAAAATGTTGAGACCAAAGAAATAAACAGAACTGGGAACAGGTATTACAAAATGTCCTCGGTTCTCACTATTATCCTGGCCTTAATTTACATCACACACACCAACGCACTCATGTTTAACATGTATAATGCACATAGCTGTCAGCCCTTGTTAACTCTTGCACAGTGTTTAGTCAGTATCCTTTGTCTTGCTTATTACCATATCTTCCATCTTTAAGCTCTCACGTTTTCAAATCCTGTCCAGTGCAGTCCCCAACAATCAGTTTTTCTTTCTCATCCCACATGGTCTCTCTCCCCTGACCCAGGTTTTGGATGAATTTGCCATAACTCTCCTCATTTCCTAAAACTCGCCAGTCCTTTTTTTTCCTTTGTCCATCTTCCTCCCCTTCCATCCTTCTGCCAAGAGGAGGCACTGGCTCCAAAAGCTTGCACATTTCCTTAATTTTATCTGTGTTTTCTCCTGACACTGCGTGGTGAGTAGATCTTTTACCTATCCCATTATACCATATTTTCAAAAATTGATTCTTTTTGTCAATACATATTAGACACTTTTAATTAAGATGTAACTTCACATATTACTATCACTAAAAATATTTCCCTGTTTATTACAGTTGATAAAAAAATTAGAAAATTGCAAACTGTAACAGTTGCTCAAATTTTGTGTATTGCGTGCATTGTACTGTACATGAAGTATATTAATGTTTTCATTCCTGCATTAGAAGAGAAATGCTGAAAAATTTCTTGGTATTGTTTCCTGTTATTTTTATGTGACTACTACTATATTTTCTCATATTCTTTGTTCCATTATTGTAGCAAGTAATTGTGGTTTTAGTTCCAAGACTTTGTAACCATTCAAACTGGTAGTAACATTTCCTATCATCTTTTGAGTATTTTTACAATAGTAGAAGTAAAATTACACCATATTTACTAATGTATATTAAATATTTTTTCATGTGTCACAGTTCTAGAAAAGATTATTAATTAGCAATGGAGGTTGTAATTGTGTCCTTACAAATACGATTTTACATAAAATTATGTGGGTGTGTTTCTATGTGTATAGAATATTTATCATTCATGAAGGATAGCTCAGGGTTACCTGTTTGCAACAGGACTTCTGACACAATATTTCACTTGACATGTGAAAAAGCTTGCATACCGTCCGAAGCAGAGTGTTGATGTTATTTTCCCCCCTTTCCATAACTGTCATACTTTCCTTTCTTGTTTCATTTTCGATTTAAACTGTAGCTTGCCTTGTTTTCTGGAACAAGTGATTTCAGGACATAAGCACCCTGGTTGGCGTAACAGACTGAATAATGTGTGATAGGGTCTGTTGATGTCCTGTTGAGTAGAAATTCTTTTAACATTGCAAGTGTACAAGTATTTTCATGAGCAGTTTTGCAAGGAGCACTTGTGTTTAAATACAAAACTTATTCCAACACATTACATTTCTCTGCTAGAGAGCAGTTTAGTAGTATTGGAAGACAGCCAGTCAATTACATAAAAAAAGTTATTTTTGTCTGAAAACATGAATGTTTAATTGCAATGCCAGAAGATAAACTTTATTACTTTGTATAATGCAGACAGTGGAGATCTGCCTCTGACAGTATGCCTTAAAATTCTGTCTTGGCCGCATAATAATTGTAAAATCTTATTGTCCTCAAGTTCTGAAAAGTAATGCAGTTGTTGTTCAATGCGTTGGTAAATGTGTATGCAACAGGTATGTACGTTTAAAAGTAGCTTTCCCAACACAGTTTAATCAGTAAGGAAAATTAAATCCATAACTGTGTTGTATCTCACTGGAAGTCATGTGATCTGTATGTGTTCAGAATCATTTGTCATGTTGTTAAGGTTGTAAGTACAAATATTAGCTCGAGAATCATACTATTTCTTCAGCATGTCACACTAGTAACATATCATTGGCTTATGATGGTGAATCTGTTTCCTTCAACCTTCAAACAGTAACATTCATTTTTTACACCTCTTTAGTTGTAAATGCAAGTAAATAAGAACTGTCTATTTCATGTAAGGAAATGGCCATAGGTATGTAAGTGAGAAAAAGATTCATACAGTTACTATTAGGTTCTCAAGAATGAATGGTTTTTCCATACTAGTGCTAAGGGCAAGGCTTGACATTAAGATTGCATGTGAAACTTGATGTTTGCAAAGACTTTGTGACTAATGAAAATATTGATTGAAAGTTACAATTTGGTGTTTGGTATTGCCACACTGTGCAAAACTGCATTGCAGAAAATTATAACTGTTGTTATTGCAGATGATGGTTAGAATGTGTAACTTTGAATATTTAAGGGTATTAAGGGTTAATTTAGTTTAAACAAAGCCTTCCACAAAGAACTGTAGGTATTCCAGTAGATTTATAAGTTTTCTATTGTAAATATATGAAAGTTGAATGATATGATTGTATGATGAAAATATTTATGTTTTTAGATAAATAAGTTTGTTGGGTCCCAGTTTTGATAAATTCAGTTACAGATATACTTCATTTATTTTTATAAACAATTTTATTTTTTGTTAACAAAGCGGTCAACAGTTTGAGACAAGACTATGTACGCAATGACAAATGTTACATTAGTTTTTTACCTCTCTTATTGTTCGTTAAATTGTTAATGTATTTCCTCAGATGCACAGATTTAATATACTCAATAAGCAGAATATATTCCATTAAAAATTAAGCCTTCGAATATCAGAATTGTGGCTCAGCAACCTAATTTAATGTGTAAGTAGTTTGTCACAAAATACGGAGGCAGTTGATGACACTGAGTCATTAATGTTAACCGTGTGCCAGTTTATTTTGTAATCGCACAACCATAGACGTGTCGTTCCAACAAGATGCCTTTCTGTCAGTACAAGTAATGTGTTCTTCAACACTGATGACCACTACAAATAATTCGGGTATTATTTTGTATACCTCATAGCAGACCATAGTAAACCTCATAACAGATACCAGGTGCATATATTCTCCTTTAAACAGTTGTTTTACTCAAGCATTATTTTGTTTTTTGATAGATAAATTTATACAGAATATATTAAAAATAAAATAGGCATATCAGGATATTTAGCGCAAAGCGCATTTTCACGTAGTGACTATTGTATCTTAATAGTTGGTGTAACAATAAAAAAACAAAAGAATAAATATCAAGTGTGTAAAATTGAGCCTTATTTTTTTACTACAAAAATATTATGGAACCTGTTTTCATTTGATTGCTAGACTTTTGCTGCTAGCATACAATCTGATCATTAGTTCTAAGTGTATTTGTATTGTTTCACAACAAAAATGTAAAAAATTCAACTTTACCATTTAAACTAGGGGTTGGGAATAGTAACAGACATTATTGGAATACATTCAGTTATAAGAAGAACCCAAGTAACGCTGCTAATACGTTAACATTTTAAGATTATAAGGAAGGTCAGCGTTGACCGTAATATTTATGTTTTATTGATAGCAGAATCATTATTCGATCACATAGTGATCATCTTCAGTGCTGTACACATTAAACTCAGACACTGGTATCAAGTTATCAATAAGCAAAACTGAGAAGCGATCACAATAACTCAATCGCTTAATTAAACTCAGACACTGGTATCAAGTTATCAATAAGCAAAACTGAGAAGCGATCGCAATAACTCAATCGCTTCTCAGTTTTGGTTATTGATAACTTGATACCAGTGTCTGAGTTTAATGTGTACAGCACTGAAGATGATCACTATGTGATCGAATAACGATTCTGCTATCAATAAAACATCAATATTACGGCCAATGCTGACCTTCCTTTTAATTTAACATATATGGTCGTTGTGCACACAGCACTCCATGGAGTCGCCAATCAACATTTTAAGAGTTATAAGGCCCAGAGTAAAAATAGTTAACTAACCTAGAAACAAACTCGTCAGGCAGGAGGTACAAAAATGTAGGTAATGAAAATTTGTTTAAGAATTTGGAGATAAGCCATATCAAATTAAGCAATAAGTTCAGCATCTTAGACAATAAAACTTACACAAACAATTTTTTAATAAGAGCATTGAGGCAAACAACAAACATTGTGAAAAGTACAAGGAACACGAAAGAGAAGAAACTTCCAAATGGAACAAAGCAACTATTAAAACAGGTGAGGTGAGATATTAGAGTAAATTATAAAGGGAACATGATACACAAATTATCTCTGAAAGGCTGCGAGAAGGCACACCAAAAATGTTGTAAGAAAAGCTATTGAAAACAATAGGGTACGAAGAAAATGAAAGAGAAATTTTACTTGGGTAGACAACATGTTTCATTATTTTAAAATAGAATATGATACAGCTACTTAACAATAGACAGAAAAAATATACAAACCCTCATACATTTTGTTGAATGTATCTTGAGGAATGAATCTATGACAAAGCTAGTAAGTAACGAAAGTAATTACATTTTCAAAGTTAGTGCCAGGTGTACTGTGAGGAGTGTGCTTCACTAGCAATGTTTAAAATAAGAGGAAAAGTTATACAAAAGGAACTTTGGTTTTTACAGACAGTATGTGAAAGAAAAAAATTTCTCAACCCTGGAACAATGCTGTAATTGTCCCACTTATCACGGAAGGAGAGATTAAAAAAAAATTATAGAGCTATTGATCTGCTGTTTGTGATATACCGGGTTTTCATTAAAATCGTTTCCAGTTACATAGGAAAAACAGATTTTTTTCATCAAGCTGGTTTGACAAATGCATGAAACTGAATTGCTGCTGTGCTTGCGAGCCTTAGATTTTGAGAAAGCATTTGGTTCAGTTTCAAAAGAAACCCATAACAGACATTCCTGAGTTAAGGCAGATGACACAGTAACCAACAACAGAGCAAAACTACCTCTGAAGATTTCTTTTAATGTTTGTATAGTTCAAAATATGGATCAGAAGAACAGTTAGTTAAACATGGAAAATCCAGGATGGAATGTAACAGTATTACGAGAAGGAAAGTTGCTACTCACCCTATAGCAAGAGATGCTTAGTCCCAGATAGGTACAACAAAAAGTGTGAAAATATTTTTGTTGTGCCTATCTGTGACTCAGCATCTCTGCTATATGGTGAGTAGCAGCTTTTCTTCTTATAATATTGGAACAGTTAGTTAATAATGACATTCTGGAAGTGAAGTTATCCCAGGCATATAAAGTCATTCTGTATAAGAAGAAGGAAAGGAGCCATGAGGCGACGAGGTTTCTGTTTAAATTATTTGAGCTGGAAGAAAATTCATGCAATTTGAATTGCAAAATATATGCGGAAAGATTGTGACAGAAGCAAGTTCTCCAAACTAGAGTAATATCTACATCTGCATCTATACTCTGCAGACCATCATGAGGTGCATGTTAACAGACTTTTTTGAGATAGTTTACGTCTGTCGTAAACAATCTTCCATGTAAGTTCCTTCAGTATCCCTGTGACACTCCCACACAGATCATACAAACCTTGGATCACCTGCTCTTCTCTGTATATGCTCAATACCCTGTTAGTCCTATTTGGTACATGTGAGCAATATTCTAGAACTGGTCACACCAGTGATTTGTAAGTAATCTCCTTTCTAGACTGAAAGTACTTCCCCAGTATTCTACCAATAAACCAAAGTCTACCACTCGCCATACCCACGACTGAGCCTATGTGATCATTCCATTTCACATCCCTGTAAAGCGTTACACCCTGTTACCTGTATAGGATATTATAGTTATAGGATACTAGGTTTTTCATTCCTTGAAGTGAAGTGCATAGTTTTACATTTCTGAACATTTGAAGCAAGTTGTCAGTCTTTGCACCAATTTGATATCTTACTGACATATGACTGAATATTTATGCAGCTTCTTTCAGATAGTACTTCATTATAGATATGTGCATCATCTGCAAAATATATGAGGTTACTATTGAGATTGTCTGCAAGGTCATTAACATACAACATGAACAGCAAGTGTCCCAACACACTTCCCTGGGACACATCTGAAGTTACTTCTACATCTGATGATTACTGTCCATCTAAATTAACTTATTGTGTACTCCCGACCAAAAAGTCCTCAGTCCAGTCACAAATTTCATTTGATACCTGATATGATTCAATTTTTGACAAGAAGCATAGGTGCAGCACTGAGTCAAATGTTTTTTGGATATCGAGAAATAATGCATCTACCTGACGGCCTTGATCCAAAGCTTTCAGTAAATAATGTGAGAAAAGTGCAAGTTGAGTTTCACATGGTCCATGTTTTGGCATTGAGGAGACCGTTCTACCCAATGTACCTCATTGCGTTTGAGCTCAGAATTTGTTCTAAGATTCTACAACAAATTTATGTCAAGGATATTGGACGGCAGTTTTGTGGATCATTTGTACTACCCTTCTTGTAGGTGGGTGTGACCTATTTTCCAGAAACTAGCCAAAATTTTTTTGTTTGAGGGATCTACAACAGATTGTAGTTAAACGAGGGGCTAACTCAGATGCAAATTCAGTATAGAATCTAACAGGAATTCCCTCGGTCCCAGGAGCTTTGTTAAGTTTTAATGACTTTCAACTGTTTCTCAACATCATTGACACTAGCACTTATTTCATTCATCTTTTCAATGGTACAAGGATTAAATTCGGGCAATCCTCCTGGATTTTCCTTTGTAAGGGAACATTTGAAAACTGAGTTAAGCATTCAATTTTTGCTTTACTGCCCTCAATTTCAATTCCTGTCTCATTCACTAGGCACTGGACACGTAACTTTGGTGCCACTAACAACCTTTGCATATGACCAGAATTCCTTTGGGTTTTGTGAAAATCATTTGACAATATTCTGCTATGGTAGTCACTGAAGGCATCACTCACTGCTCTCTTGACAGCCAAATGCATTTGATTCAGCATCTCTCTATCTATAGGCCTACACTTAATTTTACACCTATTATGCAGTAATCTCTGTTTCTTTATAAGTTTGTTTACAGTGACTGTATACCATGGAGGTTCCCTTTCATGATCAATTGTTCTGCTGGGTACATATCTGTCCAGTGCATGCTCAACTATTGTTTTAAACTTTAGTCATATTTTCTCCACATGCTCCTGCCCTGTGCTGAAAGTTTCAGGTTCCTCATTGTGATATGACACTACTGATTTTTAATCTAGTTTACTGAACATGAACATCTTTCTTCTTGTTTTAGTTGTACTTTGGTAATCATTGTTGCCACAACCACATCATGGTCACCGATACCAGTTTCAATGAGGATGTCATCAAACAGGTCAGGTCTATTTGTTGCCATTAGATGCAATGTATTTCCATCATGATTGGTCTCCTTACTATCTGTTCCAGACAGTTTTCAGAGAAGGCATCTAGTAATGTTTCACATGATGTCTTATCATGCCCACCACTAACAAAGCTGTATTTTTCCCAATTAATTGTTGAATGATTAGTCCAGTGATTACAGTATGTTTGGGGAACTGAAGTACAAGTGTATTGAGGGTTCCTCTATAAAGTTTTCGGTTACATTAAGAGAGGAGTCTGGTGGGCAATAGAAGGATCCAATTATCATTTTATGCCCATCCCTGATACCAAGTCTTACCCAAACAATTATCACATTCAGCTTCAGTTTTTATCTCAGTGGATTTGAATTTCTTTTCTGCTGCGTCAAATACACCACCTTCATTTCCCATTTGCCTATCCTTTTGATATACACTTAAATTTTCCCCAAAAGTGTCACTGCTATCAATTTCAGGTTTCAACCAGCTTTCTATACTTAGTATTATGCGAGCTTCACTGTTTTCATGAGTGCCTCAAACTCTGGTATTTTGTTGTGAGTGTTTCGGCAGTTTACCGTTAGTATTTTATTACTCTCCCTATGGGAGGTATATCTTTCAATCTTAAACCGATACTTCCAGGTTTTCTACAGCAGTTGTTATCTGCACTCCACACACCTGAGTAGCAGACTCGGATGTGTAATTCACGTCCAACCCATTTATGGAGACCTTTCACTTCTCAACGCTATGGTGCAAGTCCAGGTAGTAACAACCTAGTTTGTCACAGAACCTTCGAAGCCTCTTGTTTAGTCCTTCCACTCAACCCAGAACCAAAGTGTGCCATCAGTTCTGGGGACAGTATGCAAATTGTGAGTTTTTTGAAACTCCAAGCACAAGGCTGGTCATCTCGACCTTCTCTGCCAGTCACTGGAATGGTCCAAGAATCACGTCAGATCCCAGACGATGGGCATCATTTGTTCCAATGTGTGGCACAATCTGCAGTTGTTTGCACTCTATTCCCTCAACGGCTGCGGGAATTGCCTCTTCAGCATGTTGAATGAGGCCTCCAGGCATACGCACTGAGTGCACCTGAGGTCCTTTCGTGTCCCTTGCTGCCATTTTCCTAACGGGTACCATCATTTGCCATACATTGGAATTGCCGATGATTAATAACCCCTATCTTTTTGCGTTTGCCTCCTCTTGACACCAGAGATAATATGTTTCCGCAAAACAGGTGAAGTGAGTCCCACTGGCTCAGTTTCAGTGAAAGACAGAATCTCAGACTTGTTTAGGGGGACCAGTGCAACACCCGACTCCATCCTGGTCCCTGCCCACCCGACACATGATGCCCAGACCTACCACTGACACATACACTCACAGTCAAGTGGATGAGTAATGACATATGCTGTACTTTCTGCAGAGGAAACAGGAACCACAGGAGAGGGTAGTACTTGAGGTACCCCTGGTACCAGTATCACAGGTTCACGACTCTTGGGAGCTCTTCCAACACGCTGGTTTGCCACATCTGCAAATCATTTGACTGTGGTCAGGGCGATTACCACCTGCTTATAAATGTCAACCAACTCATCCTGTATTTGAGAACAGCATTCACAGTGGGGCTGCTTTTTAACTGGTGCAATGTATTACAGGACTGAACAAATAATTTTAAATTAATCCCACTGATTAACTTTTAATCTATGGAGCTAAAAAGTTCCTAATTCACTGTAAGAATTGAAGCAAATATACAAAACAAAATTTCTATTAAGGTAACACAAAAACGTGTGTTAAAAACTATTAGGTCCCTAAAACGTTTTGAGGTTAATTACAGTTGTTAGCAAACTTGAAAACTGAGTTAATTTATGACAAATGCAGATAATATGTTGGGCTACTCCTCTTTAAGGGAAAACTAGACGTAACACAATGTTTTTTAGAATATCTGCTACAGTAGTTACATACAAATGCCAATTTACTACAAGTTGCTTGTAGATTATGCAGAGGACAATGGCAGCTTATGAAAATTCTCAAAAGCGTATGTTTATTTGTGTTGATATACAGTGAAATTCATGTATTCTTTGGCAGAACTGTGAACCACAAATACTGGTTTTCTGTGACATAAATTCCATATTCAAAATCCTTGTATCGGTAACTTACAGAAGTATAGTTTTGTAAGTGTCCCAAAATTCTCAAAAATAACTTATTTCTCCCATAATTATTTTGAATGAGGATAAGCCCACCTTTTTCAAAAATTTCCAAAGAGCACAATTAAGTTTGAGCCTAAAATTGACAATAACAATGCAAGTTCATTGCAGCACTCATGAATGTTCAGAATTTAGCTATATATCACAATACGAACAACTGTTGATGCAATTAATGAAAAATCATGCAGAAGTGATGTGAACAGTAAAATATGTGAATCTAAAACTTTAAATCAACTCACAAATCGTGTGGTCTCTCACAAAGGAAAATCCCGAAGTTGGATTATGTATACACATAAACGTGTATATCGCATGGATTTTTCGCTTGCTGTTTCTGTCTGTCATTTTTCTGCTTAATATTAAATGAATTGGACAACATACAAAAGCAGCTATAGACCTATCAGCCTCCTACAAGTTATTATACAAAATTATCTCTAAGCACATAGAAAATACATTGAATTTTTAATCAAACAAAGGAGCAACATACTGAATGAGGCTCTGTGTGTTAAGTTACTAATATTCCAGGTGGATAATAAACTGAGGTGGCATGAGTACCGTATTTAGCATCTGTGTAGCCCTAGGCTTAAACTTTGGTAAGAGCCTGCCAGACAAAACTTTACCGCTAACTCTCAAATATTGCAATTTTCAAATTAAAAGTCTGGTAAGCAGAATTTAATAGATTAATATTTAATTGTATACAGTTTTACTTTACAGTTTATGATTTTACGAATTGAAATTTTTTTAATGGATAAACTGAAACCATTAAGGTATTCAAGATGATTTATTAACATCACTAAACAGTTATATTTTTAAAAATCCTCACGTTTTATATTCATTTCAACTTTAAGAATGACACATTGTAACCATAGCATAAGCAAAAATACTTTTAGGCAAATGCAAGATAAGAAAATGAATGCAAAACAACCAAGCAAACATTACTTATATTTAATTCAGATACAGTACTTTGCCAAGCACCTGCTTGAAGATAAAAGTTTTAAACTATAGGCTAATTTGTTCGTGCCTACACTTCAGTGTAGTGAGTCTACATATAATACCTTCATGACTTTTTTTGTCTTAAAATATCACTTTCAGTTCTGAGCATATTCAAAACATTGAGCATGCCTTCTAACACAGAGATTCAAAGCTTGCTTTGATCAATTTAAGTTTGATATGACTTTCCTTCACTGCTGTTTGTGACTATAAGCGACATTTACATTGTTAGAGGGACCTTGATATTATGGAAACAAACTTCTTTTTCCAAAGAGGAGCTCATACAGCCACTTCTCCTGACTTTTTTATTTTATTCCTTGCCTAAATTAGTTCATTTCCTAATTCTAAGTCATCTTATATGTCTCAGTTAAATTTTGAGCCACTGCTGTTATCTCTGTATTGGTAAGAAAGAGGTGACAAACACGTATATTTTGCACTTGCGCTGTGTTTCACTTGCATACTCACTGAAGTATTGAAATGTATTGTTAGCTTTGTGCTCCCAGCTAGGCACAAATGTTACAAATATTTCAATAGGGGTGTGTCCTTTTGACTCTGGAACTTAGAGTAAGTTGACTGAAAGTGGCTTTCATGATCATCTGGGAATTTTACCCGATGCAGTGCAAGTGTGCAGACTTCATTTGTATCAGATATGCACTTGAAAATTTGGCCAAATAAGCCTTCACAGAATAATCACACTCACCTGGCATGCCTTCACTTCATCACTTAACAGCCCCACGTTATCATCTGGGTCAATGCAGTTCAAAAGAAGCATGCGATACGACTATTATGTTATGGTACGCTGATGGGCTGCTAATGTGAGGGAAAAGACGATTCGCTGTACAAGATGACCAAATGAGGTGACATATTGATTAGCACACTAGACTCGCCTTCGAGATGACAACGGTTTAAACCTGCGTCCAGCTGTCCTGTTTATGTTTTCCAAGATTTCCCTAAATCAGTTCAGGTAAATGACAGAATGGTTCGTGTGAAAGAGTACGGCTGAATTCCTTCCCTTATCCGATGGGACCTATGACCATGCTGTTTGGTCCCCTCACTCGAATTGACCAACCAACTGCACAAGATGTATGGAAATAATTGCAAATGTGGCACAGAGCAATATGACATTTCTTATAAAGTGTACCTAAAATGTAGAAAAACATTATAAAGCAGAACTTAAACTTGCCAAAGGAGTGCTTATGAAAATTATGTAGAAGGAACTCCAAACAAATGTAAGGCTGCCTGGCATATTATAACACAAGAATCCACTTCTACCCAAACTAAGGATGTTCAGCTTGAGCCAGAAGAGCTCAATAAATACTTTACCACTATAGTAAATTAATTAAGATATAAAATTAACCAATCAAACACATCAGTTAATGATATACTTACTGATCAGCTTCCTAGATGATGTGAATCCAAATGGGATACTATCACATCCATAGATACAGTAAATGGTCTTTCAAAATTTTCTAACTCAAAAAACATGGCCTGCTACTGACTATCTAACTACACATAAAAAAGGACAATACACTTTATTTGCAAACCACTTGCTTTTGTTATGAATAAATACTGTGAATTTCTAGTTCTCCCTGACCAGCACAAAATTTCAAAAGTTATACCTCTACACAAAAAGGGGGAAAGGCATCTCCACAAGAACTACAAGCCTGTGTCTATTGTGTACGACAGGTTAATATAGGATAAAATATTTGTACATGAAATGTGAACGGCAATTAATATAGTGATTGCTGTTGCTTATCAGTGTATAGCTTATTCCGCTGCTTGTGGTCAATGGCTAATAAAGAACCTGAATAAAGAAAATTTACAGTTAGGTAGGTGGTTCAAATGGCTCTGAGCACTATGGGACTTAACTAGGTAGTTGGTGTTAGGTGGTTGTGAGTTACTGCACAGAGCAGATTTTACTTCTGGGATAATTGTAGGGGTAGGGACCTTTGGGACAGGGATAGTGGTTTAGGAATATGTTACAGTTTGAGAAGGATTGTTACAGAGCTTAAGAGCAGTATGAGGAAGACACTGTGAAGAGGGGGTGGGGGTGGGGGAATCTTGTATCAGAAGTTAAGAGCAAGTGGTTGACATCACATTGTCTAGATAAATCTGCACCTTTTTGTCTATTGGCACTAAATATCCTACATTAACACTCTGTGAACCAATGTGGAGTGCATATCAGAGGGTACTTTCCATTAAACCACTTATTAGGTCTTCTTCCTGTCTTTTCTTCTAACAACTGGGCATGGTTTTTTTTTTGAGAGTTCTTCGGTGTATTATGATTAAAACAGAAGCTAACACAGGTACAAGTTCATATTGGATCTCATAGTTCAATTTTATCAGTTTCAGGTGTTTCTCAGTGTCACTGTCATTAATGTCTGTATCACCCATTTTTGCAGTGGTGTGATAATTAAATGCAGGCAATGCTTTTTTGAATGATTTTGTGATGCCTTCAGCTGCCATTCTTTAAAACAGAAGCATTGCACATTGGATACAATAGTGAAACTTGTATTCTGACATAGAAACAAGTCATATCTGTAGATATACTAGGCACATTATAACTTACTTTATGGATTATTCTTTAGTAGTAAATTATGCAACGCGAGTATACATAAAGATAATGGCAGCTGAAGGCATCATGAAATCATTCAAAAAATTCGTCACAGATGCACACCCTATCACATTGAAATTTCCAGGCAGTACTCTTGAATGTTCCTTTGTAAAGCAAGAAAATGAAATGAAGCATTCCTGCTTTCGCTATGACTCTCAATTTCAATCGTTATGTCATCCATGAGTTTCTGGACACTAACTTTGGTGCCATTGTCTGCCTTTACGTGCCTCTAAATCAGAAAATGGCCACAGTGAAAAAAGTGTACTATACGCATGCTGGAGGGGAGATCTGTTAGTTGGTCTAACTGATATAAATTGACACATGACTGTTCTCAGAGCATTTTATTTGGTTTTAATAGAACGAATATGCAATCTCTAATGATGAGCTTAGGAAAAAAGAACTACAAATCAACTTATAGTCTCAGCACCAAAAGGAAGTTCTTGTTGATTTTAGTTTGTAATGAGAGACTACACAAAAGCTCCACAGTACACTTTCACATGTAATGTCTGAATCCACAAGTGAGCAGTTGGGGTTTATATGAGATACTTAGCAAATTCTAGTGAGTAATAGTGACATTTTAAACATCACTGCGGGTTGTGTATCAGATGGTAGTGATGTATCAAGTGAAGCTCTCCTTGCACTCTCTCTCTCTCTCTCTCCAACTGGTTTAAATTGGAGAGATGTTTTTGCAACAGTTTTCTTGCCTTCTCATTGTGTGACTGTACCAGCCGAGGTGAGTTTCTCTCACTTTATCCACAACTGGGTCGCCAGCAAATCTTTTGTGAACATCCTCATTTTTAAATGGTCCTATTGAGTCAGTTTGAGAGTCCATCAGAGTATCTCAATCTCTATTATATGAATAGTCTGCTCGTGCTTTTTCATTTTTGGATGCACAATAAATGTCTGCAAGATGTATTACAGTTTTGTAAATTTTTGCCGTTAGATGTTGAAGCATCTTTTTATTGCAGAGGACTCCAGTGAGTCTTCTTCACTCGAGTTAAGCTACATTTGCCCACACTTGGGTACCAGAAGTGTTTGAAGTGACAATGGATCCTCGGTTTTCTAAAATGCAAGCTCTTCTGTAGATGGCTTACATGTCATGTTTCAAGTATTCAGTCTACTGAGTATTTAGATGCAGCACTTTATCAACTTGTCGATCCATCCAAGTTTGTACCTGATGTTGCAGCTGAAGACGTATCTTGAACTAAGATCACATAATCCACTTAAGGAAGTGTCCAGGGATATGGTGTCTGTATGTCAGCTGTTGCTGTATGTGTGCAGAGGATGAATAGCAGAAATGATAGTGCAGAGCCCTGGTTAACACCAACATTAATTACCAAAGGATGATGAAATTGTAACAGGGCACTGCACCATGCTAGAGGCATTGTGAAACAGCATCTGTACGCTGATTACATAGGCCAATGCTCAGAGACATCACGACAATGAGGAACTCACCAGGTGAAACTGTGCAGGGCTCGGTCAAAAGGAGCAATTGCTGACATCTCCTTTACCCTTCCAGATTGGTACTCTCATGCTAGTTGTTCATATGTGAGGAAGTTAGTTCTCAGTTATGATTTGATTTAAAAGTGTGGCAAGGAATACTGAAGCAGATGTTTCAAGCACTTTTCCAGGTTTGTGCTGTTACATCATCAGGGTCAGCTGCTTTATCTTTTTTCATTTTCTTGATGGCAGTCATTACTTCCTCTGCTGTAATTAAGGCCATAAGTTCGAAGATGGGATAAGGATTTGCAATTGATGAATGTGCAAATTCTTTATCCTCATGGCAGAAAAGTAGTTTAACCATCATAGAGACATACTTTGTTGATTTTGTTGACAGTTCGTTGTTGGCTCCTTTGACGGCACGGTATTTCTGATATCCTGAATTGGGCAGTTACAGATTTGAAAAGGCAATAAGTGTTGTTTTCTTCTGAAGGTGTGTCAAGCTGATCATATAGTCTTTTGCAGTAGCCAGTGCTCTCTATGGTGCTGGTTTAAAGACTCTGTATCACTGGAAGCTCTACTTCTGGATCCCATCATCATGTCTGTTTATTAATTTATTGTCATCCCAGAGTAGTTTTTGCTGCAAGGTGTTTCAGTTTCACAGAATCTTTCCACATGTCTGCTACTGATAAATAGGGCTTAACTGAGAAGCGGGTTAAGGCTCCCATCAGCTTTATTCTGTTGGGCATTCATTCTCCACCGTCTGATTTACCAAAGCACAGTCTTGGATGTTTTGAGTTGTTTGATTTTTTTCTTTTTATATCAAAGCTAAGCAAGTGATGGTGAGCACAGTGCTATTATATGGAAGCACTTTGATATTTGTCACCACTCTGATATTTTTACTCAACTGTCTGGTAGTTGATCTGTACAATATGTAATTAGATGTATTAGTATTTTCTTGAAGTATGTGTCGACCACAATCAGGTCGTGATCTCCTGTGCTTGCCACAATGTGACATCTGTTACCATTTTGCAGGCCAGCTCCACATTTTCCATATCTCTCATATCCTTCCCAGTGTGATTCAACTTGTCCATTTAACTCTCCACCAGTGTTAGTAAATTAATCTAGGTGCGACTATTTGAAGACTGTACCAGAAATCATATTTTTAATTGTCAGTGCATCTGTGTGATGTATAAAGTGATGATAAATATATAAATTTATATAAGACAATGTTAAGAGATCAATATTCTTGCAACAGAAATTAGAAATTGGATGAATCTGTGAAGAGCTAAAGCATCAAGAAAACTGCAGTGGAACATTTGGTCAAATATACACACAGCTAAAGGCAATGAAGTGAAACCAAGAATTCAAAAATTTGTTAAAGTGAGTCATTTGAAGTACAAAGATAAGCTTGATAAAGAGATGTTCATAAAATGGATGCTTCATAATACAAATAGTAATGTCTCTCTAATGACTGTCGTTATAACAGATTGTGCTACACTGAGAAACCAGCATTTTTCCAACAAATATAAGGAAATAAGAGACCATTTTTGTCATTTTCTCGCTTATACATATGATATGGAAGTTACAGACTGTACTTAATATGATTTCAAGCATGTAAATTGTTCATAAATTTTATTTACTGTGAATAAAATAATGGTCTAGTTTCTAGAGCAATATATAAATGAAGAGTGCAGGAAAATAACGTGCATTGTCAGTGTTTTTTCTTTCAAAAATGAATTATTTATGACATGAGATGTAGGATTCTGTGTTGTTTAATATTGTTAATTGACCAGTGTGATGATATGACTAGTCCACATTCTATAACCTGTTTTAGATTCTGTGTGCAGGGAAAGAATGTGCCAATGTATCTCGCTGCGGTGAATAAATGTGCTTTGTCCAATGTTACGTATTAAGTTTTAGATTCCTTGTGGACAGACAAACAACGTTGAAGCGAGACAGAGAATTTTCCTTTATTGTGCAGTGTTGGTACTAGTAAAAACTGTTTCTTTAGTTTAAGACATTCTGTTTAGTAATGCTGGTGTCCTAAGTGATCCATTTCATTTTAACCCTTTATTAATTAGTATACTGAATGATGAGTATGTCATCTGAGACTGAATGACTGAGATCTTCAGATTATAACAGTGTTAGGAAAAGGCAAGTACAAGCATGAATGAGTACAGTCATGAAGAAATTAGGGGTTCGCTGGCACGAACTAGGAGAAGACTAAAACCATAATTTAAAGAGTTTTAGGTAGTACATGCTGAAGGAAGGTATATTGTATGAAAATTTAGTGATAATGTACAATCAAATAGAATGAAGAATCAATAGTATCTGACAGGCCTCATTACAATACTTCACAGAAGGTAATCAAGGAAGAATGAAGATGAAGCACAGCTTCAAGAGTGTAATTTCAGTTACAGACTAAGAGTGAAAGGTGATGACATTATACATGAAATTCCTATTTGCAGAAAAGCCTTCATGGTATAGTACATGGAGTAACAAGGCGATGATTTATGACAGAAATTTTTGAAGCTGGGCAAGTCTCCTCGTGCTGGAAGGGGTAAAAATGGAAGTAAGCCATGGAAAATTAAGGAAGAAGTAGGAATGGCAATTTATGATCACATTTATTCGTTTAAGGATAGATCAAGTCACTACAGCAAAGACAAGACCAAGAAATTGTAAAAGACAAGACCAAGAAATTGTATCACCCAGATAAATTTTTGGTGGAAACATTGCATGAATTGTTCCAGGAAAAATACTAGAATTTTGACATTTCATGTGAAATGTATAGTACAGCATTCAACACCAAATTCAGTATAGCATTTGGGTGTATAAGGAATGATGTGTGCTCAACCTGTGATAGGGACACTGCTGAGATGAAAGTGCTGAATGCAATGTTATACGAAAATGTATATAATGACATGAAGAAACAAGTCTACAAAGAAATTAATAATATCATCATTGAGAAGAAAGTACACAAAGTCAAAGATAAAACATTTTATTCTAGAAAGAGAAATTCTCATTTAAGAAGTTAAAAGTCTCATGAAACAGAACCAATATGTATGGACTAAGTATGCTTATCAAACATAAGTACTAATGATCTAATGATGTCTGTTACAAAAGGCAATTGTCTGGTGGTGGCTCTTTCAGTATTCATCAGCTTTCAAATGCAACTTCAATGTTCTACACTTACACTGAAGGTACAAAAAGAAAAAGGTCCAATGAGGTTGTTTCCTTTTTAAATCGCTTGCTGATAAGAGTTACTGCACAAGAAAGTCAAACATATTAAAGATTTTGTGATTCATGCTCAGGCCAAAACAAGAATTATATTGTATCAAGGTATCTTAATTGTTTTGTGAGTAAACTGAAACTTTTGAAGACAGTGAAAGTAACTGTCACTATTAGAGGGCACTCTTTTATGGACAGTGGTAAGACTTTGGGATTCATTATCGCATAAGCATTTAACAGTTTTGTTAGTGGTGGGTGTGATAAGACATCTCGTGTAACTTTACCAAATACCTTCTCTGAAAATGAGCTAGAACAGATAGTTGGAAACCCTACTCGTGAAGGAAATATATTAGATCTGATGACCACAAACAAACCTGATGTCTTTGGGGTTGTCTACATCAAAACGTGTATCAGTGACCTTCATACAGTTGTTGCAACAATGATTGTCAAAGTATAAGGATAAACTAAATTAAGCAGAAAGACATATATGTTCAGTAAACTAGATGAAACATCAGTAGTGTCATATCTCAATGAGGAACTTGAAACATACAGCATAGGGCAGGAATATGTAGAGGAACTATGGCCCAGGTTTAAAAGAGTAGTTGACCATGAACTGGATGATATGTATCCAGTGGAATAGTTCATAATGCGAGGGAACCTCCACGGTATACAGTCACTGAAAGAAACGTCTAAGGAAACAGAGATTACTGCATAATAGGTGTAAAACAAAGCATAGGGCTATAGACAGAGAGATGCTGAAAGAAACATGTTTGGCTGTCAAATGATCCCAAGGAAATTCTGGTCATACGTAAAGGTTGTTAGTGGCACCAAAGCTAGTGTCCAGTCCCTAGCGAATGAGACAGGAACTGAAGTCGAGGGTAGCAAAACATAAGCTGGAATGCTTAACTCCATTTTCAAATGTCCCTCTCAAATGGAAACCCAGGAGAATTGTCCCAATTTAATACTCATACCACTGAAAAAATGAATGAAATAAGTATTAGTATCAGTGGTGTTGAGAAACAGCTGAAACTGAACAAAGCTCAAGGCCAGATTCTATACTGAATTTGCAGCTGAGGTAACCCCTCTTCTCACTATAATCTGCTGTAGATCACTCAAACAAAACTCCATGCTCAGTTCCAGAATGAGATTTTCACTCTGCAGCGGAGTGTGCGCTGATATGAAACTTCCTGGCAGATTAAAACTGTGTGCCCGACCGAGACTCGAACTCAGGACCTTTGCCTTTTGCGGGCAAGTGCCTGCGAAGGGCAAAGGTCCCGAGTTTGAGTCTCGGTCGGACACACAGTTTTAATCTGCCAGGAAGTTCCATGCTCAGTTCTTCGAAAAAAGCACAGGTCACACCCATCTATAAGATGTGATCCACAAAACTACTGTCCAATATCCTTGACACCAATTTATTGTAGAATCATAGAACATATTCTGAGCTCAAACATAATGAGTTATCTTGAACAGAATGACCTCCTCAATGGATTCCAAAAACATCAGTCATGTGAAGTCCTACTTGCACTTTCCTCACACGACGTACAAAGCTTTGGATCAGAGCCGTCAGGTAGATGCAGTATTTTGTGATTTCCAAAAAGCGTTTGACTCAGTATCATACCTACACTTATTTTCAAAACTACGATCATATGGGGTCTCAAGTGAAATTTGTTACTGGGTTGAGGACTTTTTGGTAGAGAGGACACAGCACGTTACCTTGGATGGAGTGTCACTCTTAATGTAGAAGTAACTTCAGGTGTGCCCCAGGGAAGTGTGTTGAGACCTTTGCTGTTCATGTTGTATATTAATGACCTAGCAGATAATATCAATAGTAAAATAGGGCATTTTGCAGATGATGCAGTTGTCTATAATGAAGTACTATCTGAAAGATGCTGCATAAATATTCAGTCAGATCTTAATAAAATTTCAACGTGGAGCAGAGATTAGCAACTTGCTCTAAATGTTCAAAAATGTAAACGTGTACACTTCACAAAATGAAAAAACATAGTATCTTATAACTATAATGTCAAAGAGACACAGCTGGAATCAGCCGACTCATACAAATACCTGAGTGTAACACTGTGTTGGAATATGAAATGGAATGATCGTACAGGTTCAGTCATGGGTAAATCATGGGTAGACTTCAGTTTATTGGTAGAATACTGGGAAAGTGCGATCAGTCTACAAAGGAGATTGTTTACAAATCTAGAATAATCTATATTCTAGAATATTGCTGAAGTTTGTGTTCAACCTGTACCAGATAGAACTAACAGGGGGTACTGAATGTATACAGAGAAGAGCAGCACAAATGGTCACAGGTTGGTTAATCCATGGGAGAGTGTCATAGAGATATTGAAGGAACTGAACTGGAAGACTCTTGAAGATAGACGTAAACTATCCAGAGAAAGTCTGTTAAACTATCCAGAGAAACTCAGTTAACAAATTTTCAAGAACTGGCTTTAAATGATAACTCTTGGTATATACTACATCTCCCTAGGTATCACTCACATAGGGATTGTTAGGATAAGATTAGAATAATTACTGCAGGTACAGAGGCACTCAGTCATTCTTCCCGTGTTCGATACACGAATGGGACAGGGAGAAACCCTAATAACTGGTACAATGGGACCATGCATCTCATGGTGGTTTGCAGAGTGTAGATGTAGATATGGAAGCAATCACACACATAGGGATCCTGAAGATAAGAGTAGAATAATTACTGCATGTATAGAGGCATTCAAACAATCATTCTTCCCATGTTCGATATATGAATGGAACCGGGAAAAACCCTAATAACTGGTGCAATGGGATGTACCCTTTGCCATGCATCTCATGGTGGTTTGCAGAGTGTAGATGTAGATGTAGAAGCAGTAGCAGAAGTTCCAATGTATTGGGTTTGGATCATGACTGATGCTCACTGTAAACCGAAGCCGTTTGATGTTATGGTCCTCAATCAAGATATGATACAAAACTGGGTGTCATTTCTGAAGAATAAACAATTGAGGAGGAAACACCCTTTCTAACAAGGCCTGTCAGAGAGGTAGTCATCACAGAGAAACATCCCCACCTTATTCAACATTAAGTAACATATAACGGAGCTTGGATTTTGTTGGTGACGAGAGTTTCACAGCAACTTCAAAGAGCAGCACTCTGGAGAATATCCATCCCCTGCTTACAGAAGTAAAATATTTAAAAAAATATTTTTAGAATAATTTTATATAATGGTGATAATAATAACAATAATAATTTGTCTTTATGGGTCCTCCGGCAACATCAAAAGGAAAGTATCAGTACCTCCAGGTTTGAAGAAATATTGCAGACAAGAAGCTAGAGTGTTTTACACAAATGTTTTACGCTAGGATGAGATGTGCATCTTGGGACAAAGTTATACTATATTTTATTATTACTACCACTTTATCATATGAAGTTAAAACAGAAAAGAGAAACTGCTTACCAAGAAGTATGTTTACTGTCTCAAACATTGTTTTTTATCAAAAAATAATCTGATACCTAATGTTTAGCAAAAAATACAGTTTTACTTGCAATATCTTCTATTTCGCAATATACAAGTAGCACTTGTTTTTTACATCATGACATTTCTTTAAATATTGTGCCAATAAAGCCACAATTTAAAAATTTAAAGAATCAGTTTATATTAAATTTAATTTATATAACATGTCCTTTCAAATGACTTTTGTATTCATTAATTTTGTCCATTAGTATCCATGAAATTCTGTTTCAAACTTTAAAATTGCTCTCCTGAACAATCCGATGATGTGGGCAAAGTACTTTCTTTTCCTGTGCTCTTCAGAGGTGAGTTTCATAAAATTAATTTAAATTCTAAACATGTGAATGATGATTAATGCCATGAAAGTGATATTTTACAAGTTAGTAAGAAGTTTTCAAATATGACTGAGAAAGTTGCTGGAGAAGAAACTGAGCAGGCAGATATTTTGTTGCCATGTGTTGCTTTTATTGAAAACGAACTATTTTACATTTACAGACTACATCTTTCATTTTTGCACTTTTAGTCGGAGTAAACAAAAGACAATATTGATAGAAGATGAAACCAAACAAATCATAACAGAAGTTTCCTTTCTGCAGATTCTTTATTTAATGAACAATATTTCAAACAAACTGAGAGTTTTGTTATTGGTAGCCCTTTTTACATCTACAGCTATACCTATACCATGCAAACCACCGTGAAGTGCATGGCAGAGGATACATCCCATTGTACTAATTATTAATATTTCTTCCGGTTCTATTCACATATGGAGCACGGGAAGAATGATTGTTTGAATGCCCCTGTGTGTGGTGTAAGTGAGCTATACACAGGGGTTGGAGTATATTCCTAGAGTTGCTATTTAACCCTTTCAGACCTGAATATTTCTGGACTAAGGAAAGTTTTCATTCATGTGTTCATGCTCTTAGGTGATTTTTTAATGATTTTAGATGCAAGATTTATACAAAAAAATGTACCTGCTTTCAAAATATACTTTGTACACTCAGCTTCATTTTATGGACTAAAATACCTAATTACAAAATATTCTGTTGTAATAAAAAGTAAAATGATCATTGAATTATACAGTGGAATATAGTGAACCAACCACATCTGTGTTTTCTGGTGGTCACAAGCCTGCTGTGCACTGCTACTTTGCCTTTTAACATTCACGCAGTGATGCCCGACAGTTGGCAGCACTTCCACATTCTGGTTCAACAATTTTAACAGCCGCCAGAAGGCTTCAATGTAGACAAAAGCTGCTACGAGACGCCCCTATAATCTGCAAACACTGCCGTCGCCGCCACAGTACTTTGCGAGGGCCAAGGGTGCTGCACCAGCCTATTGGTGCTCACGGTGGTCGTATAAAGCTGACGGCACAGGAGCTCAGACTGCAGTCAGGTACCAACAGTGCTCGTGATTGTTTATCTATCCATTGCTGCTCAGGTCACTGATAGGTGCTATGTCTTGTTATACGATTTGGTTTTGGTCTCTGGTCTTGGTATTTCACCGTGTAGTCTGTGTTGTCAGTCATCGGTGTTCTGTGTGTCTGCATTGCACTGGTGATTCCCCATTAACGCCATTGGCCTGTCTTGCGATGTGCTCCAGTCACTCCTGATTCCAGTTACTAGACACGTGGTGAAATGGTTGAACATATACAAATGTGTACCTCAAGTTTTGATTGTGAAAATACCTCTGTTGCAGCTAAAACACATCAAAATTTAATATACACAATTATAGACAGAGAGTCTGGGAGGGTTCAAGCTGGTTGCTGAATCTTTGTTAGTAGACTTTCTCAGGACAGCTTACATCTATCTTCAAGAGTCTGCCACTTCAGTTTCTTCATTATCTTTGCGACACTCTCCCATGGATCAAACAAACCTGTGACCATTTGTGCTGCCCTTCTCTATGTATATTCAATATCCCCTATTAGTCTTATTTGGTATAGGTCCCACACACTTGTGGAATATTCCAGAACTGGTCACAAGAATGATTTATAAGAAATCTCCTTTGTAGACTGATTTCAATTCCCCAGTATTCTGCCAATAAACCAAAGTCTACCACTTGCTTTTCCCACAACTGAGCCTTCGTGATCATTCCATTTCATATCCCTTCAAAGTGTTACACTCAGGTGTTTGCATGAGTTGGCCAATTTCAACAGTGACACATTGATATTATAGTCATAGGATACTACATTTTTTTTCATTTTGTGAAGTCTAAAAGTTTACATTTTAGAACATTTAAAGCAAGTTTTCAATTTCTGCAACACTTTGGAAACTTACCAAGATTTGACTGAATATTTATGCAGCTTTTTGGGACAGTAACTCTTTACAGATAAATGCATCACGTGCAAAAATTCTGAAGTTACTATTAATATTCTCTGACAGATCATTATTATACAACATGAACAGCAGGGTCCCAACACACTTCTTTGGGACACATCCGAAGCTACTTCTACATCTGATGATGACTCTCCATCTGAGATAACATGCTGTGTCCTCCCTACCAAACAGCCCTCAATGCAGTCACAGATTTCACTTGACACCCCATATGATTGTACTTTTAACAATGAGTGTAGGTGTGGTACTGAGTCAAATGCCTGTCAAAAAACAAGAAATGCTGCATCTACTTGACAGCCTTGATCCAAAGCATGTCATATGAGAAAGTGCAAGTTGAGTTTCACATGACTGATGTTTTCAGAATTCTTGCTGATTGCCATGGAGGTGGTCATTCTGCTCAAGATACCTCATTATGTTTGAATTCAGAATAAGTTATAAGAATATACAACAAATTGATGTCAAGGATGTTGGATGGTAGTTTTGTGGATCAATTCTACTACCCTTCTTGTAGAAGGGTGTGATCTGCGCTTTTTTCCAGGAACTGGGCACAGCTTTTTGTTCGAGGGATGTGCGATAGATTGTATTTAGCAGAAGTGCTAACTCAGCTGCAAATTCAGAATAGAATCTGGTAGGGATTCCATTGGGCCCTGGAGCTTTGTCCCATGTAGTTGCTAAGGGTCACAGTGTATTCTGTAAACCAACTCATTCTGACCTACATATATGAACTGTGAGCTGCCCACACCCATCTCAATGCAGTGGTGTATTATAGACTCTTGTTCGTAAGGCTAGAGTTATCTCAGACTCAGAAAGCTTATCAGCAGAGCTTAACCATCTTCACTTTTGTGTGTATACAAAACAGGTACCCTGATAGGCAGATTCTAAATGCATTTCAACCTGCACATGCATTAAACCTCAAGAACAGCCAGATGAAACGCACACGAAGATGGTTTTTCTACCATATGTTGGTGGCGTGTTCTTTAAGATCAGCAGGCTGTTGAAGAAACATCAAATAAAATGTGTCTCTGCCCTTCAGTGCAATTGCAAACAATGGTGCACTCTGTTAAATACAACCTAGGTCTAAGGAGACTAGGGATATATAAAATACCTTGCCAGCGATGGAAGTCATACATCGCCCAGGTGTGTCACATTGTTAAAGATAGATGTGCCGCACGTAGAGGTCATGCTGTCCACTGTTGGTCTATCATCTCAAGTCAGAGGTAATGAGGTACATTAGCAGTGAAAAGCAAAAATCTTCTGCCAAATAAATCGAAATCTGTCTTCAGCCATGCATTGTCTTGGAATCTCTTTGAGAACTTGTGATGAAATATTTCAATTACTGAAACTCATTCAGTAATGTCTCATCCACAAATGGCTGCCTTGAGTTGTGGGAAATGTTTCATGTCATGAACCTGAAGCTGATTTTTCCACATGGTTGATTTTCGTTTGAAAGCATCAGTCTTGTCCACTACATGTGTTACCAAACGAGTTTCCTCATGCATAAAGACATTTAATGAATTCAAATACTTTGTGATGTCAACTATAAAAGATTTTTTCATGACTCTACTTACCTGAACTCAGTTTTAATTCTCTAATGGGTGTCTTCAGTTCAGCTAGCATTACCATCGTTCATCAGAAAACAAGTACTTTCTCTTGTCTTTGTGGCTGTTTTAATGATGTTTCAATAAATGTTTTTGTAGCTCATAATAGTGCAGTGGCATATTGAGCCCTTTTCTTGGCCTTTAAATAATACAAAAAGAAAGGCAATTCCCATTTGGAGTTAAATGAGTGGCTTGTTCATTTTTCCTTTTTCAGGCAAGTGTGCAGGTGCCATATTACTCCTACTGTAGAACCTAAATCTCATTTAACACAAGTTAGTCAGCAAACTGCTTCACATATGACAAGATGCCTGTCTAACCATGGTGGCGTCCAGCTGCAGCTTTCATTCTTCTCTTCCTCCCTGCCACCTCAGCCTCACTCACGGCTGTGCTCGGAGCACCAAGCAGAAGCGCGGCTGGAGTGCTCATACTCTTGGAGCACTGTTTGGCCGGGTCCAGTCTACTGCAACATGTATCTGTGCTTGTCATCTTGGCACACAGTGCATAAACAATGTGTGAAAAGGAAAGTCAGCCAGCCGAGTTACAGAATCTGTACCGAACTTTTCACAAGAGCAGTTACTCAGAGGCACAAATAAGACACTCTCCAGCTGAGCAAGAAGAAGATAAAACAGTCTAGAAGAAGAAACTGACTGCTCAGTGTCCCTTCTGGATACTGGGCTCCCCACAGCCGAGATTGCCAGGATAATGGAGGAACACTAAATAAAAACCGTATTCCACTCAATGGTTAAAATAGAGACTGTGCTTGGGTCAGTCAAATACCAACTAGGACTACAGTCACCTGGCATCTGCATCACCAGTTACAAATGTGGCACACAGTACTTCAGCCAGGTGCAGTGATGCATCTTGCAGTGCTCTTCAGAATGCATGAGGAGCATTCACCTCAATCAAACTGTGTCTGCAGTAGCAGAGCATAGCAACAGCAAAGGAAGTATGTTTGTTTTTGAACAGACAAAGGTGCTGCACCACCCAACAGATTCTTGGAAATCGTCATCAAAGAGGCAGCAGAAACAAAAAGTTTTATAAGTGCCAGTGCACTTTATATAGCAGATTTCTTAAGTTATTGTTCCAGAGTAAAGGCATTGTCATCACTAATTGTGTCTTTTTACTCTCTTCATATTGGTGTATTTGCCTGTTATTCATTTTATCTGCAACCTATAATTTTATAGTCCCTGAATATGAATATTCTCCATAATCTGCCACACTGTGCTGAGGTCAAAACAGAAGCCATTTTATGCCTTCAGAAGACTGGTCTCCAGAGGCTTTCCCCTGCCATCATTGCTGTTGTGGGTGAGTGTTAGCTGTCTTCAACCAGCCACAGCTAACCATCCTACTGAGCCCTCACACCAATTTCCAGCTCACTAAAATTCACTGCATCTGTACTGAAAAGGCCCATGCCTAAATCTGTCATCTACCATCATGGATACATATACATTAAGGAACATTTCTTAAGCTTTCTTTAAAATCTTTTGTAGTTTTGTCGTTAGTCAACCTCACTGATTTCTTAGAGTGTTTAAATTGTACCTGGAGCAAAGTTACAGAACATGATAGTTTTACATCTTGTTAACTGTCACTTGTACGCATACATTATATATACTGGTATTATCATCTCGAGCAACACAAATAGTGTTATTTATGACTGAATTACAAGTGGCTAACAGCACCTCAAGATAACATTTACTGTCAGATTCCCTCCAGAAATTTACCTTAAAATCACAACAAATTAATAATCCTGTCCTTTTGTTCAACAAACAGCACAATAATCCGTCAAAATTTTTCAAGAAAATTTCTCTGATACCCAGTGGAGACCTGTATTGCATTTCCCAACATTAACTCACAAAAACATGCTTCTATATCTTGATCTATACAGAATTTACTTATTTCTGCATTTTTGTATGTGTATTCCTTTTTTATATAACAATATTATGAGAAGGAAAGATGCTGAGTCACAATAGGCACAACAAAAATACTCTCACAATTATAGCTTTCGGCCGTTAGGCCTTCATCAACAACACACACACACACACACACACACACACATGATGCAGTCTCAGGCAACTGAAACCACACTGCAAGCAGCAGCACCAGTGCATGATGGGAATGGTGACAGGGCGGAGGCTGGGGCAAGGAGGGGGAGGGATAGTATGGTGGGGGTGGTGGACAATGAAGTGCTGCAGATCAGACGGAAGGCAGGGGAGAGGTGTGACAACTCCTTTATCCATGTCAGAGGTACTTGAATATGCAGCTAATTTATAACCACTGGTTTCAGTCTTGTTTATGTGCCTCTTGACCACTAAATGCCTCAACCATGTGCTGAGTAGTCACATCACTCCGTCCATTATTTATTTTTATGTGGTGGTGTATGTAATATGTATATGGCGATAGCTAACTGCTCACCATAGAGAAGAACACGAGCTATGACAAAGTGCTCAGCTTTCAGAGAGAATTATTCTTCCGAGCTAATGTATGCACACACACACACACACACACACACACACACACACACACACACACACTGCAAGTTGCTTAACCCTGTAAATCACTGACTCTCTCTCTCTCTCTGTTAGTCTAGGGGCAGACTACTTCTTCCTAAGGTTCATTTGTTTCAAATAGCTTGAAAAATAGTAAAATAGTCGCTGACAATGAGTCAGAAGTCCTGTATCAAGTAGGTCGAATGTAGGTGCCACTACAAGAACCACATACCCAACTACTGATGATTAAGTTTTAATAAAGTAGTTCATTGTGCCATTAATCTTTCACTAAACTGTTGACTGGTGATAAACACAAGTTACTATGATAAACTGATAAAATATGTTGAGCCCTCAATGTAGTGGACAGCAACTCACTATATAAATTTAATAAGTTAGCTGGAAAGCACCAGTCTCTGTTCACAGTTATAAAATTATTCAGCTATCCTCTCAATACACTGACACAATGCTTCACTATCCTATATGCTGATTAGTTAAGAAATTAATAGAGTCCCCACTACTCTATCTGAGACTAAGTCCAACTCTGCAGAAAACGGGAGTCTGAACAGCACTGGAACATTTCTAAGACTCACAGAACATGAAATATTTCAAACACCTATTGAATGCAGTCGTACCAGCATTCATACCCATGCAGATGCTACCTCTTTCAACTCATCCCAAACTGTGTCTTCTGCCTTCCTGCACTGAATGACTGTGAGGAACATGGCCACTGATTTCATAAAGCCTTGGTCACTGACTCCAGTAAACTGTTGCCCTTCTCCAACTCTCAGCACCCTCACCCACAAAAACTGCACACATTGACATCACATGAGAGCCTCATATGATAACCAATTCTTTTAACAACTTTTGATACATAAGTCTGATTGAAATTCTGTTTGTAGCATTAGCTCTGTGTTGAAACTCCACACTATAAACGTATATAAGAATAAATTTTAGGTGCCATAGTTTGCCCTCAAATCAAAGTTTAAATATTCACAGTTTGTGTTTGCAATGGTGAGAACTGTTTATTCTCATGGTACCTTTACTATTAATGGTACAATTATGAATGGTACATCAGTTTAATAGAATCTGTCTCTTCTTTCCATTGCTATTATTAATATTCATGTATCTTCAATGACATTTAAATTATGGGCAAAAATATATAAATTTAATGTAAGCCATTTGGCTAGTGGCACAAACTCTGCCTGCACTCACTGACTGCATGTGAGTGCATGTAACATAAATGCTGCACTTGACCAAACAGAAACCAAATACATAGATATGACTTGGCTTGTTACAATACCTTTACTTAACTCATCTCTCATTGCGTGAATGAGATAAATCAAATGGTACCAACATTGATTAGGTCCACCAAAAGAGACATGTAAAATTTCAGCAACTGAAAATGTATACAAATACATTTTGTTTGTTGCCAAAGTCACTATGTGTGGTGCGTTCTTGGCATCTTAAAAGTAACATGTAAATTAAACAAGTTCTCATACAAAAAATCATGTAATAAATACAATTAATCTAAACCAGAATGTATCTGTATGTGAGTGAGATTGTAACATTTTCTATGCAAAAATAACACATTTTAATAAATGGGTACTGTTTTAAATTAAGGACTCAGTGTCTGTGCTCCAACTTGGCTCATAAAACACAGTAAAAATATTAAGTCAGTAAATTTCTTGGTACCCCATGCCCTTTTCATATCTTTAAATAATCCTTAATGGTAGTCCACAGCTTGTTTGCAATTGACAGCTTATATAAAGTGATCAAATCACTTTGCACATTTTAAGCACTATCATGAACAAAAAGAACAATACGATGTGCTTGGGGTGGTGTTCATTGATCCAAATAAATTCCTAAATGATAACTGCTTAGGAAAATATGGTCAGCATCTAAATAAACTGGGGTCTCAAATACTTAGTAGGATGTTCACAGATGTTTGCAAGATAATTAGAAGCAAGGGAAACTAAAATGGCTTTATGGGAGTGCAAAACTGGACAAAGTAACTAAAACATCCACCCAATCATCACCCAAGAAACATAGAAGAACAGAATACAGACCTAAAAATTGGTTTTCTAAACACCCAAGGCTTGAGCGACAAGGAACTGGTATTAAATGATTTTTCATCAGAAAATAAATTTGACTTGTTGTGTTCAAGTGAACATTGGGCCACTGAAGCCAAACTTCCAGCCTGTAAATTAGAAAATTATAGTATATTAAACAGTTATTGTAGAAGAGTTCACAAGAGAGGTGGTGTAACAATCTATGTTGACATATCAATCAACTGCTTAATTGCTAACTTAGATTTAGATTATTTATGTGACGAACTGAATTTTGAGGCCACTATTATAGTTATTGGTAGTATGAAGCTAATAGTAGTATCATTGTACAAGTGTACAATGATACTACTATTAGCTTCATTGTACAAGTGTACAATGATACTACTATTAGCTTCATACTACCCAGCAGTAATATTAGCGTATTCTTAGAAAAACTGGACATCATCTTATGTTCACTCACTGAGAACAAATTTACAAACTATGACATTGTAATAGGTGGCAATCTTAATTCTGATTTTGATGTGTTGACTGATAAACGTAGTGTTAGTGACCTGAAAAACCTATTACGACAGTTCAACCTACAGTATCTAACTATAAACCCACCAGAGAACTAGCATGCTTAGACAACATATTTGTTAATTTTAAATACACCCAAGATCAATGCGATGTAACCGTGTTCCCCCTTTCAGACACAAATCAGTGTCCTTAATGTATGCTGATAGCATCAGCTCTGTCACTCCTAGTGGTGCATTGTCCAAATCAATGGTGACCACTAGGCCAATGAATGAAAGAAAAACTGACAAGTTCAAGAAATCTCTTACAGATAGTACTTGGTTTTTCCAGAAAAATGATAGTAATATTTGTGTATCAAATAATGCGACAGCTAAGCTAACGTTTGAACATTTCTTCAACTCATTTCTGCAAACATTCAGTGACAGTATTCCCATTAGAAGATGTAAGATAACAGACAATGGCTGTAGAAAAAGGGGGCCGAAAAAGAAAAATACCTGGTACACAAAAACACTATCAGATATGAAGGGTCATGTAATGACTCTGTTAGATATATACAAAATTACTACATCATAAACAGTGTTGTCAAAGAACAACATAAGGTCAAACTCAGAATCTCTTCAAAGAGTTCATTGAGTATTTTATTAAATCTATGGAGGAATTAAGCAATTGCATTAATAAGCCTAATAAAAGTGCAGCTGAACTATTAGAAAGAAGCTATCGTGGAAGAGCCTATGATAACATTCTCACTTTCTCTGAGGTTACACCTAATACCATATCAAAAATAGTAAGGAACTTCAAACCATCAGATAGTATTGATATCTATGACATGTCATGCAACTTACTGAAAAAATAATTGATCCTATTGTGTTTCCATTGACCCACTTTATAAATAAATGTATATCACGGGGCTACTTTCCAGAGGAGCTGAAACTATCTAGGGTGGTCCCTGTCAACAAAAAGGGTGACAAAGACAACCCTGCAAGCTTCAGACCAATATAAATAGTTCCAATCTTGGCCAAAATAATAGAATATATCATATACCATCAGTTGACAATCCACTTCGAAAAACTTGGAATATTTAATGAATCACAGTGTGGATTTAGAAAACAATTATCAACAGCTGGTGCAATAGACTCTGTAATTAAATATATACTTGAAGTGTTTGAAGAGAAGGGCTATGCTCAGGCCACTTTTTGTGACCTGAGTAAAGCATTTGACTGTGTAGGACACGACACATTGCTAAAGAAACTCCATTTTTATGGCATCAAGGATAACAGCCTTAAACTATTAACATCATATCTCCAAGACTGTAGCCAAATTGTGTGTATTGGCTCAGCAAAGTCTACTAAGAAACATACTAAGATGGGAGTTCCGCAGGGCTCTGTCTTGGGACCATTTTTGTTTCTGGTTATGATTAATGACTTACCCTCCTTTATAAGTTCCAGTACAGTCCTATTTGCAGATGATGGAACCTTCTTAAACTACAACAATGACCTGAATAAGCTAAAAGATTCTGTTGACAATACACTTGCCCAAGCATCATATTGATTTAAGTCAAATGGTTTTCTCCTGAATGAGAACAAAACACAAAAAATGTCATTTAGCCTAAGGGATAAAAGCCCTATTGATGATCGCACCTATGTAAAGTTCTTGGGGATATACTTAGGTGACAGATTGTCCTGCGAACAACATATAAAATACATTAGTGTGAAACTGTCTTCAGTAATTTATTTATTAAGATGTCTTATGAAATATGTACCAGCAGCCTATGTTAAGACTTCTTACTTTGTATTCTTCCAAAGTATTATGTCATATGGACTTATTCTCTGGGGAAACTCGAGCCATGTCCAAAATATATTACTCTGCAGAAGAAAGCAATCAGAGTCATTTTATGTTCCCAACACAAAGCACATTGTAAGCCCTTGTTTGCTGAAAGCAGAATAATGACTGTTATAAATTTATACATATATCAAGTGTTAATCTACAAAATAAAGAACCTACATGAAGTGCAATGTAGAAATAATATCCATGGTCACAACACAAGGAAAAACAAGTCCATATATACATCATACCATAGACTAGGAAAGACAGTCAATAGCTATGAGATTGTGGGCTACAAACTATTTAATAAGCTTCTGCAGATAGTACAAGACCTTCCAGAGTGTGAATTTAAGAAAATATTAAATATGTGGCTTGTTGCCAACACCTTTTATGAATTAAAAGAGTTCTTTGACTGTGACACTGAACTGCAAATCAAAAATGCTTTATTATTCTGCTTGCTAATGTAATGACTGTGCTGTACAAAAAAAAAACTTGTCTGTTGTACAAAAATTTGTCTATTGCTGTAATGGCCTATTGACAGTAAAATTATCTTATCTTAATTCACTGTGATAGGCGTTCATGCAATTCTTCTTGTGATAGCAACAGTCTCATACGAAAGAACATTGACCACAACGCTGCAACATAAGAAACATTGTTTCATTGTGAACAATGTCTTTGAAATGCAAACAAATGAGTGGAACAACACATCAGCTGTCCTTTTACATAAACCACTATAAAATATGTATCTAACTAACGCACAATAAAACACCAAATAAAATTCAAAGCCACCTCCATGCACCAAAATTAATTTGGAGGATTAATTATGTCAAATTTGCACACACTGAATGAAATACAAAAATTAAATGCACCCCCTAGAAATTTTAATCTCTGTCTACATACAAACAACATAAACACCCACTACACAGACATATCATAGGTTGCTGCTCCTTACTGGTTACACAACCTCAGTTCTGTTATATTCTTCAGTCAGACCCTTTGTGTCATTCCACCTTTTCCTTAATTCTGTCAGTTACTTCTATTTCAGTAAGACTGTTGTCTATACATAGACTTGCCATCACTTTATCCCCAGCAAGTGATCCTTTAAATCTCACACACTTTCTGGTTGCTCCAGCATTCAGTTCAATGAAGCTTTGGTTAAAACAGACATTTGGCCAAGAAATATGTGTTGCCACCAAAATATTCATACACAAATTAGGTACAATGAAAAACCCATGTACATGAATTACATCATCTATTTTTTTAACTTCAAAGCTGAAATCATTTTTGATTGGCCTGTTGTAGCTCCCAGTAGCTGTTTTAATTTTCACACTGGACACAGAATATGTTACAGTGTCCTCATTCTTGTGTTGTGGTCTTCAATTCAGAGACTGGTTTGATGCAGCTCTCCATGCGACTCTATCCTGTGCAAGCCTCTTCATCTCTGAGTAACTACTGCAACCTACATCCTTCTGCATCTGCCTACTGCATTCATCTCTTGGTCTCTCTCTATGATCCCCCCCCCCCCACCCCCCACTTCCCTCCAGAGCACTAAACTGGTGTTCCCTTGATGTCTCAGAATGTGTCCTACTGACCAATCCTTTCTTCTAATCAGGCTGTACCACAAAGCAGTACTGCTCTGTATACATTCAGTATTCATATGTTTGCGTTTAAAGTCCTGTGTCATATATCTACATTTATGGCATGCACTACGCATAAGTAGTGACTAATGCAATATGGTGGCTTAAACCATTTTAACCCTCATCCGTGGAAATGGTCTAAGACTGAAACCAGTAGATATTTGGGTGAAAAATAAAAACAGTTGATGGTTCAAATATGCATTTTATGTGTTACTTAATGGCTGTAAAATGTCACCTTCCAAAAATATTCATAGTTTTTATTTTTTCTCCCAGAACTTTAATTCCTATTCCAAATTTTTCTTTTGTTTCCTTTATTGCTTGCTCAGTATACAGACTGAATAATGTAGGGGACAGGCTACAACCCTGTCTCACTCCCTTCTCAACCACCGCTTCCCTTTCTTGCTCCTATGAAACGTCCCCTTTGAAAAATTATACATGACTGTGCTTAAACTGACACACAATATTTTTAGCGCAACGCAATCTGACTTTCAAAAATCCCTACAAAAGAATGGCCCTGACTAACATTAACCTATACCTTTCACAAATCACTTACCTCACAAAATCTTTGTTATTCGAACTACTGCAATACAGCGAGCGCCACTACTGCCAGCTAAATAAAAGATTCAAACTACGGAAGGCACTAACTACTGATAGGCATAGTTAGCAAATGAAAGATTTTAATAGCGAACAAACAATGTATTTACCTTAACAGTGTTGAAAAATCATAATATACATAGCAGTTCATGACATCCAGTCTTACAAATTTCAAAACTCCGCCATTTCTCTCCCCACATCCACCACCGCTGGGGGCTCACCTCCAACTGCGCAACGCTACGTGCTGTTAACATCCAGCTGCCCAACACTTAATAGTGTTGAAAAATCATAATATACATAGCAGTTCATGACATCCAGTCTTACAAATTTCAAAACTCCGCCATTTCTCTCCTCACATCCACCACTGCTGGCGGCTCACCTCCAACTGCGCAACGCTACGCGCTGTTAACATCCAGCTGCCCAACACTACAATGGCGAGTATTACAACAATGCCAACCAGCCACTGACTGCACACAGCATAGCCAGTGATTTTCATACAGAGCGCTACGTAACGTTGCCAATAAGAAAACATAAACGGCCTACTTACACTCCTAACTCTTACAACTACCATCTGATTTCTGTGCAAGTCATAAGTAGCCTTTTGCTCCCTGTATTTTACCCCTGCTACCCTCAGAATTTCAAGGAGAGTATTCCAGTCAGTGTTGTCAAAAGCTTCCTTTAAGTCTACAAATGCTGTAAATGTAGGTTTTCCTTTTTTTAACCTAGCTTCTAAGAGAAGTCGTAGGGTCAGTATTGCCTTGCATGTTCCTACACTTCTCCGGAATCCAAACTGGTCTCCACCGAAGTCATATTCTACCAGTTTTTCCATTCTTCTGTAAGGAATTTGTATTAATATTTTGTAGCCATGTCTCATTAAACTTATAGTTCAATAATATTCATACCTGTCAGCACCTGCTTTCTCTGGAATTTATATTCTTCTTGAAGTCTGAGGGTATTTCGCCTGTCTCATTCATCTTGCTCACCAGATGGAAGAGTTGTGTCATGGCTGGCTCTCTCAAGGCTATCAGTAGCTGTGATGGAATATAACCTGCTGATAATAGGCAAGGCAGTAATCAGAATTAAAGTGGGAATCATCATTGGCAGCAGCCGGGAAACTTAATTTTCTCCCCACTGTGGTTCATGAAAGTAGGAGGGCATAATTTAATGATGAATACAGGACCAAAGAAGGTTATGAAAATTCTAGTTTTAGTAATAGTGATTTAAGAGAAGCTGGAGTGTTTCACATGGAGGCTGTCCCTGGAAACAATGAGTTGTGGAGAGGCTCTAGGCAAAGGTTTATTGTGCACCAGACTTTTAATTCAGCTGCAACAGGCTCCATTTCCTAGCCGCATAAATTACTTATGGGAAAGTCTCAGCTTGTTCCTTACAAACATTAATATAGCCTCTGCTGTCTGCTGCCAAACACGGTATTACAATCTGATTGTCTAGTGATAGTGCCGCCAAACTTCACAAGCTTCTTGACAAACAAATAATTTAAATGCAACTTTTGCAGCTCTGCTTCACAAAGTTTGTGCAAGTTACTCTGCTCTGATTACTATCATAGCTTAGGTCATTGAGGAAAGCATTCTACAGTTTCATCTGCTTCCTAAGGCCCCAATACTTGCTGAGCAGAAGTGGCTCAAATGTAGCTTAATCAGAATATGCGCACACATTCTGATTCATTCATGTTTGTGCACTTCCATCTAACTGCCATTTAATGAACATTACTTTCATCTTGTCACTCATTCCTTCTACAAAGCAATCTTTGCATGAGGCTAAGGAACCACATAGTACTTATTTTCTCCATTAAAATATTTAATCTTAGAGCTTGCCATAAACTGAGTAGCTGCTGTGCCCCCCTTGATCCGTAGCTACATTACGCAGTGTGGCTCTAATGGATGCATTTTCTTTTGCCTTGACCTCAACTTCCTTCTGCAGTTCCCGTCACACATTATCTATGCTCTCACACACTGTTCTCATCACAAATTCAGTATCTTTAGCCTGTTGTATGCACCCTGTCTGCACAGCATCTGTCCTACGCCCCCAGAACCTTCTCCACTGTGTTAATCTGATCTGCCAACTTCTTCCCCACCTCCTCTACTTTGTGAATGGTCCCTTTAAAAGCCTTTGATCATCCAGTTTTCAGTTATAATATTATTTCTGATCCCTAATTTTGGCTCTTGATTTTATCTGATCCTCTCATCCTTCCCATTATAAACTACATCTGTGCCTTAAAATTCCCAGCTACTACAAATTCGCTAATGTCTCCCTCAGATTCACTATGGCTCCCCATATCACTCCCTAACCATTCAGACCCACTCTCACTTGGTGAGTGCTTAATTCCATCAGCCATGGCTAAAAACTGCAGCAACAAGGCAAATGTAAATGCTGCTTTCACTGTCTGTGGCTGCCATGCTGCTGCGCACTTTTGAGGGTTGCTAGTGTGGTGTGATCGGTATGGTAGCATGCTGGAAAACCCCAGGATGGCTAGGATTCTGCTTGCTGTGTGTTGTTGATAACTGCTCAGTGTGTGGCTGTTATGGCATGCAGGGTGCTATTGTAACAGACTCATGTTGTGCGTAACTGAATGAATTTGTGGTGCAACTCTGTCATCAATCTTGCTTTTGGGTCTGGATGTGTGGCAAACTAAATACTGGACAAGAGACCCCAATTGAAAGCTGCTTAACCTTGTAAATCACTCTCTCTCTCTCTCTCTCTCTCTGTTAGTCCAGGGGCAGACTTTTTCTTCCTTAAGTTCATTCACTTCAAATTTAATAAAAAACAGTAAAATAGTTACTGACAACTAGTCATGACTCTAATATCTACTATGTTGAATGTAGGTGCCACTACAAAATCACATACCCAACTACCAATGATTAAGTTTCAATAAAAGAAGTGTATCGTTCCATTAATCTTTCATTAAAATGTTGACTGATGATTAAGACAAGTTATTATGATTTTGAGCCCCCAATATAGTGGATAGTTTCTCACTATACAAATTAGGTAAATTAATAAATTCAGTTTCTATCATACAACATTTCCGGATCATACCTGTATACTGTTGGATTCATAATCAAATTCTCTCTTGTTTGTCACCTCGTGCTCCCCTGTACTGAGCACAGTTCATGCTTCTCATATGCAGATAAGTACAATACAATCTGAAAAACTTAATAGCTGCCAGACACTGAAGTCACATCTGGCCTGTAAAAATCTTTATGGAGTCAGGCCATCTCTGCTGTAAGTGAGCCACTGCCCACTAGCACTTGGTCTCAGCCCAGGCAGCAGTCGGCTAGTGGCATGAACTCTGCCCACGCTCAATGGGTGTGCACACGACTTAAATGTTCCACTCATCTGAACAGAATCCTAATATTCAGATATGACACACACACACACACACACACACACACACACAAAACAAAAAAAACCACACACACACACACACACAAATCCCTGCAACTGGGCATTTTAGTTATCTTTACACCTGGTATTCCACATCATGAATTCATTTATGTATTTTAGGATAAGCGCACATTGTAATTCACATATGCGCAAAATTTAAAAAACATCATGTAGACATATTATGTCATACTTAAAAAATTGCAAGGCTACAGGCATTAACTGATTACCAAATCATCAAGAACCACTTAACTGAAAGATATTTAGATTTTTAATGAAAGTCACAGTGTAATAGTACTTTCCTCTCAGTAATTTTTTTACCCCTACCTGTCATTTCCGAATAGGTGCCACCGACACGCTGGGACTGGGCGATGGCACCCGCAGCCCGAAGGTGACCTGCTTGCAGTGCGGGAAGGCCCTCAGCACTAAAGCAAGCCTGCGCAGGCACATAAGTGACAAGCACAGCCTGTCAGATCAGGACTTTCGCTGTGTGCTCTGTTCTCGCAGCTACAGCACGCAGAACAGCCTCAACAAACACCGGTACACGTACCACCGAGAGAGCAGGGTAGCCGTCCTCCCTCCAGCTGCTGACTATGGCTCATGTACCTGGATATCTGGTCTCAAGTTCTCCTGAAGGAAAATGTGCCTGCTGTATGTATTTGTGTATTTTTCTTAGAGGACAGCACAGTGAGATGATTGTGTTTACAGATCTCATTATGTGTCGGTATTCAAATTACAAACTGTGTTACCTACATCATGAAAATAAATGTCCATTTTTGTTTTTAGAGCATAAACTACTCAGAAGTTTGTGTTAAGTATTTTTAGGGATGTTACAACAGTTCCAAAAATTTGTAAATTATATTAATCACAATGAGGGAAACTTTTTCACCTGAGTGTTCTACCAGTTAATGTTTTCTGGTGACTACTTGTTGTACTTACGAGTCAAAAGGAATTTGTTCTAGGCATTTACAGTCTGTGGATGAGCCTACCTATGTAATCAAAATAAAAACTGAAGAAGAGACATCAAAGTGAAATAAGCAATGGCATGCAAGTAGCATCCGTAGTACTAAATCTTAACTGAATTTCTTGAGGACACTGTAACTGTGATGCAAACATCTCCTATGTGAAAGCACAATAATAGATAAATGTGCTATCTCCAAAGAGCCACATCCAATGAAGAAACTGATTACATTGTAATTTTGTGTCTCTGTTTCTGTGGTTGTATTGTGTTAGTTTATATGTTACTTGAGGTAAAAAAATAAACCTAATACATTATCTGTGTTTTTTCTTTTCTTAAATTTTGTGAATCTCTTCATATCATTTGTATGCCTGTTGACAGAGGAAAAATGACATATTGGAATGGAGACAGAAGTGTGAAAATTTCACTAACAGGCATTGACACATGTCAATAAAATCTGCTTATGCATGGAGAAAAGGAATTAAACATTTAAATTCTGTTTCTGGAAATGTAGTCTTACTAAATTTGACTTAGAAAGGCATCTGTTCCAGAATATGAATAAGAAAGTGGAGATAAACAAGTGACAAAATAACTATAGATCCATCTCCCTCCTTCTTATTTTCACAAAAGTTTTTGAGAAGATAACATAGAACAGAACACTGAACCACCTTGCTGATAATAAACTTTTAACAACTGCTCAGTTTAGCTTCCTTAACAGCTTTTCTGGCTGCATCTGGTGTGGCTGTGTTCGGCTCTTACAGCAGTATACGTGTAGCATCATTTCTTTTCACGTGGCAAGTAACGTACAGGGACAACACTCACCGTTAAGATGGAATGGGGATCGCAGTAACTTTGCAAGAGGAAGTATGTGCACGGGCATTATGTGTACGCTTTGTGTATTACCCCACCTGGTGTTGGGGTAGTACTTCAGCCCAGGAATGAAATGAACAATCACTTTAACAACTCAGATTTCTAATCACAATCTTGTAGTGATATCCTCAGTTTTATTATGAAGGTGAAAGTATCTGTAACGGAAAGATTCTTGTACAGAGTTGGAAGAATACATTGGAATATACCTATGAGAACTGTAACCATCTTTGATTTTAAAAAAATTAGCATTGTGCTCAATCATTGTCTTCCAATATATAACACAGACTCATAAGAAGTAATCCAATATTTCTACTGTCCGCAATGTATCATAAAACTGATAAATAACAGAATAATATTTTTAGTAGTTAATGCCTCAAAACATTATGAATTTCGAGAATAACTAATGAGTGCTACAATTCTGGTGCTCTACTGCCATCTGAGGTGGTAGGTTGTTGCCAGGATGATGACCAGTAGTTGCTCAAGGAAACACCATTATTATGGAGAACAAACTACAGCACTTCTGGGGATGCTCTGTCGTAGCAACACGCCCTAGGCAGGTGCCGATGACACTGGCTGTGGTGGTGCTGATGCGATAGGTGGCCTGCACCTCACTCGAGGCCAGTGGCTGGGCATGAATGTGGGCATGCAGAGCCCACAACAGCAGCATGTGCACTACCTGGGCACGGCTCTACAGCTCGAGGCAGGGTGCACCGGAAAGTGCCAAAGCTGCCGTGATCCACACAGAGGAAGACGACCTTCAACACTGGTGTCTGTCCTTGGGAGTGGAAGTGTATGGCGTCAGCGTGCACACCCGGTCACAGATGGTTATGCGGCTGCACTGCTCTGGTGTCGAGCAGCTGCACTCCAGAGAATAAGACTGCTTGCAGCCAGAGTGAGCCTGGTGGTGGCCCCGAAGGTGGAATTAGCACCAGCAGCAGGCTGGTCATTGGCGAAAGCCAAGTTTCTTAGTGGATGCTTGCAGAACTGTGTCTACATCTACAGCTAGTGGATTTGTGATTGTTTGATTTGGTGTGTTAATTTCAAGGGGTGGCCGGATGCCCTTCCTGCCGCCACCCTGTACCCCCTGGGACAGTAGGTGCACCCCAATTGTCTGCGTCTAGTGTAATCCATAGAATAGTGCGAACATGTTTCATATGTCTGCGAGTTATGTAACTGAGGTGGAATGTGGGGACCAGCCTGGTATGTGGAAAACTGCCTAAAAACCACATCCAGGCTGGCCAGTACACCAGCCCTCAAGGTTAGTCCACCAGGTGGATTCGATCCAGGGCCTGCGTGCCTGCCCGAATCCAGGAAGCAGTGCGTTAGCATGCTCAGCAACTCTGGCAGGTTACATCTACATCTACGTCTATAATCTGCATAGGGTACGTCCTATCATACCAGTTATTAGGGTTTATTCCCATTCCATTCATGAATGGAGCGAGGGAAAAATGGTTGGTTGAATATCTCTGTGCATGCAGGAATTATTCTAATCTTATCTTCACAATCCCTATCTCAACGATACATAGGGGGCTGTGGTATATATTATGTTCATCCACAGCTCATGGTCTTGTGGTAGCATTCTCGCTTCCCACGCACGGGGTCCCTTGTTCAATTCCCGGTGGGGTAAGGGATTTTCCTTGCTTTGAGATGACTGGGTGTTGTTGTGTTGTCTTCATCATCATCATTCATCCCCATTACAGTCAGAGGAAGGCAATGGCAAACCACCTCCGACAGGACCTTGCCTAAGCGGCGGTGCGGGTCTCCCACATCGTTCCCTACACTCCTCGGAGTATGGGACCTCATCATCATCATCATGTCATATATTCCTAGAGTCGTCATTTGAAGTTGGTTCTTGAGACTTTGTTAACAGACTTTCTCAGGATGGCTTACATCTGTCTTTAAGAGTCTGCCAGTTCAGTTTCTTCAGTATCTCTGTAACATTCCCCATGGACCAAACAAACCTGTGACAATTTGTGCTGCCCTCCCCTGTATGTGTTCAATATCACCTGTTAGTCTTATTTGTTATGGGTTCCACACACTTTAGCAATATTCTAGAACCAGTTGCCCGAGTGATTTGTAAGCAATCTCCCTTGTAGATTGATTGCACTTCCCCAGTATTCTACCAATAAACAGAAGTCTATCACCTGCTTTACCCACAACTGAACCTTTGTGATCATTCTACTTCATATCCCTACAAAGTTTTACACCTGGGTATCTGTATGAGCTGGCTGATTAGAACAGTGACTCATTGATTTTGTAGTCATAGGGTACTACATTTTTTGTTTTGTTTTTTGTTTTGTGTAGTACACACTTTTATACTTTTCAAGATCTGACTGAATATTTATGAAACTTCTTCCAGATAGTACTTCATTATGGATAACTACATCATCTGCAAATTTTCTGAGGATACTGTTAATATTGTCTGCAAGGTAATTAATATACACCATGAACAACAACTGGCCTGGAGCATGACTTAAGTTACTTCTACATCTGACAGTGACTCTCCATCCAAGATAACATGCTGCATCCTCATTACCAAAAAGTCATCATTCCAGTCATAAATATCACTTGATATTCCATATGATCCTACTCTTGACAAAAAGTGTAGGTGTGATACTGAGTCAAATTCTTTTTGGAAATCAAGAAATACAGCATCTATCTGATTGCCTCGATCCAAAGCTTTCAGTATGCCATGTGATAAAACTGCGAGTTGGGTTTCATATGATCGATGTTTTCAGTGTCCGTGCTGGTTGGCAAAGAGGATGTCATTCTGTTCAACATACCTCATTATGTTTGAACTCAGAATATGTCCTAAGATTCTAGAACAAATCGATGTCAAGATATTGGACAGTAATTTTGTGAATACCTGTACTACCCTTCTTTTATATGGATATGACCAGTACTTTTTTCCAAGAACTTGGCACAGTTTTTTGTTTGGAGGATCTACAATCTACAACAGATTATAGCCAAAAGAGGGGCTAACTTAGCCACAAATTCAGTACAGAATCTGACAGGGATTCCATCGGAGCCTGGAGCTTTGTTCAATTTTAATGATTTCAACTCTTTCTGAACACCACTGACACTAATACTTACATCATTCATCTTTTCAGTGGTAAGAGGACTACATTGGGGCAATTCTCCTGGGTTTCCCTTTGAAAGGAACATTTGAAAATGGAGTTAAGCAATTCAGCTTTTGCCTTTCTACACTCAGTTTCAGTTCCTGTCTCATTCACTAGGTACTGGACTCTTAACTTTGTTGCCACTAACAGCCTTTATGTATGACTAGAATTTCTTTACGTTTTACGAAATATCATTTTACAATATTCTGCTACGGTAGTCACTGAAGGCTTCACACATTGCTCTCCTGACAGGCAAATGCATTTCATTCAGCATCTCTCTGTCTATAGCCCTACGCTTTGTTTTGCACTTATTATGCAGTAATCTCCATTTCTTTAGAAGTTTCTTTCGAGTGACTGTATACCTTGGAATGTCTGTCGCATTATGAACTGTTCTACTGGGCACATATCCATCTAGTGCACGGTCAATTATTCTTTTAAACTGGAGCCATAGTTTCTCTACAAGCTCCTGCCCTGTGCTGAAAGTCTTAAGGTCTGCATTCAGATATGACCTACTGATTTGTTTGTCTAGTTGGCTGAACATATACATCTTTCTGCTTGTTTTAGTTGTCCTTAGTATTTTAATAACCATTGTTGCCACACAGCTTGGTCATTGATACCAGTTTCAATGTGGACATCCTCAGTGATGTCCTGTCTATTCGCTGCCATTGGATCCAATGTATTTTCATCATGAGTGGAGTTCCTAACTATTCTGTCCTGGTTAGTTCTCAAAGAAGACATTTAGTAGTGTTTCACAGGCTGTCTTGTCACCCCCATCACCTGGCTTAGACCTTCTCTTGTAGATGGTGCTGCCAGACTGAAGTCGATTTGGCTAGGAAAGATGGCTGTTGACAATGGTTCAGTACCTACATGCTTTGCTGAAGCACTTGTAATGGATCTGGGAGATGTTATTTTTTTACCGTATTTGTCGATACCGAATTGTAAATGTTTTCTTATATTTTTTGTCAGAATTTATTATAATTTGTCTTATTATATGTTAATTTACTTCTGTTTTTGAGAGTGAAAGCATATTGATTACTATTAGAAAATGTATCGAAGAATAACAAAGAGACTGATTACAAGTGGAAGCTTGTGTGTTGTGTAAAATATCTTTGACGTTGGAGTCGTCTTTGACTATAGTCAGTCGGCTGTTAACTCTTGGTGTGTGTTGAAGGAAGAAGAATGTGAAGGTCGCTGTCATAAATAATTTTGAATTATGTTACTATTTTTTTTTGTATTAACTATAAAAAAGAAATTCATTTGAAGAAATGGTATTTGAAACACCAAAATGAGACAAACACGTTGAACCACGTGTTTTCTGCAGCCGACAAAGATGCATTGTGGAATCATACTTAGACAACTGAAGCCAAGACTAATATCGCCTTGCAAACGTCTAACGGAAAAGGTACTGTCACGAAATATGGCAAATTTAAGTAAATAAAAAATAGAGACCATATTTTCAACTTGTGTCTTAGCCAGGAACCATATTTCAACTGTGTCTTAGCCGGGATGCCATATTTCACACTGCTTCCAACTACATGCACCAAACAGGCCTTTAGTTTGGCGGTGTAATAACCAGCCTGCAGTACTGCAGTCACTCTGTCTCTCTACCGTATCAACATTACTGAGTTGCTGAACCTGTCTCGGCCCGCTATGCAGAAATTGACCAGTGGCATTGCTGCATTTCATGTAAAGGTGTTTTTATCAGCTCTGCACTTGTTGAGTTCCAGGCCTTTTGCAACAGCAGTACCAGAATCGCAATTTTACTCAGTAGTGCCAAAAAATAGTGGCAGTGCTACACACCTCCAGTCTCCAGATCTTAGCTCAGTGTAATTCTGCAAAGAATCAACATACATTCCCACATTGATACTTGTATACTGTTACGGTTATATTCTGTAACAAAACCAAGCCATTTGAACATCTACCAGAGAAGTATACATGCTGGCCACAACTGCTGGAGGTTCTATGGAGCCCACATTGATGAGCCATCTTTCCAATTATGTTCTTCCATGTCAAGCCACCAGCAAGAAAACATTATCTGCTATCACAACAGCAGTGCTTGAGTTTAGTGCCATGTGCCTAAGCCTAGCAAGAAACTGGACTTTTTGATTGCTACTGTTTGTTGTTACTAATGTAACTGTGTTCTTTTAACTCTGAAGAAATGTTTTGTAATTCATTACTGACTAATAGCCATAGCTTCCACATTAGTTCACATTTCTGATTGAATGGTGGTTCTTATGGTTTTCACATAGGGGATCTGTGATAATTGGTTAGCTACCTTTATCGCTAATGTTTTAACTGTTCTGTGGTTTGTGTGGCCACATTTAAACTAAACAATGTTCCCCCAATCTTCTGGTGGTTACTGTTTGGGATTAATTTTTTGAGAGGACTAATCTGGATTTGAAATTGCGTGATTGTTTTTAAAAAATGTTGTTGTCTTTTTTTTATGTAGATGGAATCATAGACCTGAGATATTTAGGATATTTCTTTTAATTGTGATGTTGGCAACTGGGCACTGTGGTAGTTAAAATCTGTAAACTTGATGCTGTGCTGTATTTCCCTTTTTCATTGGCCATACAGTGGGCTCATTGTATTATGACTTAAACTATACAGATGTGAACTGGGATACTGCCTCTTGACTCTGATTTGTCAGTGAAGATTTTTGAATTGTTGATAATGATGAAACCTAAATGTTACTGCACACCTTAGTTGAGCACCACTACTCCTAACTGCCACCAAATATTGGTAGCAGAGTTTGGTTACAGTTGTGAGTGGTGTGTGCAACTGAAAATTAGTAGAGGCATCAACCCTCAAAATTTTGAAATGTTCAGAATTTTAGTAAGGCGATTGTCTTCTGTCTTTGCCTGGTCTAGCGGACACTACTTGTCAACAGTTGTATTTCAGAATGTCTGCAAGGGAGGTGCCCAATATCATACAGATGCAGAAGGATGAAATTGTTTATGAATTGTCCATTAGCAGTGTGCGACCTTTCCAGGAGTGTGGCCGAGTTGGCACGCCAGCTGAGGGGGACAGCCTCTTGCAGCATGGCCTCACTGAACTTGGTCCCCACTGAGGTGAGTGATGCTGTCACTAGCATTCAGTGTGCACTAGGAGAGGTATATTGTTAAGGGTTTTTTAAACTACTGAGCCACTGTGCTCACAAAATGCAGGAGCGATACATTACATTAACAAGGTTTGAGATTTGGGTAGTGTGTACACAATGAGTATGTGCTGTAAACAGCTACAAGAGCAAGCTGACAAACTGCTCATGAGAAGGCAGAGGTTGATCAGTTGTATAGGACTCAGACTTATCTATGAAACCAGTACCTAGTGAGCAAACTAGCCAAGAATTGTGTGTGTGGATCTATCTAATCTTTTTATCAAATTGCCTAACCCATAGTAGAATTGCTGAGGGAAAGGAGAGAATTGTCTGTGATATGCAGTGAGGAGGTTGAACACTCTTTTTATTTCTTTCTTGGATTTACAGTGTCCTGGTGAATCGTTCAGTCTGAGGGATGAGCATTTTACCAACTTTTGTGTCTGATGCTCACTGGGCATTTAGAACAATCTTTGAAGGAGGTGATACAGAATAAGTCGTCTGTTACGGACTTAAGTGGTCAGTGTGTAGGGACGCTTTGTCCACACAGGCACACCATCAGTTGTTAGAAAAGAGTTAGTTTGGTGTACTAGTACAGTACACAGTGAGCTACTGGAGAAGTACATAAAAAATGTGGCGGACACTGTTAGAAGAATGTGTTCAGATTTTCAGGAGAATGAGATTATTTGTAATATTTTGAAAAGAATGTATCTCAGTGTCTGGTTTAGAATCACTTTTAGTTAGAATCCTAGGAACTTTCAGCAGTTAGAAAGATTGATTCGTGAGGTGGAGGCTGTATGCCACACAGATGGTACTCAGGTGCAGAGAGTGAACTATGGAGTCAGCAGCTGTATGGGAACAGGCTGTCAGATAATAGGTTAGTCTTATCAAATATCAGGCATTATAAATTCCAGGTTAAGGGTCACCTGGCAGGTGTCTGCCCATAGCCGAGGAAATGGTCTTGTGTATTAGAAGAGTTGCAGGGCATTTCAGCTCAAATCTCATTCTGTAAATGGATCTTGGCAGCACCCAGTTCAGAGGTCCCATACATCAATGAAGAACCTGTGTGTGTGCTTTTGAACTGCAAAAGTTCTCTGAGCCTGATCAGTGAAGATCAGTGTCTGGTGCAGCACACGGCGTGCAAATTTTCTGTTCTTGCTGGCAGGACAGAGTGCTGTAGGGTAGCAAATTCTGAGGAAATGCAATTGTCTTGGGATGTTCCCATTAAGCTTCAGATTCAAAATTTTACCAGTGTGATTCAAGCCAAGGTGGCTTGGGCTTTGTCAGTTTCCACTATTTTGGGATTTCATCTGACATGTGGGCCTAATTCTGTTAGTGAGAAGAAGAAAGTTTTCCTCTGGCTTTGTTAGGGTGCATGTCTATGGTTTTTGTAAGCACTTTTTGTGAAGAGCGGCTGGGAATTAAATGAGAGTAGCCACAACAGGTGTTGCTGAAGGAGACAGTTATAGTTTTAGTCATTTATCTCCTGAAAATTGTCACCAATTCTCCCAGCTGTGTGCCAAATTGAGTGATGTCTTGTCTGATTGCCTGTGTGAATTGAAAGGGGGAGAATAGCAAGTAGAACTTACAGACAATGCCTCTACAAGACACCCATATCAGTTGTCTCCACTTTGGATTAAGCAGCTTAAGACTGCTATAGATGAGATGTTGAAACAGGAAGTTATTCTATCCCCATATATTTGGGGAAAGGCAAGGTGCATCCTGCTGTGGATTATTGAGCTTTAAACAAAAAGGCCATTCTTCAGCCAATACCGTTACTGCTGTGCATTCGTTTTGACACGGCAGACTATGTTTATGTGGAGATCTGGTTCTTAGCCAATAGTGGCCTTTGAGCTGCGCTTGCTCCACAGTGGAGACTCCAGGCACACATGGGCTCAGGCCCAGGCTAAACACCACACAAATATCAGGTGGTGGCTGATGAGGAAATATCAAAATTCAGATGAGTGGGTGTGATTCAGTATCAAGCACTGAAACTGGAGCTTTCTATAATGTGCATTGATTGAGATACTCACAGGTTATGTAATGCAATTAATGAAGTGGTGAGATGCATTTTAATTAAAAATCAATATAAAATCTGATAGAAGATTAATGCACATCAAGCAAGGCAGAATGCCTTAGCAAACATTGATACACACAATACTAACATTTAGTTCTTAAGATTAGTGTCTTTTGGTATGTGTCTTTATCAGTTGTTGATAAATTTGCATAGTTTTGCCCACAATTCAAAAATTACTATAGATATCTTAATTCTGAATAGTGCAATGGAAAGAGGAGTAAAATTCTGGTAAGAAAGTGGTACCATATTAATAATTGTTGTAATATTTGATGGCACAAAAAGTAAGAACTGTTTTTAAGCACTGCAACCGTGTCAAATTGTTTAACTTTAAATTTAGAGTGAATTACTGCATGTAAAATTAAATATAAAATATCTCTGAAGATTAGAATTTCAGCAAGCATTTATGTGATTCAAACAAAAACTGTAATAATCTATGAGCCATGTTCATATATCCGAATAAATTCTTAAGCATTAAATAGGTTAGGATCCAAAATTTCTAGTAAAATGTTCACTGATACATGTAAAATTCTGCAAAGTAGGGGAAACTTATAAGAAATGATAGGGATGAGAAACAGTATTCAGCAACGAAAACAACAAAACTGAAATGGTACCAAAGAATCAGTATGCTTGAGATCATAAATAAAAAAGAATGTCCTTACATAATGCACTTGAATATAAATGGTCTTAGTGCTGACTTTTCAAACAAAAGCCATAAAGTGGACAAATAACAAATTATTCTATCTGAATGTAGAAATATCAAAATTATTTGCCTCAGTGAACATTGGCTTACATCTGACAACATTCTTAATAAAATTGAAAACTTCGAGGTACCCAACAGCTTTTGTAGATGAGAGAAACCACGCTGAGGCTCTTGCATACTTACTCATTCTGATATAAATGATTTTAATCATTTGAATTAAGATATATATTTGAAAGCTGCTGTATCAAGTTGAGGGACCTAAATGTCATGGCAGTTTCTATTTATAGAGTACCAGAGAAAGATAAATTGAAGCTTTCCTGGAGAATTTCATTGACTGCTTGAAAAACTCAGTAAAGAAATAAGGAAACAGATAGTAATAGCTGCTGACTTCAATATTAATATCATAGTAGAAAGCAATGATATGTCCAAATTCATTGAATTAATAAAAAACGTTGGCTTAGAAATAAACTTCATGCAGCCTACAAGAGTATATGCACAGTCACCTACCTGTATTGATAATACTCTAACAAATTATGTATTTAAAGATGTTTACAAATTTTGCATGGCTTTAGGAATCTCTGACCATTCTGCATTATTCATTGAACTACCAAAAATTAAGAAAGCAATTTCATTTAATAAAGGCCATGTGAAAAGGAACTTAAATGAAAAAAATTCAATTACATTTATGAATACACACATAAAAAAAAGTTTTGTACCACCCCAGTTCCCAGAAGTCCTGAAGACAGATGTTGACTGTGGATATTGTATCACAGACACAGTCCCTTTGACTGTTCAGAGATGTCACTAAACCTGCCCAAAGATGTAAACAGCCAGGCATGAGCAGCGCCTATTAGACAGAGGGGATCATACAGCCGAGCAGTTCCAGTCATTCATTCAGGAAGGAGGTGCACTGCGTGTGGTGTCTGTAGTTCAACCGTGCCTAGACGGTCAATACCGCAGCTTGATTGTGTCCGCATTGTTACTTTGTGCCAAGAAGGGCTCTCAACAAGGGAAGTGCCCAGGTGTTTCGGAGTGAACCAAAGCAGTTTTGTTTGGACGTGGAGGAGATACAGAGAGGCAGGAACTGTCCATGACATGCCTCGCACAGGCCACCCAAGGGCCACTAATGCAGTGGATGACCACTACTTATGGATTAAGGCTCGGAGGAACCCCGACAGCAATGCCACCATGTTGAATAATGCTTTTCAGGCAGCCATAGGACATCATGTTATGACTCAAACTGTGGGCAATAGGCTGAATGATCCACAATGTCACTCCTGATGTCGATGGCGAGGTCCATCTTTGCAACCACAACCCCATGGAGCGTGGAATAGATGGGCCCAACAACATGCTGAATGGACCGCTCAGGATTGGCATCACGTTCTCTTCACCGATGAGAGTCGCATATGCCTTCAACCAGACAATCATTGGAGACATGTTTGGAGGCAATCCAGTCAGACTGAATGCCTTAGACACATTATCTAGTGAGTGCAGCAAGATGGAGGTTCCCTGCTGTTTTGGGGTGACATTATGTGGGGCCGACATACACCGCTGGTGGTCGTGGAAGGCACTGTAATGGCTGTACCATACATGAATGCCATCATCCGACTGATAGTGCAACCATATCGGCAGCATATTGGCGAGGCATTCATCTTCATGGATGACAATTTGCGCCCCCATCAAGCACATATTGTGAATGACTTCCTTCAGGATAACGACATCGCTTGTCTAGATTGGCCAGCATGTTCTCCAGACATGAACCCTATTGAACATGCCTGGGATAGATTGAAAAGGGCTGCTTATGGACGATGTGACCCACCAACCACTCTGAGGGATCTATGCTGAATCGCCGTTGAGGAGTGGTACAATCTGGACCAACAGTGCCTTGATGAACTTGTGGATAGTATGTCAACTAATACAGGCATACATCGATACAAGAGGATGTGCTACTCTAGGTATTTGAGGTACTAGTGTGTACAGCAATCTGGACCACCACCTCTGAAGGTCTCGCTGTACGGTGGTAGAACATGCAATGCGTGGTTTTCGTGAGTAATAAAAAGGATGGAAATGATGTTTATATTGATCTCTATTCCAATTTTATGTACAGGTTCCTGAACTCTCGCCGGCCGAGGTGGCGGAGCGGTTCTAGGCGCTACAGTCTGGAACCGCGTGACTGCTACGGTCACAGGTTCGAATCCTGCCCTGGGCATGGATGTGTGTGATGTCCTTAGGTTAGTTAGGTTTAAGTAGCTCTAAGTTCTAGGGGACTGATGACCTCAGAAGTTAAGTCCCATAGTGCTCAGAGCCATTTGAACCATCTGAACCTGAACTCTCAGAACCGAGGTGATGCAAAACTTTTTTTGGTGTGTGTAAGTTAAGAGAGGTTGAGCGGTCTTACAACAGCTGTATTTCAAGTAATAGTAACTTTAACAATTTTTAAGTACCTTTCTTGAAATATTTAATAAAACTTTTCCACTTAGAACTACATGCAAGAAAACTAATAAACTTAAATGGATAACCCAGGGTTAAAAAAATTTCTAGTGCCAGGAAGATGAAACTCAACAATGCACTGAAATACAATAAAAACAGACATTTTACTAAGTATGTTCGTCATTATAAAGCTATATTTTAAGAAGTTGTGAAGGCAGCCAAACAAATGGCAGACAAGAAGTTCATTATACAACATAAAAGTAAAACAAAAGCAGTATGGTCTGTTGTCAATTCAGAGTTAGGTGTTAGAGTTAGCAGTAATGAAATATCTGGGATTAAAGGAGATAATAGCTTTATTGTAAACCCAGCTCAAATATCAGAGTCTTTAAATGAATTCTTCATAAATGTGGAAAAGTCAGATGTTGATGTGGCAGAGTATCAAAGTAAAGTAAGTCCCTTTGGACTCCACCAAGAAGCTGAGTGTCTCACAAATTTTAAAAAAGTCACAATAAAGGATGTGGAAAATGTTATACTATCATTAAAAAATAAAAACTCTGCTGGATGGGATGGGATACCCACTAAAGTCATCAAAATAATGTGTGGCATAATAGCATCTCCCATAGCTAAAATATTCAATCAGTCTTTTGAACAGGGATGCTTTCCTGATGTTTTGAAGTATGCCAAAATCAGACCTCTGTTCAAGAAAGAGTCACAGGAAGACATGGGAAACTATCAGCCTATTTCTGTTCTTCCAGTCCTTTCAAAAGAGTTACAGAAGGTAGCTGCAAACCAGATCAAAAGCTTTATTGTAAAAAACGATATTATTGTAAGTAACCAATTCAGATTTTGTGACATTCTCTTGCTTTCCTGCTTTATTTCCTCATAGATTGCCCTCGGTTTCGACATACTGCATTGCTATACTGGCTGAAAAATGGGGGTGGGGGTAGAAGTTGAACACTGACTATTTTAAATGATGTAGCTGACAGGTGGACATTTGCACTTCATAGTTCTGTACTTTCACTGTTCACAACTCCCCCAGTAATACACAGTTTTATGGCCAGTGCACTATTCTTTAAACTTTCAATAAACCTCATTAATAGTTTGCAGGCAAACATACACATTCTGCTACAATAGTTTACTATCGAACATCTACGAGCAGTGAAAACCTAACCACACAGTTCTTGAAGAATAACAAGGTACGCATGGAACAGACACTGTCATTGTTTTAACACATGGCCTAATTGTGTTACACTTATTTCATGGATGCATTGTTGTTGATCTAACCAATACAGGTTCCTTGTCTGAAACTCGGCCGTGGACTGGCTGACTCGGGACCACAAATCGGGCCCTTGCATATCCTCACAATAATGGGTAGTGAAACTACACATTCTTTTTAACAGCTTATTCTACTACAAGGGTTATGCCAAATTATTTGTTTAAATGATGAAATTAACAGATATCATTAAGCAGACAATACTTTTGACAAAACTGTTAATTACTTGGGAATTAATTAACGACTGGCTTTGCTAACATGTTTTCCAAAAGAGACAAATAGATACTTTAAGAATACTATTAGTTGTTCCTCCAAATATTTATAATTAATACAGAATTTATATTTGTTTATATGTCAACAAGAGAATTTAAGTTACAAAACAAAGACTGATTTCACCCTATAACAAAAGATAATAACTAGGAATAGTCAAAATAAATTATAAAATCAATTACATACATAAAAATGAGCACAAAATTAGATTTGGTGTTATATTCATTAAAACTGAGGGCCAACCTTTCTCTTTTATGAAAATGCAGTTTATACTTACGTATGTTAATGGTAATCAGTTCAAAAATGAAACAAATTAATTTTAAGGAGGCAGATGGCAAAACAAGAGGGGAATTAAAAATATTCCAGCTTGTTTCGTCACATCACCCCCCCTCATTGGATTGATCAGATAGATATTGCAAATAGCTAACTGGGCAATTCAATGGCCACCAGTGACCACATAAATTGTGTTTAACAGTGTACACAAAAAAGTATTACATATGAAATCTTATCAAATCTACAGTACATATGTTTCTTCAAATTTATACTTACATGGACTGGCCATATGAAAACCCCTATACAATATATTTACATACAGTGTATTATAAAATGGCATAAAATATCCTCAAATTATACTTTTAACAAAAATTATTCATCTTCATCATAAGTGATGTCCATTTTTGGTGGACAAGGATTACATTCAAAGATACACATCACTTGATACAAGTCCTGTCTTGCTTAAAAATAAATATATAAATAAATAAATAAACCCTAATGGATTGCAAAAAGTTAAATTACACTGCACATTGCAGTTCACTTTTTAGACAGAAAATTTCACGTGCCCAGTGTTTTGTATTTTTCACAAGCGCTTACACACTTTTAATGAGCTTTTACACATTTTCTCACCAAGTTGTCCACTCCTTCAACAGGTAGTCATAACCCTATAGCCCTGTCTGAAACTGGTTAAACTTGAAAGATTTGGGTCTCTTTCCCATTTGCAAAAAGCAGAAACCCAAGGTTTGCAGTAGCGTAGATTTGCTAATCATTACATTATGAATAAAGAATAGAGTCACCATCACTTAACTTAATTACTATTCAAATCAAGATTAAGGGGATGGAAATGGTGCCAAATCATTGCTCTATTTCTCCACTCTGAGTACTACTCTCATTCAAACAGAAAATTAAATCCTCACAAAATGTTACCAAATAGTTGACCTGTCAGAATATTCACATCAGTCTAGCACCGCACTTAATCAGCAAAATTACTTTTCTTGATCCCCATATTACCACTTTAAATGGGACTGATGACCTCAGATGTTAAGTCCCATAGTGCTTAGAGCCACTTGAACCAACCACTTTAAGCTCATAATTCCTCAGAACACAAATAGAAGTTTTCAGGTTACTCATAGATCCAGTAATGCAGCATTATATGACTTGTACCTCACAAAATTTTTGCTTTTCTGTTAAGCTCTCATTCCCAGCTGCAGTCTCATGAATTGAATAATATACACAGTACCCAATGTTGCCTAGTTCAAAAATAGATCATCTATACAGTTATACCACATTTGTTTGTATACAGTTATCTTCTTCATTGCCACCATTATGATTCTTATTTTTTAGCTAGGCTCCTCTACTGGGGTTGTCTGTTGGCAAATATAATTTTGGGACGTGATTTACGCCTAAAAGCTACCAGACTTCAATTTGTGAAAACTGAAAGTTTAGATGCAGGTTCTATTCTGAAAGCAAGCCAAACGTATTACACTGATTGGTGCTGTTAATACGCAGTCATTCACTAACAGACATGCCCACACAAAGTAAGCCATATTTAATTATCAGAATCACAAAAAAAACTGAGGAAAAATGTATGATTAGTCATAATAACAAACACAATGAAATTAAATAGGTATTAATATGCAAAATGAGCACAAACAACAAAATCTCTACATAACATAAACCAAGCAATATATGTTATGACTGTACCAGACAATGGCTGACCAGAAAGAGAAAAAACAAAAAAGTTGCAAGTCTTTGTTCACTTACATTACATAGATAATCACAGTGTCTTTTGTCAGCAATAAGAGTCTCAGTGCTACTCACAGAAACACACAGTCATGTAATCTGCTAACACTAGGGGAAACATTATACTCAGAAAACATGAAAAATGAGACAGACAGCTGGGATAAGCATTATCACTGCATAATGAATCCAACACAGAATGCTGAACCCACTACTTGCTAATTACACAAGAAATTAGTCTCAAATATAAAATCAATGCTGAGATTTTGAATCACAAAGAAATTGCACTCCAATAACTGTCCTGCCAATTCCATAGTTAATAGTACCTCTCATGTCACTCTTAGTGATAGCTTCCCAGTAACACCAATAATTTTTTATTCCAGAAATATGCATCACTACTACACTCTCTATGTTCTTAGTAGATTCAAAAAATGCTCGTGAAATGCCATTGAAATCACTACCACTGTTTAGTAAACTCTTAACCTTGTACACTTTTTGTTATTACAGGGTGCTACACTTCCTTCTTACTTACCATATGATCTTCTTCATACAACAAATCCTCATTAATCCTTTCCCTGGAAAAACTATCATCGTGCTTACCAAAATGATTATCAGACAAAGTCAAATGACAGATAGCAAGACCCTCTTCCTCATTAGCACTCTCAAACAGTAACTCTTCATTAGGCCTAATATTATCCTCCTTTATTCTTTCTTTACTTACCACATGGCCATCATTATCAATTATAAATTCAGATACCTCATCCTCATCACTACTGGATTTGTCACTGCTATCTTCATTGCCACTACTGTCAGAATCAGATCCACTGTCACTTTCACTGTCCTCAAATACTTGGCTAATTAGTTGATCCTTGTTTCCAGCATTAGGTCACAAAGCAAAGCACCTGAATTCCCTATGTTCTCTTAAAAATTTACCATCCATTTTGACACTTTGGACACCCTGAGCAACAGCAACACACTCTGTTTCATCACTTAATTTTATTATAGTAACTTCCTCCACTCTTTTTACAGGATAAACACTGCTACACGCACTATCATCCAACATCTCACTAGAATTAGAAATTACACTTGTCTTACTACTATCATTTACATTAATTTTACCTGTGATCACAGCACATTTATATACAATTGGCTCTTCATCACTACTTGCTTGAGTGCAAGCCAAAACTGGAGCATTATCTAGTTTAAATGGTTTGATTCAGAATTAAAATCATCTCCTCCATTTCTTATACTTGAATTTCTCCTACTATTTCCGTGATCATTCTGGCTATCCTCCACCAAACCATTCCTCGAATTTCTACTTTATTTAGTCCTGTTCATCCTATTTACCTGAAATTCTCTCCCTGATTGATTATTGTTGTCAAAATTCCTCCTACAATCTTCCACTGAGGGCTTCACCCTCTCCACTTATTCAACATAATTCAAGAAATCACTGATGTTACCTCTAGGAGCAGGTACAAGCAATTCTCTAACTTTCTGAGGCAACTTAGCTTCTAAACCCATAATTATTGATTCGCTACCTAGCTCTTTGTCCATATATTTCAGTTTGTTTATCCAAAGATGACAGAACCTTTCACAGTACCCTTCCCAGAATCAAATCTTTCTTCTTCCCAAAATTCACTCAAAATTCTCTGCTGCTTCTCTTTGGACCAATATTCATCTAGAAAAGCTTCCTCAAAGCTTTGCCACGTAGTACAACTATCATCTACCTGAGCTGCCCATCTATAAGCATCCCCTTTCAAAAAACCTCTCACAAATGACATTTTCTTTGTCATTCCATGTTTCAAGCAACTCATTAAATTCTCTAATGAAATCCAGTGGATGCACTTCCCCATATGGTTCAAAATTATTAAATTTCTTGCAGCTAACAAATGAAGGACTGTTTGGGGCACTACATACTCTGTGCTTTAGATTTTGTACCTGTTCCATCTTTTTCTCTGTTTCAGCCAATTTTGAATGTACATTTTAATTCACTTTTACCAGTTTTTCCTCTACCGATACTGCACACTTGGTTTCTACCTCCATTTATAAATCATTTTTAATCTGATCAATTTGGTTCTCAAGTTTAACCCTATTTTCAGCACAAAACTTCCTGGCAGCTTTGACTTCATCTTTACACTGTTTTTTGGGAGCCTGCACCCTCCTACTACAGTCATCACAAAGCTTCTTTCTCTATTCTGTGCATTTACTACTTATTAATGTTAATTTCTCATTAGTATTCTGTTCTACTTCTTTATCTTTTCATCACAATCTTTAACTAATGCTTCAACCTTCTTATTTAATTCTGAAAGATTAGAGCTGACTACATTAATCTCCTTTTTCATTTCTTTCTTCAGTTCGTACTTTAAGTTATCCATGTCAGTTCTAATGCCACCAGTTTTCTTTTCCACCCTGCTAATGTCTTTTTTCATACTACTTTCCACCCAAATAATGTCTTCTTTCATACTACAATGTCTTCTTTTGTACACCTACTACTCATAATTTGCGTTAACATTGTTTCCACTTTTCCATCCGCCATAAATTTTTGCCTTAGCTGATTTTCGTTAGTAGGTTCCTCCTTCTTAACCTTAATGGTCTCATCCACTTCAATACTGTTTTCATCCATTTCGCTCACATTGCCATGCAATGTATATGATGCTTTTATCATTCCATCTACAATAGGACTTTCGTCCCCATCATTCAACGTTACATTCGTGTCTGATTTATGATCACCAACATCTACAGAACCAGTCTGCTGTTGTCCCTTGCCTCCCATCACACTGTCTTGTTCATTAAGGCCACTCATTATGTATCACTTAATATAAAACAGCTTTTGCTTTGAAATTACCTTACTCTCATTCATATGTCTCCAGCTGCTCTGCTGCTGCTACTGCTGCTCCAAGTTGTAATTCTCTCGGCAAGGCGCCTTGTTTATCCCGGTCAGCTGTGTCCACCTGTGTGCTGATCGGCTATTCAAAGTAAATGGCATACTAGGAACAACTGTACCATAAGGCTGCTTAGCCAAAAGTCCTGTTGTCTCTGCTATACTCCATGTTTTCCATGTTAAAATATTTCCATCTGGAAAGGCTTCAAGGCCACCATAGTCTGCATGGTTGCCCCATACAACTGCAAGAGTAAGCCATGTACTACCTCCGAAAACTGCTTGTACATCACATGTAAAGTTCAAATGGAGTCCACGAAAAAAATTTGGACCTCCAATCAACTGTTGTTTATTAAACTGTCCAGCCAAATCAATGTCAATAGCTTTCAAACTGCGATACACAGGAAAGCTGCGCCACCCGCGACGACGCCATGCACGTCGCCGAGGCATTGCTGCTTCCATAGAACCCACTCGCTAATCGGTTGCTGTTATACGGTGGCCATAAAACCCATGTGCTGAATGGCTGTTGCACCTTTTTTCATACTACTTTCCACCCTACTAATGTCTTCTTTCATACTACAATGTCTTCTTTCATATACATACTACTAATAATTTGCATTAACATTGCTTCCACTTTTCCATCTGCCATAAATTTTTGCCTTTGCTGATTTTCGCTACTGGGTTCCTCCTTCTTAACCTTAGTGATCTTATCCAACTCAGTACTGTTTTCATCCATTTCGCTCACATCACCATGCAATGTATATGAGGTCACTGTTCAAAGTTAGCAAGTCTTATTTTATTGTGGCTTCATACAATATTCATCACATGGGCCACCAAAGTGGTGTTCTCCTGCTTTATTTCCCCATTAATTGTCCTTGGGTGTCGATGTACTGTGTTGCTATACTGGCTGAAAAATGGGGAAGGGGGAGGGGGGGGGGAGTGGAAGTTGAACACTGACTATTTTAAATTATGTAGCTGACAGGTGCACATTTGCTCTTCATGGTTCTGTACTTTCACTGTTCACAAATCCCCCAGTAATACACAGTTTATCGCCAGTGGACTATTCTTTAAACTTTCAATAAGCCTCATTAATAGTTTGCAGGCAAACACCCACATCTACAGTAGTTTACTAATGAACATCTACAAGCAGTAAAAAACTAACTGCACAGTTCTTGAAGAATAACAAGGCACGTATGGAACACATACTGTCATTGTTTTAACATATGGTCTAATTGTGTTACACGTGTTTCATGGATGCATTGTTCTTGATCTAACCAGTACAGGTTCCTCATCTGAACCTCGGCCATAGACTGACTGACTTGGGACCAAAAATCGGGTCCTTATATATTCTCATAATACCGGGTACTGAAACTACACATTGTTTGATGTTTAATTTACAGAAATTAAAATTAAAACTTAACTCATTAAATTAAATTAATACATTGAAAACTTCATTCTTTTTAACAGTTTATTCTACTACAAGGGTTAGGCCGAATTATTTGTTTAAATGGTGAAATTAAGATATATTATTATGCAAACAATACTTTTGACAAAACTGTTAATTACTTGGGAATTAATTAAGGGCTGGCTTTGCTAACATTTTTTTCAAATAGAGCCAAATAGATCCTTTAAGAATACTGTTAGTTGTTCCTCCAAAAGTTTATAATTAACACAGAATTTATATTTGTTTATATGAAACAATGACAGATTTCACCCTGTAACAAAAGATACTAACTAGGAACAGTCAAAATAAATTATAAAATCAATTACATACGTAAAATGAGCACAAAATTAGATCTGGTGTTATATTCTTTAAAACTGAGGGCCAACCTTTCTCTTTTATGAAAATGCAGATTATACTTATGTATGTTAATGGTAATCAGTTCAAAAATTAATTTTAAGAAGGCAGATGGCAAAACAAGAGGGGAAGTAAAAAATATCCCAGCTTGCTTCATCACAATTTCATCCAGGAAAAAACACTCTGGATTCAGTGAATAACTTTATTGAAAAGATAGGCAAATCATTGGATCAGAGGAATAAAGTTGCAGGTATCTTCCGCAATCTCACAAATGCAATTGACTCCCTGAACAGTGACTTGCTTATCTACTAATTAGACAAATATGGGATTAAGTTCAATGTTCTTAATTGGCTAACATTGTTCTTACACAACAGAAAACAAAGGGTAATTATCACCTGAGATGCTGTGAACTATTATTCTAAATGGAGTACAGTATCAAAAGGTGTGCCTCAAGGCTCCATTTTTGGGCCAGTCCTGTTCCTATTCTACGTAAATGACTTACCCATAAATATAAATTTCCCATCAGTTCTGTTTGAATATGATACTTCTGTTTTAACTGAAGATGATGATGCAGAAAAAATTCCGAGCTGGAGCATACTGGATACATTAGAAAACTGGTTCTATTTATATGAGTTGAAACAACATTGCAAAAACCCAACATTCGAAATGTGGGAAACTTAAAATTCAACAAAACGATTAACCTTCGAAAGAAGTTGACACAGTCAAATTCCTGGGACCAAATGTGGACAAGAACTTAATCTGGAATACACATATTGACTTCTTATCAGACAAACTAAGCAGTTTTGCATTTGCAGTGCAAATACTAGCAAATTCCACTGACTTGAGTAAACAAAAAATTTCTTATGATAGTTATTTTGAATCTGCCATTAGGTATGGGATATTGTTTTGGGGAAGTTCAAGTGGTGTATCTTGAATACTGAAACTCCAAAAGAAAATTGTCCGATACATGTGTACTGCACAGCAAACAGAGCTTGTCGCCCATTTTATTGGAAACTGAAAATCCTAACTGTTCCCTCCATATACATTTATGAAAATAAAATCTTCCTACACAGCAGACAAAAATTATTTTGAGGAGATTCATTTTAACCATATATAGGTATGACACAAGAAATAAAAATAATTTTATGCTACCCAGACACCAGCTGAAATTATGTGCATGGATTCCACAGCATATGGGGATGACTATATATAACAAGTTAATGGGAAAAACCATAATTAATATAAGGCAGAAATTTTACAAACAAGGCTACAGAGGATTCTGTGGGAGAAATGCTGCTATTCAATAGAAGAATTCATAGAGGCCTCCATATACATTTATGAAAATAAAATCTTCCTACACAGCAGACAAAAATTATTTTGAGGAGATTCATTTTAACCATATATAGGTATGACACAAGAAATAAAAATAATTTTATGCTACCCAGACACCAGCTGAAATTATGTGCATGGATTCCACAGCATATGGGGATGACTATATATAACAAGTTAATGGGAAAAACCATAATTAATATAAGGCAGAAATTTTACAAACAAGGCTACAGAGGATTCTGTGGGAGAAATGCTGCTATTCAATAGAAGAATTCATAGAGGATGAAATGATAATTTGAGCATGTGGTAATTAAGTGGTAGATTTTATTGAATGTATATATAACAAAATTTTATTATTATTATTGTTATTATTAAGCTGTTTGTTAACATCAGCTGCTCTGTGCTTATGGTGAAATTTCACCGCAATTTGATGTGTCTCCTGTACCTGATTCAAATGATTTAGATTACGTACATTATGAGACAAATAAACCACAATTCACAATACAGTCAGAGTCCAAACACTACCTATGTATCAAAAGTCATAAGTTAGGCTGGTGAAACTATAAATCCATTAAGTGGATGTAGAGGAAAGACATTCCATGGAGAGTTGAACTGAAGCCGTGAAAGGGTGGCAGCCATTATGGAGTGGGAAATGTTCTGGATGACTTGTCTGAGGCAAGATGTAGGTTAGTCTAAGCATTGATCCAGCTGCACATGTTTTGAAAGAATGAAATTTTTTGGATCATCAGTCGTGACACTAAGAAGTATTTCGCTCAGATTTACTGACAACTTGGAATGATTGAACACTATTCAGGGCTCTGATTATTTTTTACTAGCAGTTCAGCAGAAAGTGTGACTTTTTTATGTAAAGTGGTATGGGACTCTGATTTTGTGCACTATGGTGAGACTTTATCTCAGTTTGCCAGTGAGGGACTTGGAATACTTCTGTTGCTAATCAACAGTTAGGTTATGGCATCATGTGTTCATGATTTGATGTGAGCTAGTATAGCAATTAGCTTCGTTTATGATTTAGCTGTGAACACAGTCTATGTTTGCCAGTAGGTTTTCAGTTTATTTATTTTATATAGTGAGGTCTGCTTTCACCAGCCTGTGAAGTAATGTGTGAATTATTTAAAAACATTAAACTTGTATTAGTTAAAACTATGTCATTGTACTTGTGGCTCATTATTTATCATAATGTGCACTTACATACAGCATAGTAACTATTTGTCTGACTGATTAGTGACATTGGGGGCAAATTTATTTATATTTTATTTTAAAAGTGCTCTTAAGGGCTAAGGATACGAAATGTCAGCATCATATAAGGACAATGACAGCCATTTGTTTTCTTCATTCTGAACTTGCAGCCTTTTTTCTAAGTCACATCATGTTTCATCTGGTTTCAGAAGGCAAAAATTTTAACTACCCATGACCTTAATCATACGTATTACCTGATTTTTAGGCCAGGCAGCAGTTTGGTGGCCTCTGATGAATGCTTGCTAGTCGATAAGTAGAGAACAAAATCAGTCCACATACAGGGTAATCACACTTAGAATGTCAAAATTTTAACAGTAAATTGTCAAAACATTCATAACAAAGTTCATGCCCTCCAGGGAAGTTGTTGTTCTCAAATTATTCTCAGAACCAAGAGCTGGCTGAAAACCAAAGTAGAAAACTCAGAAATATTTGGTGAGGCATGGAATATATATTGAAAAATTTTTTCTATCAAGTTGAAAACTTAGTCTGATTGTGAAGTTATTTGGACATGTATAACAGGTCTAGGTGAACTCAAATTAATTATCAGATCTGTTTACCAACCACCAAATTCTGCCATGTCAGTTTCAGAATCATTCAAAGAAAGTCTATGGTCAGTAGCACAGAAATACCCAGACCATGGAATATTAGTTGTAGGTGACTTTAACCTACCAAGTATAGACTGGGGTGTCTATGGATTCATTGCAGGTACCTTTGAACATGTTTCCAAAAACAGCCTTGAGCAGTTTTTGCAACAGCTCTCATGCAATGGAAATATTTTACACCCTGTAACTAGGAAGACCTGACCTTACTGACAGCATCAGTATAGAGACAGGTATCAGTGGGTGTGTAAGCACCAGTGGTTACTAATGTTAATAAATCCACAGGAAAGGCTAGTAGAATATTTATGCTAGAAAAAGCAGATAAGCAATTGTTGGCATCCCTCTTAGCTAATAAATTCATTTAGTTCCAATATATTATGCGAAGAAAGTTGGTTTATGATGGAAAAGATCCACAATAAAAAGATCAATGGGTGAAGGATACAATAACTACCACCATCGTATGTTAACAAAAGGTCTTGTCAAGAACCCAAGAAAATTCTGACCCTATGTAAAATTGCTAAACAGGTCAAAAGATTCGATCCAATAACTCACTGACCAATTTGGTATGGTAACAGAGGACGGCGAAAGGAGAGCTGAAGTTTTAAATTTTACGTTTAAGAAATCATTCACGCAGGATGATTGTATGAACGTACCACTGTTTGAACATCGCCAGACTCTGATATGAAAAACAAAAAACATGTATCCCTGGCATTAAGAATCAACTGAAAGAGTTAAAAACGAATAAGTCACCATGTCTGGATGGAAACCTAATTCTGTTTAACAGAGAGTAATCTACAGCATTGGCCCTTAATTAGTTTGAATTTATCGTGAATCTCTCATCCAGCTCAAAGTCCCAAGTGACTGGAAAAAGTGTAGGTGACACATGTATATAACAAGAACAGACCTGCAAAATTACAAGTAAATATCCTTAAAATCAGTTTGCTGCAGAACATATTCTCAGTTTGAAAATAATGAATTTCCTTGAAATGGAAAAGCACCTGTTAACAAATCAGCATGGCTTTAGAAAGGATTACTCATGTGAAACTCAACTTGCCCTTTTCTCACATTACATCTTGCAAACCATGGATGAAGGGTAACAGGTAAGTTCCATATTTCTGCACTTCAGGACAGTGTTTGTCGTGGTGTCTCACTACAGACTGTTAATGAAGGTGGAAGCATATGTAATCGGTCCCCAGATATGTGAATAGCTCAAAGTATGTTGTTCTTCATGGTAAGTGTTCATCAGTGACAATGTCTGCCTGCTTAGCTGGGTGGTAACATGTTTGCCTCTAATGCACGGGACCTGGGTTCAATTTCCAGCCAGGTTGGAGACTCTGTGCTCTTGGGGACTGGGTGTTGTGTTGTCGTCATCATCATTTCATCCTCATCATCATTTCATCCTCATAATCAGCCGCAAGTTGCCCAGTGTGGCACTGACTGAAATAAGACTTGCACTTGGCAACTGAATCCAACTGGGACATCCCAGCCAACAATGCCATACAATCATTTCATTTTTATCACTGACGAGGATATTATTAGAAGTGTTATTGTACTGCTCTTATTCTCTTTGTACATACAGGGCTATTACAATTGATTGAAGCGATTTCGTAAATTCACTGTAGCTCCATTCATTGACATATGGTCACGACACACTACAGATACGTAGAAAAACTCATAAAGTTTTGTTCGGCTGAAGCCGCACTTCAGGTTTCTGCCGCCAGAGCGCTCGAGAGCGCAGTGAGACAAAATGGCGACAGGAGCCGAGAAAGCGTATGTCGTGCTTGAAATGCACTCACATCAGTCAGTTATAACAGTGCAACGACACTTCAGGACGAAGTTCAACAAAGATCCACCAACAGCTAACTCCATTCGGCAATGGTGTGCGCAGTTTAAAGCTTCTGGATGCCTCTGTAAGGGGAAATCAACGGGTCGGCCTGCAGTGAACGAAGAAACAGTTGAACGCATGCGGGCAAGTTTCACGCGTAGCCCGCGGAAGTCGAGGAATAAAGCAAGCAGGGAGCTAAATGTACCACAGCCGACGGTTTGGAAAATCTTACGGAAAAGGGTAAAGCAGAAGCCTTACCATTTACAATTGCTACAAGTCCTGACACCTGATAACAAAGTCAAACGCTTTGAATTTTCGGCGCGGTTGCAACAGCTCACGGAAGAGGATGCGTTCAGTGCGAAACTGTTTTCAGTGATGAAGCAACATTTTTTCTTAATGGTGAAGTGAACAGACACAATGTGTGAATCTGGGCGGTAAAGAATCCTCACGCATTCGTGCAGCAAATTCGCAATTCACCAAAAGTTAATGTGTTTTGTGCAATCTCACGGTTTAGAGTTTATGGCCTCTTTTTCTTCTGCGAAAAAAACGTTACAGGACACATGTATCTGGACATGCTGGAAAATTTGCTCGTGCCACAACTGGAGACTGACAGCGCCGGCTTCATCTTTCAACAGGATGGTGCTCCACCACACTTCCATCATGATGTTCGGCATTTCTTAAACAGGAGATTGGAAAACCGATGGATCGGTCGTGGTGGAGATCATGATCAGCAATTCATGTCATGGCCTCCACGCTCTCCCGACTTAACCCCATGTGATTTCTTTCTGTGGGGTTACGTGAAAGATTCAGTGTTTAAACCTCCTCTACCAAGAAACGTGCCAGAACTGCGAGCTCGCATCAACGATGCTTTCGAACTCATTGATGGGGACATGCTGCGCCGAGTGTGGGAGGAACTTGATTATCGGCTTGATGTCTGCCGAATCACTAAAGGGGCACATATCGAACATTTGTGAATGCCTAAAAAAGCTTTTTGAGTTTTTGTATGTGTGTGCAAAGCATTGTGAAAATATCTCAAATAATAAAGTTATTGTAGAGCTGTGAAATCGCTTCAATCATTTGTAATAACCCTGTAAATAATCTGATGGACAGGTTGAGCAATAATCTGCAGTAGTTTGCTGATGATGTTGTGATGTACAGGAAGGTGTCATCATTGAGTGACTGTAGGAGGATACAAGATGGCAGATAAAATTTCTACTTGGTGTGATGAATGGTATGAAATAGTGAAGGCAGCAGAGGATCAAGAAGTTAAAAAGATGAGGGCTAGTAGAAATCCTTGGGTAACAGAAGAGATATTGAATTTAATTGATGAAAGGAGAAAATATAAAAATGCAGTAAATGAATCAGGTGTAAAAGAGCATAGACGTCTCAAAAATGAGATCAATAGGAAGTGCAATATGGCTAAGTGGGGATAACTAGAGGGCAAATGCAAGGATGTAGAGGCATGTATCACTATGGGTAAGATAGATACTGCCTACAGGAAAATTAAAGAGACCTTTGCAGAAAAGAGGACCACCTGTATGTATATCAAGAGCTCTGATGGAAAACCAGTCCTAAGCAAAGAAGGGAAAGCAGAAAGGAGGAAAGGGTATATAGAGATTCTATACAAGGACGATGTACTTCACAGCAATGTTATGGAAATGGAAAAAGACATACATGAAGATGACATGGGAGATATGATACTATGAGAAGAATTTGACAGAGCACTGAATGACTTAAATCAAAACAAGGCCCCGGGAGTAGACAACATTCCATTAGTACTATTGGGAGAGCCAGCCATGACAAAACTCTACCATCTGGTGAGGAAGATGTATGAGGCGGGCAAAACACCCTCAGACATCAAGAAGAATATACTAACTCCAATCCCAAAGAAAGCAGGTGTTGACAGCTGTGAAAATTACTGAATTATCAATTTAATAAATCACGGCTGCAAAATACTAACACAAATCCTTTACAGACAAATGGAAAAACTGGTAAAAGCTGACCTTGGGGAAGATCAGTTTGGATTCTGTAGAAATGTTGGAATGCTGACCCTCAGACCTATCTTAGAAGATAGATTAAGGAAAGGCGATCTTCTCTATCTAACATTTGTGGACTTAGAGAAAGCTTTTGACAATGTTGACTGGAATACTCTCTTTCAAATTCTAAAGAGGGCAGAGGTAAAATACAGGCAGCGAAGGGCTATTTACAATTTGTACAGAAACCAGATGGCAGTTATAAGAGTCGAGGGACATGAAAGGACAGCAGTGGTTGAGAAGGGAGTGAGACAGGGTTATAGCCTACCCTTGATGTTATTCAATTGGTATATTGAGCAAGAAATAAAGGAAACAAAAGAAAAATTTGGAGTATGAATTAAGGTCCATGGAGAAGAAATAAAATCTTTGAGGTTTGCCACCAACATTATAATTCTGTCAGAGACAGCAAAGGACTTGGAAGAGCAGTTGAACAGAATGGACAGAAAGCAATAAAGGAAACAAAAGAAAAATTTGGAGTATGAATTAAGGTCCATGGAGAAGAAATAAAAACTTTGAGGTTTGCCACCAACATTATAATTCTGTCAGAGACAGCAAAGGACTTGGAAGAGCAGTTGAACAGAATGGACAGTGTCTTGAAAGGAGGATATAAGATGAACATCAACAAAACCAAAATGAGGACAATGGAATGTACCGGTAGTCAAATTAAATCAGATGATGCCGAGGAAATTAGATTAGGAAATGAGTCGCCTAAAGTAGTAGATGAGTTTTGCTATTTGGGCAGCGAAATAACTAATGATGGTTGGAGCAGAGAGGACTGAAATGTAGACTGGATATGGCAAGGAAAGTGTTTCTGAAGAAGAGAAATTTGTTAACATCAAATGTAGATCTTAGTGTTAGGGAGTCTTTAATGAAAGTATTTGAAGTTGACTGCAGAATGCCTCTACTGCCACCAATGCACATTTTGTGTAAGAACCATGAAGGTGAGAAAGGAGAAATTAGGGCTTGTATGTAAGCGTCCCTTTAGGAAGAATTATGGCTGTAGTTTTCCTTTGCTTTCAGCCATTCTCAATACCAGAACAGCAAGGCCATTTTGGTGATGTTACAATGCCAGATTAGACAATCATCCAGACTGTTACTCCTGCAACTACTGAAAGGCTGCTGCCCCTGTCTAGGAGCCATATGTTTGTCTGACCTCCCAACAGATAATGCCCCCACCCCTCTGCATTGTGGTGCACCTACAGTACAGCTATCTGTATCACTGAGGCACGCAAGTCGCCCCACTAATGGCAATTACCTTGGTTCATATGGGGGCTACAGTCATAACTTTCCCCCAGGGTATGTAGCTCTACTATATGGTTTAGTGATGATGGCATCCTCTTGAGTAAAATATTCTGAAGGTAAAATAGTCCCACATTCAGATCTCTGGGAGGGGACTACCCGTGAGAATGTCATCATCAGGAGAAATAAAACTGGCATACTATGACTTGAAGTGTGGAATGTTAGACCCGTTAATCAGGCAGGTAGGCTAGAAATTTCAAAAAAGGAAAGGGACAGATTGAAGTGGGAATTAGTAAAGTTTGGTGGCAGGAGGAACAGTATTTCTGGTCAGGTGAATACAGGGTTATAAATACAAACTCAAATAGGGGTAATGCAGGACTAGGTTTAATAATGAAGAAGAAAATGCAAATGCAAGTAAGCATAGCGAACACATTATTGTAGCCAAGATAGTCACTCCCACCACAGCAGAACAGGTTTACATCCCAACTAACTCCACAGACAATAAGGAGATTGAAGAAATGTATGACAAGATAAAAGAAATTATTCGGATAGTGCAGGGGGATGAAAATTTAATGGTTATGGGGGACTAGAATTTGGTAGCATGAAAACCAAGAGAAAAACTAGTGGATGAATATGGTCTGGGGGAAGGGATCTTGCACCTATCTTTCTTAAGAGGAAGCCAAGAGTAGCTGTTTTGCACAGAGCATAATTTAATCATCACTAACACTTGATTTAAGAATCATAAAAGAAGGCTGTTATGTGGAAGGGACATGGAGACATTGTAAGATTTCAGATTCATTAAATAATCATAAGACAGAGATTTAGAAACCAGGGTTTGCATTAGAAAAAATTTCAAGGGGCAGATGTGGACTCTGACCTCAATTCATTGGTCATGAAATGTAGATTAAAATTGAAGAAACTGGAAAAAGGTAGCAAAATTAAGGGGATGAGACCTGAATAAGATGAAAGAACTAGAGGTTGCTGAGAGTTTCAGAGGGAGCATTAAGCAATGGTTGATTCGAATAGGGGAAAGGAATACAGTAGAAAATGAGTGTGTAGCTTGAAGAGATGAAATAGTGAAGGCAGCAGGTGATTCAATAGGTGAAAAAGGCCTAGTAAGAGTCCTTGGATAACACAAGAAGTATTGAGTATGAGGAGTAAGTTCGGGTCGGTTACACTAAACAACACTCCCATTTTTTAGTAGTTCATTTATTCACCTCTTTATACAGGCAAGGCTTACACAGAACTAACATGGCAGAACTGTACAAAGATAATGATTAGCTTAGTTCAAAGATGATACTCAGATCGATACTGGCGTCGACCTCATTGGCACCACATAGCCCCCCCCCCCCCCGCCACCCTCCCCCCCGCCCCCACAGTACGGAGTACTCTTGAGACGCCAGGGGGGCGGGGGGGGGGGGGTGACTATGTCATCGGCAGGGGTAGTCTGCGGGAGCCGGACCGTGGTCAGCTCAACGGCGTCGTCAGGGAGCTGCATGGGTAGGTGACGTGAAGGAAGGTTCGACCACCAAACCTGGAAGTCGTTGAAGTGTGCCGGGCATCGTACTGGGCATGCTGGTCGTGCGGCGACAGGTGGGCCGGCGCTTTGCAAGTGGAACGGAGCAACAACAACGGTGTCACCGGTTGGCGTGGCATACACACGAGGCATGTCCAGGTCGAAATCGGGCGAGAGGGGAACACATTTCACAAGGAGGCAGTGAATGGCGGAGGTTGTGTCATGAAGGGAAACACACAACAAACAGTGTATCATCACATAGTATTATAGAGATGTTGTGGATAATGTCTGGGGGAACAGGCACAAACACCTCGAGCGAGGGCACGTTCAAGATGGGGGGGCGTGAGAAACCTCGACAGGGCGAGGCAGGCGACTGTGGAGAGGTCAAAGGGCCCGGTGGTGGGGGCGTGGTCGTAGGTAAGCTCGATGTGGGGAGCATGGGGTCACTCGACGGAGCGCGTGAGACTGGAGTAGTGGACGAGGTTGGAGAAGAGCTCGATGAATTGAGCTGGAAGTCACTCGACCGAGTGAGTAAGTCTGACATGGAGGCAGTGGTCGGAGCGTAGTGAGCCATGACAAGGAGTGGCATGGTCGTGGCCTGAAGGGCAGTAGAAGTGGGCTTGACATGAGCAGGCTTAAGTCTGTTGAGAGAGACTGTAACAGCTGAATCTTTTATCTGGATGTCGTAGGTGTTGGCTGAGCGCCGGAGAACTCAGTACAGTACAGTAGAGGTTGGAGGGGAGCACGGATAGTGTCTTCTCGGAGCATGATGTACTTTCAATTGTCCAGAGATTCCGGGACGTGGACCTTAGGGTGGGAATGACTGGCAGGCAGAGGGATGTGGAGGTTGATGAAGTGGCGTCTGACACAGTCCACGAAGGAAGGTAAGTCAGATTGAGGGAGAGAAGCGGAAGGGCTCACAAGTTCGACAGGGGGAACAATGTTCTGGCCATATACGAACTCGGCTATTGTGCCTTTGAGGTCTTCCTTATAGATCGCACGAATGCCGAGTAGCATAAGGGGAAGGGCCTCTGTTCATAGAGAGTCGTGGCATCGAAGAACTGCCTTGAAAGTGTGGTTCCAGTGCTCAACTAGCCCGTTACTTTGCAGATGATATGCTGTGGTATGGATGCACCGGATGCCGCAAATGTTACAAATCTTGTTGAACAGGGCTGACTCAAATTGTCTGCCCTGGTCAGTCGTGATGATAGCTGGACATCCGAAACGCGATACCCATGACTCGACGAAAGCTCAAGCAACAGTTTCTGGCGTGATATTAGGGAGGGGGACAGCCTCGACCCAGCGAGTTGTCGATAGACAAGAGAACATAACGAAAGCCGTTAGAGGAGGGGAGAGGGCCGACAATGTCAATATGAATATGCTGGAAACGCCCAGGAGGGATCGAAAAGGTGCCGAGGGGGGTGAAGTGTGCTTGTGTACTTTGCAGCGTTGGCACGCAACGCAAGAGCATGCCCATTGCTGGCAGTCCTTGTTGACATTTCTCCACACAAAGTGCTCTGCTACGAGGCGGGTGGAGGCATGAACACCGGGGTGGGATAAATTATGCAGTGCGTTGAAGTGGGATAAATTATGCAGTGCATTGAAGACAGCCCGACAGAGCGTGGTTGGGATGAGGGGGAATAACGTGCCCATACTGTCGTCGCACCAGATCTCACCAGATGCCAGGGAAGGTGGTGCGGACGAAGTGTACTGAAGAGATAGTGTCTGAAATCAGGTTTTGCATGTCCTCTTCGGCGGGTTGGAGGTTATGCAGTTCAGAGAGGTCTAACAGTGAATGAACGGCATCGACTCGTGAAAGGAAATCAGCAACTATATTGTCAGCACCCTTTATGTGTCTGACATCGGTGGTGAACTGAGATATGAAGTCCATGTATCTGAATCGGCAAGGAGGCGGGTCAGCTGGTAGGTTTTTAATGGCCGCAGCCAGGGGTTTGTGGTCTGTTAAAACATAGAAAGGGCGTCCCTCAACGTCAGTCCGAGGGAGCGGCCTGTGGCAGCACGATCGCAGGCGAAATGCTTGGCACGATTGCACTGTTTGTGTTGTCAGTGGTGGTGGCACAGCGGCGCGCAGGAGCTGAAGTTGCATTGTTTGAGGTGCTGTCCATGAGGGGAGGGGTAGGAGCTGTCAGTTCGGGAACACGTGACGCTCGTCGTACATGCACACTTGTGTTCGGCCGAGTGTCAAATGCTGCCATGTTAGGAGGGTGTGGCCCTGCGGAACTGTCAGTACACGTTATGGCAGTCTTGATAGAACAGTTGCAAGGGTTAGTGGGAGGTAAACACACGGAAGCTCGATTGCTGGGATTGCAAGCAGATTCAGCGCACTTACTGACCTTGCTTTGTCCTTGCTGTAGTGTCTGTGATTCCTTTGCTGCATCAGAGAGCTGAAGCTGTGTTTCATGGAGCCAGAGGGAGAGCTCGAAGTTTTCCTTGCGTAGGCAAGCGACGTGTTTGAGCTCGACAAGGCGCTTATCGCTTATGAGTGATTTCTTGTAACATCGTCTACAGAGACAAGCATGTACGGATGAGATGAGCCTGGACCGATGTGTCACGGGGTGGATTGCTCAACGGAGCACAGGGGAAGTGAGTTTTGGACGGATGGTGAAACACAGTGTTTCGCACTAGGTCCAATGAAAGTTTGTGGTGTCACAAGAAGTCAATGCCTAGTATAGGTTCGTCAATTTCGCACACTAAAAGAGTCCACTCGAGTTTGCAGTTTGCGGATAGTGAGACGACGTGTGAGGCTGAACCCAAGCATTCTAGTTTAGTGGAATTCACGGCTTGCAGTGAAGTATGATGAGGGCAGATGTTCAACGATGCTAAGGACGTGGGCAGCAGTGAAACATCGGCGCCTCTGTCCACTAGGAAAAGGTATCCCGAAGAAATGTCATTAATGTAAAGTCATCCACAATTATCCGGTCGTTCCTGGACAGAATGGAGCACTGGGGGGTGCCTGTCATGTTGTGTGCAGGAGGCGGCACCCGAACCCACCTGCGATTGGTGTTTGGGACGTAGCAGGGTGGTCTGCAGTTCCGTGCCGCCTCACCAAACCGTGTGTGGAAGGAACAGTACAGGTATTGTGGTTGTATTTCCTGCGGAAAGTTCATTGCCAGTGGTGGTGGCCAAGGTTGGTGGCCACAGCAGGTTCGGTTGCAGGAGGGGGCGTGACCACGGGAAGAGCCGGTGACGTCCCAGTTGCTTGTTTACTGCTTCCAGGGGCGAGCGGAATGGTCGGCACAGTACGGCCCCTGCCACGTCCGGCCGCAGGGCGATGAGCCTGACCATGAGACTTGTCAGGTAGGCAGTGGCTGGCGAAATAGAGCAGTGATGTATCGTGTAGCTTGTCAGCAATCGACATTTTTTGATGGACAGGTTCAGGAGGCCTTTGAGCCAGAGCAAAGCGGATGTGAGGAGATAGTTTATCTGACTAGATGGCGAGGAGAGCTGTGTCACAAAATATATCGCCGCTGACCAGGGCACATAGCCGTCTCCAGAGCTGGGAACGTTAGTCATTGCCTAGTTGCTCAATGTGGAGCACTTGCCGTATAGCTGCCTCAGTTGAGTGTGCAAGCCGACATGGAACTGTCTCTTTGGTTAGAGTGTAACGGGTAGATGAGTCCCGGGCGTCGACCAGGTCAGCAGTCAAGTCGTCCTGGTCATGCAGGTGGGTTATGAGGCACAGAAACCTGGTTGACTCGTCGAGTTTGTAATGGTCGAACACTTCCTCCACAATTTTGAACCAGGTTGTTGCTCTGTCAGGATTAAACAGCGGCGGCGGCGGTAAGCGTTACGTTGTGGTTGAGTGCGATCCGTCGCGACGTGGAAGGCCGACGCGGGTGAGACACCATAATGTGTCAATTGTGGTTTCGGAAGCTCAGCACATTGCGGGTGTGCTCGAATTGACGCGTTGCGAAAGACCGACGCGGATGAGGCACCGAGATGTGCCTACAACGGTACCGAAAGCTCGACTGGAGCCAGCACATGGGCGACAGGTGAGAAAAAGTTCAAAGTTTTAGACCGCGGAAAGCTCGACGTTTGAACAGAGCCAGGGCCACCTGTGTTGCAGGGAGGCTGCAGAGGTGCGGGCTGTCCAGAAGCACAGTGCGGGAAATGATGTCGAACGTAGGACGGAATGTGCGAATGTTCACTGTTCATAGTCACTCCACTCAAAACGGTGTGCAGATAAGGTGAATATTGTGTCACAAAACACGAGAGGTATAGCAGTGGGATGGAGGTGGAGGTCAGGCACAAATAACAAGTTATTGTTCGCGTTGGAGTCCGAGGTATCGAAGTAGGAAGGCATGTGCTGATGCTGAACCGAGGCAGGCGCGGGCGTGGTCGGATGCTGAGGAGGTTGACCTGTGAACAAAGTAGTTCCGGCCAAGTGGCAGGTATCCGCGTAGTACAGCATGGATTGCAGCATAGCAAATTGTTGTCCTGGCAGTGGTAGGTTGTCCAATGAAGCATTTGCAGAAATCGGCATTGGTCCCGCACTGCACAGAGATCCGTAAGAGGTAACTGCACAGTCAATGAGGGAGGGCACATGGGGAGGGAACAAAGGCGTTTGATAGCTGGAGTCATGCACACTCCTAACCTCACTTATTGTTGCAGGCTCGAAAACGTCCGGCGAAATCGGCATAATCGTTGAGTGAGAGGCATCGTGTTGCAGTCCTGGCGGGTGTATATCACCCGCAACACGATGCATGTCGATCGCAAAATCCAGCGTTAGGCATTGGGCCGAAGTCATTGTTCGAATGTTGTGTTGATGTAATACACGCAAAAACAACCGATGCGGAGGCCACGGACACAGTAAAACTGCAAAAATGTAAGATGTTACAACTCAGGGTCACCAGTGAGGAGGAAGTTCGGGTCGGTTACACCAAACAACACTCCCATTTTTTAGTAGTTCATTTATTCACCTCTTTATACAAGCAAGGCTTACACAGAACTAACATGGCGGAACTGCACAAAGATAATGTTTAGCTTAGTTCAAAGACGATACTCAGATCAATACTGGCATCGACCTCAGCGGCGCCACAAGTATAACTGATGTAAGGAGAAAATTTAAAAATACAGCAAATGAGGCAGGTGAAAGGGAATACAAACGTTTAAAAAGTGCAATTGACAGGAAGTGCAAAATGGATAAGCAGGAATGGTTAGAGAACAAATGTAAGGATGTAGAAGCATATTTCATTAGGGACAGATAGACACCACCTACATGTAAATTAAAGAGGCGTTTGGGGAAAAGATTGATTGATTTCTTTATTAATCCATGTAACAATTTACATTGTGTGAATTTCGTCAGCAAAATCATATACAATACAATATACCTACAATTATACACATAAAATTTGTATTTACACACATTTTTGCGGTATCTTAAATTAGTTTTATATCCTTGTGTAATTTGTAATTTTCTTATAGTAGTGTACAATTTTTGATTTCATATTATAATTATTTCCTCATGTATTACAATGCAGGCTACTTTAATTACACTACATGTTTTAATTCAGATAGTCCATTACTGTGTAATAACTTTTATTTAATAAAAAAAATTTAGTTTTGTTTTGAACTGTCCGATTGTGTCAATATCTTTTATTTTTTGGGGTAATTTATTATATAATTTAACAGCATTGTACAACAAGCTCTGCTGAGTTTTAACTTTATTTTTCCTCTCTAGATGCAGATTGTATTGGTTTCTAGTTTCATCTGGTGATTTGTCACTGATAAGAACATTTGAGTCATCTGCAAACAATATTGTTTGTCCATGCTTGATGCTCTGTGGGAAGTCGTTCATGTAAATGAGGAATAGTACTGGGCCAAGGACACTACCCTGTGGGACACCTATATTTACATAATTCGGGTCTGAAGTATACTTTACAATATAGTTTGAGCAACTTGAAATATGTGAGATTTCAGTTATCTGTCTTCTATTTTTTAGATATGACTGGAACCATTTGTTCACAAGTCCCCTTATTCCAAGTTCATCTAACTTATTTAAAAATATGTTGTGGTCTACTGTATCAAACGCTTTAGTTAGATCAAGAAATATACCTGTTGTATAGTTCCCTTTATCTAATGCTTCTAGAATGTGTTTTGTGAGGTGTGCTGTTGCTGATTCTGTGCTTTTCCCTGATCGAAATCCAAACTGGTCAACAGACAGTAAGTTGTATTTATTTAAATAATTCATTAGCCTATCTTTCATAATAGTTTCTAATATTTTTGCAAAGCATGATAGTAGAGAAATTGGCCTATAATTTTCAATTATTCCTGCATCACCTTTTTTGAAGAGAGGTAGTAATTTCGCATATTTTAAATAGTCTGGAAAGTAGCCCTGCTTGAAAGATTGATTTATAATATCAACTAAAGGTGGAAGTAGGCTCTTGATACAGTCCTTAATTACAAAAATGGGGACTTCATCCAGACCAGCTGAGTTTTTGTTTCTCAGTTTGCTGACTGCTTTATAGACTTCTTCCTGTGTTGTAGGGAATAACACCATTGAGTGGTGATACACCATTATTTGGCTTTTTGACCTGAGGGGCTGTTAGAAAATTTTCCTGTAATTTTATTCCTATGCTACTAAAATAATCATTTATATAGTTTGCCAAATATATTAGGTCTTTTATTAGAGTCCCTTCCTCTTTGATTTTCAAGTTTGACAGATTCATTTTCCTGGTACCAGTTTCCTGCTTCACAATCTTCCACACTGCCTTATTTTTGTTTTCAGCAGAGTGCACTATTTTGGAGTTATGAGCTCTCTTTGCTGCAAGCAATATTTTCCTATATGTTTTCCTATATCTTTTATAAAAGAGTGAGAAAGCAGGATTAGTTTGGCTGTGTTTAATGGAGCTCAGGTACTTTAGTGTTTCAGATGATTTTTTGATTCCTTTTGTGACCCACTTGCTTTTTCCTGCTGTTGATAATGGACATAATACTTTAGGAAATGTTTCTTCAAAATTTAATTTAAACAATGTCATGAAATTTTTGAATTTTTCATTTGCATCTACCTCTGAGTATACTGAGTCCCATGTTTGTCCTGCTACCTGTTTGGCAAACTTATGTCTATGTTTTTTAGAAAAAATTCGTCTGTAAATATGCATTTTCTTTGTTTCTTCTGGAGCCACTTTTATATTAATGATTTGAGCTGAGTGATCAGATAATCCTAGCTCTGCTACCACCACCTCACAGTTATCTTTGCCTAAATCTGTTAATACCTGATCAACAGCTGTCTTTGAGTATTTTGTTATTCTGATTGCACTGTTAACCATTGGAACTAAATTGAAACTTTGAGCAAGACTTTGTAATGAGTCCCATGTAGAATCAGGATTCGGTTTATCCACATTTAGGTCTCCACATATGAGAATGTGGTTCTTTGGAGTGGATATCTTGTTAAGAACATGATTAAGTTTGGAGAAAAAGATATTGAAGTCTCCATTAGGAGATCTGTATATACATAAGATAATCAAATTCCTACACCTGTATTGGTCCCTGATTTCAACTGCTGCCAGTTCAAAACGTTGCTCTTCACTGATTACACATAAATCGCTTCTGGTCTTATACTGATAATTTTGTTTTACATAAATACAACACCCTACACACTTAATAGAAGTCCTACAGTATGCACACGCTAAATTATAAGACTGCAAGACTAACTGATTAATTTCAGCCTCATTGCACCAATGCTCAGTGAGACAAACAACTGAGCACTCTGTAGACTCCAGCTCCACGTCTAGCTGTTGGGTCTTATTTGCTAGGGAACATATATTTTGGTGAACAACCGTTAAGTAATTTTTTCCAGCACTATTTGCATTCCCCCTTTTTTTCGTTTTAATGTCGTTCTGTTTTGGTTCAACTGCTTCCTTATTATGATTACACTCACGTTTTTTGTTTGCATATGGTATTCTTGGATAGTCACCCCCTGCAGACCGTATTAGTTTCCCTTATTTTTTATAATTTTACATAAATCCAGGAGCATTTTACTGAAAGTCATTGCACCTAGTCTGTTTAGGTGCAGGCCATCCCTACCCAGACATTTGTAGTCGAGAAATTTATTTGGGTCAACAAATACAACACCAAGTTCGTCGCACTGTTCCCTAATGCCAGTGTTTATTTTGTTTGTATACGAGTTACTCACCGATCTTCTTTGTAGAATTCTGTTGATAACAATTCAGAAGCGTCTCGCGGGCCCCGAGGAATCATGACGTCACATCATGGCATGACGTCGTCTCTCATGCAAGCCAATATCGCTGGTAGTTTTCGAAACGCGGATATTCTTTGAACATGGCATGTTGATGCATTGTGGATTTGTGTATGATGGCGGGATTTGTGTGCGTTAAAGCTTTTCAATCACGGAAAAAAATTGATAATACTTGCTGCAAAAGCACGTGTTTGCAGACGAGAAAGGATAGTTTATATTCCAGACAATGGACGGTAAGTAACTTCCGTTAGTAATCTTATCATGCGCAAGAAAAGTAAAATGTATGGTAAATCTACAGAAATTTCATTCTTTGTGCCTATAGTATTCTGATGCATTATGTTACTTTCAATGCATCTATGTGGATTATTTGTGGTAACGGCGTATTCTCATAACAAATGGCTTCGGTATTTAAGTTGCAATCATCGTAACTTTTTCGTGATCAAAAATTGTGTAGTAACTGTATTCTAACAGTAACCTGTACATTTGAAAACTTTTGAATGTTCACAATTAATCATTGATCATAGTCAGTATTTTTGACAGTAAAATAGATATGAATTGCAGTGACTGAATCCAGGTTTGTGAGTGGTGTAATGTGTTTTTGTAATGGCTGTTTCAGAGTTTCTGAAGTGAAAGTCCAAGGAAGAGAAGACAACGAGAAGTAGCTTTTTTGTCTGTTTCATGGTTTATAGGCCTACTGGGGAAACTCGCCATGTAAAAAAATGAGTAACGCATCCAGCTTGGTACCTCCATGGTGATGTGGAAATCCGAGCATTGTTAATAAAGAAATTAAATCTGTGTGTGTCTTTCTTTTGATTCCTTTATCATGTTGCTTATAGTAGACCAAATTTAATTAAAATACCCAGGTGATAATTTCAACATAAATTGGACTATGTGCATAGCTGCTTCTCACAGGCAAAGTATAAATATTCACCATCCTATGGCATGCGTGTTCACTAGTCAGTTATGGCAAAAGAAATCACTGACTCAAAGCATAATTTGCTTGGTAGACATAATTGGAAATGGCCTTTTTAGTTATAAGTTTACATTATTAGATTATAGTACTCCCTGAGAGATTATCTTCTGCATTTCTTGGCCCTGACATGATTAGGTCTGGAATACAGCATTAAGTGTGCTGCTCTGCTGTCAGCAGCGTGGTAGTCAATGTGTTAAGCGGTCGTTTAGGAACTAGTGTGAAGTATATGCATCTGTACAGCATTGGCTAAAAAGATACAGCTAGAATGCTAATTACTGTTTCAGGAATTATCCTTTACACAGTTAAATATGTATCTAAAACTGAATTCATGAAAAACTTTGTAGTCATTTAAATAAAAATACCGCAAACTGAAAAATCATTTTGAAATGGTAAGGGATATCAAATATAAGTAAATATTTTTCCTTGGTAAGATTAAAGTGTACAATTGCTGATACCTGGTTGTTACCATGAGATCAGTGCTGGCCCCAGCAGAGCAATCTGCTGTGACCACCAGCACCTTCATGCCAGCCAACGGGTTAATACATAAAACAGGGCAGTGCAAGACTTGGTCCGTAATTGTCATTGGTTGAAGCAACTAAAATTAAATTTCTGAGGTATGCTGGAACTGTGTTATTGGTATATTCCCCAGCATGATTTAAAATCTTTGCATTGAAATGGCACTGACAGTGTGTAATATATTTTGCAACTGAGAATAGGTAAAAATTTATGTGGGAATATATTTCAAGAACCCCTTTCAAACCAAACCTGACAATTATATTGACACACCAGTAAACCCACCTGAATGGCACACTGGGTTACACAAGCATTAGCTGTAGGTGTAGAATAGGTAATTTACACAGAAAACTTTTCATACAAATTTTATTGTAAAGCACACTGAAGTTAAGGGTAAGATGCAATGCCTAGATGAGATAAACATGGACACACAATAACTCGTTTTGCTCAGATATATGGAAAATTAACTGTAGTATTATATGACATACAACACATCTGAGGTGCAAATTTGTGGAGAGGAGAGATTGCATTGAACCTGTTGTGTATGTATGGTGCATATTTTGTTGCAATGCTGGGATGATGTCATCCAGATTTCAAAATTAGGGGTCTTGTAATGAAACTCTCATCAGTTTTAATATTTAAAAATAAACACACCTGAAAAAGGAAGCTGAATAGGACTTTAAATTAAATTGCAAAAATTTTCCTGTTTTGCACATTCACTGCAGCTGACACTTAAAAGCTCGTGGCTAGTAGCTCTTATTGACCTTTGTGTCAGCCACAGTGAACATGTTGAAGATTTTAAAGTAACAAAGTAGTTGTTGACATTCTGGTATTAATGGATGGCAGCAGGAAACACAGCAATGAAATAATGTGAATGACTTAAACCAGGAATTAAACAAGTCTACATAGCTTTGAACACAGTCATTTCACACTTCTTAGTCACTGCATATTTGTGTGCTATAACTAATACAGCAACCTTTCATTTTCTCATCTTTGATCTGGGACACATGTCACATCTTACTTATTTTCCTAGAGCAACTCTAGGTTTACTAGATCCACATTTCAGAATTCTGGTAATTGTAGTCCTACTTCATGCTGAAAGTGTGGGTTGATAGCTGTCTCTTCAGATATGATCTCATCAACTCCCATTTCAGAAACTTGAAGGAAAAATGTGATTATTAAATTTTCTGTCAGTGATGAATATATCACTAATGTATATACCACACAAATATTCATGATGCTATAGAATAGTGCAGGGCCATCTTCTGGAACACCTGCTGGGTAGACTAAACAGTGCACTTCGCATCCAGTGCATCAATTTCTTCACAGGTAGTATCATAGTACACTACTATCTCAGGCTTGATTGTTGCGATGCTCAATGAAACAGCATTATGCCTTGAAGACACTAAACTAACAGCCTTCTTAAGTTTTTGAATGAAGGATATAAGTAAGTAATATATCCAAAAACAATTAAGTTTTACATTTTGCTGTAAGAAACTCGTTTTGAATCTTTCCTTTTATTATTTTGTACATGTGTGATCTTTATGTGTCCTCTTCCCAGTTTGACAAGTACATCTGATTTACTTAATGAGGATATTTATGGTTACAAACAAGAAAAAGAAAAAACATGTGGTGACAATGCAACCTGCGACCAAAGATCATCTTCCAAAACTTTACGAGCCTCCTGCGAACAAAGATCATCTTCCAAAACTTTACGAGCCTAGGAAGTAAGCACAATGATTTGGACATAATAGCATGTTTTAATAAACCAGATGTTTCAGTTATTACTGAGCACTGGTATACCAAAAAAGAACCTTATTATGCACCAATTGACAAAAAATTTCTGCTCGTCTTTCAGTAGGGATATCAAACCTTATGGTGATGTTGCAAAAGTGCCAATAGTTGGTGCTCAATTCCTTACATGTTGAAGGTGTTACTGAACTTTCTGCGATAAGCTATAGATGGGAAAGCTAATCTCTATCAATTGCTTGTAGAGAGAGATAGTAAATACTCTGGGAAAACGGCTGGGTAATAATGCTGATAATTGTTCACAGTTTAATAAAACCTTATCTAACACAAATCAGTTTTCACTCTTAAGAATGGCGAGTGGCATACACTGATCTAAAATTACTGATATGTAATACAGGGTACCCAGGACTTTGTACTGGGATACTTTCTTTTGTCGATTTATGTAAATGACAAAATACTGCTCCCCAAATTCAAGGATAGTTCTGTATGCTGATGCTACATCTATTGCATGCAAGTGTAAAAGTCATGAGCAACTACAAAAACTATGAAACTGTATTACAAATGAAATAATTCAGTATTTCTATGAAAGTCATCTCATTGTCAGCACAAGATAGCAGCAGTAATGGATTTTCACCCCACAAATTCAGTTGTGCACTGGAACTGATATTGTCATCAAAGAAAACTACTGCTTGGTTACAGTTAAACTTTCTATATTTAACATGTTATTACATGGAAACTAATTACTGTACAAGAACACAACTTGGTAGCATTAATGTCAAGGACATGAGCAAGAGAAATAATGCAGAATCAATTCAATTGAAACACTTTTAATGTTTCCAGAATGAGAAACATCCCCCAGGCTGTGGCTAAGCCATGTCTCCGCTATATCCTTTCTTTCAGGAGTGCTAGTTCTGCAAGGTTCACAGGAGAGCTTCTGTAAAGTTTGGAAGGTAGGAGACGAGATACTGGCAGAAGTAAAGCTGTGAGTACCGAGCGTGAGTCGTTCTTCGGTAGCTCAGATGGTAGAGCACTTGCCCGCGAAAGGCAAAGGTCCCGAGTTCGAGTCTCGGTCGGGCACACAGTTGTAATCTGCCAGGAAGTTTCACTTTTAATGTGCTGCTACAGTACACCACACCAGTACCATTACTGGTGACGGTGATGGTGGCTGCTATGAAAAGCTTGCGATTTTATTCAAATCTGATGTGGCAAGTTAACAAAACTTTTTATCCATATGAGTAAAATTATTGTGTAAAATTGATAGCGCAGCTTCTTACAAAAGTCTTTTCAGAGCCCTTCGGAGTCTTTCACTTACATGTAACATATTTACTCCCTAAAAGTATTTGTTGTTCATAATAGGGGTAATTTTACTCTGTTCAGTGAAATGAACTTGCAAAATACTGGAAGTAAAAACAATGTCCATGTAGGCTATACATCCCTGCCTACGATTCAGAATGGAATATCACATTCTGATTGAAAGTCTTTAACAGGTTGCTGCTAGACATCAGGCAGAAAACTGAAAATCCTAAGGTAATAAAAAAATACAAAGCAAAAAAAATATTTTATTAGCTTCTCCTTCTATATATATAATTAAACATAATGTTTCGACTCACGAATGCAATTGCTAGTTAATGTTAACACTAAGGTTCAAATTAACAGGATTTTAATGTTACCATTATATGAACAGCTGACAGTACTCATTGTAAAATTATGAAATGACTTGTATAGAGTATGAGAGAAAAACAGCACTTAAAAAAAAAAAAAAAAAAAACAACCTTTCTAGCTTTCAGGGTTGTTACTTCTTTCCTCTGGGAAGATGAATATAGTTTGTGACTGGAAATGAGGGGAAGATCACTTACACCACCCGTATAGAACAATTATGTGACACATTCATGAGTACTGCTCCAATGTTTGAGATCGAGGTCAGATTTAAGCAACACATTGAAGCAACTCAGAGTCTGGATGCTATATAAGTTACCAGTAGTTTCAAACTATGTGCGAGTATAATGAGAATCCATGGAGGGAAAATAATGTTCTTTTTGTACAACACTATTGAGGAAATTTAGAAGGCATGAGAAATCTGGGTTCGGATGGTAGATAGCCTTTCTTCCCTCTCTCTGTTTGCGAGTGGAACAGGAAAGAAAATGATTTGTAGTGGTAAAGTTACCGTCCACCAGGTACCATTTGGTTGCTTGTGTAGTATGTACGTACATCAAAATACGGAAGAAAATTGTGACTGCCTACTACATTAAGAAGTAATAGTTGAACTAACCTAAGCTTTGTGATTTACTTCAAATGTTTTGTCCCACTGATACACTCTGACCATCAGTGACTTGCATTTATAGCAGTCTTACAATTTGGAGATGTCAGTAGGCTTACTGCTTGGATCTATTAATATTCCCTCATTGAGCTCTTTTTATCTTAAGATCACATAAACTGGATTTTTGAGAAACTACATACAGGGAGATGTGATTGGCATATAGCTGTTTGTTTACAGAAAAACAGCGATCAAAATTTAAGCATATCGGTAACACACACTGGGCAAGAGCACATATCTGGGCTAGAGCACTATACTGGATTTCGCCCCCTTCCCCCCCTTTCCCTAGAAACCTTGGCTGGAGTAATAACTATTTGTAGCATAGTCTGAGGTCTACATTAGGTTGAAAAGCGATAATTTCGTCGACAGTTGTGGAACACAGCGAATGAGAAATAACGGTTGTGATAACAGACAGACGTGTGGCTTTGCCTAATATTTGTTTGCGGCGTATTTAAATGCACTTTCCCACATTTAATGCATTTATCATAATAAAAAAATAAAACTACTGGGTCATCTCCAAAAAACATATATTAGAAAATGAACAATCATCCGACGTGTTTTGATGCATATTACTTACAGATATCGTACACAAACTGGAAAAATGGAATGGGCGTTCCACTACATATTCTTTACCATATTTGATTTGTTTTTCCGCATTTGCTACTGCTGGTATGGGTTCAAAGACAAATTCGTGCTGCAAACGTCTCAGTGGTAGTTAGCCTACATTGGAAAGCTGCAGTTAATACGTTAAAAACATTTATACACATTGTCCTCAATGCGTAATATGTGTTTTGCCTTTCGACCAATAATTTGTTATCAGTTGTTATCACGTACGACTCTAATATGTAACTTTGACTCTGCTGCGGATATATCATGTCACTATAATCCAGATTATTCGCATTCAAACCTTCTTTCTACATTTAATTATGTTAATGGAAGCTTCATTCAAACAATCTGGATTGATTTGACGTTCCAAAACGACAGCTGATGGCAACTTGGCAAGTCTGTATAAACGCTGTGGCCAGCGTGTGACGTCACTTACGTCAACAGAGTTGTTTACAGGTCTAGTCACCAGGCAGCGCTGTCACGCTTTCAGCCTTACTGATGACGTCATGAAGCGATTCCTCGGGGCCCGCGTGACGTCACTTACGTCAACAGAGTTGTTTACAGGTCTAGTCACCAGGCAGCGCTGTCACGCTTTCAGCCTTACTGATGACGTCATGAAGCGATTCCTCGGGGCCCGCGAGACGCACGTTAACAATTCTGGAGCTTGTAAACAAACCTTTGGCTGACCGAATTACATTACGAATATCATTTATGATTTCTTCTTGTCTGCTGCTTCTAATAGAGTTTGTCCCTACGTGAATTATCACGCCTTTAAAATTTGTGTTGGAATCACTGTTGTTTTGGTTGGATTTTTCCGTGTTCCTAATGTTATTGAAATGTTTCACAATCTGCTGTGGTCGGATTCCAGGGCGAACATCGACTTTACAGTTCGGAACCACTACATTTTTTAACATGGAATCGCCGATGACAAAGAAATCACTTTTGTCGATCTGTTTTGCTGGATTTCTTTCACATTTATATTTTTTCTTATACGTCACAGTTTTCCACTTATATTTGCTTACAGATTTACCACACGAATCGTTTTCCGCCACTGTTTTCACTGGGATTTGCATATACGAATTTACATAAGTTTGTTTACTTCCCAATAACGGAGTTTGCACGCGGGAGTTTATTGAATTTCCACATGTTTCGCTTTCTGACTGTTTTTGCCGGAATATGCACATGTAAGTTTTCACGGTTTTGTTTTTTCTCGCGAACGGAGTTTGCACAAAAGAGTCCTCACATTTGTTTTTTTTTTTTCTGTAATGGGTTTCCACATACGCAGCTTGCCGATTCACTTTTTAGCTTTGCGTTTTCTTCTTTCAGAGACTGAATCTCTTTTTTGAGAGTTCCGATATCACTTTGTAGCACTTTAATTATTTCTTCTTCTGACTTTATGGTACTTACAAGTTCTGATGTTTCCACTGCAAACAGTCGGTGCATGTCCACGGAACCTCGTCACTAATGAATTTCAGGTTCACTTTTGCGCACTTCTCATGAAGCCAAAAATTGCACTTTACGCATAAGATTCCTTTTATTACACGTTTTCTGCATTGCTTACATGTAGAACCGCTGATTTTTTCCTTTTTGGTAGAGACAGACGTGTCGGTGTCGTTACACTTCTCATTTGGCGCCATCTTGTCATCAATTCAGGAGGAGCAGCTGTATGAATATCAAGAGCTCAGATGGGAAACCAGTCATAAGCAAAGAAGGAAAAGGTGGAAGGAGTGTATAGAGGGTCTCTACAAGGGAGACAAACTTGAAGGCAATATTAAAGAAAAGAAAGTGGACATAGATGAAGATGAGATGGGAGATATGATACTGCAAGAAGAATCTGACTGAACTCTTAAAGACCTAAGTCAAAACAGTGCTGCAGGAGTAGACTGTATTTCATCACAGCTACTGATATCCATGGGAGAACCAACCATGACAGAACTTTTCCATCTGGTACAGCCATGAGAAACTCTTCCACCTGATATACAAGATGTATGATACAAGTGAAATACCCTCAGACTTCAAGAAGCATATAATAATTTCAATTCCAAAGAAAGCAGTTGTTGACAGGTGTGAAAATTTCTGAACTATCACTTTTAATAAGTAACAGTTGAAAATTACTAACATAAGTTCTTTACAGAAGAATGGAGAAAGACCTCAGGGAAGACAGGTTAATGAAAGACAGACCTATGTTTGTAGCATTTGTAGACTTAGAGAAAGCGTTTGACAATGTTGATTAGAACAGTCTCTTTAAAATTTTGAAGGTAACAAGGGTAAAATACAGGAAGCAAAAGGCTTTGGACAACTTGTACAGAAACCAGACAGCAGTTGTAAGTGTCAAGGGGCAAGAAAGGGAAGCAGTCGTTGAGAAGGGAGTGAGACAGGGTTGTAGCCTGACCCCATTGTTATTTAATCTGTATACTGACTAAGCAGTAAAGTAAACCAAAGAAAAATTTGGAGTAGGAATTAAAATTCCAGGAAAATAAATAAAAACTTTGAGGTTTGCCAAGAAAATTGTCATTTTGTTAGAGACAGCAAAGGACTTGGAAGAGCAGTTGAACAGAATGGACAGTGTCTTGAGAGAAGGATATAAGATGAACATCAACAAGAGCAAAACAAGGGTAATGGAATGTAGCTGAATTAAATCAGATGATGCTGAGGGAGTTAGATTAAGAAACTAGCCACTTAAAGTAGTAGATGAGTTTTGTTGTTCGAGCAGCAAAATGACTGATGATGGTCGAACTAGAGAGGATATAAAATGTAGACTGGCTATGGCAAGGAAGGCGTTTCTGAAGAAGAGAAATTTGTTAATATCGAGTATAGGTTTAAGTTGTAGTGCAAAATGATATTACAGTGAAATAATAACATTTAACACCACTTTATCATAATGATATACTTTATTCACTTCGTGATCACAAAATGTAACAACACAGAACAAAACTAGACATCAAGTCAGTTTGAATATCATCATAAAGAGATATCACATGGATTGATGTATCGAACCACCACAGAGCCCACCCCCACCCCCTTCTGGGAGTATGGAGCATGGTGTATGGGCAAAAGGAGAAGGGAATTGTATTGGGGAGGCGATCAGGGAAGACACAATATAATCTTTCATCCATGTCAGTTGGCGTAGGGGACGACCAGTGCAGGAGAATGGGTTCTGAATAGGAGGGGAAGGGAGGGACTGTGAAAAGTCACGTAGAATGGCAATTGACAGTGTGTCATTCTCATCGATAAATGCTCAGAGGGATCCATTGACAAAATCTTCGGGTAAGTGAATAGTTCAGACGAGCATGAGGTTAACATCCTTTGATTTACATACATGAGAAGGTGCACATAAAACAAAAAGTCATTATGATGTTGCACTGGCATGTTATCCATGAGGAATGCTGAGATGTCGACAGTAAATGAGGTCATAGAGTGCAGTGTTGGTGGTGAGAAGAAGGGTATGGGAAGTTCATCACTGTCACTGGGGAAGACACACAATCACTAGCACTGACGTCACAATACGTGAAGGAGGATGGGAGGGAAGTGCCTGCTGAACACTTACTTGTTGTGTTCATAGTTGGAGGAAGCTCTGAGGCCTTGTCGTGAATTCAGTGAGGAGCCACGACAGTTTAACTCTATGTAGAGAGACTGTTTGTGGTATGCCATTTAGCAGGTTGGTCATTGTGCAGCACGATCGAGAATCTGTTGGAGTAAGAGCCAGATGAATGGTGTCATCTCGCAACATAATAGAGTCACAGTCTTCAGGTTCCTTGTGTAAAAAGACTGGTGGGTGAGTATGTGCTTGTGGTTGTGGTATGCACGTACACAAGATATGAGAGCAAACTTGCTCAACTAAGGAGGGTAGCCTCTCTTCATGAAGAGAAGTAGTGTCCTTGACAAATTTCACTGGTAGTACCAGGGATTTGCCATAAAGGATCTCTACCAGAGAGATTAGATTAGATTAGATTAATACTTGTTCCCTAGATCATGAATACGACACTTCGTAATGATGTGGAACGTGTCAGGTTAATAAATGATGTCTGTACAAGATATTACATTACACAAAATATTGCATGACACTAATGTTTAAGGTTTTCTTTCCCTTAATTTATATCTAAAAATTCAGCCAATGAGTAGAAGGAGTTGTCATCTAGAAATTCTTTTAATTTATTTTTAGATGTTAGTTGGCTATCTGTCAGGCTTTTGATGCCATTTAGTAGGTGACCAAAGACTTTTGTGGCAGCATAATTTACCCCTTTCTGTGCCAAAGTCAGATTTAACCCTGCATAGTGAAGATCATCCTTTCTCCTGGTGTTATAGCTATGCACACTGCTATTACTTTTGAACTGGGTAGGATTATTAACAACAAATTTCATAAGTGAATATATATACTGTGAGGATCCCTAGATCCTTAAATAGATGCCTCTAAACCATCTTTATATGTCATGCAAATGCCTAGCAGTACCCATGGAAGTGCATTTGACCAGAAGTCAGAGTGGCACATTAATGCTGCCTTTAGCAGCAGTGGGAGTGGTAGGCTGCTGTATGGAAATGCTTGGCACTGCATAGGACACACAATTGTTTGAAGAGCAGAGATTTGAATTGCCTGTCCTGATCTGCGATGATGGATGCAGGGTGGCTGAAATAGGAGACCTAGCAGGTAATGAACGCTCGAGCCATGGTAGCTGCCAAGATATCGGTCAAAGGAATTGCCTCCAACCATCCTGTCACGTGATCAATGACTGACAAAAAGTCACAGTGGACATTAAAAAGGGGTAGGGGGCTGACAAGGTCCATATGAAAGTGTTTGAAGCGTCCCTCCAGTGTTTGAAAGTGTCGCAGAGGGGGATGTGCATTTTGAGCAACTTTGGCACATTGGTGAGATACGCAGGCTTGTGCCCACTTACGACAGTCTTTCTTGATGTGTGGTCAAATGAAACATTCAGTCAGTAGGCATACTGTTGCTCTGATGCTTGGATGAGCAAGACTGTGCAGTGAAGAGAAAATGGCCTGTCAAAGCAGATGGGGTATGACTGGTCATGGCATGTTAATCAAAGTATCACAAAGAATTTGTTGTGTAACGCCAGGGAAAGGGCGTGGTTGAATGTGGAGAGAAGTGGAGTTGTTAGTAGCTAGCGACCATACCTCCAGATCAGTAGTTTGTAGTCAAACAGCCTCATAATAGTATTAATGCATGACATGCAGACTGCTATGATATTATCCGCACCTCTGATAAAATGTATATCTGTTGTATATTAGCTGATGAAATCCATATGCCTGAAGTGATGTCAAGGGAGATCACTAACAGGGTTACGCAGTGCATCAATCAGAGGAAGGTGATCCGTGTAAACGGTGACATCACGTGTCCCAATATCCTCTCAGAAATAGTGTATGGCTTCATAAATGGCCAGTAGCTTCCTGTCAAATGCTGTCCATTTATGTTGAGAGGCGGATAGTTTTTTTTGTAAAGAAACGCATTGGTTGAGAGTCTTTGTGAATGTGTTGCTACAACACGGTGCTGATCACGGTGTCATTAGTGTCTGTAGTGATTGACATAGGTGCATCGGTGCTGGGATGGGCTGGTGTGACTGCATTAGCTAGGGCTGTTTTTAGGTCACTGAAGGTGTGAGTCATGTCCTGGGTCCACATAACCTTGCTATCCCCCAAGGTATGTTTGCCTTGCAAGGGGTCAGTTAGAGGAGACTGTGATGCCTGAAAAAATTGATCATGTCCAAGAAGCAACATAGGTCACAAAAAGGGACAGGTGGAGGTAAGCTCAAAGTGTGAGCAACACATTCAAACATGGGGCATATTCACTGTGTGGCCCACGAATGTGACTTCTTGTTGGTGCAGCTGGGACTTGTCTTCGTTTATCTCTACGCATCATCTGAGAGCACATAGAGTACTTTTTGAAAGATATTGCTCATGTTCATTAGCAGAGGTGGAGAAAATTAAAGTGTCATCAAGGTAAGCATAACAATCTGGGAACTGGTGAAATATGAGCGTAAGTAAATTATTTTCCGCAATTTAGTTATATTTTTGTTTATTTTGGTAGTACTGTTGTTTTACATTGATGACGCATGCTTTGTTTATTTGTTGTTATATCTTTGAAATTTTTAACTGCTAAGCTAGTTTCATTATTGCTGCCGTGCTGCTAATCGTGGCTTCTCCGCTGTCTATTTGCACCAAAGAAGAACAACGTTCAGTGATCTGTTTTTTGTGGTCGGAAGGCATATCAGGGGCCAAAATTCATCGAAGACTTTCGGTACAGTACAGGAACAGTGTTTTGCCACAACAGAGTGTCTACAAATGGATTGAAAAATTGCGAAATGGTTGCATAAGTGTTATGCATGATGAAGGAGCCGGATGACCATTTACCACCACAAATGAAGAAACCATTGAGCATTCACATGAAATGATTCTCTTAGACAGACAATTAACTATTGATGGAGTGGCGCATCACCTGCAAATTCATTACTGTTCTGCCTATGAAATCATCCACAATAGCCTTGGGTTCCATAAAGTTTGTGCAAGATGGTCCCCAAAACTACTCACACAGTTGCATAAACAAACACTCTTGGACATCTGCAAAAAACATTTGGATCGCTATGGTAATAAAGGGGACAACTTCTTAGACAGGATCATTACTGGTGATGAAACATGAATCCATCATTACGAGCTGGAGAGTAAATGGCAGAGTATGGAATGGAAACATCCAAATTAACTGTGCAAGAAAAAGTTCAAGACCCAATCGTCCGCAGGAAAACTGATGTTTACAATTTTTTGGGACACACCAGGTCCGCTACTGGAACATTATGGGGAAAGGGGCACAATAATAAACAGTGTACATTACAGTGAGATGCTTATTGCCAGGTTAAAGCCTGCAATTCAAAGCAAATGCTGAGGATTGCTGCCAAAGGGTGTTGGGTTGTTGCACGTCAATGACCATTCACATACAGCTGCCCACAATGCTGAAACACTCCAGAAACTCAAATTTAAAGTAGTGGATCATCCTCCACATAGTCCCGATCTTGTCCCTTCTGACTGTCACTTGTTTGGTCCAGTCATTCAGTCATTAAGGGGGATGTCGATTTGCCTCGGACAAAGCAGTGAAAGAAGTGGCACATTCATGGCCCACAGCTCAACCGAAAACTTTCTTGTATCAGGGCATCAGGAAGCTTGTACAACGATGGACCAAGTGCGTTGAAACGCAAGGAGACTATGTCAAAAAATGATGTTCTTGTAAGTTTCATATTCGATTTCTATAAAATTTTATAACTACTTTGTGGATAATAATTGCCTTACCCTCGTAATGAGTGTACCAAATGTTGCCATGTCTGAGCTGCATTTTTAAGTCCGTGAGGCATATAGCAGTATTTGAAGAAGCCAAAGGGGGTTATTACAGCTGTCTTAGGAATGTTGTCTTTGTGCATTGGAACCTGATTATATGCCTTACAACAGTCAGTGACATTAAAATGTCGAGCACCATGTAATTGCAATGCAGAATCTTGAGTGAAGTGGATGGGGCAGTTGTCTAAAACTGGGCGTGGAGTCTGTGGTAGTCTCCTCAAAGTCTGAAGGTTGAGTCATTTTTGGGGATGAGATGAATAGTTGTTGACAAATTACTCTCAAATTACGCATGATTCCTAGTGGTAAAAGTTCCTGAATGCATTCTTTTGCGGCACAAAGTTTCTTAGCCGATAGATGGCATGCTTTTGCATGGACGGGGGTCCTTCCATAATATGTAGCCTATGGCATGTACTGTTCATAATAACTTTAATGGAGAACCTCACTGGGTCTACACAAGCAGAAGGCATTCTGAAGCAGGGAGCGACATCATACGCAGCACTATGAAACTGAGAACTGACTTGCAGAACTGGTGGCGAAGGTGGTGAAGAGTGTCCCATCAGGTACCGTGTCGGTCGGCAGCTGCAGGTATGGAATCTAGGCCAACTGTTGTGTGCAGTGTCAGCATGATGAGAGGGGCGTGGTCTGCATCATCAGTGGGTGAGATGGTGCAAGTTTGTGTGGGGACGATGCGAGTATGTGGAACAGCTTCAATTGTAGTGACTGCATGTCACAATGGTTTGACAGCTGTAGAGTAAGCGTAGTTTGCTGATGTGGAAGAGGCGGATTGCTCGCCATGGGAGCAAGAAGGCAGTTTATGTTGGACATTGTCCACAGAGAGCAAGACCAGAGCAGTGGCCAGCATTGTAGTGGTGGTAGCTGCTGAAAGTACTGCAATGGTCGTTCATGCACATGCCAGGTCCGTGGGAGTGTTGTCGGTCAGTGCCTGCAGCGATGTGTTTGCCGTGCATAGGGCTGCAATGTTATTTTGTTAGTCGAGTAGCTTGCACAGTGAATCCACCACGTCCCAAGTCAGGGATATGAGGTCAGCCAACTGGTGCAAAGGGGCTGCATTGCCGCTCATGAATGTGTGGGTGTTACGATGCATGTGTCAGAAGAGTGATGGAGCAGCATTCCTGATGATAAATCTGGAGAGAGGCCATAGTATCATAGAAAATCAGGGGCTATCACTGGCTCATCAATGTCACTCACATTGAATGTCCATTCAAAACAAAATTTTGGTTTAAGTTTGAGGTGAAGGTGTGTGGAGCTGTACACGATGACAGACAAATTGTTTGCTGCACGCAGTATTGTGGCAGAAGACATCGGTGGCGAAGCTGACAATGCTAGAGGTATGACACTGGTATCCACACGGGTGTCGACCTGAAAAATGTGTTGCCGAAGGTCGCGTATGTACCGTCTGCCCAGAGGTAGTTGTTTATTGTGTGAAGATTGATGTTGCTGCAGGTGCCCTGTAGAATACCCACGAAATGATATGCCTAACTCATCCCACGACAGAAGTTTGGTTGCAGGGCACATGGCAGGTGACACTTCTGAGCCACATCTTCATGATGGGTGTGGAACCAACACAGCATATGTATGGGGTGTGGCTGTAGACTCTGAGCACAACATCTGTTGTTGCATCACCAGAATCGGGTGAATTGGAGAGGGGACCCGGGTGACGAGGCATGGTGGGGGTGGTCAGTTTACTGCCATGGCCACAAGGTAGCACCTCGACTGAGGTTGCCGAGTGGATGGCCTCACGTGAAATTACGTGCTGGGACATGTATAGTACTGCCAAATGTCGACAAAGAACTCTGCGTTGCAGTGAGTTGTCGACGTCTGATGATTTTATAGGCGTCATCTGATAGCCATAGGCACATCTCTAATGGGTCGGTGGCATGTGATAAAAGCTGCAGCTGGAGAGCTTCCAGTATTTTCACTATCCACAGTGACCACAAAGCGGCGTTGGAAAGGAGGGAGGGATTGATCAGTGCTCCGATCTTTCACCACAACTGCGATGTTGTTCTCAACAAGCATCAAGAATGATAGATTTTTCATGTTCATAGAGATCCTCACTGGTGCCATGAGGATGAGATCAGCCATCAAATCTGTGTGCTCGTGGAGAGCTGCAATGAAAGATACGAACTGCGCTTCATTGGATCAGACTCTGTGGACATTGAGGATGCTGTATACAAGAGTAAACCCTGTCTGCAGACTATTCTTGTTAAAAAGAGGCAGTTGTGGTAGACGTCCTGAAGAACAGGCAGGAGTGGAATGGTGAACACAGATGATGTTGCAGCAGCCTGTTGATTACTTGGATGCTCGACTTTACACTGTTCTTGGTGCTCGTACATGTAACCCGACGTGGCAGATGCTGTTGCAGGAGTCACTGGCACAGTAGAAATGGTCGTGGCCACCAAGAGATTCAGTATGTACAACACAGTACACTGTGGAGATTTTCATACTAGCTCTGGTGCACTGGGAACATTCGATCTAGCAGCACCGGATGGGGCGGTGGTGAAAGTCACATTGTTCATCAATAAAAGGTCACCGTTCAAGTACCATTACTGTTACACTGAACCCAACACTTGTGGTTTATCATAGAATTCAACGAGGTTATGTGTATCTGCTGGCAATATGGTGCCATGGTGCAGAGCTGACAGCATCGTTTGTAGGTTAGAATTAGAGAAGGTAAAAAATAGATTGTATATTACAGCAGCGTTATCGCGTGCGCAGAAACCCATAGACGGAGTGGCGTAATGAATAAATTGTCCTGGAAAATGTTCACGAGCATAAGAGAATGTGCAGCAATGTCCATTGTCTGTGCGGTTTGTTGAGCAAGTTGTGTCAATGCAGATGAAAATAGGTCACAGTTTTCTATTTTCACACAATTCAAAGCACAATGGTGACAAATGGAAGCAGAGGATGTACGTGTAGGCGTAGAACCAGTGGACAGAATCCTGTGGTATTTCAATTGCGGAGATTGTCCAGATCAATGGATTCACAGAAAACGTGTAACACAGAGTCACCTGTATGCGTGTAATGATATTATGCCAAAATAATAACATTTAACACCATTTTATTTTAATGATATACTTTATTCACTTTGTGATCACAAAATGTAATAACAAAGAACAAAACTAGACATCAAGTCAGTTCAAAGATCATCATAAAGAGAGATCACATGGGCCGATGTATTGAACCACCACAAAGGGTCCAGAAGTGCTTCTGAAGGTATTTGTTTGGAGTGTAGCCATGTATGGAAGTGAAACATGGACAATAAACAGCTTAGATGAAAAGAGAATAGAGGCTTTTGAAATGTGGTGCCACAGAAGAATGCTGAAGATTAGATGGGCAGATCACATAACTAATGAGGAAGTACTGAATAGAATTGGATAAACAAGAAATTTGTGGTACAACTTGACTAAAAGAGGGTAAAGGACACATTCTGAGACATCAAGGAATCACCAGTTTAGTATTGGAGGGAAGTGTGGTGGGTAAAAATCATAGACGGAGACCAAGAGATGAATACAGTAAGCAGATTCAGAAGGATGTTGGTTGCAATAGTTATTCAAAGATGAAGGGCTCGCACAGGATAGACTAGCATGGAGAGTTTCTGACCATCACCACCCACTTATAACCCAATATTGATTTATCAGTTTTGAAGTACGTTTAAATCTGGGAGACAGGTCACATTTTCACAGCATTTGGATTGCTAAGATAGTGACACACTGCAGAGAGAGGTAGAATCTGAATGAAGAGTTTCCATAATACTCATCTATTATTCTTCTTCTTTGTTGCAAATTGTAGGCTCATAGTCCATTCTGAAATGCAATTTTTTATACTGGTCTAGACAATGCTCAGCTTCATTTTGTTAAATAATATGAACACTGGTTGATATTCTGTGGTTGAATAGATATATTTTCAGTCATTTCACTTCACAATACAAATCAACATCAACCACCATGCTAACACAACATGCATAACTTGTACTCCATCCTCGCTCTTCAAACTCATAGTAAACTGTGAACTGCCCAAAGAAAAAGATTTATGAGGGAATGGTGGTCTCAGTTTGATGTCTCATCAGCTACGTCATTAGAGACTGACTTTGCTGGAACCGTCCTGGCTTTCACTTGAAGGAAATCACAGGAAATGTAAACAAGGTCACCCACACAAGGAACTGAACCACCGTCCTCCAGAATTTGTATTCAGCGCCGTACCACTGGCACTACCTCATTCGGTTGATGCCTCAGACCTGTGGTTTGGTATGCATCACCTGAGTGCCAAACGACACAAGTGCTTCCCTGTTTTCAGTGTATTAGGTATTAGGTGCACTGCCAGCTTCCTAACATGAACATGGATCACCAGCAAGCTGAACCTACAATGTTCCGTATCCATCATGTAATCTTACTCTTCCATACATCACCATTAAAGTTCTCACTAAATTTTTTCAAAGTTACGAGAGGAGTAAGGTTAGAAAGGAAGAATATTTTACTTATCTTGATTATCTCATTGTTGTTGTAGATGGCTCAAAGTCTTGTCTTGGAGTATTTTCTTGCAGCTGAAAATTTCGATTTCTTAGGTTTGTTATGACAAAATAACTGTTGAAGAGTTGCCTGACTATCTTTTTATTTTATCGCATTCTTCTAAATCACACTGACTTTACAATTTTTACGTTCAAAAAACCAATAATTACATTGTTGTTGACAAGTTTAGCAAAATACGTGCATTTCCATCAGAGGCTTGCCTACCACTACTTACATTCTGCAGTACTCACAGTTTCCAAAGAGTTTACAAAGTGAAAGAGTTTACAAAACAAAAGATGAATCATCATTAAAATATATCATTATTTCATAAATTAATTCAGAAATGAATTTAATAATTAATGTTAGAGTGTGCAATTAATAATGTGAATTTTAAAAATACCAGACATTTCATAATTTCAGTTATTCTTAGAAGAAGAGTAATTTTAACTGTTAGTACATATCAATTATAACACAGTAATTTCTTTTTTGTACATTTTAGCCTGAAATATAATACGTTGTATACAAAATCATATCAAACCTTTTAGTGAAACAGCTGAGATAATTTTAACCTAAATTTATCTCTAAATTGTTCAGATATGCCACAAAGTGGACTACCTATATCAATCAGACAGTTCCCCTCCCACTCCTCAATCTTAATATTAATGTAAGGACAGCCAAAATCTGAATTATCATCTCAGTTATTGGACACTTCATGTAAAAGATCACTTTCAATTTCATCAAATGCTAAATCTATACTGTTTTTGCAAGGTTTTATCAACTTCACTGGTATCATAGCATTAGTTTGGTTACACATGTTGTTAGGTAAAGATTGAACACACTGGAATGGTTCCATAGCACGACCAACATCAGTTATTATGTAAGGAGCACAGAATACATTACTGTCAAAATTACATTTCCTACTTAGATCCTCTTTCACTTCATTCCACCAATTTGGATACAAATTTTGACTAACCACAGCTAAATTATACCAGAATGCACATTTATCTATGTTATCATCAATTTGGTGCCAAACAAATTTCAAAAAATTTTCAACTTTTTTCTCTAGGCTTACAGATAACTCACCTTTACTGGTTACTGTTTGGATCTTTACTCTGCATGACATTAATGAAAAACTGCTTGGACTGGACTGGTATTCCATGACTCTCACTTACATCATCACATACATCACTTACCTTGCCTGTATTCTCAAATAACTCTGAAACTTCATTATTCTTAAAGTCCAAAAAAACCTGATACTCATCATCATCATTATCATCATCATGTTCTTCCAAAACTACTTCATCAATATCATTAACAACACAATTCTCATCACTATCAAAGTCACACACCTCACCTACATACATTTGGAATAAGCTACCAGTCTCAGACTTATAATCCTCAGTCATTTCGCAGCTCTCATTTACATCTACATCAAAAATACTACCTAATTCAGATCCAATACAGTCATCACTTGTTTTCCATATATCAATAACACTGTTTTCTGACAAAGAGAAGAAATCATTAGTATATAATACATCAAAATTCTTATTGCTCTCACATTCTGATTTGTGATTAGTATCTACATCATTGTAATTAAACACATTCTTCCAAAACTTTTGATCAAAACATAAATGAGGAAGCTGATGTTCCTTCTGATCAACTTCAGATACCTGTGCTACATTATTAGTATGATTATTATTGTCTAAGCGCATGTGTAAATTGGGGGTCCTGTACTTGTTGTGTTTCCTCACCACAGAACTGTGGACCTTCATTGAAGCAGACCACCGTGTTCCGAATAGTTGCCTCTATGATTGTTCCCCCTATTATATTGCCCATGGTTATACCCATTATTCCTGTTCTGCTGAGCTTCAAAATTTCTGTCTCTGTTACCACATGGACCCTGATTAAAATTACCATTAGCTCTGTTTCTGTAGTTGTTACCACTGTGACCTCTATCATTACAATTTTTATGGTACATGTTTCTTTTTACGGCCCTTTACAGCCTGTCTACATATCATAAAAATTGTTCAAGGCAATCGTCAGGTCTGTGTACTAAATCCCACTGCAACTTTCTTGGTAATATCCTTTTTATTATATTAAACAAAGTCATTTCATCAGATGGCCTGTCAAGGTGTGCTGTCCGCCCCAGTAGCTGAGTGGTCAGCGTGACGGATTGCCGTCCTCTGGGCCCGGGTTCGATTCCCGGCTGGGTCGGAGATTTTCTCCGCTCAGGGACTGGGTGTTGTGCTGTGTTCATCATCATTTCATCCCCATCCGGCGTGCAGGTCGCCCAATGTGGCGCCGAATGTAATAAGACCTGCGATATGGCGGCCGGACCTGCCCCGCGAGGGGCCTCCCGGCCACTGACGCCAAACGCTCATTTCCATTTCCAAGGTGTGCTAATTTCTTAAGTTGATTCTTACAAAATTCTTTCAATGTGCCGTCCCTATTCCTATAATCTGGACCATTCAGAAATTCACTTTTCATTCTCCCTTGTTCAATTTCTGACAAAAATTTATTTAAAAAACTTTCTCAAAACTTTGGTGTGTCTCCCACTGACTTAAATTTAGATTTTCCCATGACAGAGCTTCGCCTTGAAGATATCTTTTAACAAATTTAATTTTCTTGGCATCACTCATGCCTGACACAAAACTATCTCTAGAGTGGTGTAGAAAATCCACTGGATGTAAATTGTCTGATGGAAAACATTTGATAGGAACGTTGGACCACACAATACCATTATTTGAAAACAGAGTGTTATAAATACAATTTTCCTGAACTAATGAAATTTTTTGGTCTAAAATATTTACATTAGTTAACAAATTGTTTCAAATATATAAAATTTTTTTACCTAAACTGCTAGAGTTCTGTTCCATTCTTTCTGCTACAGCTTTCTGTTCAACTCTGACATCATCAACATCCTTTGCTTGTTGTGCAGATTTGGCCACAAACTCATTTTCCAAAACAATAAATTTACTTTCTAATACATCAACTTTTTCATTTGCACTTTTTCATTCCTCTGACAACCCATTTTTTTAGTTCGGAAACCTGATTACTAAGTTGGTCTATTTGGTATTGTACCCTGTCCATTTTATCATTGTTTTCAGACTGTTCTGTTTTTATTTCTGTTAACTGATCATTGACTGCACTAAATTTGCTATTGTTGTCCATTTTTATGTCTGTTAACTGAGTATTAACTGCACTAAATTTGCTATTGTTATCTGTTATATTTCTATTAACTGATCATTAACTGCACTCAGTTTTGCCAGAATTGACTGCATAATACCAGTTTTCACTGTTTCTTTGCTTTCTACACTTTCACCTGGTTCAAACATGTCTAGGCTGCAGCCTACAGCTTTCACTTCATCACCACTACTCTCGTCTCTATTAATTTTGCTAGCAATCACATGAGTCCACCAAGAAAGATTAATTTCACAAACGGTTGGTGCTTTTCTTCCCTGATGTCCTTTGTCGTAGTTGTCCAGTCCTCTTTCAATTCATCTGGTCTGTCATTGTTGATATTATATGAAATTCTCATCACTGTTGATACAATTATGTTTCTTCTACTGTCGAGCAATTGGAGCTTCCAAATGTTCATTTACATAAAAACTGCAAATACACATATGCAAAATCCATTCTTCTTCTGCAACAGATAATACTTTGTTATCAGTCAACAGTTCCTGATTGACACTACCATTTGTAATCTTTCTCTCCCACACATCACCATTAAAGTTCTCATTCTTTGCACATTTTTTTTGAAAATTATGAGAGGAGTAAGATTACAAAAGAAGAACTTTTTACTGGTTATTGCAGGCTTTCTCGGTGTATTTCAGCTATGAAATCTTCACAGGTTATCAGCCGAGTGGCGTCATCACCTAGTCGCAACATTTCAAAGGATTGCGTGTCCATCATCTTCAGGTGAAGTGTCGGGATGCTGTCTGTCACGTGCCATTGTAGGTGCTGGACCGCTATCAGATTCCGGCCGCTGACCAATCACATGCCAGTGGAATCGCACCAGATGCTTGGCGCCACCGGTGGTGTGAGGGACGCGCATGCGGGCATCGATTTCCGGTGTCTGTTCATATCAGCGCCGGCTGCAGTCCCTTTTAGACTGGAGCGTTCTAATTGAAGGATCCAGCCTGCACTGAGATGCTAACCACTGTCTTGATTAATTAAATTTTTGTGCAGACAAATCTCTACTGCTTCTTTTATCACCAAATCCCAAAATTCGCTGGCGCTGAGTAACTTCTTTGTTTCTTCAAATTTGAAGGTATGCTTTTCATTGTTGCTGTATTCTGCCAGTGCGGACTTGTCAACCTGTCCAAGGTGCACGTTTCTAATATGTTCTGTACGGTGCTGTGTAATGAAACATTGCGTCTGCCCTATGTATTGCATTCGACATTTGCATCCAGTTCTATAAACACCTGGTCTCATTAGTCCTAATGGGTCTTTGGTTGATCCAAGAAGGTCCTTAATTTACTTTGCTGTGTGAAAGATGGTCTTCACTTGGTGCTTCTTAAGGATTCTTGTAATCTTCACCGTCGGTGGTCCCGCATAAGGCAGGAACGCACAAGCTCTTGTGTCGTCCTCTTCTGGTCTCTCTCCTCCTCTCTTCTTACTGTTCCTCAAAGCTCTTCCTATTAGTTTCTCGCTGTAGCCATTTCTACTGAAGGGTTCCTTTAGATGTTTTAATTCACTCGGTACACTCTTCTTGTCACAAATGGACCTCGCCATGTGTATCAAGGTCTTAAGTACAGAGCTGCGTTGCACTGGATGGTGACAGCTCCTAGCAGTTAGATATAGGTCCGTGTGTGCTTCCTTCCTATATACTGAATGTCCCAGCATGCCGCCTGTGTTTCTGGTAACCAGGATGTCGAGGAAGGGTAGGCTTCCGTTTTTCTCTATCTCCATGGTAAACTTGATGTTTTCATGTATACCGTTGAGGTGCTGCAGGAACTCAAGTAGTTTATCTTTACTATGTGGCCGTACCAGAAAGGTGTGATCCACATGTCTGTAAAATGCTTTCTTGTTTCAGTAGAGCCTTGTCCAATGCTACCTCCTCAAAGTATTCCATGTATAAGTTAGTCATGCTTGGTGCTAAAGGGGAACCCATAGCAACTCCATCTATTTGCTCGTAGAATTTCCCACCACATTTGAAGTAGTGGTTGTGCATTCCTGCTGCATGCGGGACCACCAACGGTGAAGATCACAAGAAACCTTAAGAAGCACCAAGTGAAGACTATCTTTCATGCACCAAAGAAAATCAAGGATATTCTTGGATCAACCAAAGACCCACTAGGACTGATGACACTGGGTGTTTATAGAACTAGATGCCAATGTGGAACGCAATACATAGGGCAGACGCAACATTGCATTACACAGCACCGTACGGAACATATAAAAAACGTGCGTCTTGGACAGGTTGACAATTTGAAGAAACAAAGAAGTTATGCAGTGCCAGCGGGTTTTGGGATTCGGTGATAAGAGAAACAGTAGAGACTTGTCTGCACGAAAATTTAATTAATCGAGACAGTGGTTTCCATCTCAGTACATCAATTAGGAAAATTCGGCAAGAATGTTCTGGTCTGAAAGGGACCGTGGCTGGCGCTGATATGAACAGACACCAGGAATCGATGCCCACATGCACGTCCCCCCACCACCGGTGGCACCAAACGTCCAGTGCGATTCCACTGGCACATGATTGGTCAGCGGCTGGAATCTGATAGCAGTCCAGTGGCTACAAACGCGCACGACAGACAGCATTCTGACACTTCGTCTGAAGATAATGGATACGCAATCCATTGAAAAGCTGCAACTAGAAGAGTGAAGATTTCATAACTTTTTGCTTGTCTTCATTATCTCATTGTTGTTGTAGACGGCTCAAAATCTTGTGTAGGAACACTTTCTTACAACTGAAAATTTCGATTTCTTAAATTTGTGATGACAAAATAACTGTTGAAGAGTTGCCTGTTGCTATGAATATCTTTTCATTTTATCCCATTTTCCTAAATCACACTGACTTTACAATTTCCACATTCAAAAAACCAATAATTACATTGTTGTTGACAAGTTTAGTAAAATACCTGCATTTCCATCAGAGGATGCCCACCACTACTTACATTCTGCGGTACTCACAATTTCCAAAGAGTTTACAAAGTGATAGAGTTTACAAAACAAAAGATCAATCATTGTTAAAAATAATCATTATTTCATAAATTAATCCAGGAATGAATTTAATAATTAGTGTTAGATTGTGAAATTAATAATGTGAATATTAAGGATACCAGAAATTTCGTAATTTCAATTATTCTTAAAAGAAAAGTAATTTTAACTGTTAGTACGTAACGATTATAGCACATTAATTTCGTTTTTATACATTTTAGCCTGAAGTATAACACATTGTATACAAAATCACATGAATTCTTTTTTTGAAACGGCTGAGATAATTTTAAGCTAAGCAAGAATCGATAGAATAAATGGTATCAGTTGTCTCTATAATAAAAAAGGTTAATGTTAGAGGAGGATGATTCATTACAGCCTGAGTGTTTACTCGAGGTAACTACATAGTTCAGGAAGTGCTGTTTTTTGTCATATCATGTGTAAGGGTCATAGCGTGTTGGACACGACCCAGCAGACTTGTTCAGCACTGTACCAACGGCAGTCTCACATGGATTCCATGTGGACAGAGAGCGCTGGCACACATCTTGTTTGTGGTGTTAAAGGACAGACCTGCACAGTGTTCCTCTGCTTGATGAGCACCAGTCACAAGGGCTCATCTTACACCTGTTCAGCGACTCAAGTAAGCGTCAGAGGGCAATTCTTAAAGACTTAAATGGGGGCAGGTTGCCAGCCTCACTGCAGTGTTTTATTCCTCAGGTTGTGATGAAGCAAGCTGGGATATTTTTACTTCCCCTCTTGTTTTGCCATCTGCCTCCTTAAAATTCATTTTTGTTCCTTTTTGAATTAAGTACCATTAACATACATGAATATAATTTGCATTTTCCCCTCAGTTTTAGAGACAATAACACCAGATCTAATTTTGTGCTTAGTTTTAGGTATGTAACAGATTAGAAAATCAATTTTGACTATTCCTAGTCAGTATCTTTTGTTATTTGATGAAATCAGTCATTTTTTCGTAACTTAAATTCTATTGTTGACATTTTGACAAATATAAATTCTGTGCTAATTGTAAACATTTGGAAGAACAACTAATAGTATCCTTAAAGGATCTATTTGGCTCTATTTGAAAACATGTTAGCAAAGCCAGCCCTTAATTAATTCTAAAGTAATTCATAGTTTTGTCCAAAGTATTGCTTGCATAATTGTATTTGTTAATTTCATGATTTAAACAAATAATTTGGAATAATTCTAGTAGGAGAAGAAACTATTAAAAAGAACCAATTTCTTGGTGTATTCAGTTAATCAAATGACTTAAATTTCAATTGTTATTTCTGTAAATTATACATCAAACAATGTGAAGTTTCAGTACCTATTATTGTGAGGATACACAAGGGCCCGATTTGTGGTCACGAGGCAGTCAGTCCATGGACAAGTTTCAGATGAGGAACCTGTGTTGGTTAGAACAACAACAATGCCTCAACTTAACAATGGAATAAGTGTAACATCAATAGGTCATGTGTTAAAGCAATGACAGTGTCTGCTCCATATGTACCTTTTTATTCTTCAAGAACAGTGAACTTTGTGGTTAGGCTTTTACTGCTTGTAGATGTTGAACAGTAAACTATTGTAGCAGTATGTGGATGTTCCCCTGTGACCTATTAATGAGTCTTAGCGAAAGTTAAACAATAGTGCACTGGCCATATAAACAGGTGTATTATTGGGGGGTTGTGAAAAGTGAAAGTAAAAGACTGTGAAATGCAACTGTGAATCTGTTGGCTACATCATTTACGGTAGACAGAACTGCACATCCATCCCCTATTTTTTTAGCCAGTACATCGACACCAAGGACAACAAATGAAGAAATAAATCAAGCAGTCAGAAACACTACAAGGTGTGTGTTTGCCTGACTATATTTATGTTCCACTGAAGCACCACAGGGCTTTCCCCATCTGACTTCTAGTATGGCTGAATTATATTTAGAAGAATAGCTTTTGTAATTTATCTACATCGTGTTTGCATGTATAACTGTTTTGTCTGTAACTGTTATGCCCTAAATTCTCTGGTTAGTGTTGAGATTGGTCACTTGTCTGAAGCATCAGGGTAATGGGTTCCTAGCTGGTGCATTAGTTGGTGGCTCAAAGTGGGTGCTTTTTCATAGAGTTTTTCTGATTTTTTTAAAATGTGGGTGTAGACTGATCATTCTTCTAAGAGGTCTTTAATGTGTGAGTTTAATGTGTAGCAGTCTGCATTGGCAATGACACGGAGGATTCTGTTTTGGAGTCTCTGAATTTTTTCTAGATGTCAGTCTGCTGCCATAAACCAAACTTCCAATCCATATAAAATACTTGGGAGGATAACTGACCTGTACAATCTTAGTTTTGTTTTTATGCTAAGTCCTCCACCTTTTAAGAGTGAGTATAGTGGGATAAAATAGTGCAACCTCTGCTTCTGGATCTGTCTATCTGCTCTGAGAAGGTTAGGCATTTGTCTAGTACAAAGCTGAGATATGTAGTTGAGTTGCTCCATTCTATTTCCTTGTTGGCTACAGAAATCTGTCTATTTGGGGGACTCAACTTCCTCGTGAATATAACTGCTACAGACTTCTCAGGATTGATCTTTATTTTCCAAATGTTGCACCATTTCATGATTTTGTCCAAGTGCTCTTGTAACTTTCTTGCTATCAAATTGAGGTTGCTGCTACTTCTATAAACTGCCATGTCATTGGCATACAGTGCTATCTCACCACCTGCCAACTTTGGCACATTATTGCTGTATAGCGAGTATAATATGGAGCCAAGAACTGAGCCCTGCGGAACTCCTGCCACAGCGTCCCTGATCGTGCTTACATGTTTGTCACACCTGACGTGGTACTACCTCCCCATCAGAAACAAGTCAATCATGCTGATGGTATGTCCTGGAATGTCTAACTGGAATAACTTGTATATTAAGCCATCATGCTAGACTTTGTCGAATGCTTTCTCGATATCAAGAAAGACTATTCCTGTGCTGTGTTTCCAGTCTCTCATCCTGCATATATGTTCCACGAGATGCAAGGATTGATGGATGGTGCTGTGTCCAGGGCAGAATCCAAACTGCTCAGGGATGATTGTGTTATTGTCTTGTAGGAATTTGGATAGGGTTCTGAGGATCAGGCACTATAGTACTTTCCCTAGAAAGCACAGGAGTGAGATGGGTCGATAGCTTTGTGGAACGATAAGGTTCTTATTCGGTTTAGGTAGGGTTATTACCTGAGGAGTTTTCCAGGCTTTTGGGAAGTAGGTTAGGGAAAGGCACTGGTTGTATTGTGTGGTGAGGTAGGTGATTGCATTGGGAGGCAGATGTTTCAGGTATGGGACACGGACCTTGTCAGGACTGGGAGATTTATTATTCCCTAAGTGTCTGATGTAGGCATGCACAAGTCGATGGGAAACAGTGGTAAATTCTGTATCTTGCATCTCTTGCCTCAATTGAGCCACTCATCCATTTATTATTTCTTCCTGCCTGTCACTCTCGTCATCTTCGATGATGTGAGTACAGAATCGTGACTCTAACAATGTCACCAGCAATTCTGCCTTATCCTCATCATCATATACTAGCCCATTTAGACTTAGGAGTGGCCTGCCTATCCTGCAAGTAGCCTTCTGCACTTTCGTGATTTTCCATACTTGGATCATGTCCTGTTCTGCATTCTTAAGTTTCTCTTCCCAGCACAGGCCTCTGCGCTCTATCAGTCTTTCCTTTACCTGGACTTCAAGCTGCCTAAGCAAGTCATGATCAGCAGTTGCCAGTTCTTCTTAGTGACTATCAGGTCCCAGATATCAGGGGGCAGGTCCCTCGTGCCAGGCTCGGAGGCTAGCCTGGTGCGTGTCTCTTGAGGACAGGTTTGGAGGACGTTTGTGAAATACTCTACTGCTGTGTCCTCCTACCTTTCATTCTGCATTTGTAGAATGTCCTCCAGGTGTTGTCCTACCAGGGCACTATATTGTTCCCAGCTAGTTTGATACATTGTGTTTGCCATCCTCTGGATTGTTTCTTTGACATTAGCACAATCCAGGATAACTGGGTTGTGGTTTGAGTCCAGCTCGTAATGGACCATTGGCTCAGCCCTCCAAGGCAGGCCCTTGCACAGGTAAACATCGAGGATGTCTGGAGCATGGTCGGGGTTGTAGGGGATGTGAGTAGGCTCATCAGGGGCAATTATTCCCACTTGGGGATTGCTCTCAATAAACCTTCTCAATCTCCAACTGACAGCATTTGTAGTGTTGCACCCCCAGTCCACACTTTTAGGGTTCAAGTCTCCTGCTATTATGACTCTTTCGCCAATGCCGATCAAGCTCTGAAGGTCCTGTGTGCCGAAGTTACTATGCGGGGGTTTATATGCCAATACTATTTTAACTATCTGATGACCGACCAATAGTTCTATACCAGCCGCCTCTACCATGGCTAAATTTGGCATATTGATGGTCTGGTGGCAAATTGTCTGCTTCACAAGGACGGTGACTCCTCTGCCTGTGTGGTCTTGCCTGTCGACCCTGTGCATGGAATAATTTCGCACCTTCAATCGATCGGTTAGCGTTAGATGCGTCTCCTGAATACAGGCTATAGCTGTGGCATGCCGGTCTAGAAAAGATTGTAACTGTGGGATCTTTGAGAATATGCTGTCTGAATTCCATGTTAATAGTTTCAACTCTCTTGTACTGTTAAGATTTATTAAAGAAGAGTGTCATAGCTGCTTCAGCGATTACTAGCATTTTTGCATATCAATCTCTCTGACCACTGCTATGGTCTCTCTCACTTTTTGGATTACTGCTCCAAGGTTGAGACCTGCAAACATATTCCCTTGGTCTCTGAGCTCCCTCAGAAAACATCTGAGATCACTGTCCGTGCTTGACCCCGCCTGCACCTGCTCCTGCGCTGGGGCTGCAGTTTCGTTTGTTGTTACAGTTGCCTGTTCTGGAACTGGCGGTGTGGGTGAAGCCTGCAGTGTGGTTAGGGGAGGTGTTGATGGGGCTGGGGGGAGGGTCGTCTCCTGCACAGTCGCAGGGGGCACCACAGCTACAGATTGGGTTGTGGGAGCAGGCATAGCTGCCCTGCATGGTCGCATACCTGGGAAATCTCCTCCTGGCAATTTGAAGTTTGGCTATTGGCAAGCTTGAGCATTTGATGCAGCTGTTTTTACCGGGGCAGTTTTCCGCTGCCTCTGGTTTTGCACCAGTCTTTGGTTCACTTCACAGCTGCGGTAATTAGCCGAGTGGGGGCTGCTACAATTGGCACAGACTGGGGTTGCCATTCTCTGCTGCCTGCATAGCTTGGTAAGGTGGGGGCCTGCACATTTAATGCATCTCGACTGCAGGTTGCAGTTGTTGCTTGAGTGATTAAATTTCTAACACCTATGGCACTGTCCAGGACCTTCTGGTTTATTATATTGTTCTACTGTTATTCGGAATCTCAGCAGGTATTGCAGTTTGAATACCCTTTGAGCATCCTCGTTGTTTTCCAAGAAGTTAGGCTCCTTCTTGCAGTTGTGATTTATTTCTTCAGTCGGGGTGGGTTTTGAGAATCAGTGAACTGAGTGTACTATGAACCCTTCCTCTGTTAACTCATTTTTTACCTCCTCCTCTTCATCATCGATGGGTAGATGCTTTAGTTCTACTCTCAGAGCCTGTTTTGTATCAATAGAGTATGTGTGGAACTCAATTACTTTCTTTTCAAGTTCTGATTTAACCTTTCTATAGTCCTATACTCTTTCCACCTGTATTTTGGTTGTCCTAGGGTGATATACCACTGTCCATTTCCCCTTTATCCCCACTTGCAACTCCTTAGGTGATGATTGCTGGTACTCGCTCCCTCCTCTTGTGCTTAACCATCCGCATTTCGCCTTCCCCACCCGTGTCCTCATTCTCCAGGACTGAGAATGAATTTGCGGTCAGTACATTAGCGATAACCTGCTCCTGCTGTTTGGTTTCCTCATTGTTTTCCGACTCTCTCCTATCTAAGTCAATATAGAGTCTATCTGTACCCAAACTATCGGAACTGTCAGAGCGTGCCTCCTCATGCACCATCTGCAGACTAGCCTTGTGTGTGTTAGCTGTTTGTGCGGCCCTACACTGGCTGTGGGTTCTCTGGTGAGAGCCACAGCAGTATAATGGTGAGGATTCCCTCGAACGATTCGTTGAAGCCATATTAGCAGTCAGTCAGTTTGTGGTGCCACCATGGGACACTGAACAGTGTTTAGTACTCACCTCCACAACTAAGTGGCAGGTATCCGCACCAGAGCCAGCTACTATGCCTCAACAGACGCGGGTAATCATGCAGCGCAACGGGCCCTGGCCTGCAAATTCCCTAATACCCTATGGAGGAGCAGGGAGGGTGCCCTGCAGCGGCAAGAAAATAAATGCGCCCAGCAAGAGAAGTGCTGAGAACAGCTCCCCAGTTGCACAAATCCTGTCTGCAGCCTCCGTACTCACGATTAAACTGGTGAACGGTAATGCTACAGGCACAATATGCACATCCGCTGGTGCAAACACGACAATTTTGCAGGATGAACATGACAGTTTTGCATCCTACACTCCAACTTGATGAGAAGAGTGCTTAGAGTGGAGGAGACACCCAAAGGCAGCAGAACTAAAGCTCACGAGCTACACAGGGCATCCGCTCATTGCGTCAGTTGTTCCACTAATGATGGTGGTGCTACAAGGTGCTGATGCAAATACTTTCGAAATTAAAGGTACATTTTATCAAAATACTCACACAGAAATGACAAATAATCACTAGAACCCACTCCACCTATTCCAGGGACACAGTGCAGATGTATGTTTATACTAATTTGGGTAGGGTATAGTGTGTGGCAGAGAGTACCTGCTACCCGTATTATTCTGGCAGGACAGCCACACACACTCTGCGCTCCTGTCTCTAGAAGAATGTCTCTGATTTTAGTGTGGTACTACTTAGCTGATACAAACACTATGTATAAAAAAACACCAACAACATTTAGTATGTTGTGCAGGATGGCAAACTGGTCTTTTTTAACAGTACCCCTGCCAAGAAAGTTCGTTGGATTGTGTTTGGCATTTGTGGGTGCATATGGCTTGTCCCCACGATTTACCATCTTTGATGAAGACGTGAGTATACACAACACTACTGTGTTAGCTACTGCCTCTCTGTGTCACCCTTCGCACCTCTGCCTATTCTTAAACACCACCTCATCTTACTTGTGCTGCTCCTGAGTTAAGGAGTTCAAAATGGAACAGAAGATGGCATATACAGCAACTTCCAGTCATTTTATTTGCACCACTATTGGCCATATGGACTGAGGAATAAAGCTCATGAATCTTATTTGTAAATTTGACACTATTCCATGTTTTTGAGAAAAAACATAGTTACAGAATTTATTAATGCCATCACTGCCTCTTTAAGTACACCTATTCATTGGAGCAAATTGCAGCTTTGAAATATCAGAGAAAGAGTGTGTAAAAAAAAAAAAAAAAAAAGCCGTTTGTTGCTACTTGTCTCAAAGGCATAGTGCTCAAAGATTGTTACCGCTGTGGAAAGCACAGACTAGTTTTCATGCAGAAACAGCGTAATATAAGAGGAACACTTGCTCACTGCACACTTAAATCTCTCCACTTGAATAACGACCTACAGACAATGAAGCACCCTTGTTTTCAGTCACAAAATATGAAATACAATATGGGCATATTTGTATTAAACAGTCAATTACATTTGTGGTCTTGAGCCAGTTTCTTAAGGTTGGGTTCACAGGGAGAGCAGCTTCTGCAAATAGTGCCTTCAAGGTGGGCAGCCATTAATCTCGAATGATACTTGCTCTTAAAAAATTCATTTTTTAAAATGAAATTTCACAAATATATGTGGAGTCAAACATAGCAGCCAGGTATATGGCTAATTTTTTGCAATTTTCCTATTTTTATGGGATGTTTACTCCAAAATTCTTCAGCAGATGGAGTTTTATATATCTACAAGGAAATGTGTTGCTAATAGTCTGTGCTCTCCATTTAGAGTAAAGGCTTTGAAAGGCAAAACAACTTCACAGCTACATCTGTTCATCCTGCTGCTGGAGAAACTTTAAAAGGTAATTCTGAGGATCACAACAGCTTCTCTATCGCTGAAAAGTCTTGGAATCTTGCTGTAAATTCATTCTTAAGATCCTACATAAAATTTGAGAATACTGAAAAGTCTATTTCAGAATTATTTTTATATTCAAAAATTGCTGGAAAGTGAAAAAATTCTTGACTTATAATGTCTTTTCCAAATATATCCATCTTGCAACAGAAAGAAGACACACTTTGTATCAAGTCATATATCAATTTCCCATTTCCTTGTAGTTCGGTATTTTCATCTGCTTGGGAATCCAAATGGTTTCTTGCTTCTTGTGAATCCAGATCTTCTAAGTAGGATGTTAGTCCTTTTTTTCTGTTATTTGCCAAAAACATTCAGTCAATTGACTTTCACTTGCCAACAAACATTGTTGTACTGCATTAAGTCAGAATGCACCAAATCACACTCAGAAACTCTTTAAACTATCTGTGGTAAGATCAGAATGAGACCTCATAAAATCAGTCAACTTGATCAACCTGTCTACTACTCTCCGAGTCACACTAAGTTTTCCGAAAAGGGCTTCCTGGTGAATTATGCACTGATAAGATAGTAGTCCAGCATTATTGTTTTTTTAATTCTCTTTACTAGTCCATTTTCTTTGCTGATCATCACTGGGGCCCTGTCAGTTAAAAGAGAGACCATTTTATCATAACTAATTTTTTATTTTGCCATGAACTGATCGAAAGTCTTGAATAAATTTTCTCTATGAGTCTTGCCTTTCAACAGCAATACTGTTAGCAGTTCTTCCCTAAATTCTTTACTTTCATTATCCATAAATCAAAAACCGAGCGAGGTGGCGCAGTGGTTAGACACTGGACTCGCATTCGGGAGGACGACGGTTCAATCCCGCGTCCGGCCATCCTGATTTAGGTTTTCCGTGATTTCCCTAAATCGCTCCAGGCAAATGCCGGGATGGTTCCTTTCAAAGGGCACGGCCGACTTCCTTCCCCGTCCTTCCCTAATCCGATGAGACCGATGACCTCGCTGTCTGGTCTCCTTCCCCGAAACAACCAACCAACCATAAATCAAAAATCACATGAAAATGGACATTTTTCTTCATCAACAATATTGCACAATTCATCTAGTGCTACGGTGTAGCAAGGTGCCTTTGGGTGCAGAATTTCGAGCAAACTACTTATATTGTCAGCAAAATTTCAGTTCTTCTTGTACAAGATGGGGCAAATAAAAGTGGCCTGGCGAACAGAGTTCCAGTGTACAAAGAAACACAACAGAGGAAAGCAAATACAGTACTAACCTGACTATAGCAGATGTTGAAAGTGACCACCATTCATCTCTTGGCACTTTTGGGTCCTGGTCATCATGTTGCTGAAGGCAGATCAAAATTGGACTGCTGGAATTGCCACAAGCTCATCTGAAATATTCTGCTGCAATTCTTGAAGACTATGAGGTATGTTGTGATACACCTTAGACTTGAGGGCACCCCGCATTAAGTAATTGCACACTGTAAGGGCAAGTGACTTGGGTGGCCAGCTGGGGCCCTGACCAGACTGGCCTCTGCTAACAACTCTGTCAGGCATGGAAATTGTGTACATGTGCTCCGACGTGGCAGGCATACACGTGGTATGTGCATGACAGGGTGTAGTCATATGTGGACATTCACATCCAATCATGTCCGCTTGTCTGGGCCATTTTTATTTGCCCCATCCTGTAATACTTCTTCCCAACAAAGGAATACCTTGAATTGTGGCTACAACATCCTTTTTCAAATGAAATGAACACAATTTCAGAGACTTTACTAGTCTCATACAGGTACGGTTTTATGTATATAGACTGAAGCGGTGAGTGAAATTTTGTACAGAGGCTGGGAATCAAACCCAAATGGTGCTTTCTAGGCAGATGCATTAGCCACTCTGCCAGCTTGTTACAGCAGTTCACACAAGTGCACAGACTACCTTGGTATGCCTCTCTCCTCAATCCAAATTATCACTGCCACCTAAGTCTACTTTAAATTCCTCCTTACACATGAACAGAATTTCTGAGGTTCTTCATGTTCTGTCAACTCAGCATTGAATTTAAATGGGGGATCCAGCCTGAAACTAGTCTCATACAGATATGATTTTGTGTATATATTAAATCATATCTGTATGAGACCAGTACAAGTTTTTGAAATTGTGTCATTTCTTTTCTATAAGTACCTGTACCTGGGTTTCAGGATGGATCTCCTATTTATGTTCGATGCTGAGATGCTGTTCCAGAACACAAACAGCCTTCACAGTTCTCTGTAAAGGGGAATTTAAAGTAGGCTGAGGCAGCAGGGAGAATTTGGATCAAGGAGGGAGGTGTGGCAGGGCAATCTGTGCAGTTGTGTCAACCACTGTGCCATGTTGGCTTAGTGGCTAATGAATCTGCCTAGTAAGCAGGAAACCCAGGTTCGATTTCCTGCATTGGTACAAATTTCCACTCATTGCTCAGTCTATGCACATAGAAACATCCTTTTTCTTTTCAAAAAGTGCCATGGCCACTTTTTTTACTGTTTCAGAGTCTGAAAATGGCTTCTGGTGTTTATTAAGAATCTATTTTGCACACACAGTTTTGCTTCTGCAGTGTTCATAGAGACAACTAGGAAGGCCATGCTTTTATTGTAAGAACCTACATGTGGGTGGAGTTTTTCTTGAGGGGGTTCACTACCCAGAGAAAAATTTTTATGGAACTACTGATGAGTTGTTTCGTAGTGTCACTTTTAATTGACAATTTTAACAAGAGTGACAGTTCTGTTGCATATGAGGTAAACCAGAACAGCTCCAGGCCTGTCAGGCAGCATAGAACAATATTGTTCAGTCCATTCAGCCAAACACTTCCTACTTTTTCCTTCAACTTTACACTTTTTAGGACCCATATTGATGCAGAAGAGATGTTACAAGCCTCAATAATAATGAAACACTCCATAAGAGAGCACGACATTTACAGATGAAGTGGCAATAAAACTTGTGTACTTTATTTAGATTTTTTCTTTATATAAATACTGGCATCCAGCACATAGCACATGTCGATGCACCACAAAGGAGCTACTTGCCTGTCAAAGTAAATACTGCCGCACTCTGAAGGAGCTGCACTGCAAAGGAGCAGCACTGAAGAGAAGGCACTTTGTTATCAAAGATAGCTGCCACTAAATGAACTTGCCCAAAGTTTGATAAAGTAGCTTTAAGCTATCGTTTGAGTTATGAACACAAAAATGGTGTTTCAAGAAAGGAGCTATATGAATCATTTGAGTTATGAGCAGAAAAAATGGTGTTTAAATGAACATGCCTTCTCTGATTTAATATGGTTTCAGAGTTTGCCAGAGTCTGAAATTGATTTATAAAATTTTCTTGCTCATTAAATAAAATTCTTGTGTTGCATTTGTGTGTACAGAGCTTTTACATGGATTGGCATAACATGTGCCAGCCGGCCAGCTCGCTCCCTTTCACCCCTGCACTTCATTGCACTCTCTTGCACTGTACAGCATAGTAACTATGTATTTACACTCCACCCTGCTAGCTGTGTGGTCTAACGTGCTGCTTCCTGAGTGGGAAGGTGTGCCGGTTCCAGCACGAATATGCCCGGTGGATTAGTGTCGAGGTCGAGTGTGCCAGCCAGCCTGTGGATGGTTTTTAAGGCGGTTTTCCATCTACCTCAGTGAATGTGGGCTGGTTCCCCTAATGCTGCCTCAGTTACACTGTGTCGGCAATTGCTGTGCAAACACTGTTTCCACGTAAGCATACACCATAATTATTCTACCTCGCAAACATTTGGGGATACACTCGTCTGGTATAAGGGGTTCCTGGGGTGGCCCACTGGGGGCTGAACCGCAGAATAACCCTGGGTTCAGTGTGGGATGGCAGTGAGGTTGGTGGACTTCTGTGGCCTGTTGTAGAGTTGTGAACCACTGAGGGCTACAGCGAGACGAAGCCTCTCTGTTGTTTCTAGGTCCCCGGTTTAATACATGCATACATACAACTATGTATTTAATCTCCCTATAAGTAATCATTAAGAATTCTAATTATTCAGCAGTTAATTGTAAATGGCTAGAAAAATTATAAGGGTGGCATTCAAACAAATTGCTATCTACAGAAAAATACATTTTACATAATTTGAGTACATAATTTATACTTTCAAAATATTTTTGGCAGGCCAGTTTTTGACCTTCTCTGTGGCCTGGAGCTGGACCGCAGTAGCCAGTTGCCAATTGCTGTTCTAGAGCATCACACAATAATATGAAATTTTTTCATTGAAAACTCCTAAACATGGTCCCACAAGGGTGAATGGCTGCAGGATTTGGTACCTGGGAGCCTAATCTGCATCATCATATAGATGCTTTAAAAAAAATCTCCCTAACCTACATCACCACATAGTTGGTTTAAAAAATCAATCCTATCCCTTGAGACCTCTCATTGTCAGACCATCTGGGTTCCCGTGCTTCCTGCCTGGTTTATGAATCCCTTCAAAGTCAAACTCATTTAATCCCAATACCCACTGTGTGAATCTGTTTAATAGATCCCTTAACCCCAGCAACCACCTTAACGTTGTGTGCTCAATTATTACCTTGAATTTTTTACAGTACAGATAGCTTCTTAAATATGTAACCCTGCATTTGAGGCACATAATCTCCTTCTCCATTGCAGAGTATTCCATCTCAACTTTGTTTAACGGCTATGTGGATGTATGCTACAGGATTTTCCTCAGTGTGTATTACTTGTTTAAGGCACACCCTAATGTCAGACTGGAAGCATCACATGCTAGTACAGACTACTTCTCATAATTGAGAAAGATGAATACTGGATTTGACATCAAAGTCTCTTTCAGCCCTCAAATGCAGCTTCACACTCCATTGCCCACTGTAATTTTACACTCTCATTCAGTATTTGTGTAAGTGTCTGTGCAATATCCGCAAACCCCTTCATGAATGTTTTGCAGTAATTGACCATCCCCAGGAATGTTTGATTGTAACTGAGGAGCCAGAAAATACCACACCACCTGTATTAATGTGGGGTGCATACTTACCTCTTCTTGACTAAATATGTGTCCCAAATAGCTCACTTCTTGCAAGGCAAAATGACACCTCTCCATGCTTAATGTAAGGTGCATGGAATGTAATCTCTTAAAACTTCCCTTAACCACCACTGTCTGACAACTGCTGAAATGTGGCTGGTGCATTTTTTAACATGAATGGCGATTGCCAATACTGGTAGTGAACCCATGGGACTGAAAATGCAGTTTTTGGCTGTTCCTCTGGAGTCACCGCCAACAGGTGATGCCCACTCCCTAAATCTGTCATAGAGAAGTATTGACACTGCCCCAAGTTCTCGAGGGTTTCCATAATTTTGGATATCAGGTATGCATCTGTTATTGTTTTATAATCAGATGTAACAAACTCTATACTTTTTGTTCCACCTGTTGATTTTTTCAGTATGACAATGGCAGCTGCTCGCCAAGGGCTGGTACTCTGCAGTCTAATGCCACTGTTTAGTTGTTGATAAATGAAGTCGTCCATAACTGGCAACAAATTCTGAGGTATGTGGTACAGTATCCACCATACAAGTGCTTCATTCCCTGTTGGAATTCTGAGCTGCATTGTGGGCACCCCTGGTAATGGTCCCTGAGAATTAAATGGGTCCTAAAAGTCCAGTAACAGTTATTCCATTTCTACTCTCTGTGATAATTTCAAATGCTCTACCTTTGCACGTAATGCAGCTGCAGTGGTGGCTTGCATATGTTTATGGTCCACACATGGCATGTTCAGATCATCTTCTTCCAGAATGTCTAAATTCACTACCAACAATCCTCAGTTAACTTTGCCCCATTGGTGCTGAAGTAAAATGGAAATTCCGTGTGGCTAGGGCCTCCCATCGGGTAGACCGTTCACCTGGTGCAAGTCTTCCGAGCGGACACCACTTTGCCGACTTGTGTGTCGATGGGGACGAAAGGATGATGATAAGGACAACACGACACCCATTCCCTGAGTGGAGAAAATCTCCAACCCAGCCTGGAATCGAACCCGGGTGTTTAGGTATGACATGCCGTCATGCTGAGTGCTCAGCTACCAGGGGCGGATGCTGCTGAAGTTATGTTAACTGACAGGTACCACTCCCTCACTATCCTTTTCCTGGATGTGTACAATACTTCTCTGTATAAAGCACAGGGAGACATCAAATACATCATTCTTTTTAGCGGATTTATCACTCACAACACGTTAACGAGCAGTGCCAAACCCACGCTCACCCAAAGTAGTTATCCTAAGCCTTCTGGTGCAATATCATGCAAATTGAGTCTTAGTGATTTTTTCTGGTGTTCAATGAGTTTGTCCATTAAGATGGACAAACTTTGCAACAGTAGTTCAATGATGACAGCTTCTCCCAGTTGAACACTGTTCTATCGTACATTTCTGAAGATCAGTTTCAACAAGTTCAGCCCCAGGATTGCGCAGTAACCTTCACTTATATGAGACACCACATCCACACTCTCCCAAAATCATTCCACCCCAACTCAAAACTCAATACTGTTGAACCTAGTGACTTCACATCACTATCCTCTGCCCCACGCAGACTGTACTGCAGTGAATTTAACTGTCTCCTACTTACTGTGTCATTATGGGTAGCTGGTTTGACTGCCATAAGATCCACAGAATCTGACAGGTCACCTGTGGGCTGGTGTGAATGTTTGTTGTGGTGGCCGTGTCAGATGATCCACCATTAGGTGGCTTGTGGAGTATGATATAGATGATGTAGCTGTAGATGTGGAGGTGGCTAGCAAACCATGAGGCCCAGCAGTCATCGGGGTTCTTCCAGGTAGAAAGAGGGTTGTGTTCTGGGGACACAGTCGTGGGATGCGCTAACATGGAAGGACCTGGGACTTGAAATTTTGTCACCAATAAGATTTTAATGAGAAATACATTAAAACTTAATATGAGCATGCTAGAGAAAAAAAAAACAATGACAGTTTTAGAACCACAGCAGTGGGACGAGCTCATTGAACATAAATCCATGTCGTAAGCTTTGACATTATTACCACTATTGTTTATAGTAAATTGTGGCAACTGAATCCATCGTGAAAGTCACATTAGTGATGCACCAGATAAAAGAGGATAATGCCTGCAATATAATGAACAGATTATTTTGCTAATTGAACACCTATAAACAATTTAGTTTATTTTCACAAATAGCGCCATAACTATGAACTCCTCCTCAGAGACACAAATGACTTTATCAGCATGAGTTTCTTTCCTTAATATTCCAATAACTTTCGACCTGTATTAAATTTTAGTTGTGATTCATAAAATAGGTCAAGTTGATGTTTTGACTAGAGTGCTGAATATGCTGATTATGTGTTTTACATTTGTTTAAAATTGATAAAATAGTGTGTAAATGAGTTTAAGAGATTAGGAAATGACTGAAAAGATTTTCAGGTGTTTTGCCATAAGTAATCATATGAAACTGTTGTGAAAATTATGAATGGTTGTCAGCACGAAAGTATCTGCACTAATTGAAGAGTGGTCATGTGACCGAAGCTTAAAATAATTTTGCAGGGCAGAGCTTGTGGTCTTTCAGCCTGTCATCTTGCATGTGGAGTGTTGGACAGTGTGCATGCCACAAATGTTATTTTCATTTACTGGAGTTCGTACATTGTCATTTAGCACATTATGCTGGTTATAGTGCTATATCTGCACAAAGTAATACCAAACAATGGAAACTCCAAGTAGTAATATCAAAAACGTAGGGAAAGACAGATTGCTACTTACCGCAAAGAAGGCACATCAAGTTGCAGACAGGTACACTCAATTAAAGGGCACTCACATATAGCTTTCAGCCACATCCTTCATCAGTAAAAGACGCACACACACACACACACACAAGGTGTGTTTTGTTAGCAATCTGCTATTGTGATTCTCTAAAAAATGATCAAAAGGCATTTACATAAAAATTTTAAATCAATCTGTTTTGAACAATGTTATTATCCTTCAGGATTTTGACCAACAGATCCAACCTCAGTACATCTTTTTAAATTATTCATGAATGTCTCACTGCTAATACAAGGCTTTGCTATTAGCATTATTATGGACCTTGCCATTGGTGGGGAGGCTTGCGTGCCTCAACGATACAGATAGCCGTACCGTAGGTGCAACCACAACGGAGGGGTATCAGTTGAGAGACCAGACAAACTTGTGGTTCCTGAAGAGGGGCAGCAGCCTGTTCAGTAATTGCAGGGGCAACAGTCTGGATGATTGACTGATCTGGCCTTGTAACACTAACCAAAATGGCCTTGCTGTTCTGGTACTGCGAACGGCTGAAAGCAAGGGGAAACTACAGCCGTAATTTTTCCCGAGGACATGCAGCTTTACTGTATGATTAAATGATGATGGTGTCCTCTTGGGTAAAATATTCCAGAGGTAAAATAATCCCCCATTCGGATCTCTGGGCGGGGACTACTCAAGAGGACATTGTTATCAGGAGAAAGAATACTGGCGTTCTACGGATCGGAGCGTGGAATGTCAGATCCCTTAATCAGGCAGGTAGGTTAGAAAATTTAAAAAGGGAAATGGATAGGTTAAAGTTAGATATAGTGGGAATTAGTGAAGTTTGGTGGCACAAGGAACAAGACTTTTGGTCAGGTGAATACCGGGTTATAAATACAAAATCAAATAGGGGTAATGCAGGAGTAGGTTTAATAATGAATAAAAAAATAGGAGTATGGGTAAGCTACTACAAACAGCATAGTGAACACATTATTGTGGCCAAGATAGACACAAAGCCCACGTCTACTACAGTAGTACAAGTTTAAATGCCAACTAGCTCTGCAGATGACAAAGAAATTGATTAAATGTATGAGGAGATAAAAGAATTTATTCAGGCAGTGAAGGGAATGAAAATTTAATAGTCATGGTTGACTGGAATTCGAGAGTAGGAAAAGGGAGAGAAGGAAACATAGTAGGTGAATATAGATTAGGGCTAAGAAATGAAAGAGGAAGCTGCCTGGTAGAATTTTGCGCAGAGCATAACTTAATCATAGCTAACACTTGGTTCAAGAATCATGAAAGAAGGTTGTATACATGGAAGAACCCTGGAGATACTAAAAGCTATCAGATAGATTATATAATGGTAAGACAGGGATTTAGGAACCAGGTTTTAAATTGTGAGACATTTCCAGGGGCAGATGTGGACTCTGACCACAATCTATTGGTTATGAACTGTAGATTAAAACTGAAGAAACTGCAAAAAGGTGGGAATTTAAGGAGATGGGACCTGGGTAAACTGAAAGAACCAGGGGTTGTACAGAGTTTCAGGGAGAGCATAAGGGAACAATTGACAGGAATGGGGGCAAGAAATACAGTAGAAGAAGATGGGTAGCTTTGAGGGATGAAGTAGTGAAGGCAGCAGAGGATCAAGTTGGTAAAAAGACAAGGGCTAGTAGAAACCCTTGGGTAACAGAAGAAATTGAATTTAATTGATGAAAGGAAAAAATATAAAAATGCAGTAAATGAAGCAGGCAAAAAGGAATACAAACGTCTCAAAAATGAGATCGACAGTATAACGACTCCTTTTCTTACTAGGCTAATTACTCTTTAGCTCTACAGGGCCATTATACTGAAATGTTTCCCCACACCACCTAGTATTGTCTTTCTATTTGTGTGAGTAACTGTATGTTCACTGTTGTGGGTAAATACATACAGCGTACACAGGGCGGTGTGTGAAACTGATGGCGATTACACGCTTCCGCTGTTGTAGAAATCTGCTCCAGATGCTGCAGATACCGTGTTGAGCTGAAAGTGGTAACCAAAATACGGAGAAATATTCTTCGGGGGTCTGTTGCATAGCAATCAGATTGCTTTCAGTTCTGAGAAATGTCCAGTTACTATTGTGGATTTGAATGATCCATGAAGTGACTTCTTTTCCGAAGAAAACATCGAACTATTTCACTAGAACTGAACGCTCCCGTCGGAACTGTTCTCAACTGGTGTTTATTAGTAAGTCACAATAGCAGTACATCGCTGGGTGTATAATAAGACGTACCTTCTTGAAATGAACAATATTTTATTGTTCTATTAACTGATTTCCTTCCATATGCACTTATATTTTACAATGTGAATCAAAACTCGCAATGGCGTCGATTTTTTTACATCACAAGAATGGCTCTCCTCTACTAAAAATTACTCTTAACCAGAACAAACAAAAACTATATCCTAAGAATAATTATGTGAGCGCTGTCCGCCACAGAGTAATAAACAATATCTTTGTCTCTCTCTCGCACTGTCACAGCAAGTTACGCTGCATGATACATCATAACAGGAAGTGCAAAATGGCTAAGCAGGGATGGCTAGAGGACAAATGTAAGGATGTAGAGGCTTATCTCATGAGGGGTAAGATAGATACTGCCTACAGGAAAATTAAAGAGACCTTTGGAGAAAAGAGAACCACTTGCATGAATATCAAGAGCTCAGATGGAACCCAGTTCTAAGCAAAGAAGGGAAAGCAGAAAGGTGGAAGGAGTATATAGAAGGTCTACACAGGGGTGATGTTCTCGAGGACAATATTACGGAAATGGAAGAGGAGGTAGATGAAGATGAAATGGGATATATGATACTGCGTGAAGAGTTTGACAGAGCACTGAAAGACCTAAGTCAAAACAAGACCCCGGGAGTAGACAACATTCCAGTAGAACTACTGACAGCCTTGGGAGAGACAGTCCTCACAAAACTCTACCATCTGGTGAGCAAGATGTATGAGACAGGCGAAATTCCCTCAGACTTCAAGAAGAATATAATAATTCCAATCCCAAAGAAAGCAGGTGTTGACAGATGTGAAAAATACCAAACTATCAGTTTAATGAGTCACAGCTGCAAAATACTAATGAGAATTCTTTACAGATGAATGGAAAAACTGGTAGAAGCCGACCTAGAGGAAGATCAGTTTGGATTCCATAGAAATGTTGGAACACGTGAGGCAATATCGACCCTACGACTTATCTTAGAAAATAGATTAAGGAAAGGCAAACCTACGTTTCTAGCATTTGTAGACTTAGAGAAAGCTTTTGACAATGTTGACTGGAATACTCTCTTTTAAATTCTGAAGGTGGCATGGGTAAAATACAGGAAGCGAAAGGCTATTTACAATTTGTACAGAAAGCAGATGGCAGTTATAAGAGTCGAGGAGTATGAAAGGGAAGCAGTGGTTGGGAAGGGAGTGAGACAAGATTGTAGCCTATCCTCAATGTTATTCAATCTGTATATTGAGCAAGCAATAAAGGAAACAAAAGAAAGTTCGGAGTAGGTATTAAAATCCATGGAGAAGAAATAAAAACTTTGAGGGTCGCCGATGACATTGTAATTCTGTCAGAGACAGCAAAGGACTTGGAAGAGCAGCTGAATGGAATGGACAGTGTCTTGAAAGGAGGGTATAAGATGAACATCAACAAAAGCAAAACGAGGATAATGGAATGTAGTCGAATTAAGTTAGGTGATGGTGAGGGAATTAGATAAGGAAATGAGACACTTAAAGTAGTAAAGGAGTTTTGCTGTTTGGGGAGCAAAATAACTGATGATGGTTAAAGTAGAGAGGATATAAAATGTAGAATGGCAATGGCAAGGAAAGTGTTTCTGAAGAAGAAAAATTTGTTAACATCGAGCATAGATTTAAATGCCAGGAAGTCATTTCTGACAGTATTTGTATGGAGTGTAGCCATGTATGGAAGTGAAACGTGGACGATAAATAGTTTAGACAAGAAGAGAATAGAAGCTTTCGAAATGTGGTGCTACAGAAGAATGCTGAAGATTAGATGGGTAGATCACATAACTAATGAGGAGGTATTGAATAGAATTGTGGAGAAGAGGAGCTTGTGGCACAACTTGACTAGAAGAAGGGATCGGTTGGTAGGACATGTTCTGAGGCATCACGGTATCACCAATTTAGTATTGGGGGGCTGCGTGGAGGGTAAAAATCATAAAAGGAGACCAAGAGATGAACACACTAAGCAAATTCAGAAGGATGTAGGCTGCAGTAGGTACTGGGAGATAAAGAAGCTTGCACAGGATAGAGTAGAATGGAGAGCTGTATCAAACCAGTCTCAGGACTGAAGACCACAACAACAACAACAACAACATGTTCTGTTGTTGGACTGAAAAGTGGTGTATGGCCACCCCCTATTGATGTTAGAGAGCCACCTCTAAGTTAATGACTGTAAATTGCCCATGTCTTGGGGAACAGATTAAGACATCATAATTGGGTTGTCTTGTTCTGGATTGGACTGCATTCTCATGCTACTGATATTACAAATTGGTTGTCCCAGTATCCAAGCTGTAGTAGTGAGCAGTTAGCATGGAGGCTCGCTAGTTTCTGTATAGTGTGGCAGTGGTAAAAATAGCACAGTAGTAATACCACACTTAGTGCGGACAATAAGGACAATAGAGTGTGTGTTAGCTACAGCGAAGGCAGATGATGGTGACACAATATGTCACAGGTACAGCAGTCCACACAGGCAAAACCACCGAGTAGCAGAAGCAGCATCACACATGTAATACCTCGAGATACAAACTGGGATAAGAAAAGAATCATTTGGAAGGGTGGGTCCACAATCCTTGAATCATTTGTCCTTTGAATGATATATATATATATATATATATATATATATATATATATATATATATATATATATATATATATATATATATATATATATATATATATATATATATATATATTCAATGCACATAATAGCACAAAATAAAATACAATAATCGCAAAGTATCTTTGAATATAAGAAGTTGTTAAATGAAAGTAAGCCTTTTTAAATTTTAACCACAGACTGACATGACTAAACTTTCAATTCTTGCTACCTCAAGGGATCGGTGTATATGACAAATGAAGAAATAAATCATAATAAAAATTCTCTTAAACAATAAGTACATAAGGATAATTCTTGCACAGTCTTCTTAAACAGTCACAGTTATTAAGTTAAGAACTGGTAATTTAGAATAAACACCCAAGCATGGAAGATCTGATAAATTTTCTTACATCCATAGAATGGATACAATGACACATTAAGCTCAAGAAAAGAATTAGTTATATTTTAAAATAGAAATCTAAGGAGACATCAGTCAGAATGGGAATTACATTAATTCTTCAGCACACCAAGTCTATACACAAATATTTGCGTAGTCAAAGGTACTACCTCAAAATTTAATTACAACATCGCTCACATATAGTTCTTTAAGCAGAATATTGAAGTTAGTACAACAGAGCCTTAAGAAGGGTAAGGCAAAACTTAACTTAAAGAAGTCAAACTGCCAATGTGAACAGTTTCACTATAGCAATAGCAGACACACCGCAAACGCAGCCAGGAGGCACATGCAGGGCACAACAGCAACAGGCCCTTGCAACCGCCAGCTTCCGAAATGTCACGCTTGCACTTCACGAGGATAAAGTGGTGCTGCTAACTAATAGTGCAAAGGTGGGACATAGGTTACAGTAATACAAATTACATGAACAATAATCACCATCTTAAGAGATCACAGCTGTAAGCCCAAAAAAATCCATCATAAAATAAGGTAGTAAATATTACTATCAAAAAACTTCCTGAAGTAAATAGATCTTAGATCACTGGAACTGGAGCATAAAAATATAATAGTTAACATCTCTCCAAACAAATTATGTAAACTTTACACTAAGCTTTCTTGAATCAAAGAGATAGAACAAATAAATGATTAAGCTTACCCCTTCAAGGGAATACTTAGTGACTAGGTGTTCCAAACAGTGTTTCCTTGAATCAGTCCTCAGGCTTCCCAACCATGTAGAACCTAGTTTGAAAACATGTGGCTTATGGCCTAGGTAATACACAGAAAGTAAAGGTCCCAGTAGTACACTTTATTGCTAGCAAAGGGATATTCAATAAGTTACACCCAAAATTTCCGCCAACGAAATAAAGCAAAGGTACAACACAGTTGCTACTAAGATTAATCATAATAAATTAAAATGTTCCAGTGACCCATAAGGCACCAACAACAGAGGCACAGATATCAGAGTGCAAGCAATACTGATTACAAAATTTTCCAGTAATAGTCTTTGCATATGTGGAAACAATGAGGGCAAAACTGCAAGAGTCCAGGTTTGCACCATGTTAATAAACCGGGCAGTGAAAATCCACTGAAGTCCATGGGAGGACACTGTCAATACAGCAACATGATTGCCACTACAAAAAGGAGTAACATGTCAATCTCGGCAGCAACAGAACTGAAAGCTGAAAGCATCACTGCGCATGCAAATCCACATGTGATACCCTTCCGCTAATGCCCGTTCTCACCTCACAACCCACTGCCAGCCTATTTCAAACTCTATGAGCAGTAATCTGCAAAAACTGCAAGCTAAATTCATGCTTCCTATTGGGGCACCAGTGAAAGAAGACTGGAGCTGACACAGCTCAAAGCAGGCAGCATCGCATTGGCACCAAACTGCAGAGGCCACCTTCGCACAGCATCACACACGATCAACATTGCATCAGTGGCTTTGCACAGTGTCACACAAGGCAAATGGCAGTCTTCATTGCAGGCAATATTGTATCAGCAGTGGATGAAATGCAGAGCAGCAGAGGTTGCATATGTTGGCAGGGACAGTCCGTGGCTCCATTGTAATTTTTTTTTTTTTGTAGCCAGCCATGGCCAATAAAATTAATAATTTGCAAAGTGATGGTGGGTCAGAGGGTGCAGGGAGTGATATTAGTAACAATAGTGTGCCTGAGAGAAGGGAAGAAATGGACTGGGTGGCAGAAAATGATCTGAATGTGTTTTTTGAAACATTGAGTAAGAAACTAGGAAAAATAAAACAATGGAAAATCCAGGATGGAATGTAACAATATTATGAAAAGGATAGTTGCTATTTGCCATATAGCGGAGATGCTGAGTCGCAGATAGGCACAACAGAAAGACTCTGACAATTATAGCTTTCGTACATTAAGACCTTCCTTCGTAACCGTAGACACACACACACACACACACACACACACACACACACACACACACACACACACACACACACAAATACAACTCACAAACACGACTGCAGTCTTAGGCAACTGTAACCACAGTTGGTTTCAATTGCCTGAGACTGCATTCATGCATGTGAGTTGTGCTTGCACGCGCTCGTGCAAGTGCCCACGCGCGCGCGTGTGTGTGTGTGTGTGTGTGTGTGTGTGTGTGTGTGTGTGTGTGTGTGTGTGTGTTGTTGACAAAGGCCTTAATGGGCAAAATCTATAGCTGTGAGAGTCTTTTTGTTGTGCCTACCTGTAACTCAGCGTCTCTGCTGTATGGTGAGTAGCAACTATCCTTTTCATAATATAGTTAAATTAGGAAAAATAGATTTACAAATGGACAGCATAAAATCTGAGATAGTTGGAGATATACATTAAAAAATGGAAAGCAAAACTGGGAGTATAAAAACTGAAATGGAATATAGATTCAAAATTGGAGGAAATGGAATCAATGCTTGGTAATAAATTCAGAGAGTGGAAAATTTGATCAGCTAGACAGTAAATTCACTGAGATTACAAATAAAGTTGAAAATATAGTTAAACCAGTCAAGGGAGTTAATCTCAGAATTGATATGGTGGAAAAGTGATTGATAGACAAAGTGTAAACTGTAGAAGATCATGTTATGAAACAAATTGAGGCACAAGAAAATAAGTCTATAAATTATGAAATACAAACAAATGCAGAGTTTAAACCAACAAATGTAGGCAATGCTGATTGTTACAAAAAGTATAGGTGAAAATGTGGAAGGGGAAGTTAGCAAAATAGAGAAGCAGAGACATGTACTGAAGGAATCAATAAGTATTATAGTAGTTGTGGATGGGGCATCCCATGGGGAGAGGATTGTGTGCAAAACCATTCAGTGGAGATGGTAAGTACCATGCAGTGGACTTCCTGGCTGCATGTAAAGATAATTTGGTTGCTGGCATGAGTGATATGGCTAAAACTAAATTTGTAAAGAGGCAATTAGAAGGGGAAGTAATCAGCATGCAGAACAATTTGTCGATTTTTTTTTTTTTTTTTGTAATGTTGTTCTTAAATAAAACTAAACAAGTAAGGTTAGAAAATGAGTTTTTGAATGGGCCAGGATGTAAGAGTGGTAAAGAGATCATTGAGGGAATTTTGTGCAAGACAATTAAATAAATTAATACATTTGCATAGGCCATTAGGGGTGCTTACAGAAACCTCTACATTGAAGAGGAGACTTCCAGAATCACTGCAGTGGGAAGTCATCCATAGCCCTACTGATTCTCTGGAAGAGTTTCTCAATTTCATAGAAAACATGGGTAGTACTCAGTGTCACAGATCAAAATTTGTTGAGCAGAGGGATAGTTAAAGAAATCATGACAGAGGTAATTATAATAATAATTTCAATGGCAGTCAGGAAGGGGGGTGGGAGCAATGATAGGAGTCGACATAATAATCACAGTTAGGATTGGAGAGATAGACAGCAGGGAGATAATAGGAATTATAATAAAAGAAGGGAGAATTTTGAACAGAGGAGAGGGGAATAAAGGCAAGGGCTAAGACATGAGAGTGCACACAGTGCAGGGTTTCAGGGCAGACCGTCGAAAACTGATGGGAGCCTCGCTTGAAGTCCAAATGGAGGCTAATGAATATGCAAAGAATAGAACCAGACAAGGTTACAATAGGGCTGAGAACTGTAATGAGAAACAAACAAGAGAGATTGCTACATTCAGCATGGATGCAATAACAGGTAATGAAAATATGTGGAAAGGGTTCAGTAACTGCAGTAGTTGGAACAGGAGGAACAATATTAATAATACTTTCAGTATGAATAAATATAACAGTGACAAGTGTAGCTATTATGTAGGGAAAATGTTTGCCAGGAATAAAATGGCTGAACTGGGAGATAATAGAGAAAATAGAGTGGGTATCTTCAATGAAGATACAGAAAATTTTGAAACTGAGGCAGTTGTTCTGCCAGAAGTAAAAATGTGTTGCTGTGGAATTAGGGGCAAAGCATACAACAATGAAATTATTGGTAATCAGGTTATGTACATGGACACGGAGATGAGTGACAAGGGAAGTTCTTCGGATAATAATGTATGTGAGCTTGCTCAAAGTGAAATATGTTCTGTTAGTGTCAATACTGATATTGCGCCTATACCAGTGGGTGCATGTGGTGAAGCAGAAGACAATATGTATGAAAATACTGTGACTGTACCAGAGGGTGCACCTGATAATGTTGTGTGTGTTAATGAGGAATTAGTCAGTGAAGCTGAGGTTGATTGCAGTAATGAAATTTTGAGTTTTGTCCTGAGTAAGAAGTTGAAACAAAGATTTTTATGGAGGGTAATCAGATGTTTGTGAATAATATTATTGGTAGTAATTGGTTGGGAAAGAGGAAGCTGAGTATGCTATTAATGGCTGGGTATCTTATGGTAAGTTACATAAAATATTAATTCCTGAGGAATGGGATAATTTAAAATTTAAAGTGGCAAGGAAAATTGAAGATTTATAGGGTGAACAGTGTGCAGTCCTAAAGCATTGATTGCACACTGGCCAGCACAGCACAGCAAAACTGGCACCAAGAAGGTGCTAACCCATATGCCATTCGAAAGAGTGAGCAGTGCCACACCTCCAGGAAGACAGAGTTCAGTGCCCCCTGTCAATGCGGACTTATGCAGCCGCCCATCGCTGGTCACAGGAGTTTGGTTGCAAACTTTGAGAGCAACAGAACTGAGTAATAGGTAGACGATACTTAGACTGCATTCTGTGAGTAGTAATAGTGTGCAAAAGTAAATGCACGTGGGAAGCACAGAAGGCACATTAAGCCACTTCATGACATGAAATTATGTTTCTTTCTGTTTTAGAAATAAAGTGTTCTATTGATCTGCAAGTGTTATGTACAGATCATTTTGGATCCCTGCCAGTGGCCATCACAACTTCTCTCCTTCCTTTTTTAGTGCCAGTGCTGACTCCCACAGTGTGCAACACAACATCTGGTGCCGCAGATACAGAACCCACGCTGCCTTCACTCTTCACCACTCCATCACAGCATGTCACTACTACTTCTCTCTTTTCTTTCAGAGGAACTTGCTACTAACTGTGTTGTTTCTTGCAGACTGGCTGCAACACTTCCTCTATTTATGTATTTTCATTGCTTACAATTAATTTGTTGCAGAACTCCTCTCATTAAAATGGCCTCTAACCCACCTCCTACAACATATGTACCTAAGCATCTGGTTGCTGCCGACTTTGATCTTATGCAATTTATTCAGTTTCATTTATTCAGTTTCATAACCAAAAAACATTGCAGTTGATGAAGGCACTCCAGCAACTCATTAATTCACAAACCGCTGCTGCATCGACTTGCCACAACAGTGAGCCACATCCACAGCACTGCCTCCATGCATCCTGAGCTCTGAGTGAAGAACAAGAGGAGTGGAACAAGTGGCATGCTCAGTTTGACACTCATTGTAATACAAATCGTGTGAAAGGTACGGTGAAACTTTCTTTTTTCTTGTCAATGGCCAGCACAGGAGTTTACCACCCTGCTCGGAAGTTATTCCCAACTAGTAGGCCAGAGTTCAGATTCAGATTCTTTATTCACCATTGACCACCTGAGGTGGAATAGGCAATTTACATGGATATCATATAACATTTTCCTTGAATAGTACCTTAAAGCTAAATTAGCATTGCAAATAGTGCCCATAGATGATAACACACACCATAACATATGATAAATAAGGGTAGAAGGATGGATCCTCAAAATTAGAGACCAATATCTATAACATCGGTTTGTTTCAGGATTCTCGAACATATTCTCAGTTCGAATGTAATGAATTTCCTTGAGACAGAGAAGTTGCTGTCCATGCATCAGCACGGCTTTAGAAAGCATTGCTCCTGCAAAATGCAACATGCCCTTTTTTCACGTGATATCTTGTGAACCATAGATGAAGGTTATCAGACGGATGCCATATTCCTTGACTTCCGGAAAGCGCTTGACTCAGTGCCCCACTGCAGACTCCTAACTAAGGTATGAGCATATGGGATTGGTTCCCAAATATGTGAGTGGCTTGAAGACTTCTTAAGTAATAGAACCCAGTACATTGTCCTCGATAGTGAGTGTTCATCGGAGGTGAGTGTATCATCTGGTGTGCTGCACGGAAGTGTGGTAGGTCCGCTGTTGTTTTCTATCTACATAAATGATCTTATGGATAGGATGGATAGCAATGTGTGGCTGTTTGCTGATGGTGCTGTGCTGTATGGAAAGGTGCCACCGTTGAGTGACTGTAAGAGGATACAAGATGACTTGGATAGGATTTGTGATTGGTGTAAAGAATGGCAGCTAACTCTAAATATAGATAAATGTAAATTAATGCAGATGAGTAGGAAAAAGAATCCCGTAATGTTTGAATACTCCATTAGTACTGTAGAGCTTGACACAGTCACGTCAATTAAATATTTGGGCGTAACATTGCAGAGCGATATGAAGTGGGACAAGCATGTAATGGCAGTTGTGGGGAAGGTGGATAATCGTCTTTGGTTCATTGGTAGAATTTTGGGAAGATGTGGTTCATCTGTAAAGGAGACTGCTTATAAAACACTAATACAACCTATTCTTGAGTACTGCTTGAGTGTTTGGGATCCCTATCAGGTCGGATTGAGGGAGGACATAGAAGCAATTCAGAGGCAGGCTGCTAGATTTGTTACTGGTAGGTTTGATCATCACGCGATTCAGGAACTCAGGTGGTAGTCTCTGGAGGAAAGGAGGCGGTCTTTTCATGAATCGCTACTGAGGAAATTTAGAGAACCAGCATTTGAGGTCGACTGCAGTAAAATTTTACTGCCGCCAACTTATATTTCACAGAAAGACCACAAAGATAAGATAAGAGAGATTAGGGCTCGTACAGAGGCATATAGGCAGTCATTTTTCCCTCGTTCTGTTTGGCAATGGAATAGGGAGAGAAGATGTTAGTTGTGGTACGAGGTACCCTCTGCCATGCACCATATGGTGGTGTAGATGTAGATACATTCAGTGACATCACATAATGAAATCCTTAAAAATTAATGTCAATTTATTTTATATTCATAAATTCTGTTATATTGTAAAAAGGATTGGTTAGTAACCAGTTTAGTAGCTTGCTCCTGAAGCTACTTATGTGAGCCGACCAAGAAGAAAATGGAAGTTTATTAAATATTTTTAGACTATTGATTAGATGGGATTTCCCTGTTCTTGTCAGCCTATGCCTAGGTATGTCTAATTTTGTTTTGCCTCTGGTATTATGGTGGTGTATGTTTTCCCTCATTTCGAAATCTGCTATATTGTTTTTTGCATACAGTGCTGAGGCATATATATAAAGATTAATAACTGTTAATATTTTCAGCCGAATTTAGAAGGGCCGGCAGTGCTCCGATCTACCAGAATTGCTCATTGTCCGTATCACTTTCTTCTGAATTTTTAGAACTTCAGTGATGTGAAGAGAGTGTCCCCATATCAGCAGTCCACACTCTATATGTGACTGAAAGAGTCCAAAATAAATAACTCTTAAATATTCTTTTGTCACCAGGCTTTTCAGTTTCCACATTAAATACATAACTCGAGACAATTTTGTGCAGGTATGGTTGATGTGTGTAGACTTAGAGTCTACATGAATTCCTAGAATTGCTAGTTTCTGAAGATCTAGTTTCCACCCTCACTATTATCAGGATCAAGTACAGGCTGCTGCAGCTTGTTACAAGTTCTTTTGATTGTGGAAAAACCCAGAACAACCATATTGTCAGTGGGTCACTGAACTTCAGGGTGTCACGCAACAGTGTCATTTTCAATGTAACTATGGACAGTACTACAGTGATGCAATGATTCATGATGCAGTTATGTGCCATGTGCCAGACAGTAGGACTCATGGAGAAATTCACAAACTTTCTGATCCCAGTTTGAAACAAGTATTACAGATTATTGAACATTAGGACCCATGTGATAGTTCCATGGAAAACTTTGAGATTGCTCCCATCTGGAGTATAGCGCAAAGTGGCAAACAGGTGTGGCCTTGTGATTGACCACCACATGCAAACAGGCCTTGCATTGTGCACCGAGTAAACAAGTGTCAACATCTGTGTCTGCTGTGAAATCGTGTCTCTGCTGCTTTTCCATGCATCAACAACAAAATGCCCTTTGCGGAATGTGACTTGCTTTACTTGTGGCAAGCCAGGTCATATATAGTCTGTGCATTTGCAACAGAAAAAGAAGTCTACCCACATTCATTCTCAGAAGTGCGGAGCACCTTCTCACTCAGTGAATGTAGTTTTTTCTAAACTGGCTTCTGGTACTGGTAATGACCAAATTCACACCATGCCTTCACCCTGCCCAAGTGCTGTGCAATGGCACTGAAACTGTTTCTGACTTTAGTCACTGCCTGATGCTGCATGCAGCTTCAGTTAGACATCAGCACTTCCGTTACATTGCTTAATTGTGCCATTTTGAACGGTTTGGCTCAACGCAACTGACAAAATCTTGCACTCAACTTACTATATATAATGGTCAGGACATTCCAGTGTTTGGTACATGTAGTATGCCTGCCACATTTCAGTCTCTTAAGAGAACAGTGGCATATACTATTTTGCATTCATGTGGCTGCAAAAATATTTTTGGGTTAAATTGATTGTGGTCTTAATATTCAGGACAATGTACTTTCTGTTTCTGCTTTCAACCAAAAAGACAGTGTTACTCAATTGATTTGAGAGCTTCCTGATTTATTTTTTAAAGGCCTTGGCAGAGCAAATAATTTTGTGGTGCACATTACAATAAAGGATGATGTGGAACTCAAGTTTTTCAGGTACATTCCATGCCTCATGCACATAGAGAAAAAGTTGCAACTGAGCTATAGAATGACAAGACAGTGGTTTTATTGCTCCTATCCAGTCTAGTCAATGGGCTTCTCCTTTAGCAATCTTCTGGAAGACTTTGTCTTTGTGTTGACTTTAAATCCACTGTGAATCCACAAACAATAATTGATACTTATCCATTCCCTCATCCTGATGAATTAATGGCCAGGCTTGGTGCGGGCCACAGTTTTTTTTTTTTTTTTTTTTTAAATTGACTTACGTAATGTGTACTTGTAAATTTTGCAAGATGAGTAGTCTCAGAAAGTGTTTGTGGCCAACACACCTTTAGGTTTGAATAAATTTTTGTGCTTACCCTTTGGCAGCACTTCTGTGCCTGCCATATTCCAATGCTGCTTAGAACAGCTTACTGCAAAAGTCTCATTCCATTCAAATTACTTGGATGATATTGTAGTGTCAGGAAATACACCAGAGGAACATGTCAATAACTTTCCTATGCTTTTTCAGTTACTTTCAGCTGCAGGTTTCAAGTGACACCTGCACGAATGTGGCTTTTTTCAGACTGAAATTCAGTACTTGGGCCATGTTCTTAATAGACGTGGTGTTCATCCCCTTCACTCATATTTGCTGGCCATCCAGGGCCTCCGTGCCCCTGGAACATGACAAAACTGCAGTCAGTTCTTGGGAAGATGACATTTTATATCCAGTTCATACCCAACACAGCCCAGATTTCGGCTCCATGGTGTCATCTGTGCCAGAAAGATGTGCCTTTTGTTTGTTTGTTTGGACCAAAGAGTGTCAGTATAGCAACGCTTCTTGAAAAAAAGTAGTGTAAATCAACTTATCAATATGTAACTACAGTGGAAACACTGTATGTGCTCATAGAATTGTAATTACCATTATCTCTGTATTGTAGTATATAAGAAAAAGGTTTCTTTGTTTCATGCTCTTGTCTTCTTCTTTGTCTTCTGTGTCTGTTTGGTTCTGATGTCCTATCCGACGGTCGCATATAGACTGTAAATAATTATTTCAATTATATGTAGTGTCATGATAATTTTTGTTAAATGTATATGCAAATGGCTTGGTAGTATGTGTTTTTTGTTAGTAGCAAAAAGTACCTTCTCTGACCCATAATTATCATTTACGGAATAATTAAATGTTGCCCTGGCCATTTTGTGTAAGTCCATTGTTGCAGTGACACCACTGGTGTTAAAAATGATAAAACTATTTTAAACAAATACTAACAAAGAGATAGAGGGGCTGGCCAGTACTTACCTCAGCGCAGTACAGCCGATAGATACACATAAAACAGAACTGAAAATTTACATTCCTAGCTTTCGGAACTTTGTTCCTTCATCCGGGAGGGGAGAGGGGAAAAAAGGGAAGAAGGGAAAGTGGATTCAGTTACTCACAACCCAGGTTATGAAGCAACAGGGAAAGGTAAACAGGGAGGGTAGCAAGGATGGAGGCATGGTTGTCAGAGGGAAGCCAAAGATATTCTACTGTAAGTACTGTGCCAGCTTCAAACCAAAGAGGATGCATACAGAAGTAAAGAGGTATATAGTATAAAGATAAACACAACTATGTGGGATGAAAAGATGCGTGAATGGCTAAAGAGGAAAGGGAAAGAGGAGAAGACTGAAGAGTGAATGGGAGTGAGGTTGGTTAACGTAGGTTCAGTCCAGGGGGATGGTGGGATGAAAGGATGTGTTGGAGTGCAAGTTCCCATCTGCGCAGTTCAGAGGGACTGGTGTTGGATGGGAGAAGCCAAATGGCACATACGGTGTAGCAGGTTCCTAGGTCCCTAGAATTATGCTGGAGGGCATGCTCCGCTACTGGGTATTGGGCATCTCCTAGGCGGACAGTTCGTCTGTGTCCGTTCATGCGCTCAGCCAGTTTGGTTGTTGTCATGCCGATGTAAAAGGCTGTGCAGTGCAGGCATGTCAGTTGATAAATGACATGTGTAATTTCACACGTAGCCCTGCCTTGAATTGTGTATGTTTTACCAGTAGCGGGGCTGGAGTGGGTGGTTGTGGGGGGATGCATGGGGCAGGTTTTGCAGCGGGGTCGGTTACAGGGGTAGGAACCGCTGGGTAGAGAAGGTAGTCTGGGAATATTGTAGGGTTTAACAAGGATGTTACGGAGGTTAGGGGGGCGACGAAAGGCAACTCTGGGTGCTGTGGGGAGAATTTTGTTAAGGGATGATCTCATTTCAGGGGTTGGCTTGAGAAAGTCATATCCCTGGCGGAGTAATTTGTTGATGTTTTTGAGGCCAGGATAATATTGGGTGACAAGGGGGATGCTTCTGTGTGGTCTGGGGGTAGGAACATTGTTGTTGGATGGGGAGGAATGTATTGCTCGGGAAATCTGTTTGTGGACAAGGTCTGCAGGATAGTTGCGGGAGAGGAAAGCACTGGTCAGGTTATTGGTGTAGTTGTTGAGGCATTCGTCACTGGAGCAGATACGTTTGCCACGAATACCTAGGCTGTAGGGAAGGGAGCGTTTGATGTGGAAAGGATGGCAGCTATCAAAGTGAAGGTACTGTTGCTTGTTTGTGGGTTTGATATGGACAGAGGTGTGGATGTGAGCTTCAACAAGATGAAGGTCAACATCCAGGAAGGTGGCTTGGGTTTTGGAGAAGGATCAGGTGAAATTCAGATTCGAAAAGGAGTTGAGGTTATGGAGGAAATTAAGGAGTGTTTCTTCACCATGAGTCCAGACCACAAAGATGTCATCTATAAACCTATACCAGGCCAGGGGAAGCAGCTGTTGGGTCTTCAGGAAAGCCTCCTCCATGCGGCCCATGAAGAGGTTGGCATAGGAGGGAGCCATCCTGGTTCCCATGGCCGTTCCCCTGATTTGTTTGTAGGTCTGGCCTTCAAAAGTGAAGTAATTATGGGTGAGGATGAAGTTGGTAAGTGTGATAAGGAACGAGGTTTTTGGAAGATCTTCGGGTGGGCGTTGGGAAAGGTAGTGCTCAAGGGCAGAGAGACCATGGGTATGTGGGATGTTTGTGTAAAGGGATGTAGCATCTATGGTGACAAGAAAGGTTTCAGGTGGGAGAGGAGTGGGAATGGATTTGAGGCGTTCTCGGAAGTGGTTTGTGTCTTTGATGTAGGATGGGAGTCTGCGGGTGATAGGTTGTAGGTGCTGGTCTACCAGAGCTGAGATACGTTTGGTTGGGGATTTGAAGCCTGCTACAATGGGACGGCCAGGATGGTTCTCTTTGTGGATTTTGGGTAATAGGTAGAAGGTAGGGGTACGTGGCTCAGGTGGAGTGAGTAAGTCTATGGAAGCCGTTGTGAGGCCTTGTGAGGGACCTTGGATTTTTAGGATTTTTTGCAGCTCAGTCTGGATGGAGGGAATGGGATCCTGGGTAACAGCTTTGTAGGTTGAGGTGTCAGAGAGTTGACGCAGTCCTTCTGCCACATACTCCACACGGTCAAGTACGACAGTAGTGGAGCCTTTATCCGCCGGGAGGATGACAATAGAGTGGTCTATTTTCAGCTCCTTAATGGCACGGGATTCAGCTGGGGTGATGTTGGGGGTTGTCGGGATGTTCTTCAAGAAGGACTGGGAGGCAACACTGGATGTGAGGAATTCCTGAAATGTCTGCAAGGAATGGTTTTGGGGGAGGGGAGGAGGATCCCTTTGAGAAGGCAGTTGGAACTGTTCTAGACAGGGTTCAACACTGGGTCTAGTACTTGGGGGCTGTGTTTGGGTAGTGAAGTGATATTTCCAGTTGAGGTTCCGGCTGAATGAGAGGAGATCTTTAACCAGGGCAGTGTGGTTGAATTTAGGTGTGGGGCTAAAGGTTAAGCCTTTTGATAGAACAGATGTCTCTGGAGGAGAGAGGGATCTGGATGAGAGGTTTAGGACTGAATTGGGACTGGTGATATGTGGCATTTGACTGTGGTTATAGTTGAGATTTGGTCTGTGTGGGGTATGTGCTGGGATGGGGAGATTGAGTAGGGCGGCTAGAATAGGTTTGTTGGCTATGAGGGGGGTTTGTTGAAGGTTCTGTTGTGGTTGGTGTTTGTGAGGGATAGGGAGAGGGACCCCACTTCTTAGGTGTTGCACTAGCACTGTGGATAGTTTTTTCAGGTGGTGTGTGGCATGGAACTCAAGTTTGCAGCTGGCTTCTAGGATGATGTTCCTCAGTGCGTTCTCCAAGCATACCCATGGTCTCTCTGCCCTTGAGCACTACCTTTCCCAACGCCCACCCGAAGATCTTCCAAAAACCTCGTTCCTTATCACACTTACCAACTTCATCCTCACCCATAATTACTTCACTTTTGAAGGCCAGACCTACAAACAAATCAGGGGAACGGCCATGGGAACCAGGATGGCTCCCTCCTATGCCAACCTCTTCATGGGCCGCATGGAGGAGGCTTTCCTGAAGACCCAACAGCTGCTTCCCCTGGCCTGGTATAGGTTTATAGATGACATCTTTGTGGTCTGGACTCATGGTGAAGAAACACTCCTTAATTTCCTCCATAACCTCAACTCCTCTTCGAATCTGAATTTCACCTGGTCCTTCTCCAAAACCCAAGCCACTTTCCTGGATTTTGACCTCATCTTGTTGAAGCTCACATCCACACCTCTGTCCATATCAAACCCACAAACAAGCAACAGTACCTTCACTTTGATAGCTGCCATCCTTTCCACATCAAACGCTCCCTTCCCTACAGCCTAGGTATTCGTGGCAAACGTATCTGCTCCAGTGACGAATGCCTCAACAACTACACCAATAACCTGACCAGTGCTTTCCTCTCCCGCAACTATCCTGCAGACCTTGTCCACAAACAGATTTCCCGAGCAATACATTCCTCCCCATCCAACAACAATGTTCCTACCCCCAGACCACACAGAAGCATCCCCCTTGTCACCCAATATTATCCTGGCCTCGAAGACATCAACAAATTACTCCGCCAGGGATATGACTTTCTCAAGTCAACCCCTGAAATGAGATCATCCCTTAACAAAATTCTCCCCACAGCACCCAGAGTTGCCTTTCGTCGCCCCCCTAACCTCCGTAACATCCTTGTTAAACCCTGCAATATTCCCAGACTACCTTCTCTACCCAGCGGTTCCTACCCCTGTAACCGACCCCGCTGCAAAACCTGCCCCATGCATCCCCCCACAACCACCTACTCCAGCCCCGCTACTGGTAAAACATACACAATTCAAGGCAGGGCTACGTGTGAAACTACACATGTCATTTATCAACTGACATGCCTGCACTGCACAGCCTTTTACATCGGCATGACAACAACCAAACTGGCTGAGCGCATGAACGGACACAGACGAACTGTCCGCCTAGGAGATGCCCAATACCCAGTAGCGGAGCATGCCCTCCAGCATAATTCTAGGGACCTAGGAACCTGCTACACCGTATGAGCCATTTTGCTCCTCCCACCCAACACCAGTCCCTCTGAACTGCGCAGATGGGAACTTGCACTCCAACACATCCTTTCATCCCGCCATCCCCCTGGACTGAACCTACGTTAAACAACCTCACTCCCATTCACTCTTCAGTCTTCTCCTCTTTCCCTTTCCTCTTTAGCCATTCACGCATCTTTTCATCCCACATAGTTGTGTTTATCTTTATACTATATACCTCTTCACTTCTGTATGCATCCTCTTTGGTTTGAAGCTGCCACAGTACTTACAGTAGAATATCTTTGGCTTCCCTCTGACAACCATGCCTCCATCCTTGCTACCCTCCCTGTTTACCTTTCCCTGTTGCTTCATAACCTGGGTTGTGAGTAACTGAATCCACTTTCCCTTCTTCCCTTTTTTCCCCTCTCTCCTCCCTGATGAAGGAACGAAGTTCCGAAAGCTAGGAATGTAAATTTTCAGTTCTGTTTTATGTGTATCTATCGGCTGTACTGAGCTGAGGTAAGTACTGGCCAGCCCCTCTATCTCTTTGTTAGTATTTGTTTCACATCTTATATGAGATTTTCCATTAATCATTTAAAACTATTTTAATAATCATATAACTGCAAAACGTAATAAAGACAATAATGTAAATTAATCCAGAACGACATCTTGTAATATTTTTCATTTCTTTTTGTAGGCCAGAGATACAGTTTTATTAAAAACAATTATTTCAATTGTATACCCCGCCATTGCACATAGGCAACTATACTGGAGCATCAAGCCTCACAGAGAAAAATAAATAATTAATTGAGTATTATATTTAATTTCCTTATCGCATAACATTAAAGAAAGATTTTTTTTATCCATCGTGAGTAAGACGGATGTCTTCACGTTGGAATACGTATGATGTTTCTGTTGATAGTGCCCTGAGAAAATTTAGCCGTGGCCTTTAACGGACATAAAATAGATTTTTTAACAAAACATTTCATTCCAAATTTAACAAGATATTTTATTTCATTCACTTTTTCAAAAAGTTACGTGATATTAGGATGCATTACAGACACTTAAAAATGCCCTGTTGAGTGAAAATGCCTTGTTCATTTCAATACCACTAAGCCTGTGGTTTTGGCAATGAATGCTTCTGTGTATGGGATTGACTCTGTGGTCATAGATATGGGTAACAGGACAGGTCAATTGCTTTTGCTTTCAAGTTATCAACTGCAACTCAATGTAACTATCCCAAAATTTTCCATTATCTATGGTGTGACAAAGTTTCACCATTATCTGTTTGGTCAGAAGCTTTACCTACTGACGAACCATAAGCCACTTCAGCCTTTGTTTCATCTGTAAAAACCTGTTCTGCCACACATGGCCCATAAGCTGCAATGTTGGGCTTTATTAAGTACGAAATATTGTACCTGCCCTCACTGAAGCATGCAAATGCTGATGCTCCTTCTCACCTTCCTACAACTACATCTACATCTACATTTATACTCCGCAAGCCACCCAACGGTGTGTGGCGGAGGGCACTTTACATGCCACTGTCATTACCTCCCTTTCCTGTTCCAAGCGCGTATGGTTCGTGGGAAGAACGACTGTCTGAAAGCCTCCGTGCGTGCTCTAATCTCTCTAATTTTACATTCGTGATCTCCTCGGGAGGTATAAGTAGGGGGAAGCAATATATTCGATACCTCATCCAGAAACGCACCCTCTCGAAACCTGGCGAGCAAGCTACACCGCGATGCAGAGCGCCTCTCTTGCAGAGTCTGCCACTTGAGTTTATTAAACATCTCCGTAACGCTATCACGGTTACCAAATAACCCTGTGACGAAACGCGCTGCTCTTCTTTGGATCTTCTCTATCTCCTCCGTCAGACCGATCTGGTATGGATCCCACACTGATGAGCAATACTCAAGTATAGGTCGAACGAGTGTTTTGTAAGCCACCTCCTTTGTTGATGGACTACATTTTCTAAGCACTCTCCCAATGAATCTCAACCTGGTACCCGCCTTACCAACAATTAATTTTATATGATCATTCCACTTCAAATCGTTCCGCACGCATACTCCCAGATATTTTACAGAAGTAACTGCTACCAGTGTTTGTTCCGCTATCATATAATCATACAATAAAGGATCCTTCTTTCTATGTATTCGCAATACATTACATTTGTCTATGTTAAGGGTCAGTTGCCACTCCCTACACCAAGTGCCTATCCGCTGCAGATCTTCCTGCATTTCGCTACAATTTTCTAATGCTGCAACTTCTCTATATACTACAGCATCATCCGCGAAAAGCCGCATGGAACTTCCGACACTATCTACTATCTACTGTTTGTCTTGTTTCTAAATTTGATACTACTGCCACATCTTGGTGTCAGATCACTGTGCAGAACACTGAACTTTTGCAGACTTTTCCACTGCACTATAGGAAAGTTGCTCAGACCACAGAAGCAGACCCTGACTTGAACTTTTTGTTGCACTTCATCTGTACTGCTTGGTCTCATTTAGTGGAAAACATTCAGAATTCTTTTGTGCACAGATATTTGGTTTGCCTCTCCATCCAGCACAGCACGATTTTATTGCAAAATGACTCTGGACAATCACGTGTGCTTATTCCTAATGTATCACAAAAAGATGTGTTGCAATTGCTCCACCAAGGACATTGTGGAATTGTACACACAAAACAGTTAGCATGTCAGCACTCTATGTGGCAGGGCATGGATGCCCACTGAACAGATGATATAACATTGCAAATGTTTTCAACTTGGCCAAAGTCTCAGTCACCATGGCACCGACTGCATAGTGACTTTCCTGGTCCCTCTTGGAACACTTGTTGGCTTATTGTTGTTGACACCTTTAGAAAATACCCATTTGCAATGCCCTTGAACTTGACTATGTTGCGTAGTACCATTCAGGCTCTGTCATCTATTTTTTGTTTGGAAGGTTTGCCTGTAGTGTTGGTTGCAGACAGCAGACCACAGTTTACAGCTCGTGACTGAAGAGTTTTGTACAGCCAATAGTATCACTCTGCTCTGCTCTGTTTCATCTTCAGTTGAATGGAGAAGCTGAATGATTTGTATATACATTCAAGTAATGAACAAACTACGTGCCTCCCACATGTGGGAGCAAGTGCTGCTGCTCCTCCCCACAACGTACCACTCAGCTCCACAATGGTTCATTGCCAGCAGATCTTCTACACAGCCAGCGCCACTGCACCCTGCTCCAGTTGCTGCACCCACTGCAGCGCACGACGCCTCCAGTGCTCCACAAGTATCACTTTGTGCCTGATGATTCTATCCTTTTCAGCATTTTTGGCTGCACCAGGTGCTGTGAGAGAGCACCCGTTCTTTGAAATTTGGGTGCTTGTTGATTGCGAGATTTTTCCGCACATTTTCTGTCCCAAAGTTCACATCCGACTGGGATCTCACGGCTGCCACATACGGCCCCGGGTGCCTCTTTGGCACTGCCTGTGGAACTGATGGAGCTGGACCCATCACCTATGCCACCACAGCAGCTCACCTTCCCAGTACTCACCCCAGACCAGGCCGTAGACCAGGCACTGTCATAGTCATTGTCACCCCCACCATTGTCATTGTCACTCTCTCCGTTTTTCGTTGGACCGGCTCAGGAAGAGGGTGGGCACCTTTCGGGGGCTTACCTGACTGACGGTCCCCGCAGAGCACAGGACGGATGTCGAGGTGTGGCCAGGGCTCAGCATTGGTCCAGTTACGGCTCACAGCTCCTCACACCACCCAGCTTCCTGCCTCCCCCTGTTGTCACAACAACCTACGCAACAATGGTCCAGCATTTTTGGGGAGGGAAGAGGATTGTGCAGTCATAAACCATCGACAGCATACAGACCGGCATAGTGCCACAAAACACCATTGGGAAAGTGCTGACCTGAGTGCCATTGAAAAGAGCAGGCAGTGCCACACCTCCAGAAAAACAGGAGTTCAGCACCTTCTGTCAACATTGATTTAACCAGCCACCAGTTGCTGGCCGGGGTGAGTTTGGTCACAGACTTCAAGAGTATCAGTACTGAGTAATAGGAAGACAGTATTTAGTCTACTTTCTGCGAGTAGTAATAGTGTGTAGAAGTAATTGCATGTGTAGGGTACAGGAAGCACATCAGGCCACATCACAACAAGAAGTTATGTTTCTTTCCATTTTAGAAATAAAGTGTTCTATTACTCTGCAAATGTTATGTACAGTCCATTTTGTATTCCTGCCACACTGGCCATCACAACTTCTCTCCTCCCTTGTTTGCGTTGGTGCTGACTCCCACAGTAGCCCACACAACAAACACGATGTAAGGGAAGTGGTTAAGGAATTGTTTAAGGAAGATGCAGATGTAGAATATGGGGATATGTGTAAGAATATTTATATAATGGATAGGGAGAATAGGGAAGACATTGAAGCAGATCTGTCAGAAGAGACTAAGTTAAAGAGAGTAATTACTGAAAAACCTCACCCAATTATTGACGTCAAAGTGGGAAATGTACACAGTATTGCATTATTAGATTCTGGTTCTGATGTGTCAGCTGTATCTGAATCTGTCTAGCAACAGATAAGAAGCACAGATATGGTGGAGTTGACTATAACTGGGGTTAAAATAATGGTTGCAGAGATTCTATTAGATTTTAAGACTGAGCTTCATTATTTCAATATAGATTGCTTTGTAGTGCCTGGCCTTGCTATGAACATACTTCTCAAGATGAATTTTCTTAGTAAGTATCATTGCAGTATTATTGTAACATAAAGCAATGGCTCACCGAAAAAGGGGGTATGAGTATAGTGGGAGGCATGTTCTCAGGAGCAAATAAAAAATGATGAAAGAGAGAGAGATCAAACATTTGTTAAAGGATCAAAGCTTTCAGCTCAAGGATCTATTGAGTAAATATAAATATGTGTTTTCAGATAAGCCTACAGAAGTACTTGATTTTAAATATCATTTAAAGTTAATGCACAATGAAGTAATTAGGGTTAAACCTTTCACTATTACTGTGGCAGACAAGGAAGCAGTAAGGACCAGAATTAAAAAAATGCTAGATTGGAAGCTTATTAAGTTGAGCAGGAATGAGTGTAGTAACCCAATTGTTATAGTCAAAAAGGAAGACAGTTCTATGAGGATTATGTTAAATGTGAGGAGACTGAAGAAAATAATGGGAATGACTAGCCAGAAAACATGAATGAACTTCTGCAAAATTTTAACAATATACAGCTCATGTCTAGTGTAGATTTAACTTCTGGTTTCTGGCAGGTGAGGTTAGCTTAAGACAGTAGGAAGTACATTGATTTCTTATTTGAAGGGAGAACATATATGTTTAGAGTGGTTCGATCTGGATTGTGTATATCAGTGGCTGTGTTCATCAGGGCATTTTTCAATTTCTTGGATATGAGTTGCTGAGAAAACTTACTCTTTATGTTGATGACATACTGATAACCAGTAGCTCATGGGAGGAATGTTGCCAAATATTGCAGGAGGTGTTCAAAGCTATACATAAAGGAGAGATGACTCTTAACCTGAATAAATGAGAATTTGTGCTGGTAGAATTGTCATTCTTAAGTCATTTGTTACCTTCTGAGGGTATACCACCTAAGAAAGAGAATATAAAGGCTATTGCTGAGCGCAGGAGACCAACAAACAGTAAAAAACTTAAGTTATTTATTGGGCTCTGCAAGTTTTATTGGAAATTCATCAGTGATTACAATATAAATTCACAAAATCTATGTAGGTTGTTAAAAAAATTGTTACCTGGAGTTGGTCTGCTGAGTGTGAAACGAGCGGCGGCAACTTGAAATTAGCAGAGGTTGAGACCTCGTGGATAACAAGAAGAGAGGATATACTGAAGGGCAAGTTCCCATCTCCGGAGTTCTGACAGGTTGGTGTTAGTGGGAAGTATCCAGATAACCCGGATGGTGTAACACTGTGCCAAGATGTGCTGGCCATGCACCAAGGCATGTTTAGCCACAGGGTGATCCTCATTACCAACAAACACTGTCTGCCTGTGTCCATTCATGCGAATGGACAGTTTGTTGCTGGTCATTCCCACATAGAAAGCTCCACAGTGTAGGCAGGTCAGTTGGTAAATCACATGGGTGCTTTCACACATGGCTCTGCCTTTGATTGTGTACACCTTCCGGGTTACAGGACTGGAGTAGGTGGTGGTGGGAGGGTGCATGGGACAGGTTTTACACCAAGGGCAGTTACAAGGGTAGGAGCCGGAGGGTAGGGAAGGTGGTTTGGGGATTTCATAGGGATGAACTAAGAGGTTACGAAGGTTAGGTGGACGGCGGAAAGACACTCTTGGTGGAGTGGGGAGGATTTCATGAAGGATGGATCTCATTTCAGGGCAGTATTTGAGGAAGTCGTATCCCTGCTGTAGAGCCACATTCAGAGTCTGATCCAGTCCCGGAAAGTATCCTGTCACAAGTGGGGCACTTTTGTGGTTCTTATGTGGGAGGTTCTGGGCTTGAGGGGATGAGGAAGTGGCTCTGGTTATTTGCTTCTGTACCAGGTCGGGAGGGTAGTTGCGACACGCGAAAGCTGTTTTCAGATTGTTGGTGTAATGGTTCAGGGATTCCGGACTGGAGCAGATTCATTTGCCACGAAGACCTAGGCTGTAGGGAAGGGATCGTTTGATGTGGAGTGAGTGGCAGCTGTCATAATGGAGGTACTGTTGCTTGTTGGTGGGTTTGATGTGGACGGACGTGTGAAGCTGGCCATTGGACAGATATTTTTTTTTTTTTTTTTTTTTTTTTTTTTTAAGGAAAGTGGCATGGGATTTGGAGTAGGACCAGGTAAATCTGATGGAACCAAAGGAGTTGATGTTGGAGAGGAAATTCTGGAGTTCTTCTTCACTGTGAGTCCAGATCATGAAGATGTCATCAATAAATATCTGTGCCAAACTTTGGGTTGGCAGGCCTGGGTAACCAAGAAGGCTTCCTCTAAGCAACCCATGAATAGATTGGTGTACGAGGGGGCCATCCTGGTACCCATGGCTGTTCCCTTTAATTTTTGGTATGTCTGGCCTTCAAAAGTGAAGAAGTTGTGGGTCAGGATGAAACTGGCTAAGGTAATGAGGAAAGAGGTTTTAGGTAGGGTGGCAGGTGATCAGTGTGAAAGGAAGTGCTCCATCGCAGCGAGGCCCTGGACGTGCGGGATATTTGTGTGTAAGGAAGTGGCATCAATGGTTACAAGGATGGTTTCTGGGGGTAACAGATTGGGTAAAGATTCCAGGCGTTCGAGAAAGTGGTTGATGTCTTTGATGAAGGATGGGAGACTGCATGTAATGGGTTGAAGGTGTTGATCTATGTAGTCCGAGATACGTCCTGTGGGGGCTTGGTAACCAGCAACAATGGGGCGGCCGGGATGATTGGGTTTGTGAATTTTAGGAAGAAGGTAGAATGTAGGGGTGCGGGGTGTCGGTGTGGTCAGGAGGTTGATGGAGTCAGGTGAAAGGTTTTGTAGGGGGCCTAAGGTTCTGAGGATTCCTTGAAGCTCCGCCTGGACATCAGGAATGGGATTACCTTGGCAAACTTTGTATGTGGTGTTGTCTGAAAGCTGACGCAGTCCCTCAGCCACATACTCCCGACGATCAAGTACCACGGTTGTGGAACCCTTGTCCGCCGGAAGAATGACGATGGATCGGTCAGCCTTCAGATCACGGATAGCCTGGGCTTCAGCAGTGGTGATGTTGGGAGTAGGATTAAAGTTTTGTAAGAAGGATTGAGAGGCAAGGCTGGAAGTCAGAAATTCCTGGAAGGTTTGGAGAGGGTGATTTTGAGAAAGAGGAGGTGGGTCCCGCTGTGACAGAGGACGGAACTGTTCCAGGCAGGGCTCAATTTGGATAGTGTCTTCGGGATTTGGATCATTAGGAGTAGGATTAGGATCACTTTTCTTCGTGGCAAAGTGATACTTCCAGCAGAGAGTACGAGTGTAGGACAGTAAATCTTTGACAAGGGCTGTTTGGTTGAATCTGGGAGTGGGGTTGAAGGTGAGGCCTTTGGATAGGACAGAGGTTTCGGATTGGGAGAGAGGTTTGGAGGAAAGGTTAACTAACTACTGACTTAGAGTGTTGTGGTTCCAGATTGTGTTGATTGGAATTTTGAGGTTTTGGAGGGAGTGGAGCTGGAAGTGGGAGATTGAGTAGATGGGAGAGACTGGGTTTGTGTGCAATGAGAGGAGGTTGAGGTTTGTTGGAAAGGTTGTGAAGGGTGAGTGAGTTGCCTTTCCGGAGGTGCGAAACCAGGAGATTGGATAGTTTTTTGAGGTGGAGGGTGGCATGCTGTTCTAATTTGCGGTTGGCCTGTAGGAGGATGCTCTGAACAGCCGGCTGTCACATGGTAGCAGACTGCACCATGTTTAGGTGCTTCTTACTTCTGGAATGGTTGTTAATATTCTGGATTTCGGAAACCATGCTGGTATTGCAATATCTGCATCACGCCCTGAGCGGATCACTATCGCGCACCAGCCAATTACGTAAACCTGGCATACGTAGCCACTCATCAGGAAATTTTTGTTTTCGATGGACAGGCCGTTCTGTCTTCGAGATTTCACCTCTTTTTAGACATTTTTTCTCAGGCGTCCACGAAATTTTCGTGCTTGTGTTTTCATATTCACTGTCACTTCCCGTTTCTCCACTACACAGTAAATGAATTCAGCTAAACGTACTCGTAATGACTATACGCGAAATATGCATTGTTAAGAGTATCGTATCGCTGAGGCACACAAGCCTCCCCACCAACGGCAAGGTCCATGGTGTGGTTCCTGAAGAGGGGCAGCAGCCTTTTCAATAATTGCAGGGGCAACAGTCTGGATGATTGACTGATCTGACCTTGTAACAATAACCAAAACGGCCTTGCTGTGCTGGTACTGCTAACGGCTGAAAGCAAGGGGAAACTACAGCCGTAATTTTTCCCGAGGGCATGCAGCTTTACTGTATGAGAACTGCATCAAACCAGTCTCAGGACTGAAGATCACAACAACAACAACAAGAGTATCGCTTGTTGAAGACGAAACAATACCGTCTGATGAAATGTCTTTCGTTTGTACTTAACAATTCCACAGTATTGTAGGGTAATTAGGTCTACTGTTAATTGCTTTTCAATAATATTCGATTAAAGTTCCATTTAGTGCTTTGAGATTCGTTGGCCGCTCTATTTCTGAAACTTAACAATTCGAACTGAGTGAAATATGTCATGCAAAGCAAAGTGATTCGTTATTGTTAGCTTATTTAATTTATTTTCCAGGGCCAGGCTTTGAACTAAGCCTCATTCTTGACTTTAATCGTTTTGTCATGTCGGTAGTTTGGCGCTCTCTCTCCTGCCTGAAATTTGTTGATTGACAGAGACTGCATGGATTCGTAACAGTTTCCAATCATTTTTAAAATATAACAGATGAATTGATTATTTTTCAAACAAATGTGTATAATGTATATTTGGTAAAAAATTTGGACCCGCCTCCCTAGCCACACGACTTGGTGTGGTGTCACGAGCCCGCAACTACTAGGGTTCGAGTTCCCCCATAGACATGTATGTTTCTGTGATGTCTGCTGACTAAGTTAGGATAGGATAAGGCAGAGTAAGTCGTCTGTAACGACTCCAGTTATCGATCGGATTAAACGCAAAAAAAAATTTAAAAAAATAAAAAAAAAATGTTTTAGGCAAAATTATCGTATGTTCGTGTACGAAATTCACTTTTGCCTCATACATCGTACAAATTACGAAATTCTCGTATGCGTATGAGAATTCTCGTACATATCACAACCCTGGCTGACGTTGTCTCACACCTTTTTCTGTTGTATTGTTCCAGGCTGATCTGCCAGTGCATCACGTTACACCAGAACAAAAACATCTGCAGACTATTCATTTCGACCTTTCGTGAGCATTCATAGCCCTATGAGTCGACCCATGCTTGACAACATCACAGATAGAACTGACAAGGCACTTAGCGTAGAAGTCGAACCGAACATACCGCAACTCAATTTTAACGTGAGGGGAAGAATTTCGGCGCCATCGAAAAATGTTACAGATTTTGTTTTCCAATTGCTATATTGCAGGGGGCGAGTCATGGAGGTATACCTCCATGGGGCGAGTGCTATAGGCTATAGTCGCAGATGGCCGCGACCCCGCGAGCATAAACAGCTAGAATCATGGAGGTATTCTTACCTCCATGGCTAGAATTTTGTCCCCCACAGGGGAAGGAGCGGTGCGGGGAAACAAACTCCCGCCTCCATTTCGTTGGAAAGCAGCCTAGAGCAGAAATGACACGTTATCACAGGGATCGCCGATCTCTTCTAGTGTTGTAAGAGTCGTAATCAAAATCCGTGACGGACCAGGTTTACTTGTTTTGTTTGTTTCAAAATAAGACAACAACGAGCAACGAACAACACACAGCATTCGGGGATGGCTACCGAGCAGTTGCTTGTTGAGGTTAGGAGAGTATTGTTTGGACGCGATTCGCTATGTGTTCATTGTTCTTTATGTGAGCATTGTTAGCTGCAACAGGGAGAAGACGTGCTTTGTTGGTGCTACACATTTTAGTGATTTTGACCGAGATAAACTTACGCTGCAGTGTTCTTCTTCGGCATGCCAGAGCAGAACTGTGCACAGAATCAACTAATTGTAAAACTCGTGCAATACGCACGATTATTTGTATATAAAAGCCGATTTAAGAATTTTCCCTTGTGTGAGTCCGCTTTTGCAAGATAGTGTGTCGATTTAAAGTTATGTATCCTCATATTTTACTGTTCATGTCGCCTCTTCTGCCTAATCTTTCGTGGATTGTATCAATACCCATTTGTATTGTGATATATTGTGAAATATCAGACATTCACGAATGCCGCGATAAACTGGCATTGTTATCACCAATTGTAGGCTTAAACTAATTACGTTCTTTTAATTTTTTTCAGGACAGTAGGCCTATCCTCGTTCAAAACGATCTTTCACTAATTTCATTGTACAATTACATGATAAATAGGTTAGTTTCAGAATTTTCGGTCGCTTAAGTTAGTGGTAGGAGTGTTTTGGATACGTAATTTAATTCGTAGCAGATCAGTGTTTGTGGTTCACAGTGCAGCCAAAGTATACATCACTTCTCAGTTTCATTTTATATCAACGCAAATAAACGTGCGTTTTTGAGAATTTTCTTAAGTTACTATTACCCTTAGTATAATCTATTTGTAACAAATCAGAGTTTGTGATTTAGTTACCGTAGCAGATCTTCTAACTAACACTTTGTGTTAGATCTAGTTTTCCCTTAAGAGGAGTAGCTCTGTAAACTATATGCACTTATCGTAAATTAACCCTGTTTTCGAGTTTGCTAACAACAATAATTAACATTAGGAAACTAGTAATTTTTACGATAGGTTTTTGTGTTGCCTTAACAAAAAATTTCATTTTGTGTATCCGCTTGAATTCTTATTGTGACTTAGCAGCATTTTAGCTCTGCAGATTAAAAGACAATCAGCAGGTTTAATTTAAAGTCCTTGATTCACTGCCTTGTAATACACCGCACCAGCCAAAATGCAGCCTCACTGTGAATGGTTTTCTCAAACACAGAAACGGCTGGAAATCACACTGACTACTGACAACTGATCAACAACTGCTGTGAATCGCTGTATTGGAAGAACTTCCAAGAGTTGTCTACCTGTGATACCTGTACCATAGATACTTCAAGTACTATCCTCTCCTGTGGATCCTGTGTCATCTGCAGAAAGTAAAGGATGTGTCATTACCCATCCACTTGACTGCGAGTGACATGTCAATGGTAGATCTAGGCATCCTGTACAGGGTGGATGGGGAACAGGAAGGACTCAGGGTGTTGTACTGATCCCCCTAACCAACAAGGTTGACGTGCTGTCTTTAACTGAAACTGACACAGCAGGACTCACTTCACCTGTTGAGGGGAAACCTGTTTTGTCCTGTGCCAGAAGGAGGCAGATGCAAAAGGGTAGGAGTCTATTAATTATCAACATTTAAAACATATAGCGAATGATGGTACCCCTTATGGAAATGACCGAGCGAGGCGGCGCAGTGGTTAGACACTGGACTCGCATTCGGGAGGACGACGGTTCAATCCCGCGTCCGGCCATCCTGATTTAGGTTTTCCGTGATTTCCCTAAATCACTCCAGGCAAATGCCGGGATGGTTCCTCTGAAAGGGCACGGCCGAATTCCTTCCTCATCCTTCCCTAATCCGATGAGACCGATGACCTCGCTGTCTGGTCTCCTTCCCCGAAACCAACCAACCAACCTTATGGAAATGGCAAAAAGGGACAGGAAAGGACACCAGATGCGTTCAGTGTGTATGCCTGGGGACCTCATTCAACATTTTGAAGAGACTATTCCAGGAGCCATTGAGGGAACAGAGTGCAACCAACTGCAGGTTGTGACACACACTGGAACAAATGATGCCTGTCAGGCCTTAAAGAGGTCAGGTGTGGACTATGCATCAGAGGCTGCTGCTCAGGTATCTGACTGTCCATGGGATACACACAAGGGTTTTTTAGATGAGGTGACTCTCCATCCAATTGAGGTAACCATAGCTGAACGAAACCCAGAAGTGTCAGTGTAAGATGGAAAGAAATGCCTCTCACAGGTGAGATATTGAAATACTAATAGTAAAATGCTGAAGCTTTTGCAACAAAATGCCAGAGTTTGAAGCACTCATGAAAAGCAGTAAAGAAACTCACACAATACTAGGTGCAGAAATTGGTTGAAACCTGAAGTTGATAGCAGTGAGATTTTTCAGGAAAATTTAATTGAATGTTGAAAGGATAGGCAAATGATATGATAACTGGATCCTTCTATCACCCACCACACTCATCTCCTGATGTAACTGAAAACCTCAGAGGATACCTCAATTCACTTGTACGTAAGTTCCCCAATCATACTGTAATCATTGGTGGAGACTTCAATCACGCAACAATTAATCGGGAAAATTGCAGTTTTGTTAGTGGTGGGCGTGATAAGACATCTTGTGAAACTTTACTAAAAGCCTTCTCTGAAGACTACCCACAACAGATAGTTAGGAACCCTACTCATGATGGAAATATATAGGATCTAATGGCAAAAAATAGACCTGACCTCTTTGAAGATGTCCACATTAAAACTGGTATCAGTGACCATGACATTGTTGTGGCAACAATTATTACCAAAGCACAAAGGACAACTAAAAGAAGCAGAAAGATATATATAGGTTCAGTATATTAGATAAAAAATGTTGACCATGAACTGGATGATACACAACTGGCCATTAAAATTGCTGCACCATGAAGATGACATGCTGCAGACGCGAAATTTAATCGACAGGAAGAAGATGCTGTGATATGCAAATGATTAGCTTTTCAGAGCATTCACACAAGGTTGGCGCGGTTGGCGACACCCACAACGTGATGACATAAGGAAAGTTTCCAACCGATTTCTCAAACACAAACAGCAGTTGACCGGTGTTGCCTGGTGAAACATTGTTGTAGTGCCTTGAGTAAGGAGGAGAAATGCATACCATCATGTTTCCGACTTTGATAAAGGTCGGATTGTAGCCTATCGCGATTGCAGTTTATTGTATCGCGACATTGCTGCTCGCGTTGCTCAAGATCCGATGACTGTTAGGAAAATGTGGAATTGGTGGGTTCAGGAGGGTAATACGGAATGCTGCGCTGGATCCCAATGGCCTCGTATCACTAGCAGTTGAGATGACAGGCATCTTATCCGCACGGCTCTAACGGATCGTGCAGCTATGTCTCGATCCCCGAGTCAACAGATTGGGATGTTTGCAAGACAAGAACCATCAGCACGAGCAGTTCGACGGTGTTTGCAGCAGCATGGACTATCAGCTCGAAGACCATGGCTGTGGTTACACTTGACGGTGCATGACAGACAGGAGCACCTGCGATGGTGTGCTCAATGACGAACCTGCACACAAATTGTGTGAAAATGTAATCACATGTCAGTTCTAGTGTAATATATTTGTCCAAGGGATACCCGTTTATCATCTGCATTTCTTCTTGGTGTAGCAATTGTAATGGCCAGTAGTGTATGTCAAAAAATAGAGTGAAGTATGTACTTTTGAAAATAAATTTACTTTTTTGAAATAACCTTTCATTGTGTACTTATGTTCAAATGGACTTTACTTAAAAAACACGCCTTGTATTTGAAAATAACTAATACAGATATATTATACTAAACTAATACTAATATTTTGAAACTGAAAAATTTAACATTATGTATGTATTTAATTCTTTATTTTATAAAGGTTTTTAACATTGCTCTAAACACCATTATTAGGGCTAGAGTGTCTTTAGAATGATGCAAATGTTGACCATCTGACTGGATTACTGAATATGAAGTCGTTGATGACTGGTCAGATATCCAATTCATCCAAAACATCTTGGTGGGGATGAAGAACAGCCAAGTTGTTCAATCACTTCTGTCCCATTCTTGATCACAGATATGACTTCAAACGCCTAAGGGTGCAAAATGACAGATCTGCTGTTGCTGTCATGATTGGAACTACTTGGAGAAGCTTAATGCACTTCACTACTTCACATAACATTTCTCCAACTGCAGGTTCTAGTGTAACATACTCTCTTACAACACACATGTTTTTTAAGACCAGTTGTTTTTTTGTTAGCGATATTGTCTGACACATTCAAGTGTAAGGGCAGTTCTCAATGTCTAGGTCATTTTTGAAAAACTCAGTTGATTTTTCCAAATTTGTTTCACCTCTGTTTACTAAAAGTAAGTGCTCTTGTTCAAATGCAATGACCTGTGTGAGTCCAGTTGAAGCAAACTGCTCAATAATGCAAGATTGCACCATTTTGCAAACTTCAATGTAAATAGCTTTGTAGTATTCCTTTGGGGTTTTGAAAGTGTGCGGTGAGCTTGCTTACTTGTTTTCATACTTCTGTGGTATACTTCATTTCCGAGGAAGTGAAGGATCATCATCTTGTGAAGGTTTTTCTTTTAAACACAATTTGCAGAAGTGTTGAAAACTATTATGCCTTCCGTTCAATATATAAATTAAGCCCTCATATATTTTTTCCAAATCAGCAACACTTAGATGAGGGCATTGAATTTTTTCATTGACATTCTCTACTGGGTTCATTGCAGAAGATGTTTCAAAAAACTCTAGTTCTTCAAAGTTTTTCAATATTCTCGAGATACTAGAAGCTCACATAGTCCACTGAGTCGGGCAAAGGGGTTGTAGACCAGTTTGCTCGTTGGTGCTCTCACAGCATATGCTTCTGGAAAGTCCCATCCTTTTGATGGATTCCTTTATGGTGTTTATTAAGTCCTTGGCTAAAGCCATAATATCCCTCATAAATGTAAGAGACTGTCTACAACTGCCAAGTCTAAACTATGAGCAGTGCAGTGCACATGATGTGCTTTTGGTTGTATATCCAAAACTAACTCTTTTAGTCCTTTGAACTGACCTCTCATATTTGAGGCACCGTTAAGTTATCCATTGACAAATCAAGATGAGCAAAAACGTCTTTTAAAATCCTAACCAGAGTTTTGTGATCCTGTTTTGGGGGTCTCATATAAGCCAATAAAGTCTTCATAGATGATTAAGGAATCATCGACAGTATGAATACTAAATGACACTTGTTTGTGAGTCAAAGAATCACTTGTTTTGTGAACCATAATAGAAAAATGTTCACTGAAGCAGAGTTTCCTAGTAGATCAATGATCTCATTTTTAATATCGTGGGATGTCCACTTATACCCCGAAAGCCCAACCAATCTTTAAACTCAGGCATGTCATTCTGTCGGAGTTCCAACAATTGAAAAGAATTTGAGTTTACATCTTCGTGCCCTCTAATTGCTACTCCTTGTCATCATAGAAATTGCGTGGTAGTAAAAATTGTCTCAAGAACTAAATGGCCTTTCTTCATATCACTATCTAACTGTTCATTCAATTGGGAGGCCACACTTCAGTTAGTGATAGAATTTAGTTTCAGAACACCTTCTTTATGCGTAAACATATTTTCATGAAGACGGAATATTTCCAAAGTCTTTTTCCAGTTAAAAGAACCTACGGAAGTAAATGCATCTTCTTTTTTTGAAGAAAATTGTAATAGATTTTTAGCATCTGCCTCTTTGCAGGTTTTGCAAAAACCTTTTCAGTAGATGCTTCATATTCTAGCCATGTGTATTTGTTTTACCAAGACTTCTGAAATGATCTTCCCTTCCTGGATTGTCCAGGTTTTGGCTGTGAATGGTTCTTGCCTGAAGACAACGAAGCAATTGTCAACACAATAATTGTTGGAGGTTGACTTGCAGTATCATCAACTTCCAAGCTCGCCTTATTGATAACAAACTTATCCATTGCAAACTTAATTCACAATACACTAAGAGACTAAAGTAAACAAATAAAATATAGTCATATAAGATAGTCCACTAGACACTAAGTTCAGAACACTAAACACATCTGCAGCATGCACTGAATGAAACTATCCACACGGAATGACTGTGACAGCAGGGTGGGCTTTGTACGAGATGTGATTGGAAAGTTTTAAGAATGGATCCGATACTGCCTTGTACAATTACAAGCCCATTCTTAAAACTTTCCAATCACACTTCATATAGCCATGGCGTCATAATGTCTTGAAGCACCAAGGCGACGCGAGGCAGAGGGTTCCAGGCACTTCTGCTCCAGTCCTTTTGATGTCACCGCAGCTGCAGCGCTGGCCCAGTGGCGCCAGACTTTACCCAAAGGTTCATGCACCGGTACAAATTCTAAGTGTGTCCACAGCACCGTAACACTATCATTGTTCACACCACTCGTTTTCAGTTAACCTGCTTACTATCATAATAATTATTTGTTTTAACTCATTACTGAATGTATTTTAAAAGGTAACTATTGTCACACAAGGAAAATAAAAAAATCCAACAGAGTTTTGTGATTTTACGAACCATAATATAACTAATCAAACAATGGAACATTCAGGATGGAATGTAACAATACCAGAGAAGGAAAGTTGCTACTCACCATATAGCGGAGATGCAGAGTCACGATGGGCACAACAAAAAGATTCACACGATTATAGCTTTCAGCCATCAAGGCCTTTGTCAGCAGTAGACACACATACACATATGCACACACATACTCACGCAAAAGCAACTTGCACACACGTCTGCAGTCTCAGAGAACTGAAACCATACTGAGATCAGCAGCACCAGTGCATGATGGGAGTGGCAACTGGGTGAGGGTAAGGAGGAGGCTGGAGAAGGGAGGGGGAGGAATAGTATGGTGGGAGTGGTAGACAGTGAAGTGTTGCAGTTTAGGCCGAGGGCAGGAGAGAAGGTGCGGAGGGGGTAGGAAGTAAATAGCAGAAAGGAGAGAAATTAAAAGGCTGGGTGTGATGATGAAATGGCGGGTGTGTAGTGCTGGAATGGTAACAGGGAGGGGGCTGGATGGATGAGGACAGTGACTAACGAAAGTTGAGGCCAGGAGCGTTACGGGAATGTAGGATGTATTGCAGGGAAAGTTCCCACCTGTGCAAAAGCTGGTGTTGGTGGGAAGGATCCATATGGCACAGGCTGTGAAGGAGTCATTGAGATGAGGGGTATCATGTCTGGCAGCGTGTTCAGCAACACGGTGGTCCACTTGTTTTTCAGCCACAGTTTGTCGGTGGCCATTCATGCGGACAGACAGCTTGTCAGTTGTCATGCCTACATAAAATGCAGCAGAGTTATATAATATAACTAATAATTTTCTTATATTATTGGGGGAGGGGGGGGGGGGGGTGGAGCCCCCCAAAACGAATTTTGGAGGGGACTCGGGCCCCCGCAGGCCCCATGGAGTCAGCACCTTTGACAGGAAATCATAAATATTCCTCATTCCAAAGCTCTACTGTTGTACAATCCTGTCAATCAGATTGTAAAAGGTCTTTACAGTGTATCGCAGGTGCAGGAATATCATAAAGCTATAGACTTAGGAAAGGCAAGTGAAGCCTTTATTTCTAGTTGGTAGAAAACTTTTAGGGAATAGTACACTCCTGGAAATTAAAATAAGAACACCGTGAATTCATTGTCCCAGGAAAGGGAAACTTTATTGACACATTCCTGGGGTCAGATACATCACATGATCACACTGACAGAACCACAGGCACATAGACACAGGCAACAGAGCATGCACAATGTCGGCACTAGTACAGTGTATATCCACCTTTCGCAGCAATGCAGGCTGCTATTCTCCCATGGAGACGATCGTAGAGATGCTGGATGTAGTCCTGTGGAACGGCTTGCCATGCCATTTCCACCTGGTGCCTCAGTTGGACCAGCGTTCGTGCTGGACGTGCAGACCGCGTGAGACGACGCTTCATCCAGTCCCAAACATGCTCAATGGGGGACAGATCCGGAGATCTTGCTGGCCAGGGTAGTTGACTTACACCTTCTAGAGCACGTTGGGTGGCACGGGATACATGCGGACGTGCATTGTCCTGTTGGAACAGCAAGTTCCCTTGCCGGTCTAGGAATGGTAGAACGATGGGTTCGATGACGGTTTGGATGTACCGTGCACTATTCAGTGTCCCCTTGACGATCACCAGTGGTGTACGGCCAGTGTAGGAGATCGCTCCCCACACCATGATGCCGGGTGTTGGCCTTGTGTGCCTCGGTCGTATGCAGTCCTGATTGTGGCGCTCACCTGCACGGCGCCAAACACGCATACGACCATCATTGGCACCAAGGCAGAAGCGACTCTCATCGCTGAAGACGACACGTCTCCATTCGTCCCTCCATTCACGCCTGTCGCGACACCACTGGAGGCGGGCTGCACGATGTTGGGGCGTGAGCGGAAGACGGCCTAACGGTGTGCGGGACCGTAGCCCAGCTTCATGGAGACGGTTGCGAATGGTCCTCGCCGATACCCCAGGAGCAACAGTGTCCCTAATTTGCTGGGAAGTGGCGGTGCGGTCACCTACGGCACTGCGTAGGATCCTACGGTCTTGGCGTGCGTCCGTGCGTCGCTGCGGTCCGGTCCCAGGTCGACGGGCACGTGCACCTTCCGCCGACCACTGGCGACAACATCGATGTACTGTGGAGACCTCACGCCCCACGTGTTGAGCAATTCGACGGTACGTCCACCCGGCCTCCCGCATGCCCACTATACGCCCTCGCTCAAAGTCCGTCAACTGCACATACGGTTCACGTCCACGCTGCCGCGGCATGCTACCAGTGTTAATGACTGCGATGGAGCTCTGTATGCCACGGCAAACTGGCTGACACTGACGGCGGCGGTGCACAAATGCTGCGCAGCTAGCGCCATTCGACGGCCAACACCGCGGTTCCTGATGTGTCCGCTGTGCCGTGCGTGTGATCATTGATTGTGCAGCCCTCTCACAGTGTCCGGAGCAAGTATGGTGGGTCTGACACACCGGTGTCAATGTGTTCTTTTTTCCATTTCCAGGAGTGTATTTATAATGGAAAAGAATTAGAAGCTTTACATAGATATGTAAAGTTTCAGATAAAGTAATAATTTAATATCTCTTAGCATTGCTCATGAAAAGGATAATCCTAAATTCAGATAAATGGGCTACACAAGAGCATAGCAATGGGAAAGATATGCCAAAGAGGTAACAGATAAAGAAATAATTATTAATTTATTGAAGATATTTATGATGAGATAAAAGAAATTATTGAGATAGCTAAGGGAGGCGAAAATTTAATATTCAGGGGGACTGGAATTTGATAGTAGGAAAAGGAAGAGAAGGCAAAATAGTGAATGTGGACTGGGGGAAAGGAATGAATGAGGAAGTCACTTGGTAGAATTTTGCACAGAGTTTGATTTAACTATAGCAAACTCTTGGTTTAAGAATCATGAAAGAAGATTGATATGTGTAAGAGACCTGGAGGCATTGAAAGGTTTCAGATTGATTATATAATGATAAGACAGAGATTTTGGAAACAGATTTTAAATTGTAAGACATTTCCAGGGGCAGATGTGGTTATGAATTGCAGATTAAAACTGAAGAAACTGCGAAAACATAGGAATTTAAGGAGATGGCACCTGGATAAACTAAAAGAACCAGAGGTTTTAGAGAGTTTCAGAGGTAGCGTTAGGGCCAGAGGACAAATGTAAGGATTTAGAAGCATATTTCATTATCAGAAAGATAGATACCACCTACAGGAAAATTGAAGAGGCCTTTGGGGAAAAGGGGAGCAACTGTACGAATATCAAGATCTCAGATGGAAAACCAGTCCTATGCAAAGAAAGAAAAGCAGGAAGGTGGAAGGAGTATATAGAAGGTCTGTACAAGGGAAATGTACTTGAGGGCAATATTATCGGAATGTAAGAGGATGTAGATGAAGATGAGATTGGAGTTATGATACTAGGTGAAGAAGTTGACAGAGTACTGAAAGATTTAAGTCAAAACAAAGCCCTAGGAGTAGATAACATTCAATTAGAACTACTGATAGCCTTGGGTGAGCCAGCCATGACAAAACTCTTCCATCTGGTGTGCAACATCTATGAGACAGGAAAAATACCTTTCAGACTTCAGGAAGAATATAATAATTCCAATTCCAAAGAAAGCAGGTGCTGACAGGTGTGAAAATTACTGAAATATCAATCTAATAAGTCACAGCTGCAAAATACTAACACGAGTTCTCTACAGAAGACTGGAAAAACTGGTAGATGCTGACCTCAGGGAAGATCACTTACAATTCCAGAGAAATGTAGGAACATGCAAGGCAATATTGACCCTATGACTTCTCATAGAAGATGGGTTAAGGAAAGGCAAACCCTTGTCTATAGCATTTGTAGACTTATAGGAAGCCTTTGACAGTGTTGACTTGACTACTCTCTTTCAAATTCTGAAGGTGACAGGGGTAAAATACATGGAGCAAAAGGCTACTTACAATCTGTACAGAAACCAGATGGCAGTTATAAGAGTCGAGGGGCCTAAAAGTAAAGAAGTGGTTCAGAAGGGAGTGAGACATGGTTGTAGCCTATCCCAATGTTATTCAAACAGCAAAGGAAACAAAAGAAAAATTTGTAGTAGGAATTAAAGTCCAGGAACTTCGAGATTTGCCAATTACACAGGACTTGGAAGAGAAGCTGAATGGAATGAACAGTGTCTTGAAAGGAGGACATAAGATGAACATCACCAAAAGCAAAATGAAGATGATGGAATGTAGTAAAATTAAATCAGGTGACGCTGAGGAAATCAGATTAAGAAATTAGACACTTAAAGTATAGATGAGTTTTGGTATTTGGGCAGCAAAATAAGTGATGATGGTCGAAGTAGAGAGGATGTAAACATAGACTAGCAATTGCAAGAAAAGTATTTCTGAAGAAGAGAGATTTGTTAACATTGATTAAGGATTTAAATGTCAGGAAGTCTTATTTGAAATTATTTGTATGAAGTGTAGCAATATATGAAAGTGAAACATGAACAGTTAACTGTTTAGACAAGAAGAGAAATGTGGTGCTACAAAAGAATGCTGAAGATTAGGTGGGTGCGCTATGCAGCTAATGATGAGGTACTGAATAGAACTGGTACTGAATGGAATACCATTTATTCTACATGTTTGAAAGTTTTACAGTGTGTAGATACATCCTTTAGGAACAATATTTTCATTTCTCCACATAATTTCCAACTCTCTCAACCGTGTTTCAGTGTTGTCCATCCAAGTTTTGTAATAACTTCCATGGTTTTTTGACTGACATGTGGGCGTGCATTGTCGTGCAACAGCAAAACATCCTGCTTTTGCCGATGTGGTCGAACACGACTCAGTCGAGCTTGAAGTTTCTTCAGTGTCGTCGCATATGGATCAGAATTTATGGTGGTTCCACTTGGCATGATGTCCACAAGCAAGAATCCTTCAGAATCGAAAAACACAATAGGCATAACTTTTCCAGCAGAAGGTGTGGTTCCGAATTTTTTTTTTTTTTCTTGGGTGAATTTGCATGATGCCACTCCATTGATTGCCTCTTCGTCTCTGGTGAAAAATGACGGAGCCATGTTTCATCACCTGTCACAATTCTTCCAAGAAATTCATCTCCACCATTCTCGTACTGTTCCAAAAATTTGCTGCATACCGTTTTTCTTGTTTCTTTGTGAGCCGCTGTCAACATCCTAGGAACCCACCTGGGACAAACCTTTTTTAATGCCAACACTTTCAGTATTCTGCAAACACTTCCTTCCCCTATCCTAATGTATCTTGACAGTTCGTTCACTGTGATGCGTCTGTCAGCAGTCACCAATTCGTTAACTCTCTGGTCATTGTCTGGAGTGTGTGCAGTACGAGGCCTGCCGCTGCGAGGACAATCTTCAATATTGCCGTGCCCACTTTCATCACGTAACCTGCTTGCCCACCGACTAACTGTACTGTGATCAACAGCAGCATCTCCATACACCTTTTTCAATGTCTTGTGGATGTTTCCCACTGTCTCATTTTCAACAGCACAGGAATTCTATGACAGTATGTTGCTTCTGACAAACATCAAGTGAAGCAGCCATCTTGAAGACATGCTGTGACAGCGCCACTCATGGGAACGGGTTGAATTAAGTTTGAAAATAAGTGGAAAGGATGTATCTACACACTGTAAAACTTTCACACATGCAGAGTGAAAACTATATTTTTACAAGAATAGTGTGCATTTCTTTTGCAGTGACCCTCATATATATTCATGATAAAGTGGTATTAAAAGCTATTATTTTGCAGTAATATCCTTACTCGCCACACTGGTGACCCCGTGTTACACATTTTCTGTGAATCCAGCAATTTGGACAATTTCTGCAATCAAAATACCACAGGAAAATGTGGCCTACAATAGCAATGACTGTTACGATGTATCAAACGACTCCATCCACTGGTTCTATACCTACATGTGCATCTTCTGCTTCAATTTGCCACCATTGTGCTTTCATATAGGCATCATCACAACTTGCTCAACAAAGTGCACAGCCAATGGACATTTACCTTTCTAATTCTAACCTACAAACGACACTCTTGGCTCTGCATCATGGCACCATATTGCCACCAGATTCACATAACCTCTTTGAATTCAATGACAAACCATAAGTGTTCAGTTCAGTGCAACAGCAACAGTGCTTGAACAGTGACCTTTTATTAATGAACAATACAACTTTCACAGCCACCCCATCTGGTGCTCCTAGATCGAGTGTTCCCATTGTACCAGAACTAGTAAACAAACTTCTGCAGTGTACTGTGTTGTGCATACCAAATCTCTTGGTGGCCATGGCCGTTTCTACTGTGCCAATCACCCCTGAAACTGCGTCTGCCATGTCAGGTCATATGTATGAACATCAAGAACAGTGTAAAGTCGAGCATCCAGATATTCCGCAGGACACTGCAACATCGTCTGTGTTCATTGCCCTGCTCCTGCCTGTTCTTTCCGGACATCTACCACAACTGCCTCTGCTTAACAAGGATAGCCTGAAGACATGGTCTGCTCTTGTGGACAGCATCCTCAACATCCACAGGGTGTTATCCAATGAAGTGCGGTTCATATCTTTGATTGCAGCTCTGCACGAGTATGTGGATTTGACATCTGATCTCATCCTCATGGCACCAATGAGGGACCGCTATGAACACGCAAAATCTATTACTTTCGAGTGCTTGTTGAGAACTCCACAAGAAGCAATTAATCACATAGTGCCTGGTATCGCTCGGTGAGCTCACACCATCGCAGTTGAGGTGAAAGTTCAGAGCATTGATCAGTCCCTCCTTTCTGTCTGACGCTGCTTTGTGGTCACTCTGGATAGTGAAAATACTGGAAGCTATCCAGATGCAACTTTTATCACATGCCACCGACCCATTAGAGATGTGCCGACGGTTAGCAGACAATGCCTATAAATTGATGAGCCATCAACAACTCACTGCAACGCAGAGCTCTTCACCGATAGTTGGCAATACTGCACCTGTTCCAGCATATACTTTCATGCTAGGCTGCACAAGGTCACTCCAGTCAAAAAAGTTAGTCAATGTGCTACCTGCTTATGGTGGCAGTAAACTGGCCACCTCTACCGTGCCTCCTCACCCAGTCCCCTCTCCACCTCACCCAATTCCAGTGCTGCAACTACAGGGGTCTCACACAGTCCACAGCTGCGCCCCATATATCTGCTGTGTTGGTACCATTCCCATCACGGGATGCAGCTTAGGAGTGTCACCTGCCGTGTGCCCTGCACCCAATCTTCCATTGCAGGATGAGTTAGGTGCATCATCTCACAGGTATTCTACAGGGTGCCTGCAGCAACACCAATCTTCACACAATAAACTACGTCTGGGCAGACTCAGACATGATCTCATCTGTGACACTTTCTTCCTGGTCGACACTGAAACAGATACCAGCATCATACCTCCAGCATTGTCAACTTCGCCACCGATACCTTCTGCCATGACACTGCAAGCAGCAAACAATTTGTCAGTCGCTGTCTATGGCTCCACACACCTTTGCCTCAAACTTAAAATGAAATTTTGTTTTGAATGGATCAACGAGGCCAACACTGATGAGCCAGTGTTGGGCACCGATTTTCTACAACACTATGGCCTCTCTCCAGATTTATTGTCAGGAATGCTGCTCCATCACTCTTCTGTCACACGCATTTAGGGCTCCTTCGTCATTAACACCCACACATTCGCGAGCTACAACAGCTGTCCCTTCATGCTCGCTGACTGAACTCACACCCCTCACTTCAGACCTGGTGGATTCACTGTACAAGCTACTCAACCAACAACATAACATGGCAGCAATGCATCGCTGCAAGACTGATCATCAACACTTCTGTAGACCTGGCACATGCGTGAATGACCATCACAGCACTTTCAGCAGCTATCACCACTACAATGCCAGACACTGCTATGGTCTTGCTCTCTATGGACAATGTTCAATGCAAACCGTCTTGTTGCTCCCATGGTGAGCAATCTGCCTCCTCCACGTTGGCCGACTACACTCACTCTACAGCTTCAAACCAAAGAACTATGCAGTAACTACAACTGACGACGTCCCGCATGCTCACACCAAGCCCGCACACCCTCACGCCACCTCGCCCACCGCCAACACGGACCACACCCCTCTCGCCACATCAACACCACATATAACAGCTGGCCCAGACTCCACACCTGCAGCTGCTGACACAGTACCTGATGACAGAGAATCTTCACCACCTTTGCCACCTATTGTACAGGTCAGTTCACAGTTTCACAGTGTTGGGTGTGACGTTGTTCCCTGCCTTCTGTTCGTGTAGGCCCAGTGAGGTTCTCCATTAAAGTTATTACAAACAGTACATTTCATAGGCTACATGCTACGGAAGGACTCCCTGACCGCACAAAGACATGCCATCTATCAGCTAAGAAACTTCATGGTGCAAAATAATGCATTCAGGAACTTTTACAACTAGGAATCGTATGTTCTTCTGACAATAATTGGTCATCACCCATTCATCTCGTCCCCAAGAGGGACTCAACCTGCAGACTTTGTGGAGACTACCATAAACTGGATGCCTGCACCATTTTAGGCAATTACTTCATCCCCCCACATTCAAGATTTTGCACTGCAATTACATGGTGCTCGGTATGTTAGCATCATTGACTGTTGTAAGGCATATCATCAGATTCCAATGCACAAAGACGACATTGCTAAGACAGCCATTACAACCCCTTTGGGTTGTTCGAATACTGTTATATGTCTTACTGCCTTAAAAATGCAACTCATATGTGGCAACATTTTGTAGACTCATTATTTCGCCAGTTTCCATTTTGTTATGCTTACTTTGATGGCATATTAATTTTCTGGACCTCTGCTAATGAACATGAGAAACATCATTCTCAAGGACTCCACATGTTCTCAATAGCGGCGTGCAGATAAACGAAGACAGATCCCAGCTGCACCAGCCAGAAGTTACGTTCATGGGCCACACAGTGAACTCTGAAGGCATACGCCCCACGTCTTAAAGTGTCACTCAAACAGTGAGCTTACCACCACCAGCCACTTTTTGTGACCTACGTTGCTTCTTGAGCATGGTCAATTTTTTCAGGCATCACGCCCCTCATGCAACCTCCCTGTAGTCTCCTCTAACTGATGCCTTGCAAAGCAAACATACTTCGGGCAATCGCAAGGTTACGTGGACCCAGGACATGACTCGCACCATCAGTGACCTAAAAACGCCCCTAGCTAATGCAGTCACACTAGCTCATCACAGCGCAATGTGCCTATCTCAATCACTACAGACGCTTGTAACACCGTGATCAGCGCTGTGCTGCAGCAGCACATTCACATAGACTCTCAACCACTACGTTTTCATTTTAAAAAAAAAACTGTCCACCTCTCAATGCAAATGGTCGGCATTTGACAGGGATATACTGGCCATTTATGAAGCCATACACTATTTCCGAGAGGATATTGAAGCACATGACATCACCATTTGCATGGATCACTGTCTCCTGGTTGACACGCTGCGTAACCCTGTTAGTGATCTCCCTCCACATTGTTTCAGGCATATGGATTTCATCAGCCAATATAGAACGGACATACGTTTTATCAGTGGTGCAGATAACATCATAGCAGACTACATGTCACACATTAATACTACTATGAGCCTGTTTCATCCCATGGAGCTCATGTGACTACAAACTACTGATCCGGAAGTACAGTCGCTAGCTACTAACAACTCCACATTCAACCACGCCCTTTCCCTGGTGTCACACAACCAATTCTTTGTAATACTTTGATTAACATACAATGACCAGTCATACCCCATCCACTTCGACAGGCCGTTTTCTCTTCGCTGCACGGTCTAGCTCATCTGAGAATCAGAGAGACAGTACACCTAGTAACTGAATGTTTCATTTGGCCACACATTAATAAAGACGCTCTTGAATGGGCAGAAGCCTGCGTATCTTGCCAATGTGCTAAAGTTGGTCGAAATGCACATCCCCCTCTGGGACACTGAAATACTGAAGGGATGCTTCAAACACTTTCATATGGAGCTTGTCAGCCCCCTACCCTTTTAACGTCCACTGTTGCTCTTTGTCAGTCACTGACCGCATGACACAGTGGGCAGAGGTGGTTCCTTTGAACAGTATCTCCGTGGATACCATGGCTCTAGCATTTGGTACCTGTTGGCTTTCTGGCTTCAGCTGCCCTGCATCCATCACCACAGATCAGCAGCAATTCGAATCTCTGCTCTTTAAACGATTGGGTGTCCTATGCGGTGCCAAGCGTTTCCATACAACAGCCTACCACCCCCAAAGTAACAGGTTAAGGGAACACTGGCACCGCACACTAAAGGCAGCATTAATGTGCCACTCTGACTCTTGGTTAGATGCACTCTGTGGGTACTGGCAGGCATTCACACAGCATATAAAGATGATTTAAAGGCCTCTCTGACAGAGATCATTTGTGGCGATCCTGTGGTACTTCCAGCAAAATTTGTCGAGGACACTACTTCTCTTCATGCTCCTTAGTCGAGCAGGTTTGCTCTTATATCTTACATATGTGCATACCACATCCATGAGCACATACTCACCCACCAGTCTTTATACACAAGGAACATGCAGACTGCGATTTTACTATGTTGCGAGATGACACTGTTTGCCCAGCTCTTACTCCACCCTAATCAGGACCTCACTGGGTTGTTGACCATGCTGCAAACACTATGACCATCCTGCTTAATGGCATACCACAAATGGTCTCTCTACATAGAGTTAAACTGGTATGGGTCATCACTGAAAACATCTCAAACAACAAGGCCTCAGAGCTTCCTCCAATGGTCATCACAACAAGTGAACTGGTTTCCAGTGAGTTTTCAGCAGGCTCTTCCCTCCCACCCTCCTTTACATCTTGTGAAGCCAGCGTTAGTGATTGTGTCTCCCCCAGTGACAGTGATGCATGTGACGAACTTCCCATACCCTTGTTCTCACCACCAACACTGCGCTCAACTGTGACCACATTTACTGTCGACATCTCAGCATTCCCAGTGGACGACACCTCAGTGCAACATCATAGTGAGTATCTGTTTGTTTTTTGTGCACCTCCTCATGTATGTGAGTCTAAAGATGTTAACCTCAGGCTCGTCTGAGCTATTCACTTATCCAATGATTTGGTCATCAGTTCCCTTCAAGCTTTTATCAACGAGGATGGCATATTGTCAGTTGTCATTCTACGTGATCATCCACAGTCCCTCCCTTCCCTCCTATTCAGATCCCACTCTCCCACACCCAGTCGTTCCCTACACCAACCGATGTGGATGAAAGATTGTGTTGTGTCTTCCCTGATTGCCTCCCTGGTGCAATTCCTTTCTCCTTTTGCTCCTAGACCATGCTCTGCTATCCCGGGGTTGGGGGGGGGGGGGGGGGCTTTGTTGTGGTTCGATACATCAATCCATGTGATCTCTCTTGATGATGATGATGATCTTTGAACTCACTTGATGTCTAGTTTTGTTCTATGTTGTTAGGTTTTGTGATCACAAAGTGACTAAAGTATATCATTACAATAACATGTTGTTAAATGTTATTGTTTCACTGTAATATCGTTACCCACCACAAGGTTTTAACTCAAGGTGGCATAGTTAGACATTGCAAGAGTACCCCAGAAGCATGTAATCAAAAGTGAATCTTAACTTTATTCTCGAGGATAAATTCATAATGAGAGCTTTAACCCTCAGTAAATAAGTAAGTTATCAAGCAATAGTTCAGCCTCCATGACAGCCACAGAGTTATAAAGATTAAGGTGCTTCTTCAAACCATAAAAATCTAACAATCAGCGAAATTTGAAAGATAGTCTAAGAGAAATTGAGTCGCTCTGAGCATTATTAACTGTACACTTAAGCTAACTATGTATAACCTCTCAGACAATGGAAACTCCAGGTAGGAATATCAACAATGTAGGAAAAGAAAGATTGCTACTTACCATTAAGATGCCAAGTTAAGTTGCAGACAGGCATAATTAAAAGACATTTACATAAATCTTTTGGCCACAGGCTTCATCAGCGAAAGAGAAATGCACACCATTCACACACACAAGCAATCACACCTCGTGCACACGTGACCACCATCTCCAGCATCTCTCGCCAGAATGCAACTATCATGTGAGATGCAATCAGTAATCTGAATGCATGGGTGGGGAGAGAGATGAATGCTGTCTGGCACAGTGTGCAGAGACTAGAAAGCCAACAGGCGTACACCAGGATACTGTGGGGCAGGGAGGTGGGTAAAAAGGAGTGAGAAAGAAGAGGAGCAGGGAATGATGGGCATGTGTGTTCGTTGGCAGAGGGTGGGAGACAAGAATGGGGAGGAGATTATAGGACAGAGGGGATGGAAATTTGTTAGGTGGAGGGTGTGGGGACTTTAGGTTGAGCCTAGGAAAATTATGGGAGTGGAGAATGTGTTGTAAGGATAACTCCCATCTGTGCAGTTCAGAAAAACTAGTGGTGGAGGGGAGGCTCCAGATGGTGCAGGTGGTGAAGCAACCATTGAAATTAAGCACGATATGTTCAGCTGCACATTGTGCCACAGGGTGGTCTACTTTGCTCTTGATCACAGTTTATCAGTGGCTGTTCATTGTGGTGGACAGCTGGTTGATAGTCATACCAACATAAAAAGCTGTGCAATGATTGCAGCAGATCTGGTAAATGATAAGTCTGCTTTCACAGGTGGCCTGGTCCTTGAGAGGATAGGACAAACCTGCGACAGGACTGGAATATGAAGTGCTGCACTTGAGTCTTCCACAGGGATATGATCCTTGCAGCAATGGAGTGGGAGTCAGAGTGGCATAGGGGTGGACTAGGATGTTGTGGAGGTTGAGTGGCCAATGGAGGTGTGGGAAGTATCTCACGCAGGATGTCCCTCATTTCAGGGCATGATGATAGGTAATAAATGCCCTGATGAATGATGTGGTTCAGTTGTTCCAGTCCGGGGTGCCCCTGTGGGACAAAGGGGACACTCCTTTGTGGCTGGTTCTTGGAGGTGGTGGGAGGATTGGGAATGTGAGGAGAAATGGCACGGAAGATCTGTTTGCAGTCTAGGTCTGGGGGATAGTGCCTGTCTGTGAGGGCCTTGGTGAGACCCTCAGCATACTGAGTAAGGGAGTTCTCGTCACTGCATGTACAATGTCACCAGGTGGCCAGGCTGTATGGAAGGAATTTATTGGAGTGAAAGGCATGACAGCTGTCAAAATGAAAACGTAAATAATAGAACTGTTAACTCAGGGCCTGACAGACATCACCCTGCTGAACTTGCTTAGAATGCAGGTTTCCCAGAGGACTTAAATCATTTTATCATATCAGTATTATATAGACCTTTATCTTGAGCTGTTGTGAGGTCTACACAGTATATCGCCTTTGGGTGTGGTACACTCAGTCTTGCAGGGAGCACATTACTTTGGGGAAAATTCACTATTTTCTTTCGTTATGTGGGAACTGTGACAATGATCTTGAACAAACACTAACTCGTTGACCCTGAAGATTGGAGTCTGTGCTTCCCCATTAAATTTGTGTACTCTCTTAATTGCACGTCTATGTAATCACTGTTCTACTGCTCTGTGTACTACTTCCAATTTTCTGTGGGTGTAGATGGCTACTTAAATAATTTCAATAACTGTTCTTCCACAAAAGTTATATTCGTGATTTCTACTGGAGATAATCTGGTAGCCACGTGTGGTAACTAATTTATTATCACCTGAAATTCAAGAACGAGTTGTGCCCATGTAATATGGTTTTCTGAACAACATGTTCTGAATAATCTTCCCAATTATTTCATTACTCTTCACATGGGTTGGATTGTGGGTGGTATCTTGAGATAGCTGCATGTCTCAATCCTTTTCACGTGAGAAACTCTTTAAAATTAGTCTAATAAATTGTGGACCATTATTGGTTAATAACCAAAATATTCCTGTAAACATTGTATCACAGTGGGTGTATTGGCCTTCTTAATTGGATAAAGCTTAACATGTTTTGACCAACAGTGTACAAGCACAAAGATATACATAGCTCCACCACAACTGAGAGATAGTTGGGGGGGGGGGGGCGGAAAAGGGCGGCAGTTAAGTGTGTAGTACTTTAAGTATTACAGGACACAACTTATAAGAGAATAACTATATTATCTTCTTTCACCCTCTGACACAGTTCACAGTCATATAAGACCTCCCTAATTTTCCCACTCAGGTTCTTGAAATAGTAGAATTTTTCATGGTTTTTATACATTTTCATATACCTTATTGACCATAGCCTTAATGGATAAACCATATTAGACATCTCCCTACTGTTTGTGGCATACATAGCCTTCATGGTGACAATCTCTTTTGCCTTCCAAAATAGAGCATCTTCTTCATGCAGCCATATAGATTTATCTTCTGTTTATTGCAATGCTATTTTCTTGTTTGTAAACTTATCACCTTAATAACTATCCACTCTACATCTTGATTAATTTTTCTAGTGAGTTTTGTACTTTATCATTTGTATAACTTAATGATAGGAAGTTTATAGTGAAAATCACGCCTAGGCCACTAGTTCTCATGTTATCCATACCTAAAGATAATCATGATAAAGTATCCAAAACAACATTTTGTGATCCTTTACTGTAAACAATTACTATATTATATTTTTGTAACATCGGACAGTGTGGCCGAGCGGTTCTAGGCACTTCAGTCTGGAACCGTGCAACCGCTACGGTCGCAGGTTTGAATCCTGCCTTGGGCATGGATGTGTGTGATGTCCTTAGGTTAGTTAGGTTTAAGTAGTTCTAAGTTCTAGGGGACTGATGACCTCAGATGTTAAGTCCCATAGTGCTCAGAGCCATTTGAACCATTTGAGCCATTCTTGTAACGATAATGCCCATCATGTTAAATAGTTATGCAAAAGGCAGATTTCCATTAAAAATCATAATGCTTGGTAGTCAGTATAAGTAACTGTTTTTTTTTTAATCTCCAAATTAATTTTTGAAACTTCTTAATGCTCCATACAATCATGGCTAATTATTTTCCCTTAACTGTGTAATTTGGTTCACGTTTATTTAAATTATGACTTGCAAAAGCAATGGTGTTATGCTCTCCTCTATTTGGACCTCATTCCTCCTGATAGAGTTCACCTACTGTCCTATGTTTGGATGCATCTGTCACTAGTTTGAACAATTTCTTCAACTTGGGGTGTTGGAATATTGGTGCATTTACTAAAGACAGCTTGATGTTATGAAAAGCTTCTTATGTTCCCTCATTCCTCATTTTGCTTCAACAAGGATAATACTCTTGTGCCATTCATTTATTTTTCTTGTATCTACCTATAATAAAATCTGGCTAAACCAAGAAATGAACATGATCATTTTATATTTCTCAGTTTGGGACACTCCTTAACTGCTCTTCTGCATTCCAGGTGAGGTTTGATCCCATTCACTTCTACCAGATGGTCTAGAAACTTAAGTTCTTCAGTTATCATTACTGCATCAGAATATCTGAGGACTAAGGGATAAGCTTAATGAGTTGCTTATTTGTGTTGAAGAATTAGAGTTGAGCAAACCAGTTGATATAATATGCCTCTCTGAACATCATGTGACCACTGGTACAGATATGTTAAATGTTACAGGATTCAAGTTAGCTTCTTATTTCTGTAGAGAAAATATGGAGAAAGTAGGAGTTGCCATATTTGTCATTGTTTTGAGTTCATCAATATTGATATTAATAAAGTTCAGTCAGTGCAGCAATTTGAGGCTTCATAATAAGTCCTTTATAATAGTAGGTATATACAGATCACCTTCAGGAAATTTTAACCTCTTCATAAAAAATCTGGAAGTTCTGCTGTCCCATCTCATAGTAAAAAACAAGGAAATAGTGGTTGCTAGTGATTTTAACGTGGATTTATTGATAAGCTCTGTCAGTGAACACTTATTGCAGTCAGTAACACTATCTTTCAATTTAGTTCCTACTGTGAATTTTGCTACTAGGATATGTAAATGCTCTGAGACTGCTATTGATAATATCTTTGAAGACAAATCTAGGGAAAAAAGTCATATCACAAAATCAATAGTAAGGGGACTATCTGATCATGACATGCAGCATCTTGTGTTAAATGTTGAGACTTGTCAGGATAAAAAAATCTATTAAATCTGAGTACCGGTGGGTAATAAATAAGTCAAAAATTGAGAAATTCAGGAAATTGCTCAAAGACATTAACTGGATAGATGTTTACAATACTTCTGACTCAAATGGAAAATACAAAGCATTCATTAATAAAGTTACCTCCACTTCTGAAAATTATTTTCCTCTAAAGGTAACTCAAATCACCCAGAAGTCAAAAAATAAACTGTGGATTACAAATGGAATAAAGATATCATGTGGGACAAAAAGGAGACTGTATCTACTATCTAGGAACAGCTCTGATGTTAGAATTGTAATGTATTACAGAGAATATAGCAAAATATTGAAGCAAGTAACCTAGAAATCGAAGCAGCTTTATTATGAGGAAAAGATAATTACATCAGGCAACAAAATAAAAACTGTATGAGATATAGTGAAGACAGAGACAGGTGGGGCCAAAAAGGAAGATGAACAGATAGCTCCAAAAATAAATGAGACTTTGGTAACAAGTACATGTAGTGTTGGAAACCTCTTAAACAAGTATTTCATTTCTGTTACTGACAGCTTCTTGTTGTCAGGTTCGGTGAACAGTGCAATGGAGTATCTGAGACCAGACTTTAAAAATAACTTCAATAGAATGGAAATGACACTCACATCTCCCAAAGAAGTAGCATCCATCATAAAATCCTTAAAATCTAAGTATTCCTGTGGGTATGATAACATATCAACAAAATTGATCAAAGAGTGCTCATGCGAGTTGAGTTCTATCTTAAGATTAGATTAGATTAGATTTACTTTAATTCCAATTGATCCATAGTGAGTTGGTCCTCCAGTATGTGGAACATGTCAGAAAGTTATTTCTGTAATCAATCTCTTATCAGCAGAACATTTCCAGACTGGCTAAAATATGCTGAAGTTAAGCCTCTTTACAAGAAGGGGGATAAAGAGATACCATCAAACTATCGACCAATTTCACCTTTGCTGGCCTTCTCAAAAATATTTGAAAAGGTTGTGTTCTAGCCTCTCCTTAAGCATCTGACTGCAAATAATATATTGTCCAAGTGACAGTTTGGATTTCTTAACGGTTCTGATATGGAGACAGATATTTACACTTGACAGTGAGAATGTATTTAATTCATTAGATAGTAAATTAGTGGCTACTGGCATTTTCTGTGACCTGTCAAAAGCTTTTGACTCTGTGAATCACAGCATCGTCTTAAGTAAATTAGAATATTATGGTGTCATTGGCGATGCTGCGAAATGGTTTGAGTCTTGTCTATCTAACAGGAAACAAAGGGTGTCATTGCAAAATACCTGTACAGTAAGCAGTGAATCTTCATCTGACTGGGAATTAATTACATATGGTGTTCCTCAAGGTTCCATCTTGGGCCCATTGCTTTTTCTTGTTCACATTAATGACCTTTCATCTGTTACACTGCCCGATGCTAAGTTTATTTTGTTTACAGGTGATACAAACATTGCATTAAGTAGCAAGTCAAGTACAGATTTAGAAATAGCTGCTACTCAAATTTTCACTGACATTAATAAGTGGTTTAAAGCTAATTCACTGTCATCAAACTTTGAGAAGACCCACTATATGCAGTTCAGGACTTGTAAGAGATTTCCTTCCAGCATGTGTATAACATATAAAGACCTGCAGATCGAAGAGGTTGACAGCGTTAAATTTCTGGGATTACAACTCGATAATAAATTCAGTTGGGAAGGGCAAACCACAGAAATTGCTTAAGCACCTAAACAAGTCTGTAATTGCTGTGAGAATGATGTCAGATGTAGGAGATAAAAATATCTTAAAAAACTTGCATACTTTGCTTACTTTCATTCCATTGTGTCATATGGGTTCATATTCTGGGGCAACTCATCAAACCGAGCAAAAGTTTTTAGGATGCAAAAGCATGTGATAAGAATCATTTGTAGTGTAAATTCAAGAACATCATGCAGAAACCTGTTCAAGGAACTTTGTATCCTAACCACAACTTCTCAGTACATTTATTCCTTAATGGAATTTGTTGCAAGTAATACATCTCTATTTCCAACCAATAGCTCAATACATCAATACTAGGAATAAGAACAATCTACATAAGACCTAAAATCACTTACCTTGGTCCAAAAAGAGGTCCAATATTCAGGAACGAACATTTTCAATAAATTGCCAGCAACCATTAAAACCTTGATTTTAGATAAAGCACAGTTTGAACAGAGTTTGAAAGACTTTTTGATATGCAACTCCTCTAGTCCGTAGATGAATATCTTAACAGAGACTGTTAAGCAGGCTTCAGTAAAAATATCTGTTTGATTTCAGTTTTGACATCACCTGGACGCAACAGTCAGGTTTAGGTATTTTGTGTATGATAAATTTGTTAATTGTGCATAACATTGTTTCAGTCTGACAGCATGTTAATTCTGTAAATATTAGCTGTTCCAGTTTACCACATTGTATTCACCTATTTTGACAATTTACTGACAAATGATCAGGGTAGTAAGTATTATATTCAAATGTTTTATGTTTTTATGTTATATTTCTGACATGTTCCACACCCACAAAAATCATCTCATTTTTTGGGTATATGGAACAAAAACTGAGTCCAATCTAATCTAATCTAATCTAATCTCTTGCGTGAAATGTGATTTTGTGACTTCAATTGTAATTCCTTTTTCTTGAAATTTTTGTAAGGCTTTAATTAATGTTCTACAATGTTCTTCCCAAGTCTTAAATACTATTAAAGTGTCCTTTACATATACAATCAATTCTTGTAGTAATTCTTTCCCTAATGCTTTGACAATCACCTTTATAAACACTGCATCTGTGATGTTAAAATTGAATGGTAAAACTTGAAGCTGATATGACTTCTTGTCACATAAAAATACTGTATATTTTCTTGAATTTTTATATTAATTTTCCTGCTAATAAGTGCACTGAACAGAAAAATCTTTTTCTTTGAATTTGGGTAGCAAATTGACTATACATACAGGTCAACCTCTTTCCATTTCTACTTGTTTAATTAATGTGTGGTCATCTAACATCAAATGCATCCTCACCAGTAGACTTCCTTACTATTAGCAGTGGATTGTTGTCAATGCTCAGGCTTCTTTCTATAATCTTATTATCTACCATTTTATTTATTTCTTCCTGCACTACTGCTTGTAAAAGTGAAGGCATTGGATATGGTTTACCTTAACTCTGAAATGGCACTCACAGCCTCCTATTTCTCCTGGTTTTTTGCAAAACACATACCTATACTTTTGTAAGATATTATATAGTTCTTTCTTCTGGTCTTTAGTTAGTAGAGTAGATCTGTAAGCCTCATCATGTAATAAGTTGTCTCCCACTATACCTTATCCTTCATTGACTTCATTACTTATCACATGAATGTTCATTACTAAACACACAATAACATATTCCCCTTAAGCTTGCATCAGATTATTAACTTTGAATAGTATCTCATAGAGATATTTTTCTTGCTGCCAGTATAAAATTTAGCTATCAAAATCCAGCTTTCCTTTATATTTTACTAATCAGTCGATCCCCAACAATATCACTAAATTTACATTTGGTATTACCAACATTGTTTGCATGAACTTAAAATTACTTATACTTGAGGTTAATCAAGGTTCTCAACATTAAGTATTGATTTAAGTGTCAGGAAATCATTTCTGGAAGTATTTCTATGGAGTGTAGCCATGTATGGAAGTGAAACATGGACGATAAATAGTTTAGGCAAGAAGAGAATAGAAGCTTTCGAAATGTGGTGCTACAGAAGAATGCTGAAGATTAGATGGGTAGATCACATAATTAATGAGGAGATGTTGAATAGAATTGAGGAGAAGAGGAGTTTGTGGCACAAGTTGACTAGAAGAAGGGATCGGTTGGTAGGACATGTTTTGAGGAATCAAGGGATCACCAATTTAGTACTGGAGGGCAGTGTGGAGGGTAAAAATCATAGAGGGAGACCAAGGGATGAATACACTAAGCAGATTCAGAAGGATGTAGACTGCAGTAGATACTGGGAGATGAAGAGGCTTGCACAGGGTAGAGTAGCATGGAGAGCTGCATCAAACCAGTCTCAGGACTGAAGACCACAACTACACAACAACTATTCCAATGATGTGCACCTCCGTCACTGGCAACATTGGACAGTAACATTATTTTTTGATAGATACTAACAGTGATACCAATGGGATTTCACTTCCCAAAGCTACATAAATGTCTACTGCTTTACCTTCCATGTACCTCTTCTGACAGTCATTTTTCTTCTACCAGCCAGTGCCTTGTTGATAAGATTTGATTAAATATAACCAGTTTTGCTGTCTTTGGGCCTACTGCTGAAATGTCACATGCTGGATTTTGGCCCTCCCTCCAGGATGTTCCCCATGTCCCTTCATTATATTGGGGTTTTTAATTTGAATCACATGCTGATTACAGTCAATACACTCTGATTCTCACTAGCATCTACAACGCTAACAGTATTTGGAGCGAATCCTGTGTACTTACTTGTTGTGTGGTTTGATTACTTGTATTGTTTTTGTTGCTGTTATTTCATGGAATACTACAATAATTACTTTCATTTCATCTAATATTTCTATACCTATTATTGCCACTAGTTTTGTTAGTGTCAATACCTCTTTGATTACACACGCATCTCGTTTAAGGACTCTAGGCCTCTATAAAGGTCAATAGTTCCTTAACATCCTTCCATCCTCTGTCCAAAACCTCCTTTCATACATGGTATAGACAACTTCGAACAACAACTATTGCTAAACAGTTTCCTTCTAAAGGGTTTTTTAAATACTTTAACTGGATTAAATACCATTCGGTGTATTTTTTAGAGCCTCCCCAAAAATTATTATAACACTTAGGGTCTAACGGTTGTAGCATCAACATTTCCCATTTACTTGTCAACTGATATTTGCCTTTAAACTGTTCTCTAAAATCGTCTCATGATTTAATGTCCTTGGAATGGGCTGTTTCCCATGATACCGTGTTCCCGGCTAAATAATTGAGCGCAAAATCTATCTTTCTTTGGTCTTCCCAGTTATTTGGTAAAGTCCTCAAAAAGATATAAGAAATACGTAGGATGTACTTCTCCATCTGGTTTAAACTTTAGAAATTGCTTTACCAAGCTCATTTCTATCCTTGATTGAAGTTATTCTAACCATTCTGTTGGTTTTCATGTACTATTTTAGATTAGATTAGATTAGATTAGATTAATACTAGTTCCATGGATCATGAATATGATATTTCGTAATGATGTGGAACGAGTCGAATTTTCCAATACATGACATAATTAGGTTAATTTAACAACATACTTAAGTTAATATAACAACTTTATTTTTTTGTGTTTTTTTGTTTTTCTTTATTTTTTATTTTATTTATTTATTTATTTAATTATTTTTTTTTTTTTCCTTAATTTATATCTAAAAATTCCTCTATGGAGTAGAAGGAGTTGTCATTCAGAAATTCTTTTAATTTCTTCTTAAATACTTGTTGGTTATCTGTCAGACTTTTGATACTATTTGGTAAGTGACCAAAGACTTTAGTGCCAGTATAATTCACCCCTTTCTGTGCCAAAGTTAGATTTAATCTTGAATAGTGAAGATCGTCCTTTCTCCTAGTATTGTAGTTGTGCACACTGCTATTACTTTTGAATTGGGTTTGGTTGTTAATAACAAATTTCATAAGAGAGTATATATACTGAGAAGCTACTGTGAATATCCCTAGATCCTTAAATAAATGTCTGCAGGATGATCTTGGGTGGACTCCAGCTATTATTCTGATTACACGCTTTTGTGCAATAAATACTTTATTCCTCAGTGATGAATTACCCCAAAATATGATGCCACATGCAAGCAATGAGTGAAAATAGGCGTAGTAAGCTAATTTACTAAGATGTTTATCGCCAAAATTTGCAATGACCCTTATTGCATAAGTAGCTGAACTCAAACGTTTCAGCAGATCATCAATGTGTTTCTTCCAATTTAATCTCTCATCAATGGACATACCTAAAAATTTGGAATATTCTACCTTAGCTATATGCTTCTGATTAAGGTCTATATTTATTAATGGCGTCATACCATTCACTGTACGGAACTGTATGTACTGTGTCTTATCAAAATTCAGTGAGAGTCCGTTTACCAGGAACCACTTAGTAATTTTCTGAAAGACAGTATTGACAATTTCATCAGTTAATTCTTGTTTCTCAGGTGTGATTACTATACTTGTATCATCAGCGAAGAGAACTAACTTTGCCTCTTCATGAATATAGAATGGCAAGTCATTAATATACAATAAGAACAACAAAGGACCCAAGACTGACCCTTGTGGAACCCCATTCTTGATAGTTCCCCAGTTTGAGGAATGTGCTGATCTTTGCATGTTACGAGAACTACTTATTTCAACTTTCTGCACTCTTCCAGTTAGGTACAAATTAAACCATTTGTGCACTGTCCCACTCATGCCACAATACTTGAGCTTGTCTAGCAGAATTTCATGATTTACGCAATCAAAAGCCTTTGAGAGATCACAAAAAATCCCAATGGGTGGTGTTCGGTTATTCAGATCATTCAAAATTTGACTGGTGAAAGCATATATGGCATTTTCTGTTGAAAAACCTTTCTGGAAACCAAACTGACATTTTGTTAGTACTTCATTTTTACAGATATGTGAAGCTACTCTTGAATACATTACTTTCTCAAAAATTTTGGATAAAGCTGTTAGAAGGGAGATTGGACGGTAATTGTTGACATCAGATCTATCCCCCTTTTTATGCAAAGGTATAACAATAGCATATTTCAGTCTATCAGGGAAAATGCCCTGTTCCACAGAGCTATTACACAGGTGGCTGAGAATCTTACTTATCTGCTGAGAACAAGCTTTTAGTATTTTGCTGGAAATGCCATCAATTCCATGTGAGTTTTTGCTTTTAAGCAAGTTTATTATTTTCCTAATTTCAGAGGGAGAAGTGGGTGAGATTTCAATTGTATCAAATTGCATAGGTATGGCCTCTTCCATTAACAGCCTAGCATCTTCTAATGAACACCTGGATACTGTACTCTTTTTTTCCATAGCTCCTCCCAGATTTTCTGCAACTCTTGTTGATTAGAATTAGACTCACCAGTCAAAGTAGGTGTAAAAGAGGAATCAGTTCTTTCCTGTACAATTTTTCTACAAACTCCTGCAATCGTCTCTCCAAGGCAGGTAAGTTGGTATGAGGACTCAAAATTCACTGAATATCCTACCTCACTCGAGTATCTCTACCCTTTCTTTAGTATTAGAGATTTCCTTGTTAACTGTTCTCAAATTTTTAAGAATATTTTTAAAACATTCATCAACTTCATTGCAGATTACAGTACACTGATTATTTATTTCCTTTCATAACTCCTGGGGTAAATTAATGATTACATTTTCTAAGGTAGATATTCTATTTCACTGTGTTGATATTACACTCAGTATTTCATCTTGTTTCATAATTATTCTATCCCCTTGAGCCCAAAGTGCTTTCTCTTGTTTTGCATTAATTCTATCCTCGTGTGCTTGAAGAGCTTCTTCTAGTTCAGTATTTATATTAGCTAGTTCTGCTTTAATAGTTTCCTCTTCTTTAGTGTTAATATTAGCTACTTCTGCATTAAGAATTTCCTCGTGTTTAATATAATATTAGCTGCTTCTGCCTTCATACCATCCCCTTAAGCTTTTAAAGCTTCCTGGATGTTTTAAACGTATCCTCCTGAAATTTAGCCAGTAAAGCTGTTATATCTACTTCCTGTGCCTCAGCTGCCACCGTACAGGTATAGGATATTACTAAATTATAATTCAGAGTTTGCCACTACTCAGCAGTTCATCTATATCACTCCATAACAACATCAATTACAGACACACATACGATATAATTGTGTCACAATTTCGTAACTGTACAGGTCACCATACATTGTTACTGAATGCTGCAGTGAACCACAGTCAGTCTGCTAATTCACTGTGGAACATTTTGCACCATTTGGCTATAGCAAGCTGCCACTGGAACTGCTACAGTGTGGCTGGTGACATGTAATGGTGTGGTGCCATAAACCGTTCACCAGGTTGAACTGCCCTCGCTATATCAGTCAGCTGCTGAGGCATTGTTAATCTTCTTCTCTGAGCCCAACGTAAACTCTGCTGTGTTGCAAGTTAAATTGAATGTGCATGACTTGTGTACTCTTTCATAAAGAAGCACAATAAAATACCAGTTGATTCCATAAGTAAAGACAGCAGCATTTTATATTCTCCAATTCTGCACAAATTTGTTCCTTTTCTCTCTTCAACACACACAGGTGTCTTTGAATGCAACTACCTAGCGTGTGTACTGCTAGACATTCTGCTGTTGACTCCCATTGTCCTTGGCAACACCAAGTATTCTTGGATATTTCTGTGAAATATATATATTTTTTCTTTTTTATAAAAGCTTCCTTTTTGTCTCTTTCTTCACACCTTCTCTTCACATCCTTCACCAAGGTCACCGCATGGAATGTTTTCTTGGTCCTTACTTCCCTAATGGGGATGTTAGGAATGGGCCATCAAAGCAGTTCCATAGTCGATTGGTAACTTTCGTGTTTTGCTAGGTTTCTTGCTTCTCTTACTTTTTCTCATAGTTACTGTACAGTATCAATGCTGCAAGGGTCTGCTATTCAACTGTGGCATAGCTTCTCCCCACGGACAATCTGTTCCGTTTGCTTATCAATCCCCTAATCTTATAACCTTTTGTGTTTGACATCACTTAATTATTAGCTCCCAATCTCATTGTTAATTTGCATGCTGTGTGATATCATGAAGAATTCTCAGTTCACTACATTTTTGGCACCCAACATGGGACAATATAATCAGTAATCTGCATGTCAGTTTATGCAGGAGATCAAAATAATTCTCAGTGTACTATATTTTTGGTGCCCAATGTTGGGTGATCTTACTGGCAATTTGCACGCTGTGTGATATCACACAACATTCTTGATTTACCACAAGGTCTTCACCTGAAACTGAGAAAGTTCTTTCTTGTCACCCACGAAATGAATGTCTTGAGATGTCTAGTTAACAGGTAAGTAACCCATTCTGATCCAGAAAAACAATGAACCCTGGCAGGTTTTCTGATGTGAGAGGCTTCCTTTGATTGTGCTCTTTCTGCATATGCTTCATAAAGAACTTCAGTTGGAAGGCACAGCTGCTACAAGAACTTATGCAGAGAGAAGTGAGAAGCAAGAAAGGTCTTTCTGTATACTTATAAAGCTGTTGACATCTTCACCAGTCATGCACTTTGTAAGGAGAGTGCTGAGATGAAGCTACACACTGATGTCGCTGGTTACGGGGTAGGTGCAGTTAATAGTGCAAACCCAGGAATCTGCTGTCGTTCTCCAGGGTACTCTCAGAATTCGAGAAGAACTATTTTATGACTGTGTAAGGCTGTATTTCTGTTCTTTGGGCAGTCAGCAATTTCTGATCCCATTTGATCCTGTTTAGTGAGTAGACCACTCACTGTTGTGAGTGCCAACCATTTTTTATGCTGGGAAACAATCCTGAATGTTCCATCAAAACAACTGGCAATATGGGCTGCAATGCCATTGCTTCAGGAACGTGATGTCACAGTAATATGCAAAAGTACACAAACACATAAATACCAACTATCTTTTATGGAATTCTTTGAAGAAACATTACAGAACTCATGTTATCCCAGTTATCACTCTGCTACTGAACATTATGGCCGAACAGTGGGAAGGTCCAGCTTTACTAAACATCTCTGAGGCCTTAGAGGAGGAAAGAGCTGTCAAAGAAGAATTCAGTTTAGTAAGTGGAACATTATAACAGAATTCTGGTCCAGCAGAATAGAAATCGTTACTCATCACCCCACCTCATTTGCAGCTAGCTGTACTAAAGTATTTTCATTACACTTTGACATAAAGTTATCCACAAGTTGCCCAGACCTGCGATAGAATCAGAAGCAGGTAAATAACTACATCTCCGCCAATCTGTCATCATGTAATACGCTACAGCAATGCTGATGACAGAAGTGTGTGTCTCAGTTATCCCCTCCCACAACTCCTGGTATGAACTCCTCCTGTGATTGCTCTATTTTGCCAGACTGGACAGACCACTGTGGGAGGTTCCAAAATCAACAAATGGAAATAAATGGGTAATAGTGTGCACCGAATACCTTACCTGCTTTGTGTTGACCGAGGCTGAACCATATGCTGGAACTTATTTGTTTTTGAATTGTCAAAAAACAAACAATTTCTCTGAAACGTGTTTCTAAGTTAACAAGTGTATTATTGGTGTAGTCATAAGAATGAATTCGTCATTGGCTTCTTTTGGGCATCACTTATTTCCCTTCTGTAATATATTTTCAGTTTTACACATATTTGCATATAATTAATATCAGCACAACACCTTTTATTGGATAGATTCAGTAGTATTTCAACTTTATATCACCATTTAGTTCTGCCTCCTTTTCTGTTTTTTTCTGCACATTGTGTCTCAATATTTTTGACAGGACAGCTGTCATTAGAGATAGTTTATGTGGTATGTAAAAAATTTTCAAGTGTTTCACAAGGAGACCCACAATGACTGAAGGTGGAACTTCAATCACTATAGATGAGTCAAGCTACAAGACTTGTTATATATATAGCCATCAGTAGATTCTCCAACTCAGTTCCACTCTCATATTTGTGAACTCTAGATAGCCTCAGGAGAATGCCATCTTGGACACAGAGTATAAAGTTCACAGCTTCTTGGAATGACATAATCTAAATAGGTATTCTGTCTGATTGGTTTATCATTAAGGCAAAAAAAGTTGTGTAATTTAAAAGTATCCAGAAATATCTTATTTTTAAGAAATTTTCACTTGTGTTAATACTACACAAGTTTACAATTCTTTTCATTTTTTGTTTAAGTTAAGATAGAACCATAACAGATTTTTCTGTGTATATGCTCCATTAAAATTTGAACTATTATGGAAGGAAAGTACACAAACATAAAAAATTTCTTTGCAATAAAGAAACTGGATACCAGAAGCTTTGATTTTTCTTTTAGGGTTAAATGAGGTAAAACAGCACAAATTTAAAACATATTTTTCTTAAAAAGCAAATGTCAAGCATTTTGTATAAAATTCTACACAACTAGGATGTTTACAGCTTCTATCGTCAGTCATGTAGAAGTACATGACTTAAGATAGGAGTTGTAATGTCCTAGTTGTGTAGCATTTTATACAAAATGCTTGATATTTGCTTTTTAAGAAAAAAAAAGTTTTAAATTTGTGCTGTGAAACTTACAGACGTACAGGATGTATCCAGATGATTCTTCTGATTTTACAAGAGTGTATCTAGGAGGTTTATAGCTTCTATCTTCATTCGTGAAGAAGTACATGACTGAAGATGAAGCTGTAAACCTCCTAGATACACTCTTGTAAAATCAGAAGAATCTTCTGGATACACCCTGTATGTCTGTAAGTTTCATTTTCACAATTTTACATCTTTTTTTTATTGTCTGTATTGTTATAAAATTCCCAATTTTTTCCATGTGTGGAACAGTTTTATTCCCTTTCAGTAATGTTTTGTGAGCAGATTTTTTCTTGAAATCCATCACCTAAATTTCTATTTCATTAGGTGGACTACACAATACATCAGACAATTCTTTGAAAGCTATTAGTATGTGTATTCTCTTGTTACAGGTGTCCAATAGTTCGCTATATATGTTTTCTGTCGTCCTCAGGTTCTGCCAATGTCACATTCAATTCTAAGTAACTTCTTGTCTCTCCTGATTCTGCCCCAAAATATTTTTGTGAGAACACCAGACACTAGAACAGAAATGTCCTGAGATGAGATATTGTGAGCTACCCCCACCTGTTGCACTACTGCCGCAGTACCAGAAAGAATCTTAATCCAATATTTATTGTATGCTGAAATAAAAAAAATTAATTGGTGTATCCCAAATTTACAGTTCCAAGACACTGTACATAATTTCGTGGCAATGTGACGAAATGTAGTGTAGAATCTAAAAATTAAAAATTCAACTTCATTGAAGTTGTGAAGAATTAATGTAATGTAATATGTGATGAGATATGTTGCAGTGATTCAAGAAAACGTATGTGAATCATTAGTGAAGTGCTTTAAATTCAACTCACATGCTTTCACATTTGTCTGCTGGTACGTAGGTCACACTGCCGATACACAGTAGTTATCTGTCCTGGTGATAGTGCCACATTGTCTTTCAGTCCCCAGGCTGGAGAGGGGCCTCTCAGTGTGGGTGCTGCGCCGAGCCGTGTTCCCCCTGAATAAGTAGCTAATGGCTCCTCAAACTAGATCAGAGTTCTCCCCACTTTTAACTTCTACATTGGCAGTTATGGAATTTTGCCTCTGTAAGGTAATTGCTGGCCACCAATTCTGTCTTCCCATATTTTTACAGTTTTCTCAAATTAAATCTCCTCTGGATACATTACACATTTTATACAATGCCTGAAAAAAAAAAAAGTTTAAGGCGTTCCTCTGCATTTATATAGGGTTAAATCTATTATTGTGGAATATGATTATTGTGATATTGTAATATTATGTTGAGGCCTGCATTGATTCTGTTCCTGACTTTTCCAAGTCAGAAAAATGTACAGCTATCACCAGGAGTAGAGCCTTAAGATTATCAAAACCACTGACATCAAACTCTCACATCAGTAGATGAGAACACCAACATCTAGGCTGCAGTATTCTGTTTCACTTTTTCCTGTTCATGTCAATTGAACATTGAGCTCGATCAATACTCACTGTGTATAGAGTGTCACATAATAATGACATATCCAGCATGTTTGAGTTCTCAAGAGTTTAGTGAGGTGCACTCATTGAGAAATGCGTTGAGAATTTCTCCAGCTTCCCGAGATTTGTTCTCATTTCCCATAAATCATGCTATCTGTCTTATATAAACAGCTGCCCAGAGGTGTAAATGGAGCAACAGCAACAGGTTATTTTCTTCTAAATGGAAATGCAGTAGAGTACTGATTATCCAAATTCCAGTCAACTAAACAACGAATAACCAAAAGCATTTCAGTTGGCAGCCAAACAGCCAACTTGTATCCTAATCGGCAGGGCTGACTAAAGTATGTTCAAGACAGGTAGAAAGCAGTCAGGGATATGTTGGAATCTAATGTCGACCGTGGCCATCAAGTATTGAGGGATCATGAAATGACTGCCAGAGTCACAGAGGACTGAGGCCCTCATGGCTCTTTGGATGGGCCTAGTGACAACAAACATGTTACAAAAGAGTGGCCAGTGAGGCAGCTTTTCAATGCCTTAAGATGGCTATGAAGACTGTGATGTTGTCTAATTACTGTTCTTAAAACTTCTGAGAGATTTAGCAGGGGCAGGGTGGGGAGTTCCCTGAGTCTCAGGATCATAAACAAAATTTCACTTCTTTTCCTAAACTGTAGGCCTACTTTAACAGCCATTCTGAACTTTTCAAATTAGGCTATGTTCTCTGCATTATTTGTAAGACATGTGATATAAAGTACATTTCTATGTGATGTGTTTAATTCATTATTTCATAGTTTTATATTTCTGTGTACACTGTTTAACAAATGATTGAGAGTGTCATTTAGTTGCTAATATAGCTTATCAAATTTTGTGTAATCTCTGACTGTTTTAGTTTGATGTAGTTCTTTTTCGTCAAATGTTTGAGAGGAGTAAAAACATTCCACAATGCCTTTTGTAAATTTTTCATAGCAAAACAAAAGGGGTACCAAATTAACCAGCATTACATCTAGTTTTGCAAGCAAAAAAAATTTGATTGCTTGGAAGTAATCAGAGTAATTTAGAAAAAGTTAATTAGTGATTTGAGGGTAATTTGAAATATTTCACAATTAGCTGCCGCTAGCTATGTCAATGAAGTACTACAAAGTTCACCTCTTCAAGGCCTAGCTATTTTGTGCATAAAAAGTTACATTAGTGTGATATTTAACTGTCAATAAAAAAAGTTGAATAAACAACAATTGTAAAATTTTTGTAAAATGATTTGTCTAAAAGACAATAAAAGCAGATAAAAGAAACATCCGACACATCTTTGAATGACAGTTGAAATCATGTACAGCAAATGAGGTGCCAATTGAGAATTTAAAATGAGTATGTTAAACTCAGAGAATTTTAAGAGCACTAGAGGATATCTGTGTGGTGGATTATGTAGACAACACAGTCTCATCTGCTGTACATGATTTTGAGCATCATTCAAAGCCACGCCATTCGTAAAAAAAGTGAATGTGTTTGTGTGTGTGCTGTTGCATAGTAATTGGACTGTTTTTCTATTTATGTTTTACAGGTGTTTCAGTTTAGTGTTTTCAACTTCATCCTCCACACGTCAAATAAGTAAGTGATGAAAGAATATCAGAATATACTGTCAGCTACGCTTTGTGTGATGGTCAAGATAAACATCTACCGGAGTTATTTGTAGAAAAGAGTGTGATGTTTTATGAAATTATTTTGAGTTCTGTAAGCAGTAACTTCCACTGAAAAATAGAAACCAACAAAAATTATAATGTTTCCATTTTTGAATGTCAAGAAAAACAGCAGCAAAAAGCTTACATTTTAGTTTTAATATGAAAACTAAATTCAGTTAAAAAAAGAAAAGAGTGGAATGAGGTTTACCCTGACAACACCTTTCTTAACAAGAGGCTCACATACTGCAGTGCAGTTCGAATCTTCACAACAAATAACAAAAGCGTAAATCTTTGCCTGTCTCTCAAACAGTTGCATAAGTAGATATATATTTCTAAAAACAAAGATGATGTGACTTACCATATGAAAGCGCTGGCAGGTCGATAGAAACACAAACAGACACATACATACACACAAAATTCAAGCTTTTGCAACAAACTGTTGCCTCATCAGGAAAGAGGGAAGGAGAGGGAAAGACGAAAGGAAGTGGGTTTTAAGGGAGAGGGTAAGGAGCCATTCCAATCCCGGGAGCGGAAAGACTTAACCTTAGGGGGAAAAAAGGACGGGTATACACTCGCACACACACACACATATCCATCCACACATATACAGACACAAGCAGACATATTTAAAGACAAAAAGAAAACTCTTTGTCTGTATATGTGTGGACGGATATGTGTGTGTGTGCGAGTGTATACCCGTCCTTTTTTCCCCCTAAGGTAAGTCTCTCCGCTCCCGGGATTGGAATGGCTCCTTACCCTCTCCCTTAAAACCCACTTCCTTTCATCTTTCCCTCTCCTTCCCTCTTTCCTGATGAGGCAACAGTTTGTTGCGAAAGCTTGAATTTTGTGTATATGTATGTGTCTGTCTGTGTTTTTATCGACCTGCCAGCGCTTACATATGGTAAGTCGCATCATCTTTGTTTTTAAATATATTTTTCCCGTGTGGAATGTTTCCCTCTATTATATAGATATATATTTCCACGTATTTGATTATCATTTATAACATATGTTCTCTGTTAATTCTGGGACCTTGAGGATAGAGGAACATATTTTCTATGCTGTCACCAGCCTCTACGTGGGACATGTCGACAAAGAACTCCTCTGATAAAATTAGATCAGTTTCAACAAATATTTTTAAATATGCTTGTACACTTTTAAGGAATTCAAAATCCTCATACTTATTGTACAATATATATTCTCCTGCTGTGTTTTATAATGAAAAATTAAATCCCTGTTTTAAACTCAAAACATATGTCACAGTCGTCACATTAGAAGAAAAGCAGATGTCCACTTACAGCTTACAAACTTCAGTATAGTGCAGAAATTCAATGGCTGGTAGGTTTTTTAATGCTCTCCTTCCACAAATTGAATGTGTTGTGGATAACGAGCTCCTTTAATACTTATGCAAGGCTTATGACTTTGCTTGTTTCAAGGATCACCTTACACTCTGAAAGATTTACTGAATCATACTGTATACTATCCAACACTTGCAAATTTACATTCATCCTCAAATCCTTACATGTATGAGTGTGTATCTTCATAGGTGCTTCTCAATACTGTAATTTTTTATAAAGGAACCTACCTAACATGTACAAATTTAAGGTTTAAAAAATTGGTTGCCACTATTTACTTAGTTTTATGGAATGTTGTATTGTAATAACCACCACAAACTTATAAAACTGAGTTGTTCCACATCCTGATCTGTTAAAGACAAAGATTTATGAAACACAAAATAAATAAATGTGTAATATATTTTTTTGCTAGACTATCTACCACAGCAGCTGTTATATATGAATTATTTTTTCCCATCTTAAGCATACTGCAAGGATGACCATTGAAATGAACACACAATACAAAGAGCTGAATGGTAAAATCATTGTAAACTTTTCTATGGAGACAACTTTTGTGAAGATTTACACAGATGAAAAAGAAAATGCAGGTTCCTAAAAACCAAAACTATAGGAAAGGGTGAAAGGGCAACCAAGTTTTTTCAGCTTTAGTGTCTGGTAATGATGAGGGAAAACCCTTTGAACTCAGAACATTAAAAGAGAGCAATGAACATCAATTATCACTGATGATTCTTTGTAAATAAAAGTGAAATGTAAGTAGTGTAAAACAGCCTTAAATTACAGCATTTTTAAGATGGAAAAAATAAATAACAGTTTATAAATAAATGTGTGTGCTGTAAATAATACAAGTTCATGGTGAACATTCAGCATTATTAAAAATCAATAGGTTACAGCTTACATGAAATAACTGAAACCACAAATGAAAAGCAGACCAAATCAATACACAGTTTTATTTGAACTGACCATAATGAACCCTAGTTACAAGGGTTATTAATATTAACATATTTACATTTTAAAAACATATGTATTGTATAAAGGAAAGAAATCAGCCCAGTCTCCTCCTACGAGGCAAGAGTTAGTTGTAACTTCTTGCTAGGAGAAGGAGAAAAAACAAAAAAGTATGCAGTAATCTAAAGCAAATTTACTGGAAAAATTTGTGAAACCCGAACATACTCCTCACTCAGAAAATGGGTATCACACATTCGACTTCTCTTCACATTCTCACAGCTACTTACTGAAAATAAACTCTAATCTGCAACTATTTCATCACACCACACTATATTCATAAATAAAGCTTTTTTCAAGCACTGAAATAAAGAACATTTTAAATAACAACTCTGTCTTAACTCCTCTGCATGGTCCCAATTCAAAAATTTGGATACTGAAAATATGCAGTCCACAAATTTATATTTTGTGCTTCAAGTCTGTTCAGACAGTCTCAAACCAATCTGCTAATGTTGCAAAAGTACTTTGTGAAACTGAATGCTCTAATTAGGGGTGAGGGAAACATAAAAGTGATTCTCGCAGACCATTCTGTACAACTAACTTTGTAGTTAGCACTTAACTACATGTTAAGAATACATTAGCTGTGGATTTTGAAAGGGAAAAAAAGAAAATAATAAAGTCAGTTTTCCCTGTTCTTTTACAAATGAACAAACATACTGACATAGCCAACACATTGTAAAAAGCTAATCACAGAAGGAAAGGCAAATACACATGCTGAAGATTCACAAAAATAAAAATGAATAATGTGAAATCTTTCATGACCGAATGGTGAGCTTGCATGTAAAAATTCTCTATTACCTATAGTCTCTAAATTTAAAAAAATAAAAACTGAAAAGATATGAACTATGCCACTAGTTTGTGGGAAATGTATTGTTCACTTCTGTGTGTATACATTGTCACCATCCAGTCTTTGTGACCGTGAGAACTGCATCCCAACATATCATTCCTCAGGAACATTAAACACAGGAAGCCCAGATAATTGTATTGAATCAAAACTAGCTAGTCTGCATCACAAGAACTCTTTCCCCATGTAACTGGACTTTCTTTCTTTCACTTTTTAAGAGTTGTTATCTACAAATGAATACAACTGCTCTTCTCAACACACATTTTTGGACAGACTGACGACATGGCACACTTTGTAGTATATTAGCATGACAAAATATTTTTGGTAGTCGGAAACAAATAAAAATTTGAGACAATTTGGACAAATCCAAAATTAACGTACAGGCTGCAATATTGCCCTAAAATTGGTCCACATCATGTGTCTCCATGCAGACCCTACAATCCTTTTCCGGATATGTTCAGACTTTCTGGAATGTGTAACGAATGGTTTGGATTTAATTAGTCATGCAATGGAACTACACAAGCACACTTCAGTGAATGAAGTTGCTGTCAAATTCTTAAAAATATAACACTGAAAATGTAACAATAAAGAGGGTGAGTGTCACTCGAAGATACATTTCATAAAACTTGACAAATAAAAATAATGGATGTAGTAAACAAAGTAGTATTTTGCAGAAATACTTTATAAATTGCATAGCATGATTTGTAATTTGTCCACAGTCTGTCCCTACTGACACACATTTTAAATGATAGAATGAAGGAAACTAGGCCTGGGGAAAACAACTTTAAATTTTTTTTACATGGAATGTCACTAAAAACCACAGGAAACATTAAGTATGTATCAAGACAGCATCACAACGCAGAGTTAAGTTTCCATCTTGATTAAAAAATTATAATGTGAGCAATGCTCTTGCATTAGGAATGCAACCAGTACATGCCACAGAGCTGTGTGTGTATGTATATACATATATACGTATGTATATATATATATAAAGTACTGCTGAACTCAAGTCACTCACAGATGGCGACACTTATTTTCTCGTAATGGCTTCCAAATGCCGTTTGCTTCAGCACATGGCAGAGCTGAGTGTGAAGAAATTCTGCTGCGCATTTGTGAAGAAACTGTGATTGAGACAGCCGCTGTACTTGGATCACAAAGGCTTTTAGAATGGCAACACGAGAATATAAATAGCATTACACTTGAAAACCGTTATCAGTGAACATTTGTTATTTCACTCTCACTTGCAAAACTAACAAAAAAGATATTCAGAAATAAATCTACATAACCCAACAATTTTTTCAGCTTTCATTGATATACACAATCCAATCAGGGTAACAGACTGGAGTAAGATTTATATATATCTTTATCTGTGACTTGGTCATAAAGAATAAATACTAAATAATATTTCATATTTATGAAATAGTCACATTTATAGAAAAGTGAGCACATTTTAAATGCCATGAGGCTAATTTCTTCTACCGTATATGCACATACACACTGTACAATAAGCACCAAATTCATTTACAAATAGGAACACACGATATTACGGTTGTTTACAGTATTACAAAACAAACATTTGGATATGTACAACCTTATGCATACAGATGTGCACACGAGTACTATCGTATGTGGATGCGCGCGCGCGCGCACACACACACACACACACACACACACACACACACACACACACACACACACAAGCTTGCACCTTCAACAAATACAAAAAAATTAAAAATAACAAGTAATGCAAAGTGCACACAACGCTTTACATGGGCAGCAGTAGTTGTAACACTGCTACTTCTATATCAACATGTTAAGTACACAAAAAGTCTCAATTGCTCCACAATTGTTCTCTACACTGATAATCTACTTAACACACATTGTGCAGGAACATGTGAAGCACAAAAACATCTTTACCACCCAAATTTCGCCACACTGATCAAGAAATAACATCCACTGTCACTGCACTTCAGCCTCAACAGCCTGAAAAAAATGTTTAGGCACCTTCTACTGTTGCACCCACTTACTCAGGAATCTTCTGTCAAATCAAATGCACCTACAAATCACAATGGCTTAGGCACCACACATTCCTGCCATCATACAAACATGGGAAATTGGTACAGGCAAGGAGTGAGCATATGACAAACTGGGAAGCTCTGGGAAAAAGAACAAATTCAAACACTTTCAAACCTCAACCTACAATCTAGTGGCACAGAACAAGAAAATAATTTAACAATTTAGACACCATCCATTATTGCCAAATTACTGTGGTATTTTGTTTTGCAGCTAGCAGACTACGGTACTATCTGCGCAACGATTACGTGGCAAAGTCGAGGCGGTCCCACGACAGGTTTGATCCAAGCTCGCCCGTGACTCTGAAGTCCACATCCTCCGTCCCAAACAGGTCAAACGGGTCCCGCGTATCCGACAGCAGCGGATCGTACCCTGTGCTCCCGCACACAGTCGAGGGACCCGGGAAAAGTGTGGTGACGGGAGTCGGGACGTGTGGCGGTGATGGGACGTCTGTATCGGCAGGTGCAGGTGGCACTAGACCATCCAACCAGTCCACATCGGTCACGTCCATGTCCACCGGGACGTCTACATCCATGAGCTCGTCGGCAGTTGGGACGGCTGAAGAAATGGACCTGGCATCTGGAGGGTGAGCCACCTCCATCTCAGCATCAGAATCGAGTGCGCCAAAGTCTGTAGGATCGAGGACACTCAGGTCAAGGGCCAGGCCCAGGTCAGCTTCCACACCATCCGAGTCCACGACACCTGAGGGCCTCGCCACTTCCTCCAGCAGGAAATCCAGATCTTCATCACGGAAGTCTGCCGCATCACCGGACACGTGCGGCAGCGGAGGTGGTGGCGGAGGCGGTGGCGGTGGCGGCGGGGGTGGAGGTGGTGGTGGAGGCGAAGCTGTGTCGATAACAGAAAGGAACTGGGGGGACTCTGAAGAGGCTCCAGCAGGTCCCGAAGTTGGCGTGGCTGGGTCCTGGGCCGCACTAGGGGGCAGCTCTCCATTCTTGATGAGTATCTCCAACACGTCGTCCACAATCTGGCTCTTCACGTGCCTCTGCTTGGCAGCCTGGTGCTCATCCTGTACCAATACATTCAGAATTCATTTTATTGACAGTCCTCCAAAACATTATGACTATCGCATAAAGTATAATAAAAGAATAAAACAACACACACACACACACACACACACACACACACACACACACACACACCTCTGCTCACCTGATGAAGCTGCCAATATTTTTATCAAAATTTGATATCATTGAATTTCAACACAGAGTGTAGTAAATCAGGTGGGACACAAAACATTTACTTTTTATGTTAATCAATCAGAGAGAGAGAGAGAGAGAGAGAGAATGTATGTGTGTACACATGAGGTGCACTGCAAATTTATGGAATGTCTAGAGTAATTTCAACAAAACATGGTACAGATATGACTTATTGTGTGAAAAAAGTACTGCTGGAGATAAGGTAAGACACTCCCTTGCACACTTTGGGGTGAGATTTGCATGTGAAAGTAAAAATAATAAGAAGTGGACAAAATTATGGTGGAATTAATTTTTTTCCTGGTCAGTAGGGTGACTGGTAGCGGTCCTGATGACATGTAACCTCTAGGGGTGGAGGTGACAGTAACACGGAGTTACTTGTAATTAATGGAGTCACTTGCAAAGCTTGCTTTCTCCTGCCTGGCACAAGACTAGGAGGAGGAAGTATCCGCGACGACAGCAGGTAACTGGCTCGTCGTTCCAACTTAGCGGTGACCATAAACTAACAGGTAGCACAGCAACATGTGGAGCTGGTGCTGCCTAGAATCTTGAACACATTATACTACACAGTAAATAAAGTGTTGGAAATAAGTGAGGCACATAGTGATTCACATACAACGGAAATATTAAACAGTAAGTTAGTACGAGCAGGTAAAATGGCTTAGAGCCACACTCAGCTGCAGTCAACTCACAAACATTAAGATAATTCATTACATAGCAGCACAATTAAACAAAATACTGGTATAATTTTTAAAAGTATTCATCTCTGAGTATAGGAAGGCAACAGCATACTATCTCCATCAGGACTGTGCCTAGTACAGCAATGTGGTGTTCGAAACAATCTTCAGATTGACGACTGCTTTACTTTTTTACTATGTGAGGAGAATGCACATCATTTATTTCTACACAAAGAAGCTGAGTTCTTTCCTACAGCACGCTAGGCAGTGCTACAAATGGGGAGCTACAAGGTCAAAGGGTAGACGTGTGATCTTCAGCTTTCCTGGTGAATCAACTGTCTGTATTGTTCTCAGATGTCCAGCCAGATGCAAACATTTACATATTCAAATATGGTGATCACAAATTTGTATGTAGCCACAGCTGAGTGAAAGGCTTTATGAGTTTTTCCAACATCTAGAATCTCTGTGCCTACAGTATCAGATTTGCTACCAATGTGTAAGAGAGTGGTGAACTCCAGTTTTTGGACATCCTAGTCAAGTGCACAGCAGACTGCACCATGGAACACTGTGTGTGCAGAAAAGCCACACTGATTTGTTTCTCCACAGCTCCAGTTGCCATTATCGTTCACAAAATGATGGTGTGCTATGTACAAGGCATGGCTGAAATATACAACATTCTTTATTTTTACTTCTTCAGAAGTTTTACATTATCCCCTTCCAAATATTCCTCTCTACTACATTTATACTGCTCCTTGTAAATTTTGCTCTGCTCAATGCTGTGTTTGAAGTTCTCTTCCGATAGCATGCTCATCATCTCAGTTGCTTTTTCTTTCACAATTTCAGTTGTCTCATGTCTTGTTCTTTTCAGTGAAGATTTTGTTGCTGGGAACAGAAAAATGTTTCTTTTTGAGGTATCATGATTCATCTGGCTACTACTAATTTCTATATGAACTGTGAAATGTCTGCCATTAAGGCTTCACAAAGTCCGCCATCTTTGGCACTCCCAGCGTGTCTCCTTCATCAACACAAAGCACCGTCCTCGTCACAGCAAAATTCCCAGCCATGCAGCTGGACCAGGTGCAGGGGCTACCCCTCTCATCCGGCTAATGTTTGCCACCACGTGTTTGTTGCCGGGCCCCGACTTTGACGAGCGTCCTGTGCGGCTGCCCCAATTCCGAACATATAATATTTCCATGGTACCACAACTCGCAAGTACCTCACAATGAAATGTGACTCCTTTACACTTTAGACTACAATCAGAATGAAGCAAGTTGGCATTTTTGGCCAAAACACTTACACCAGAATCTAAGTTTTGGGGCAACTGACATCCAAGTATGCAATGTCATAACAATACCTCCACGGTAGTCAAGGAAGGGCAGCAGAGCAATGCAGCAAAGATGCTCATTCTATGGGTATCACCTGAAGATGACAGAAGGCCTGCTGTCTGAATACAAGAGGGAATCAGAAAGTGACACACAATAATCCCCCCCCCCCTCCTTGCTATTGCAGCTGGAATGGAATGTTGAAATTTCACAGTGATATTGTTCGAAGTTTGTGCAATAAAACAGAGGGTACTTTGTTTTCATGTGCAGCTCTTAGCAACAGAAGCCTGAACTTCGATAAATACATGGCATACATGTCACTGTCATCAACTTGTGTAGAGCAGCGAAGTATAGTTAGATATTTCTGGGCCAAAGGGCATAAATCAAGTGAAATTCACAGGGGCACATGTGGTGTGGATGGGGATGACTGTATGGACCCCAGCAATGTCTCCAAGTGGTGTGCATTCTTCCTAGATGGCCATGAGCACAGCTGATAGTGATCAGAAACTGTGAACAAAAGCCATTGCCTTCAGTAACCTCTTTTGAGGCCTCTTGAGGAAGCCTTCCTAGCCTCCCAAAACCCTAAGCACCTTGTCTAGTTCAGGCGCATTGATGATATCTTTGTGATCTGGACTTGGGGCCAAGATACCCTAATTAAACCCAATAATCATCAACAGTACCTGCATTTTGACAGCTACACCAAAAAATCCCTCCAATACAGTCTGGCCACCTGTGGGCGACGTAATTACAGCAATGAGAATTCCCTTGCCTAGTAAGCCGAATTTCACATACCAGCTTCACTGGCAAGCACTACTCCCCAAAACCTAGTCCACAAATGGATTTCCTGTGCCATATCCTCCCACACCCAAGAATCACCAAGGAAGGAGCGCCCCTCTTGTCACCCAGTATCACCATGGACAGGAACAACTGAACCACACCCTTCACCAAGGCTTTATCTATCACCCCGGACTAGAACAACTGAACCATACCATTCACTAAGGCGTTATCTATACATCATGCCCTGAAATGAGGGACATCCTACCCAAGATTCCTACAACCGCTCCTAAAGTTATGTTCTGTCACTCACCCAACCTACTCAACATCCTGGTGTGCCCCTATTCCACTCCCAATCCCAATCCCTTGCCACAGGTGTCATCCAGGTGCAAGACCTGTAGAAGCCATCCACCCAGCACTACAGTTCTTTCAGGTTTATCCTATCCCATCAGTGGCAGGGCCACCTGTGAAAGCAGCCAACTGTGCTGCAATCACTGCAGTGCTTTTTATGTCCACCAGAATTAATGGCCATCACCAAACAGTGACTAAGAACAAAGTTGACCACAAAGGTAGCATAACACATAGCGGAGCACAACATGGTTGATTTCAATGGCTGATTCATAACCTGGACCATCCAGATCATTACTTTTTCAGCATCAGCTTTTCTGAATTAAACAGATGGGACTTGCAACACATCCTTTGCTCCCGTAACCCTCCAGGCCTCAATCTCCATTACCCCATCGTCCCCATACCCTCCACACACTAGTTTCCCTTTTCTCTGTCTCACCATACCCTCCCAATTCACTTCTCCACATCAGCTTCACTGTGTGCCACAACCCACCAGCTCCAACACCCGTGCATCATGTGTCTGGCCTGTGCGCCTGCCTTCCCTCCCTCTCACATTCCTAGCCAGCAAACTGACTGCCTCCCCCTGAGCTGTTAGTTACCCACTCCCTGCTTTCTGCACCTCCCTCCCTTTACCCACCCTCTCCAGCACAACCCCCACAATACCCTAGTTCACCTGCAAAGCTGCAGTGCTGGGACTCCCAAAATCTAGCAAGTTTTCTTTCTTTTCTTTTGTGTGTGTACGTGTTGCTGACTGAAGACTTGTGCCTTTCGGTGAATGGGTTCCCTTTACTCTTAAAGTATTTACATTCTACTAGAACTTTCGTACTACAGGATGCGGCACAGGGACTTCCCTATTTTAAAAAAATCATAAATCAGAAAGTATTAGACGCATCATTTTAATTATTTTTTATTTCCAAAGAGTAACATCTAAAGTTTTGTTCCATTAAGTTATGAAAATGATATCTTGAATGCGGCCTCCGTTCTGCTCAATGCATTTGGAGAGTCAAAATCTGAAGTTTCAGTCCACTTTTTCCAAGACATCTCTGTCGATGTCGGCAATAGCAACACGAATATTGTTCTGTAGCTCAGGCAGGGTCTGTGGACGATTGGTATACACCAAAGATTTAAGACATCCCCATAAGAAAAAGTTCACGGCGCTGAATCCGATGAGCGTGCTGGCCGCTGGAGATCGCCCCTCAAAGAGGTGAGATGATCGGAGAAGAATTCGCGCAACACGGTCATCAATGTTCATGCCATGTGTGCCGTGGCGCCATCTTGTTGGAACCAGACATCATCCACATCCATTTCTTCAAGTTCTGGAAGTAACAACTGTTCAATCATCTGAACATAATGCTCACTGCCTTATCGCTCTCTTCGAAAAACCGTGGGCCAATAATGCCATCTTTAGACAGTGCACACCAAATAGTCACAGGTTCAGTATTCAGGGGCTGCTCATGATGTTCTCAGGGGTTCGTGCCACTCTAGTACTGTGTATTCTGTTTATTCATGCAGCCAGACAAATGAAAAAGTGCCTCATTGCTGAAGGACACTAAGGCATCATGAGGCAGCTCATCGATCAACGCTTCACACGCATTTTTTCGTGAAACAAAATCACGTGCATGAAGTGTGTGCACCACTGGCAGTTTATGCAGATGAAATTTCAACTCATCATGAAGAATTTGTCTCACTGTGTGTTCAGAAACTGCAAGGGTAGCTGCACGTATGCGTGCAGATCGCTTGGGGGAATTCAAAATCAACATCTGTACCCTCTCAATGTTTTCAGGCAGTCTGGTGGTTCTTGAAGGTCCTGGTTTCTTTTCCTGCACACTTACGGTATCCATAAAGGTGTCTACCCACATAACAATTGATTTCCTATCAGGAACATGACCTGCAGGCACTATGTTGAACTGTTTTCTGAATGCACGCTGAGTTCTGATGATGGAATGTCCATTCGAAAAGTAGGCCACAATGGTGAACGCGCACTCCTCTCTTGCCCATTGCACGATCCCCACTACACTAACCTTAAAGAAAACGTTAAGTCTCACACTTTTGATTGAACTGAAACCCACGCAGCAATGTGTAACGGCCACTGTGTGCCGAGTGCTTCAAATAATGAAGTTCCCACGCTGCACTCTGTATAAAAGTTATATTTTGTACTCTAAAAGATCTGCAGCTTGCTGTCTAATTACTAAGTCCAATGAATGCATCCAAGTATTGCTAATAATGTGACAGATGGTGTACTCCCAAATGCCGCAGGACAAAACTCTTGTGAGCTAACACCTGCAGCACAGCACTGCGGTTAGCTTGCTAGCTGGCATGCTGTGGGAGGACAGTTTGAATGCATCTGCCAGAAATTATTTGTTATTTAGTATTTACCATTGCTGAAAGTTTCTTGAAATATCTTATGTTTGTAATGTTGGTATATTCTTGAATAGTTGATGTTTGTATAAATATCAGCATTCTGGAATAGCCTGTGTTTGTATAACAAACAGCTGCAGTGTATGACCAGGAGGTCAGGTCTGTTCTGGCTTTACACTGATGTCATAACAAATATCCTTTCAGTTCTAAGACCTGTACTTCACTGACGATCCTGCCTTTGGATCTGAACTCTATTGTGGTTGTTACATCCGACTGACATAAATGCTAGGTGTCCCAGGTTTAAGTCTGTGGTCTTATGGACACAAGCCATAATTCAACACTAAAGCAAGTAAACCTCCAACTTTTCCCATTACTGCAAATGCATCTGTGCCCCTTCTAGTGAAAGGAGCCAGTTGGCCAGCCAGGGTGTGCAGCATCATGGGACTGCTTGCTGCTGAAGCTGTTGTGTACCACTGAGTTACTGCAGAGGAGCCTCAGGAAGACCTGGATAGAATTTATATTTGGCTCAATGACTGGCAGCCCAGTTTGAATGTGGATAAATGTAAGTTGATGTAATAGAAACATTCATCCAATGAGCAAATACAGTATTAACAGTATGGTGCTCAATTAAATATCTAGGTGTAAAGTATCAAAATGACAGGAAATGGGACGGGCACATAAGGTCAGTTGTAGGAATGGAAAATGGCTAACTAAAGTTTATTGGGAGTATTCTGGAAAAATGTAGTGTTTCTATAGAGAAGACCAGGTACAGAATGTTGTGCAGATCAGACCAGGTTGGATTAAAGAGGAACACACTGAAGCAGTTCAGAGGCAAGCTGCTAGATTCGTTACAAGTCGATTCAGATGGTACTAGAGTGTTATGAAAAGGTATTATGAACGTTTAGAGAATCAGCATTTGCAGCAGACTACAGAATGATTATACTGCCTCTGAAATTCACCTCACAAAAGGATAACAGGGACAAAATAATAGAGGTTACAGCTCATACACTGGCCAACAGGCAATAAGATTTCCTGTGCTCCATTTGCTAGTGCAACAGAAAAGGGACGGAAGGGAATGGTTAGCAACAGTACACTCTGTCATGTGCTCTGCAGTAGCTTGTGGAGTACGTACACATATGTAGAGACACCAAAAGAGATGGTACAGTTTTGTATCTGTAGCAAACACATACCTCGATATGTTTCGTTGCTTCGTCATAATGTGGCGGTGGGACCTTTGGAATGATGAAAGCGGCTGTTGTGGCTTCTGTAGGTGGTGCCTGTGTCACACTTACTTTGACACTTCCATCAGCCATAGATGATTGCTGTGTCACAAACGAGCCCAAGAAGTTCGGTAATGATGCAGTCCTGTAAAAAGATAAAGCATCAGTTTTAGAAAAATGTTGAGTTGTGTAAATACTGCCTCTGCTTTGTATTAGCACAGCATTTTCTAAAGATCCTGAGAACAAAATAGTGCATAAAAATGAAAGACTAAGGACAGACAATCATAGTAATTTTACGCCAGCATTTACATCCACTGTTGACATGGTCAGGTATACCATGAAAATACTGTCAGCAATATTGGGATCTACTTTTAACTAATGAACTTTAGTGCTTGAAATGAGTATTAATAAATAATTCCAATATTCTGGAACCAGATCAGTGGTATGTTAAGAGCAATTTCATAAAGATGAAATCAGTTGATGACTGTAATCATCATCATCATCATTATCATTATCATTGTTATCATCATTATCATCATCATAGCAGCAGCAGCAGCAGGAGGAGGAGGAGGAAAAATAGCCAATTGGCTGGCATCCACTTCCGGATAACAGCGTCCTCTAGACTTTTCCACACATTATACTGTCTTCATTTATAGCCATCCATGTCTCTCTTGCATGTTTCTATATCCTCTGCCCACGTTCCACCAGGTTGTTATCTAGGTCATTCCTTATATCTTGGGATCCAGCAAAGATATACGAATGTCCTGCTAATACTGACGGAATTTCAAACAAATTTCTTACAGTTAGTGAGGTGCAGCATGTGCTACAAACTGCACATCAGGAGAAAAAAGTATCCACATGGGGCTGACAATGTGTGTAAGGGCTCGTACTACCCATCTCAAAAGTATTACATTGTCAGGCAGCACACACCTGAAATGTGCCCATTGGGGCCACACATGTGAGTGTCATCTGTATAAGTGGTCTGGCAGTAATTTTCAGCATCACTGCTGCTTCCACCATTGTTCTCATTGCTATTAGAACCATCAGTTTGTACACTGCGTCAATAGTTTGTTCCACTGGAAGATAATCCTCATCTGATTTAAAAATGTGATGGCACTGTGAAGCACACTCTTCTTCACCTTTCCTATGAAACTTTTCTTCTATGATTTATTTGAATCGGCCAATGTGAAATAACGTACTTCTTTTGTAAAAGTTCTTGCACTGTACATCAAAGCTCAGCGGCATGATGGGGCTCAAAGAACTGAAAACTGGCATTTTGCTTTAGTTTTTTTATTTTAATAAGGTAAATAGTTCCACTTTGTAAATACCATATTTAACCAATTATAAGACAAGATCTTTTTCCCATATTCGTCATTTAAAAAATATAGGGTTGTCTTATATTTGCAGATTAAATTATTGCTGCTGAGGTCAACATTTTTATGTTGTTCACTAGAGTGTATAGGGGTTGTCTTACATTTAGAGATGAAGCATTGACAATTTAGGTCACGATTTATTTTGAAGAATTGAGAAGGGCAGGGCTCCATTAACAATACTTGTTTTCCAACAGCCTCAAGATACGCTGAAGTGCGAACAATACATGACATTGATTCATGTGGTGCTAGTGCAAGAGATTTGAGAATCAAGTCATGGTCCAGGTAGGCTGTATTCTTTTTATTATCTATGTGGATGGCCTATTTCAACTTTTAGTCATTTTCAGACTGGTTTCAGCTCCCAGAGACTGTGGTCACGTGTACGAGAGAGTTGCATTTGTGTGTGAGTGTGTGTGTGTGGGGGGGGGGGGGGGGGGGGGGGGGGGGGTAAGGGGGAGGGGGGGGTCTATTTTTTACAAACGCCCTGTTGGATGAAATCTCATTTTGTTGTGTCTATCTGTGACACAGTATCTTCACTATATGGCGAGTAGCAATTATCCTTATCCTTTTTATAATATTGTTTTATAATATTGTTGCTGTTGTTGTTTATAATATTGTTTTCAATTGCTTGAAAATCATTAAAGGTTGAAATAGGCCACTGACATACATAATAAAAAGAAAACCACACGTGTCCTCGGAGTATTTTATGGTGGCATGACTGGATAAAATCTTCTCGGTTTTCAAGTCGTGTCAATTCCAATAAAATTCTTGAGCTTTCGATGGATAGCTCCACCATCATCGTCAGGAGTAAAACCACTGACTGCTGGGACTGCCACTATTTCCCACTTACATACCTACAATTACAGCTGCTGGCACCAATCAGAAAGGGCCGAAACGATGCATGCGCGGAAGGCAAGTTGGTCAGCTCCAGCCCACCGCGAGACTGAGTGAGGTCAGGTGGCACAAAGGGCCAGTGCCACATCTGAAGCTGCCGCTCCTGCCTCCTACAAGCGTTAAGCGTCCAATGTTCCTTCATTTTGACATCCAAAGCCTGCCCCCACACCCTACTCAGTGTGTAGCCCTGGTCTCTGTTGAAATTGTTGCTGTTCATTCTAATCTCAGCCACCTCTTTTATGACTGAGTCCCAGTATGTTGACGCATGAGTCAAGACTCTCTTTGTAGAACACAGAAGCTCCCAGTTGTTTATCTTATTTTAACACTGTAAGTAAAGTGCTCATTGTTAGGCATTCAGCAACCAATTTGTAGAAGCCTTATATCATATTCCAAATAACTCATGAATCATCAACTTTGCTTTCAGTTTTTCTCTATGATTGTTCTTATTTGGTGTGATAAGTGATGTAGGTTTCTCTTGTCAATCACACATTTGGCAACACATGACAGAACACATCTCAAATTTATGGGTTGCTTTAGATCAGCCTCGTCCTTGACAAACTTGTGTATGTTCCACACAATTTTATGGCTCCGACGGGTCAGAAGTTTCTTACCACCTACTTTCTTCATCACCAAATAGGGCACCCACAGCTCACTTGATATCTTCTGAACTGTGTCAAACGAGGGGTGTGTCCGCAGGGGCAGTAACTATATGTCCAAACTGGCTCCTTCCCCAACCATACAAAATCAGTGCAGAGCTGGTGCATGTGCTGACACAGTAGCTCATGATTCACCCGCACCTATACATGTATTGCTCAGTATCTGGAAAAAAGTATTAAGGGACTGAGACTTAGATTAGATTCAGTTTTCATTTAATAGACAGAAAAATGAGATGATTCTCATGATGTGGAACATATCAGAATGTATAATGTAAAAGACACAGAACATTAAAATATAAGACTCGTTTCCCTGGTCATTTGTCAGGAAACTGGGAGTGAAGCAGAAGACAGGCATGTGCAACTGTATAGCTCAGAGCAATAGGTCCTAACCCACAACATTAAAAAGTTAGACTGCTGTGCCATCTAGTGGGGATACCATCATAAGAAAGTTGTCGGACTCAAATGGAACTGGCACGAGACGAGACCAAACTCCAAAGAAAGTACAGCACAAATTTGATGCTTGAAAACTCCAAGTGGATGCAATCATTAGTTTGTTACATAATCATATAAATCATTATATGGGTCATGCATATTATGCATTTCCTTTTTTTATGTTATGTTTGGAGTTTCAGATACAAACATAAACTTTGGTGACAGAAATATTGATTATTCAGACAGCCAGGGATTATGAGCCATTAGGGGAGAGTAGTTCATCACAGGAAGAAGTAAAAGAGTACCAAATTCAGTCAGTGAAAAAAGTACATGAGGAATCTGAAGCACCAAAGTGATGAGGTGCATATGCTGACAATTATTAAGGTCATTCCAGTACAGTCATATTTAAAAGTGTCCCACATTTGTCCTAAAAATTACAATGATAGAATATGTTACAAAAATTGAGAGCTAGTATTTTCTAGCTATTGCAAAACGGGTTGGGTGATGAAAAAGTCTTAATAATGGGTTGAACAAAAGTGTCAGAGATGAAAATAAATACATAAAAGGAAATCCATCTCCTAAGGTGATGATACAAACTTGCTTTCTGCAAGATGAAATGGAGGCGGGCAGATCGTGATGTACATAGTAAGTTCTTCAAGGGCGCACTGTAAATTTCTGGTATAACTATAATCCTGGCATTGAACTGAAGAGACAAGTCAAGAACAAGAAGTTACTGTTGGCAGTTTCATAAAGAAATTTCCTGCATACAATTACATTACTGCTGAAAAGATACTTGTCAGTAGTACCTTGTACCACATCTGAATATGTCTAAGACATGCAACATTTATCAACCTGACTGTAAATCTGTGAACACTACTCCTGTATCACTGTTATCTATATCAGCACAGTTTTAATACTTAGTTCAATGTATATTTTCATCACCCAGTAAAAGGTATAAGTCAGTGATGTGATAAGCTTCATTATTAACAGAATTCCTTGTCAGAAGGTTCAGAAACAAGAGCATAATATCCAGTTGCAGCAATCACAATCAGATAAGTCAAGAGATGTCCAGGCAAGGGAATCAAGCAGTGGTACTCACCCGGTATTGATGTTTCACTTTGAGAGGACTATACCTTCTCCAGTACTAACAAGAGGTATGCTTTATTATAAATGCCAGTTCTGGGTGCATAACCTTGGGATTCGTGATATTTTGAATATGGGATACATGTATGTCTTAGATGAAGGTATTGTACCCACTGGTGGCCCAGAAATAGCATCAAGTTTATAGAGACAGATAAGCTACCTTTCTAAAACTAAATGAATACTTAATTTGGACAGTGATTCCTGTGGAGGGCAAAACATAAGTATTAAAGTAATTTTGCTCCTGTCATTTACCCTCCAAAGTTCAAGGTGATTACCTGTATAGGTACCACACAGATGACTGTAAGCTGTGATGCAGTCAACAAAGAAAAAGAAGCCACACTTGTGGTTAATAAAAGACTTAATGGCACTTTTTCTCATGTTCAGTTTTGGAAAAACACATCACAAACCAAATGAAGTCTGCAAATGGGGAAAAAGTACATAGGCTCAACATTTGTTGGCTGTAGCTGCAAAATAAGAAAACAAAGAGCCATTTATCTGAATATAATTTCAAAGAAGTTTCTCCCTTAATAGAAATAAATAAGCAAAAACCAAACAGAGAAAAGTCACAAAGCTCTGAACTGGAATCCGTACCAACACTTTACCAATAAAGCAAAGGAAATACAAAAGAAAAGAAGGCTTTCTTATAGTATATGTCACCTGTGCACCATTATTAGCAACCTAAGGGTATGAGACAGGCGAAATACCCTCAGACTTCAAGAAGAATATAATAATTCCAATCCCAAAGAAAGCAGGTGTTGGCAGATGTGAAAATTACCGAACTAACAGTTTAATGAATCACAGCTGCAAAATACTAACGCGAATTCTTTACAGACGAATGGAAAAACTGGTAGAAGCCACCCTCGGAGAAGATCAGTTTGGATTCCGCAGAAATGTTGGAACACGTGAGGCAATACTGACCCTACGACTTATCTTAGAAAATAGATTAAGGAAAGGCAAACCTACATTTCTAGCATTTGTAGACTTAGAGACAGCTTTTGACAATGTTGACTGGAATACTCTCTTTCAAATTCTAAAGGTGGCAGGGGTAAAATAACGGGAGCGAAAGGCTATTTACAATTTGTACAGAAAGCAGATGGCAGTTATAAGAATCGAGGGGCATGAAAGGGATGCAGCAGTTGGGAAGGGAGTGAGACAGGGTTGTAGCCTCTCCCCGATGTTATTCAATCTGTATATTGAGCAAGCAATAAAGGAAACAAAAGAAAAATTCGGAGTAGGTATTAAAGTCCATGGAGAGGAAATAAAAACGTTGAGGTTCGCCGATGACATTGTAATTCTGTCAGAGACAGCAAATGACTTGGAAGAGCAGTTGAACGGAATGGACAGTGTCTTGAGAGGAGGATATAAGATGAACATCAACAAAAGCAAAACGAGGATAATGGAATGTAGTCGAATTAAGTCGGGTGATGCTGAGGGAATTAGATTGGGAAATGAGACACTTAAAGTAGTAAAGGAGTTTTGCTATTTGGGGAGCAAAATAACTGATGACGGTCGAAGTAGAGAGGATATAAAATGTAGACTGGCAATGGCAAGGAAAGCATTTCTGAAGAAGAGAAATTTGTTAACATCGAGTATAGATTTAAGTGTCAGGAAGTCGTTTCTGAAAGTATTTGTATGGAGTGTAGGATTGTATGGAAGTGAAACACGGACGATAAATAGTTTGGACAAGAAGAGAATAGAAGCTTTCAAAATGTGGTGCTACAGAAGAATGCTGAAGATTAGATGGGTAGATCACATAACTAATGAGGAGGCATTGAACAGAATTGGGGAGAAGAAGAGTTTGTGGCACAACTTGACAAGAAGAAGGGACTGGTTGGTAGGTCATGTTCTGAGGCATCAAGGGATCACAAATTTAGCATTGGAGGGCAGCGTGCTGTGTAAAAATCGTAGAGGGAGACCAAGAGATGAATACACTAAGCAGATTCAGAAGAATGTACGTTGCAGTAAGTACTGGGAGATGAAGCAGCTTGCACAGGATAGAGTAGCATGGAGAGCTGCAACAAACCAGTCTCAGGACTGAAGACAACAACAACAGCAACAAGGGTTGAAAATAATACTGTTACTGGACTCTACAAAAATGACAGATTTGGATAAATGGTTTTTGTTCTTGGTAAGTGTATCATTTGTAACTTACCAGCGCCAACAAACCTTAATCAAGAAGTTTTATTACGCAAGACATACATAACCCTCTGTAATTATTATTAAAATGTTTAGTAGTTCAATTATTTGAATGATTTATATGTCTGTTATTTATTTATATACGCAATAAAAGAAATACATGTTTGTTATCTCTCACATTTTTCCAGAGAAATGTGGGTTACGTACCTATAATCCTGAGCCATCCAACTCTGGAATGCGTGGAAAACTTTCAAACTTGGTATAACATGTCCCACAATCTACGGAAAGTATGTCACTATTAAGGAGGGGTAAAGGCATGCCTGGGGCAATACGTAAAAATAATTGAAAGCAAATAGTATATAGATTTTGTTCCTTCTCCTATCTAATATAAGATGGTATAAATACAAGTACAATGGGGAACCATCAGCCAAAGTTGGAAATTTCACTTTTTTCCCATTTTCAAATTATCCAGATAGTCAAAATGGTGTTTCCAAAAATACAGATAATTCTGTATGCATCGTAACTGTTCATTTGCAGTTCATAATATGTGTATATTTTTCTTGACACGGGTCTTGTATTTTTAGAAATACCGTATCAACTATCTGGATGATTTGAAAATGGCTCCCAGCCCAAAACTAGTACGGCTCCCAGCCCAAAACAAGTCATCGAGTAAATAAAAAAAGTGAAATTTGCAACTTTGGTTGGTTTTCTGTTGTACTGATTAACAGAAGTTGCTGACCTGCAATTATTCCAGCACGCTGGAAGTTCACGATACATATGCACCTGGGTAGTGCCAGTTAATTAGCTGCTAAATAAATAAAGAAAAAAGCTACAAAGTGAGCAGAACTCGTTACGTGCCATACCTGTGGTGGCCAGGCTGCGTGAGCCCATTGACACTTGCGGCGGCAGCCGCAGCAGCGACCTTCTGCAGGTTGATGTGGTTGAGGACAAGCGCTGCCTGCTGCTGGTCCAGCACGATGCTGCGGCGGATGAGTGGGTGGCCACTCTGGCCATTTGCTGTACTGCTAGAGTTGCTACCGACAAGCATGTTGTTCGTGTTACTGTTTTGATTGTTGTTGTTGTTGTTGTTGTTGTTGTTGCTACTGCTGCTGCTGCTGCTGCTGTTATGGTTACTGTTGTTGTTGTTCTGCTGTTGTTGCTGTTGCTGGTGATGGCTGTTCTGACTCTGGAGGAAGGCTGCAAGGCTTGCCTTGGCATTAATGACCTGTTAAAACAAATACGAATTGTCTTAAAGATTTCTCTTGAAGAGCAGCTTTCTATTTCAGTTGTGACATACATAACTATACTTTATTCTTGAATCTGTCTTTGGATGGACTAAGTGTATGTAATTGGAAGGCTATGGTATTTCTAACTACGATTTCTGGTCAAAGTTACTGTAGCAGCAAAAATGATGGTTACAAAATTATAAATAAGCATTTCTTTTGTCTACAGTAGCTTCAAAACTATATATTTGAGATGAAGATTTTATTTTGGAAATTATTAAGCCTTTAAATGCAAACATTTTAAGTTAGGCTTTGCTGTGACTGTTATTGATAGTGATTGGGACAAGTTTACTGTTACTTGTCACATTTTATTTTATTTCCACTACACATTTCAGAGGTCTAAACCTCCATCGTAAGGTAGATTTATGTGAATTAATACAAAATGTATGTGTTTTGTTTACTACCTTTGTGAAACATGCAGTGCTGTCTAGTAGCTAAAGACAAAAACAAAACACTTAGTGCATGGGTCATAGTTTTGTAAAAGAAATTCACATTTCCATAACTCAAAAAGGAAATTTCAGACATTGTTGTTAACATGTACTGGAACAGTAGATTTCAATATGTTTCTTTGGATCATATTAGATATAATTTTTGACACACAGTGGAGATCACAAGGTAAATTAATAAACAATATAAGTCCAGAGCATAGCCAAGTTGTCTAAGCATATATCACAATCCAGGGGTAAGGCCATATCACAAAACATTACCCAGGCAAGGTCAAAGTATTACGCTATCTAATGGCGGAGATGCTGAGTCTCACCAATGTAGAACGTGTCATAAAACAAGAAAACGTAATACATATTTGCAAAAAACGATAAATACGCTGAAGTTACTTCTCGAGATCCTAAGTGAAATGGACCTATTGGATGCAGAATAAGTCAAAAAATCTTAAAACACGTATTTGTTTAAAAGAATTCTTAAATTTTTAAGCTCATTACTAAACACTGTACAAGCAGAAACACATTTATAATTTTGTAAATGCCGTATCATGTGAACTGCAAGTAATAGAAAAAAATAACTGGTACAATGCAGTGTGATGAATACCACTGTACCACACATCTATAGAAGAGTAGGCATTTTTCAAAGTTAAGTAAGTGAGCAATACAGTTGAAAGCAGCTGTGACATGATCTGTATGAATTTAATGATGAAATTAGTTGTAGCAACATGGCAAATGGTGATAGAGTATGAAATAATTTCTAGTGACTAAATACAAATAACACTGTTTTACTCAGAGGAAATTTGGAGCTGAATTATTATTTAGATGAGCTGAATTATTATTTGAATTACAATCATAATAAATACAATGTGACTGCAGCAGTTAAAAGCCCACCTCCAGATTTAACACCTCTATCAACAAACACTTTCGATAGGAATGATTAACTGCACTTGGGTGGCAGTCGGTGTGAACGTGTTTATGTTAAAACTGTGGTCTTGCTGGGGCTGCAAGCTTTTATAAAATATTAAAATCTATTGAGGATGTTATAAAGTAACACTAAGAAGCTTCTTTCCCAGCATTTATGGGTCTTCACGAGTGAACTAAGTTTCACATATTTCAGAAATCTTACACCAGTGGAACAAAAGAGATGGTTCTGATGATAACTGACAGTGGAGATCACAAGGTAAATTAATAAACAACATAAGTCCAGAGCGTAGCCGAGTTGTCTAAGCATATATCACAATCCAGGGATAAGGCCATATCACAAAACATTACCCAGTCAAGGTCAAGGTATTATGCTATTTAATGGTGGAGATGCTGAGTCGCAGATACGCACAACAAAAGGACTGTCACAAACAAAGTTTTCAGCCAGTAAGGCCTTCACCAAAAATAGATGGCGCACGCACACACACACACACACACACACACACACACACACACACAAGTGCAGCCTCAGGCAGTTTGGCTACAGTTGCCTGAGACTGCAGTCATGTGTGTGTGAGTTGCCGTTCCGCACGCGCGCGCGTGTGTGTGGGCGTGTGTGTGTGTGTGTGTGTGTGTGTGTGTGTGTGTGTCATCTATTTTTTGATGAAGGTCTTATGGGCTGAAAGCTTTATTTGTGACAGTCTTTTTGTTGTGCCTATGTGCGACTTAGCATCTCCGTTATATGGTGAGTGACAACTTTCATTTTCATAAAATTATTACATTGCATTCTGCATTTTCCATTGTTTGATTTCTGCTATCCAATGGTATGTGCATAAGGCTTCAGTGACTACTAAAAGACTGGCTACAATAACTGGGCTGTGGTATACCAGTAAACACTCAACAGAGGGTAACGCCATCTCTCATACTTGCTGCAGATGCTGCACCTGGCATAATCATGAGCTGTGGCTGTCACCTAGAACTCTAATATCTCTGACGGATTCTCTGTATCGATACTTGAGTTAGCTGGGGGCTCTGAATCATCCACAGATACCACACGTATCAAAGTGCGAGATGATGAGAGGAGCATCAGGCCTATCTTCACAACTGCTCATACTTACACTGCTCCTACATTTTTCAATTGAAAAGAAAGTTAAAAACACACCTAAAAGAAAGTTAAAAATGTATTTCAATACTCACACCTTCTACAAATCAACAAAGTTTGTTGTAATGTAAACAGACTTCTGTTGCCACTGATGTAAGTAATTATTTTCTATGGAAAAATGCCAATGCAATCAAGCAAATATTAAGCTACTAACAGGAAAGAGGAGTGGCTGTTTAGTACAACAATACAATCCATCCTGTATTTTCCATTGTTTGTTTAGACAACAGCTATTTCTAGAGTAGCAGCTTTTCTGCTACACTCATCCTACATAGTACAAAACATTACAGTGACAGTTCACTGGCAATACAGTTTACAGATTCATTTTTTGAAGAATTGCTTCACTTCTGTTCACGAATACCTTGACTCGTTCCAAGTTCTTGAAGGTTCTGATTCTTGCAGGTGTACATGGAACAATGTGAGTGAAAGAATGGGTCAATGAAACAGTGAATGAAATGAATGAATTAACAACTGGGAGCAATGGGCTGAATTATAAAGAGAAACTGAATTATCAGAAACTGAGCAAGGCTGAAAATTTCAAAAGATACGTCCACACAGAATTATATCTACACGCACACTTTTTATTGATGCCAGGAAGAGAGAGAGAGAATTCATTCCAACCCCCACTGCCCTCCCATAATGATTTAAGAATGAAACATGGCTGCCTTGTGTGTGTGCGAAGATTAAGCAACAAACAGTACAGTTGTATCATTCAAAATTTCAAAGCTGCAATCTTTCCAAAAAGGTCAATACGCAAGAAAAAAATGAAGGCAACTGTCTTCTGTGAGCAAGCAGGTATAAGAGGCACAGTAATAGTGAATGTTACTGTGCAGAGATTGTGGTTAATATCTAAGGTCTATCCTCAAAACACTTAACAGGCAAACAGGCATGTCATTCAGAACGAACAATATGCAAAGCTGCCTTTCACCAGAACAATACACACCCACACACTGCAATATTTGGTAACCACTCTTAGGTGAAAACATTTTAATCCCCCCCCCCCCCCCCAAAAAAAAAAAGAAAGTTGTAGCAGGATCTGTTACTCAGCAATTATCATTTTTTCTCCATCTCAAAGAATAGCTTGATCAACGAGGTTTTTGCACAAGCTGTAAAAGCACTGGCAGCATTTCCAGCAGGTGTATACGTCCACAACAGTGCGCATGACATAATAACCTGTTCCAGAGTGTACCCGGTAACTATTTGTATGAGGACCATTATGTTGCTAGCTCCAAGAATTACGAAAATTGTGTGTGGCAAAGAAAATATAGCTCACCTGGTCATCAAACATCCTTGCAAGCAGCAATGCAATTTGTCTTTCAGCTTCCAAATGCATAAGCACTATCCTTTAGTAAACTGTCACAGTTTCTATGACCTCAATAAAAAGGAACACGTGCCACCCTATGTTAAAAAATTTAAAAATTCTAGAACCTTTAAGAGATCTTCTACGAAAACCAATATACACTTGATGCTTTCCATTTTTTACACAATTGCAGCATCCATCACAAAAAATTCTATGGTCTCAAAATGTCAATTAATATTCTATGCACAGACAATAAAACATATGGCTTTTAAAATTTATGATAAACATAAAGGGCATGAAAATATTCAGCACGGAAATTTGACTCACTTTACCCTGCCAGTTGAAAAGCGCTAAATATTCATGGATGACAATTTCACAGTTTGAACAAGAAAACTCAACTATACTGTTCTGTAGAGCATGTGAACTACAGTGAGTATTTTGTAAATATACCATGGTAATGTGAGTAAAATACGTAAAACTTCTAAATGACTGTTATTAAAAACAGTTTTGTTGTAAATTTTGAGGTATCTTCTGTACAAGAATTCAAATGATTTGAAAATGATGTTAATGGATATTTATGCCGGCTCTTGGTATGACAAGTTTATATTCACAGATATAGTTTCATTCCACTTGTGTTTGTTTATTAATAACCACTCATTAGCTTACTACGCCATCATCAGGTAATAACTGGCTAGCATCTGCAAAGCACCAGTGCACAAGAAATCAAAATTTGAAAAACACGGAATTTCAACTTTGGTTTTTGTGCACACTTGTGCCTTTGTGGACACTAGTCAGCTGTTACTTGACTACACCTACATACATACTCCATGAGCCACCGTACGGTGCACAGTAGAGGCTACCGGGCATGACTATTAGTCATTTCCTTTCCTGCTCCACTTGCAAGTACAGCAAAGGAAAAATAACTGCCTATATGCCTCCATACAAACCCTAATTTATTTTATCTTATCTTTCATGTCCTTAAACAAAATGTACAATTGTGACAGTAAAATCATTCTACAGTCAGTTTCAAATGCTGCTTCTCTAACTTTTCTCAACATTGTCCACCAAAAAGAATGTTGCCTCTCCTACAGGGATTCCCACTGAGTTCACAAAACAGTGTTGATTGAATGTACCGGTAAAAAGTCTTGTAGCCCACCTCTGAATCACTTCGATGTTTCCTTCTGTGTGACCTGGTAGGAATCCCAAACACTCAAGCAGTACACAAGAATGGGTCACACTAGTATTCTACATGCGGTCTCCTTTACCGATGAACCACACTTTCTTAAAATTCTCACTAGTATCATCCTTACTTGCTCATTCCATTTCGTATCGCTTTGCAACATTATGCCTAGATATTTAATCGATGTGACTATGTTGAGCAGCACACTACTAATGCTGTATTCAAACATTACAGGAATTTTTTTCTCCCCCCTACATTTAGAGTTAGGTGCCATTCACCACATCAACTAAAAATTTTGTCTAAGTTATCTTGTATCCTCCCACAGACACTCAACAACGACACCTTCCAATACACCAAGAGTGTCATCAGCAAGCAGCTGCAGATTGCTCCTCACCCTGTCTGTCAGGTCATATAGACCAATAAGCTAAAACTGGTTACTAATAAATAAATATTGCAGAACAAAACAGAGCATCTTTGCCTCTCACCTTTAAATATGGTTAAAAATTTTACACTGACACATGAAAAAATTACAATCAATATTTCACCATTTTACACTGACGTCGACTGCACACTTCATGGGCTACTGTAACTTCGTTCACATACCTGCTGCTGCTGCTGCTGCTGCTGTTGTTGTTGTTGTTGTTGCTGCTGCTGCTGCTGCTGCTGCTGCTGCTGCTGCTGAAAGGCAGCATGCTGTTGCTGCTGCTGCTGAGCCTGCTGCTGCCTCTGCTGCTGCTGCTGCTGCTGCTGCTGCAGCTGCTGCAGTTGCTGCTGCAGCTGCTGCTGGGCCTTCTTGTGCTGGAGGTGCTGCTGCAGGATGAGCTTCTGCGGCTGCGATACGGCGGTAGGTGCCGCAACAGTACCCGCTGCGCCGGCCGCCCGGGTCTGCGTCTGCGCCGCAGCCGCCGCCGCGGCTGCTTTGCTGCGCATCTTCTGCAGCTGCAACTGCATCTGTGACTGGTGCAGCTGGCGTTGCAGCTCCTCGATGCGCCGCTGCTGGTCACGGATGATGTCCTCCGTGGCGGCGGGTGTTGCCGGCGTAGCGGGACTGCCGCACGCCTCCATCTCGATGTCAGCAGACGGCGCGGGCGACGGTGCACCGCCGGTCGCACTGACTCCGGGTGGGCTGGGTGCGGCCGTCGACTCTGTGTCCGCCGGTGAAGATGGCGCATCAGCTGTCGAGAGGCCTGCGTAAGGTAGGTGTTAACTTAGAAACGACAAATTCGGACTATGTCTTGTACACTTAATGAGAGGTTTCTCTTCCCTCTCTTTCACTACATGCCTGAAAAGTACACAAAATCTCTCTAGTTTTAATTTTTAACACAGTTGCCAATAATTTTAAATTTTTCTTGCTTATAACAGAGTAGAAATGGATGGAAATAGGCAGCTGGTCAGACAAAAAAAAAATAAGATTTTTATCTTTCCCATGTGTTTATTAATTGTATCAAAAAGAGAATTCGTTTGAGGAAACTACTATGAAATCTTTTATCGGCAGTACTTAGTACCTCATCACCAGAAGCTAAGTACTGGTCATGCATTTATTCCATTATGTGTGACTAAAGCTTTATTATGTAAAATAATTAAATTTTGTACTTTATCATTTAGTTCTCATACTTGTGATTATGTACTGTATCAGACAGTAGATGCCCAATTCATATCGGTGGATGGTTTTGTTGGCTGTAGACCAGAAATGCACTTCCAGAACTTCCTCTCTCCTTTTCCACTTAGTAGACAGGGTTTGAACTGGTCACACCAGGGCACACCCACTGTTATTTGCATCTAATACCATCTTATGTGACTGGAACTTGAAGTCTGCATTAAGTCCTGGTAAGCAGTAATTATTAATTGTTTTCAAAAATGTGTCACGTCAGTTTATGAACACCTCTTGACACAGTATTACTACACACTTTTCTACTGAATGTAATCTCAATTACACAAGTTCTCTTCAAAGCTTTGGATTATCAAAAATAAAATCGTTTTGCTGTGTCAGAAATAAGGAACTGCCACGAGCTATATGAGAAAATGCGAACTGGGGAAAGAAAGAACCAGAAAATCCCAGAATGAATCTTTCACTCTGCAACAGGATGTGTACTGTTTTGAAATGTCCTTACAGATCAAAACTGTGGCTCTCAGCCAGATTCTCGTAATTTCAGGCAATGATCCTGCTAACTGAGCTGCCCCCACGTAACTCGTGACCTGTTCTTTGGACACAATAGGCCCTACACTGCAGATATGACATTTATAAGGAATATCCTTTCTTCCAGGAGAGTTAGTGGAGGAGAGCCTCTGTGATATTTGGAATATACGTGTGAGGTACTGGAACAGCTGAAGTTGTGAGGGCAGCCCCAAGTTTAGGTTTTACTATTTATGTTCACTTTTAATACTGCAAAGAACCTTGTACACTTAAGCCAAGGATGCAAACTCACTTCTCCAAATGCATCATTTGACTCGTGCTTTATCACTAATTCGATGTGGACAGGCCAAAGTTCAGTATCCCACTAATGAAGAGTCATGCCCAGATAGTGCAGTAGTTAAGAGTATTCCCTGCAAAAATATAGTTCTAGATTTGATTCCTGGTCTGACATGTAGAAAGAAATCTCCCAAGAAGATTCGAAAAGAAAATTACTGTTGTATCACTTTGCTCAATGACAATATACTTTATCGTAATAAATAACTTTACAGTTACTCCTAAGCTCAAAGAACTTTGACAAGAAAAATAAATTCCAATATGTACCTGAGTCACACTAAAGAGAAAAATATAATACTTACTAAATTGCAGCACATATAGACACAAAGAACAAGAAAAATAAATCCCAGTTTTTGGGAGCAGATGTTCCTTAATCACTCAAAAGTGATGAAAGAGATGTGGAAAATAAGTCATTTCAGGATTAAAGAGGAAAGTCAGCCAGGACTCCGGATTTATGGAAGTACAGTATAAGAGGGAAATTAACACTTAGTAAGCAGAGGATATTATCTGTTACACAAAGATCTATAAAGATGGTTAAACTCATTAAATTAACTATATCAAAGCTATGTTAATGTTTAACAAAATAGTCTGCAACACAAAACTAGGACACAGATTAGTCATTTTCAAGCACACACAACATACTAGATAATTATGAATTTGTCTTAGTGTGAGAACCACAGGTGCTCCCTGAGACTTTTAAACAAGGTACTTTGAATGTTCACTTTGCTGAACTCGACTGAGGACATTGTGACAGATGACTAGGGCATCAGCTGAACATGAGTTATAAACCTGGTCAAAGATGGAGAAGGAACTGTCTGTGTCCTCACGAGTCAAGACCTCAACACTCACCCTTTAAGTCACCAATAAAAACTGCTCGTAACTAAATTTCATGTTACATGACAATTTTGAAACTACTTCTGTATTAAACAGAAAAATAAATAAAAAGACTTAACAAGGGGATGTAGACTGCAGCTGGAAGAGGCACTTATGGCCAAAGACAGAAAGTGCAAGCAATGAAGAGGACAAATTCTGATTGAAGAATTAAGGTGTGTAAACTGTGTAGATGTGGGCAGCTAAAGAACAGTCTTCCCTTTTTTGGTAAAGATGTGGAAAAAGGAGTAATTACTGCTTAATTTATAAACAAAATCATTTTTCCTACGAGGTTGTAATTCACTGGACAAAAATTTATAATTCACAACTGAAAAAACTCTGTATGAAAAACTGTTAAATACTATTCTGGGTCACTATGCTGTATCAAAACGAATACAAATCTAACAGTGGATAAATTACTATTTGATGGCTCTACAACAGTTTTTCTACCACAGCAGGTTTCAAAAGTTATATTTCTGCATAGTGTACAAAAAACACATCTTCATTGTGGATACAGCAAATCACAGAGAAATGATGTCACATATGATCAGCTATAATTTTCTCTCAAAACACTATTTGTCAAAAATTAAAGCAGGAAAAGGCTTTAATCTTGAAAAATCAGAGCTGAAAGAATACTAGCAATATACAATGGAGAGGTGTGGTGTGGGGGAGGCAATGGAGTAAACACAGGTGGTAATCATACCCTTGTACACACCAGTGAATGACACCAACAAGTCAGCTGAACTGTATCTCTTTCAGGAGTGATCAACTTACTCAGCTTGAAATTAGCATTATGCTCAGTCCTGTCAGTTTTACGTAGCTGGTGCCTCACAGTCTGTAAATATTTAAAATCGCTCCTTTAAAACAAACTTTACTGGCTACCACTTTTAATCACACAGGTCACCATCAAGCAAATAAAAAATGAAGCCAATGTACTCACTTAGGCTAACACTATTGTGTCAACAGTAAAGAATAATTTGAGCAACTCTTTTATTATCATATCCACTGGTAGAAAATTGTATGTCATCATAGATGTTATGGCAAAAGACATCGGACCCAAGTAAGAAATGATGAAGGCTCATAAAAGTGTGCCCCTTGCAGAGGTTGTACAAATTTTCAATAATTACATCTGCAACACGAGCGCTCTGCATATGGACACTATGCTCGTACGTGTTCGTCAAGGAGTACATTTTATGAGCCCCATTGTCTCCCCACTCAGTTTTTATTCTATTAATGACATCATAGTGTTACTTAAGTCAAATACACAGGCTTGCTTTTTCAAGCAGCAGGTTATCTTGATGATCAAATTTACAGGATAATTCATGTGTGTGTAATCTTTTTCATGTTTTTACAAGTGATTGGATCATACTTCATTAGTCCTGTTACCACCTTTACATCACTGTCGGGCACAACTCGTGCAGAACTCTTGAGAAACATTCGTAAGAGAAAGCAAAGTAACTGGTGGGTAGGGATGACGAGCAAAAACGGCTCTGCTTAAAGCTACCTGCAGCAAATGAGCCCCGCTTAATAACTTTCGACTCATTGCTCGCATATTTCCCAGGGTTTAAAATTTCAACAATAAGCTACGAACTCATCTAATGTATTACTAGCAAAAAAAATAGTACCTGCACATACTAACAAAACATCCCATCCACCGTTGCATCCCCTGACACTAGACACCTTACCCGAAAGTGACTGCGACTCATCACCGGCGAAGCTGGGAGCAGGGCCTGGAGAAGCACACAGCTCGGCCACATATGGCCGGAGCCGGTCGATCAGTTGAGGCTTTGACCCCGACACGGGGAGGTTGCGGCGCTTCAGCTCCGCCTTCAGGTCGCTCACTGGAGTGACGGAGTGAGTTGTATTAGTAACGTGCAGAGTGCTAGTAGAGACAGTAAATGGGAGGACGGGGCACATGAGAAAAACAAAATTAAACACACACGCAGAGTGGATAGGTTCACAAGTACTTTACAACACCAGGTTGCCAGCTGTGAATGGATTATGGCAAAGTGAGAGCTAATATTTATTCAGTTACAGGTGTGTTTACACACTCATGACACACACTGATGGGTGTAAATCATGTGTAAGAGAGGAAATAGCTACTATATTTTGACAATACACTGACAGATCAAATATAAGACTTAACAATGTAGGAAAAAACAGAATGTTACTTACCGTAAAGAACAAACATCAAGTTGCAAACAGGCACAATTAAAACAAACAACACACACACACACACACACACACACACACACACACACACACACACACACACACACACACCAAGGCCTTCACATACAGGCACTATACCCCAGATCTAGTCTGCAGGCAGATTTCCCTTCCCCTCACACGCCCAATCCTCTCAACACCCCCAAAAACCAGCCACAAAGGAGTGTCCCCTTTGTTAAACTGTGCCAACCTGGACAGGAACAACTGAACCACATCCTTCATCAGGGCTTTTGTTACCTATCAGCATACCCTGAAAAGAGGGACATCCTGCTCGAGATGCTTCCCACCCTTCCTACAATGGTGTTCAATCAGCCATCCAACCTCCACAACATCCTACTCCATCCTGAACTTCATATTCCAGTCCTGTCGCAGGTCTGTCCTATCCTATAAGGAGCCAGGCCACCTGCGAAAGCAGCTGTATCATTTACCAGATATGCTGCAATCATTGAACATCTTTTTACATTGGTATGACTACCACCCAGCTGTCCACCAGGATGAATGGCCACTGCCAAATTGTGGCCAAGAGCAAAGTAGACCACCCCGTGGCACAGCATGCAGGTGACAAGGGAACCTCCCCATCGCACCCCCCTCAGATTTAGTTATAAAATGGCACAGTGGATAGGCCTTGAAAAACTGAACACAGATCAATGTAGAAAAAAGGAAGAAGTTGTGTGGAACTATGAAAAAATAAGCAAAATATACAAACAGAGTAGTCCATGTGCAAGATAGGCAACATCAAGCAGCGTGTGAGCTCAGTAGTGCCATGGTCCTGTGGTTAGCGTGAGCAGCTGCCGAACGAGAGGTCCTTGGTTCAAGTCTTCCCTCAAGTGAAAAGTTTAATTTTTTTATTTTCACTTTATGTGACAAACTGTTATGTTTTCATCACTTTTTTGGGAGTGATTATCACATCCACAAGAAAAGCTAAATCGGGCAAGGTAGAAGAATCTTTTTACCCATTCGCCAAGTGTACAAGTTAGGTGGGTCAACAACATATTACTGTCATGTGAAGCACATGCCGTCACCAGTGTCATATAGAATATATCAGACATGATTTCCTGTGGAGGAATCGGTTGACCTATGACCTTGCGATCAAATGTTTTCGGTTCCCATTGGAGACGCAGGTCCTTTCATCTACTAATCACACGGTTTTGCGGTGCGGTCGCAAAACACAGACACTAAATTTATTACAGTGATCAGAGACGTCAATGAACGAACGGACAGATCATAACTTTGCGGAAATAAAGAAAATAAACTTTTCACTCGAGGGAAGACTTGAACCAAGGACCTCTCATTCGGCAGCTGCTCACACTAACCACGGGACCACGGCACTACTGAGCTCATATTCTCCTTGATGTTGCCTATCTTGCACATGGACTACTCAGTTTGTATATTTTGCTTATTTTTTCATAGTTCCACACAACTTCTTCCTGTTTTCTAGATTGATCTGTGTTCAGTTTTTCAAGGCCTATCCACTGTGCCAACTCATAACTAAATCTGAGGGGGGTGCGATGGGGAAGTTCCCTTGATTTCAATTACTGCTTCACTACCTAAGCCATCTGGATGCTCCCCTCCACCACCAGCTTTTCTGAACTGCACAGATGCAAGTTATCCTTACAACACATTCTCCATTCCTGTGATTATCCCAGCCTCAACCTACAGTAACATACTGTCCCCACACCCTCCACCCAACAGTTTTCACCCCCTCTGTCCTGTCACCTCCTCCCCATTCTTGTCTCCCACCCTGTTTATTTGCAGTTCTCCGCCAACTTGTCTGCCTGTCTTTGCCAGCTCCTCTCCTTTTTTGTTCCTTTTTTCCCCACATCCCTGTCCCAAAACCTTCTGACACTGCACCTCTTGGCAGTCTAGTCCCTGCACACTCTGCCACCCATACACTATTATCAATTCCCCTTCCCCACCCCCTCCAGACTGCTGATTGCATTCGACATGATGTTGCATTCCAGCCTGAGATGCTGGAGTTGGCATAGGTGTGTGTGTGTGTGTGTGTGTGTGTGTGTGTGTGTGTGTGTGTGTGTGTGTGTGTGTGTGTGTGTCTTTTACTGATGAAGGCTGGGCCAAAAGCTACATGTGAGTGTATTTTATTAGTGCCTGTCTGCAACTTGACGTGTCTTCTTTATGGTAAGTAGCAATCTATCTTTTCCTACATTGTTGATATTCCTACCTGAAGTTTCCATTGTTTGAAATGCAAGGGTTAGATATGCAGTGTAATGCAGGCCATATCCTGTTTAATGAACAGCAGCACCATGACTTGACGAGTACACAATATGGGGAAAGAACACATCTCAAACAGCATTGCGCAATATTTCTTCCCAAAATAATCTAAATTGCAATCTATGCACTGAGCCAAAACTTTACTAATGCCTGGATTAGAAATGATTGCTTACTCATGCACCATGTGTTTCATTTCATCATCACACTGTTACTTAATTTACATTTACACATATATCGTTCAGTGCCCTGTGGAGGGTACATTGTCTCAATATTAGCAATTTTTGTCATTTGAGTAATCAGTGTGGGGAAAAATTATGGTCTATATGCATCTGTACGTGGCCTAATCTCCCGTACCATATTTTTATGTACCCTATATGAGACATAAGGCCGAGACAGCCAATTGATGCACAATCATCCTCAAATACAATTTTATAAATTTATCAGACATCTCTGTTACACTTCTGTATGAGCTACATTAACCTCACACAATCCTAGAATCACATAACTGAATTTGTTTGATGTTTCATGTCACGACTACTTAATGACGACGCCAAACACTGGAGTAACACACTAGAAATGGTTACATTAGTATTTTTACGTGATTTCCATTCCAAAAGCACCACACTTCCTCAGAACCCTTCCAATAAATCCAAGTCTTGCTTTCATCATCCCATTTCATGTTGCATCTTAGTATAGCCCCTAAATATTTAAATGATGTACATTACTCCAGGTGTTCTCCACTCATCTTGTAATTGAAGAGTACTGGATACTCAGTCTATATTATAGTCATCATCTTAAATTAATCCGCATTTAAAGACAGCTGTTATTCATCACACAATGTGGAAGTTTCACACAAGTCCTTTTCATCAAACAATATGGAAGTTTCACATAAGTCCCTTAGCACATTCTTATGATCATGAAAGCAATACTTTCCTGCAGACAACACCGTCTTTTGTAAGCAAACTGACAGTGCTGCTTGCTAGATAAAATAAATTATTTACTTATATTGAGGACATCAGAGGTATTATTGTGCTTCCCTGGGGCACACCAGATGTTACTTTCACTTTGTTAAACATTTACTGTTCAGTATAACATTCAAATGAATATCTGCTAAGATATAATCTGTAAGATAGCATCTTGAATATCAGTTGATTACGTGTTACAGCTGGGGCGATTGTGGAGAGTCCAAACCCAAGGAAACCGCTTATTGGCTAGATAAGGTAAGTAACTGCAGTGTGCTAGTCATTCGAAATTATTATACCCAAGTTTTTGTATAATTTATTGGACAATAGATAGCCTCAAACAAATGAACTGTTATAGTTTGCCCATCCTGGGCAAATAGTGACATAACTGTATCCAGTCATTAGTGACTTGAACACTGGACTCGCATTCGGGAGGACGACGGTTCAATCCCGTCTCCGGCCATCCTGATTTAGGTTTTCCGTGATTTCCCTAAATTGTTTCAGGCGAATGCCGAGATGGTTCCTTTGAAAGGGCACGGCCGATTTCCTTCCCTAACCCGAGCTTGCGCTCCGTCTCTAATGACCTCGTTGTCGACGGGACGTTAAACACTAACCACCACCACCACCACCACCACCACCACCACCATTAGTGACTTGATCTCGCCCTCTAATCTTCAGCATTCACAGATATCAAAAGCTTCTGTTCTCTTTTGCTGTGTACTGTTTAGTCTCCACATTTCACTTCCACATAAAGCTACACTCCAGGCAAATACTTTCTTATTATTGCTAGTCTATATTTTTATAGCATGTAAACATCACACACCATCAGGTATTTTGCTGTCTAGATAGCAAAACACATCTACCATTTTCAGCATCTCATTTTGTAATTCCATTTCCTTAGCATCACATTACTCAGTTCCACCACTACACTCCATTATTCTTTTGTTAGATTTAGCTAATTCATCTTACAACGATTCTTAAGACAATGTTCATTATGTTCAATTGCCCTTCCAAGGTCTTTGCTGCCTCTGCCACAATCACAATGTTGTTGGCATATCTTAAAATTTTTATTTCTTAACCATCAACTTTAATTCATTTTCCAGATTTATTTTCAGTATCCTTTGTAGCTTCCTCAATGTGCAAACTGAAGAATATGGGGAATATGTAACAAAGCTGCCTCACTCTACTTCACGGGTGTTCTCAGAAATTTATCCAATAGAGGGTAAGATTCTGAAAGTGCCATTTCTGATACAAGAGATCAGATGAATTTGAGAATGTCTTGTGCCCCAGAAATAAATTTAACTGGCTATACTCAAAGTTTGTTATATCTAAAATGATTGATAGTTTGATTGGAGATAGATTATTGCTGTACTTTACAGGTAAGCAATTTCATTACTGTATTACAGCATATCTTTTTATATTGTTAAAACGAATATGGGCACAGAAAAACTTCAAAAACAACCATCACATTGGTCAGTAGAACCATGTCTTGACAACCTAGACTCAACAAAAATTATCTTTGTCTCCCTGGTTTGGCGCATTATTGTGTAGACACGACAGCAGGTTACACAATTCATAACTCTATAATTGGATGCTGCACTGGGTTGCACCCCACACAGTTTAAGAGGGTCAAACACCTTTTTGACCTTTGTACACTAAGTGATCAAAAGTATCCAGACACCTGGCTGAAAATTACTTACAAGTTCGTAGTAGCACCCTGGAATTCAGTATGGTGTTGGCCCACCCTTAGCCTTGATGACAGCTTCCACTTTCGCAGCACACATTCAATCAGGTGCTGGAAGGTTTCTTGGGGAATGGCTGCCCATTCTTCATGGAGTGCTGCACTGAGGAGAGGTATCGATGTCGGTCGGTGAGGCCTGGGATGAGTCGGCGTTCCAAAACATTCCAAAGGTGTTCTATAGGATTCAGGTCACGACTCTGTGCAGGCCAGTCCATTACAGGGATGTTATTGTCATGTAACCACTCCGCCACAGGCCGTGCGTTATGAACAGGTGCTCGATCGTGTTGAAAGATGCAATCGCCATCCCTGAATTGCTCTTCAACAGTGGGAATTAAGAAGGTGCTTAAAACATCATTGTAGGCCTGTGCTGTGATAGTGCCATGCAAAACAACAAGGCATGTAAGTCCCCTCCATGAAAAACACAACCACACCATAACACCGTCACCTCCAGATTTTACTGCTGGCACTAGACGCTGGCAGATGATGTTCGCCAGGCATTCGCCATACCCACATCCTGCCACCGGATCGCCACACTGTGTACTGTGATTTGTCTCTCCACACAACATTTTTCCACTGTTCAATCGTCGAATGTTAACACTCCTTACACCACACAAGGTGTGCATTTACCGGCATGATGTGTGGCTTATGAGCAGCTCCTTGACCATGAAATCCAAGTTATCTCACCTCCCACCTAACTGTCATAGTACTTGCAGTGGAATCCTATGCAGTCTGGAATTCCTGTGTGATGGTCTGGGTATATGTCTGCCTATTACACATTATGACCCTCTTCAACTGTCAGCGGTCTCTGTCAGTCAACACATGAGGTCGGCCTGTACGCTTTTGTGCTGCACGTGTCACTTCATGTTTTCACTTCACTACCACGTCAGAAACAGTGGACCTAGGGATGTTTAGGAGTGTGGAAATCTCGCGTACAGAAGTATGACACAGTGACCTGACCACGTTCAAAGTCCGTGAGTTCTGCGGAGCGCCTCATTCTGCTCTCTCACGATGTCTAATGACTACTGAGGTCACTGATATGGAGTACCTGGCAGTAGGTGGCAACACAATGCACCTAATATCAAAAATGTACGGTTTTGTGAGTGTCCAGATTCTTTTGATCACATAGTGTATTTTGCTATTTTTTCCTCACTTCCAGTGCAGAAATTGGTGTTTCTTGTGCATTGTGATATGAATTCACCGACAGTATAGTGTGGCCATATTCTTCTCACTCTATTACAATTTCTCTACAGTTTGAAACTGCATCAAGTCTCGGCAAGTCTTCATGGGTCAAACACATACCTACTATTGGGATTAAGATGTGCAGCACACAGGGATATTCATGTGGGAATTTGGGACAAATGTCGGAAGATATAATTCAGCCATGTTTGTGCTTAGCTAGTGTTGGAATTGACCCTGTGCTGTACAAGGAAACAACAGAAAAAAGATCAGGTGCTCTTTTTCTGTAGTGTTCTGCAAAGGTTCACAACATTGTGACAGCAAAACAACTTCAACACCACAATAAAATGGTACAACTTCCTGTGAATTGTTAGCTATACTTGAGTAATGTTAACTGGAACCAGAAACAAATTACCACTGGCTGAAGCCTTGTGACTTCTGTTGACGTTCACCAATTCAGGATCAGGAAGCTGTGAGACAGCTTACAGTTAACGTACTCTACATTATTCTCATTGGATGTATGCGATACTGAATGTCTGGTACAATGTCAGAGTTGGAAAGTACCATTACCCTACACCATAGTATTCTCAATGTGGCAGTTTACAGACTGCTCTGTATTCCACACTTTGGGAGTAACAACTCAACCAGATCAAAAATTCATTTCAGTCACAGACACTGTGAATACTTAATTAACTATTCCCTATTTATGGTGAAACTACAGCCATTAAGTGTACAACTTTATGACTATTGTCATTAAACCTGTAATTTTATGGGTATATGCTACTAATTGGTCACACAATGCAATTTAACAAGTATCATTAACCACTATAAATAAACAGTACACTAAAAACATAATGCAGCATGTGCCCACCAGTTTCTTCGTGGTTCTTGCCCAGTTTGAGGATACGAGAATTACCTGAGAAATCATAACTTACATATATTTACGTATCTTCTCTCTCTCTCTCTCTCTCTCTCTCTCTCTCTCTCTCTCTCTCTCTCTCCCACTCCAACTCCCCCCGTTTTCCCACGCACTCTCAAGAGAGCTAAATGGTGCATAAAGACGTTATGTTAACAGATGAAACAAAAGTAGCATGCTTGAACCGCCAAACATTTGAGATGGTGCTGTTACTAAACAGAGAATGACACATCTAAAGATAAGCATATCAAAGCAGGATCAAGTGCGAGCATTTACATGAGACACAAGTAATGTGCTACATTCATATTAGTATGATAACACAGGAATTTAGTGATTTTTTTCCATTTGTAATCTCTCTCTCTCTCTCTCTCTCTCTCTCTCTCTCTCTCTTTTCATATAACCAGTAAATGTCTGAGTGCTGAGTTATGATTGCATTCTATTCATTTTCCAGAATGGGTGTAGATAGTTACCAATTTGTCAGTGCTTAAGAAAAACTGTAATGTTACTTCACATTGTAACAAGCAGGCAAAAGTCCATACATGGAATATTACTGTAGGTTTTTGCTTGGGGAGAGGGAAGGAAGGGGTGGCATCTTTCATTCAAATTTGGCAAAGATATTTGTTTATCTGTGAACACAGTGTACATCTAGTGTTTTTGGTAACAAGGCACTGAATCTGGTAAATGATGGGTACAAAGGTGATATCATCATCTTTTTCTTATGCCTTTCTCTCGCATCAGCACAGGGTCAGGATGGTTATGTACGGATTTGGCACGGTTGACTGAAGGAGTGGCCAGATGCCCTTCCTGGTGGAACCCGTTACCCCCCTGGGGTAAAATATGTGTAGCCCAACTGTCTGCATAGAATTTCTCCAGGAGAAAATGAGTGAAAGCTATCTAAATGTTTGCAAACCATGTAGCTGATGTGGGACTGCAACATTCACCTAGTGAAGTGTGGGAATCTGCCTAAAAGCCATATCCTGATTGCTGGGTGGCACACTGACCCTTATCAAATCCAGTGGGCAGCATTTTCTAATGTTTTGAAAGACTTTACTTAAAATTTAATAAGTATAATATATGTGACAGTGTATAAAATGTATTGCCAGTGTTTCATCTCTGAATATGTCCCCCAATGGTGGGGCCAAAACACACCAGCGGGTAATTTTATACATCAATCATAGCCCCTCACACTTGGTGTTCTACCAGAAGAGAGCACCAGCTGCAAAATCCCTCATAGTATCAGTGTGTAACATTGAAATATCAGCTTACAGAATGCCCACAACCTGTCACTCAGCCTTTCACAAGTAACCTGGTTACTTTTGTAACATAAGCTCTGCCACAAGTCCTGGCACACCCACCAGCAAAGACCGACCCCGCCGTGTTGTTTTCCGGCAGTGGCACCGTTGGATGTAGCACAGAGGCACTCTCCCGGCTGCTGTCAGTTTTCGTGACCTGGAGCCACTATTCAGTCAGGCAGTTCCTCAGCTGGCCCCATGAGGCTGAGTGCACCCTGTTCCAGTCCTTCCACCAGAGGAAAATCACTGGCAGTACCAGAATCTGAACCCTGGTCCTGCGTATGGCAGCCAGGCGCCCCAACTGCTCAGCTAAGGGGAAGGACAGTCACTCCTGTGCATCTAAGCTGCACTCCGAAAATCACCTTGCACCTTGCGGCAGAGCCTACCCTATCTCTTCCCCCTTTCTTTTGCCACTCTGTGAAAGATGCACAGGAAGTGGGACTGTCTGTGCACTGCCTCTCACATAGGGACACAGCTAGCTGAGTCACAGATCCTTCCTCTTGAAACCTGACTCACCTTTCCTCCTCTTGAAGTCATAACAAAGATTTATAAAGATAGAAACATTGTGTTTTCCTTTTGCCAGTGGACCTGACTACATGTTGGGAATTTTGTTTTGAGATCTATTTCTTTTATTTATTTACTTGTTTATTTGCTGCCTCTTTAACAACTAATTTTTAGACACTGTCATAGTTTTAGTTTACATATATGATGAAATATGAGACTGTACTAATTGTACTTCTCTTACTAGTAAAGGATAAATGCATACATTGATATAAAACCTGAGCATCAAAAATTATCATTTTCTGTTACCAAAATGCGCTGATGATTTACACACACTACCAGTTTTAAAGGGGGACACTAAAATTTAAAACTTCTATCAAATAGAAGCATTTCTCTACTGACAGGCATATTCAGTTTATTCTTTACAATATTTACATTAACTATCTTAAAATCATATTGTAGTCAATTGTAAAAAATTGTCCCAGTCACACGTGGACTGCAATCTGCAGCCTTTTTATTACTTGTAACTTTGAGAAAAAATTTTCCCTCCCTGAGACTTTTAGTTACACACATTACTGTTCATTGCATTATTCTGGATTAATTTTATATTTTCTGAAAATATCTCTTACAAGGCTCTCTCTTGCTTACCCCAGCTACCACTCTTACTTCCTTTTCCGCAGTCCTTTCTGTATAGACCACTGGTATCCACTTCAGATCTCGATACATTAATCAGATAAGGAGAAATGATCATCACGTTTTAATTATTTTATATTTTTCTAGTGATCCCGTCAATGTTTCACAACTGCTAAATACGGATGGGAATTCGATGTACGCCCTAATCTCCTTCTCTCGCCTCTCTCTGTCCGTCCCTCCTCCCCCTCTCTTTGTCGATCACCTCCTTCTTTGGTCATCCCCTCTTCACCACTCTCTCCACCCACATCCTCCTCGCTCTTTTCTCTGTCTATCTTCTCCTTCCCCCTCTCTATGTCCATTCGCCCCCCCCCCCCCGCCCCGCCCTGCTCTGTCTACCTTCTACCCCTCTCATTCCCACTGCGAGCCTCGTTTATTGTTACTGTGAACAAAACCTCAACAGGTAACTGCAGTCACTTAAAGTCGGTTGGGATCATTGGTGCATCTGTTATGAGAGAGGCCTCCCCAGCTGCTGGGTCTGCAAGGACAGGAGCATCTGTGACAGTATTTCACATATTTTTAATCTGCAAATGGATAGGATTATAAAGTTTCGGATGATTCACTTTCTGCAGTAATATTCTAGTTACAAGCTGATAATGCATAAATACAATTACCTTGTTTTCTGTTAAACTGAATGTGAGGAAGAAAAGAAAAAGACATAGCTGTATATACAATTTTTGTTTTAAACTGTATAAGGAGGAAGAATATATAAGGAAGAAATAATTTGTCTAACAGATCAAATGCCCTCCTATCGTAGAAAAAACTGTCTGTGAGATGGAAAGCGAAATCACATACTTGTGTGTGTGTGTGTGTGTGTGTGTGTGTGTAAACCCACATTTATTTACAATATATATTAAAAAATATACAGCTCATCTTTGTCCAATGCTTATTAGGTATCACGCACAAATTTTAAATAAACTGGTTAAGAACTTTTCGAGATTTTTGCTAACAATGTTTCCCTTTATATACACTATATGTATTTTTATATACCATTTATTAAAATAACATGTAGCTTATGTCTGTCTGGATGTCTACTAGAGTATAGTATACAAATCTGAACTAAATTGGTCATGAACTTTTTGAAAAGTTTGCAAAAACATTTCACCTTTGTATGTATTGTCTGTATTTTTATATACCATATATATTAAAATAATATACAGCCTATGACTGTCTGAATGTTTATTGAACTATTGTGTAAATATTTAAAGTAAATTGGCCAAGAGCTTTTTGATGTTCCCCCTTAATATAGCAGATACTTATTTAAATATCATACATTTTTTTTTTAAATGTAGCCTATATGTCCACACAAACATTTGTTATTATGTCATGTAAAAATTTGAAATAAATTTATCACTAACTTGACAACATTAAACAATGACTTGTCTTTATATAGTGGAATGGATATTGATATTGTATATTATTTTAATAAAGAGAAATCAGAGCTTGCACAGGAAGATTTATTTCCTGTGGGCTGTACAGAAATAGCTTGAAGGTGGTTCGATGAATCCTCTACCAGGCACTTAACTGTGACTTGCAGAGTAGTCATGTCAATGTAAATCTACTGCAGATTTGTACTTATCAATCAGAAATATGTTTGCCTTAAGCCTTAAGGTATCATGTTTTAGGAAGACTGAGACCTGATTTTCTTACAGATATCATCCATTTTGACAGGTGTTCATCAACAATGATTTCCAAAATTCATGTTTCTTTGTATAGAAAGTACCTATGGTACTGTAAATGGAGTATTATACAATATTCAGATTATATTATTTAACTGGATAGATAAAAAAATCTACTCACCCTGCGACATGGCTGAACACACACATAAAAGATTGTTGTGATTGGCAAGCTTTCGGGGCTAGTGGCTCCTTCTTCAAGCAAAAGGGTTGAAGGGGAAGGAAGAAGGGTGAAGGAAAAGGATTGGAGAGGTCTAGGAAAACGGGTAGATTTTGGGAAAGTCACCCAGAACCATGGGGCAGGGGAGACTTACCATATGGGGTGAGAAAGAAAGAGAACGAAGCAAGGAGTCTTTCCTTCTCATCCCGTACGGTAAGTCTCCCCTGACCCACAGTTCTGGGTCCTGGTTACGCTTTTGTTATATGGTGCTGTACTTCTAGTTTTGTATCGTGAGTTTTATAAAACCCATACAGCAGTATATAAATACATAAAAAAGAGCACAGGGAATAAATAAAAGTAAATTTGTCCCAAAAAGGACCAGTAAGCAGTGAACTGGTATCAAGAAATGCATGATATTGCCCATCTCTAATTATCATCAGTCCTGATTTTTCTGTTACAGTCTCTATTTTTGACAAGTTGCTCTGCTACCTACATCTACATTCATATCTACATTCTTTAGTGTCAGCAAATGTCTGAGACTTTCATCTTATGTAACAGGCCTTTCAATTTTGATTTTTAAACTAATCACCCAACCATAGGTGGCACTTTCTTGTAAAATATTGGACAAATCACTCTTGCGTTCTTTCAATTACTGTACAGATTTGAGGTCTGTAGGCTTTGCACTTTGTACATTCAAAATATTAAGCTGTGTCAAGCTTCTAGTTCTAGCATTTATTTTATAAGAAACTTGCAGAGGATGCTGATCCATGAACAACGTAAGGCTTTTACACTTCAGCCATATTGTGTTTTGTTCTATGTTACAGTTGCAGGTATGCCTTTGATAAGTGAAGCTGTAATATTTCCTATGATTGCAAAGTAAACAGTAAATTAGTACAATACTTACTGCTCATAAAGGACAGGACAGGGCGAGAACGTTAAATGTGCAGTTTGTACATATCTTAGGTCTCCATTACCCTCAATTCATAATTTGCATTATTTGTGATGATGTTTGTTATGTGACTAATAACATTATCAATTTAGTATTTTGACCAAATAAATTAGTAGTATGTATGTATATCTGAAAATCTAATAATTTCCAGATTTTTACTCACTCCTTCAAGATTTTTTGCAAAATACTTTCAAAAAATTACATTCTGTTCAAAACCATTAGTGGAACCCGCTAATGAGAGATATATAGGCACTGCAGACTCACCCTTCCAATCGTCGAGCCTGGACAGGGAGCGCATGATGCTGCCGGAGTCGGACGGTGCAGGTGTCAATGCTTGCACCGCAGGGGGTGGCGGACTCGTGGGGGCGGCCTGTGATGGTGAGGGTGAGGGCGAGGCCACCGCCACCATTTGTGTCGGGCCACCGTCTGACGACGACTTGTGAGAGGCCGGCAGGATGATCTGTGGGTACTGTTTGCAAATGGTGGAGCATTCAGAAAGTGGCAGGCTCAGTTCTGCTACTTGAATTGTACTCGCTTTATCAGACATTAATGCCACAACTGCTCACTAGTTAAGAGCATTAATGGCACCACAGATTTTATTTCTCAATCAGATTCCAAATACTTCTTTAAATAGGCACAAGTCCAATTGAAAACTACTGTGACTATGTTTGGTTTTAAGGCTACACTGAGAAGTTAATTCACTTCTTAGAATCAATTTAAAAGAGCAAAGTGAAGCTCTGCTGCCCTTGCCACAGATGGGCCAATCAGGAGCGACCAACTGCCGTGTCATCTTCGGCCAACGGCATCATTCAGACAAGGTACTGAGGGGCATGGTGTCAGCACACTGCTCTCCCAGCCATTGCCAGCTTTGCAGACCTTAGAGGCCACTTCTCAATCAAATAGCTCCTTAACTACTACCACGAGGCTGAGTGGACCCCAGTCCAGTCATCACACCAAGTAAAAACTGCTGGCAGTACCGAGAATCATAGCCCGGTACTCCTCGTGGCAGCCATCTGTGCTGACCACTCAGCTATGGAGGCAGATTAGTATTAAGAGCCAAGTATTAAAATTATGATAGCAAGAAGAATGGACACAGATGAAAACACCCAAGAAACATATTTCGCTTATAATCATTTAATGTTCTGACCTATCATAGTGTCAATTACTGCTCAAATTTAATGATTGCAATAAATATCACAGGTTGCAATTAAGGACCTCATAAGTACCAGTAATAACTTAAATGTTTGATAACCCATGCCTTTTACTGGTATTTATTCATTAAGTAGCAAATCATCATATGACTACCTGAAACCCAACACACTGGAACAGTTATAGTTAAACATACATTATTACATTGTTATGTAAACAACAAAATCTTTGCAATAAAATAAATTCCAAATTATTGGATATTAAGTGAAAGCATGAAAGGAACCTCCCCAAAGATAGTCATTGAGAAAAGCAGTCATGTGTACCCCGAGTGCCTAGAAATGACAGCAGATCCTTTCACACCGGAAACATCCATACAAAAGTCCTGTTCAGGGCCACAGCTAAGCATTATCTCAATCAGCATAGAAGGTATAACATCAGACAAGGAAGAACTGCTACAAGAACTTTGCAGACAGCACCAGCATCATGTACTGTGCATACAAGAAACACACAGGAGCTGTGACAAGCGTAGACCAAATATAAATGGAATGCACCTTGCTATCGAAAGAGCACACTAAGAATACGGAAGCACTATCTTTGTTCATTCAGACATCCAAATTCCATCCACAGCACTCACAGAGGAAAATAACATTGAAATCCTTACTACATAAACAGGTAATTGCACCATTCCGTCTCTCTACAAACCACCTGGTGAAGAATTCACAGTTAACAAACCAAGAAATTTCCAAAATAAATATGTGCAGACTGCGATTGGTGATTTCAATAGTCATGGTAACATTTGGGGCTATGATAATGAAGATGAAAATTGGGTAGCAGTACAAGAGTGGGCGGAAATGAATCACCTGCCCTTAATCCATGATGCAAAACTAGCTGCATCATGGAACAGTAGCACTTGGAGGTGAGTGTACAATCCTGACCTCATATTCACCACCAAAAGCATTAGCCAATATAGACCTATAATGTGCTAAATATCTGCTGCTGTTAGACCTCAAAAAAACCATTTCACAGGAGGTTTATAAATTCTGACTGGTCAAGATTTGCAGATTTACTGGATGCTAAAGTGTCTTCTATAGAACCAACACCAGAACAGTACAACACCTTCACTACAGCTGTAAAAAGATGTTCCTAAATATCTATCCATCATGGCTGTCGAAAATCTTACATCCCTGGTCTCACATCAGATCAGGCAGCCTTATGTACAGAATACAGCACCTTATTTAGAGAAAACCCTTTCAATGAAACAACTATAGAAACAGGAAACAAACTCATTTGCTTTAGAAGAGAGTCAAAAAGGAAAAACAATAGAACACCTGGATCTGAAAAGAGACAGTCATAAGGCCTGGAGACTTCTGTGATGCCTGTGCCACGATCCAACTAAGACCACTGCCCACCAAAATAACACTGCCAACCAAACAGCACACCAGCTACTGCTAATGCCCAGCCATAGATCCAAAAAAACTCAGCAAGAGGATAGGAACAACTTTTCACTCCCATTCATGATGGATGAATTACAGGAGGCTATCAAACAGAGTAAAACTGGTAAGTTAGCTAGTTGGATGATGCACAAACTGAGCAAATCAAGCATTTTGGATTAGCAACAAAGGAATTGATTCTCCAACTCTTTAACAAGTGTGCTGAGAGATATCAAATTCCAGAGATATGGCGAAAGAGCTGAGTAATTGCTTTACTGAAACCTGTTAAAAAACGAAAGAGTCCAAAGAATTTTAAACCAATAGCACTACTGCATCACCTTTACAAACTGCTAGGCAGAAAGATTTTAAACTGTCTCTCACATGTTATTGATCCCTTGTGTATACCTCAGCAAGCTGGATTCTACCCAGGTAAAAACAGCACAGGACAATTACTCAGTCTTACGCAGTTCATAGAAGATGGCTTTGAAACCTGTAAGGTGAGAGGAGTGGTATTTGTGGACAGTAGTGTATAACATCAACCACCAATTACTATTAAACAAAGATTTCAGCCTCACCAGGCTCATCACCAATCTTCTGCAAAACTGAAGATATTTTGTTGACCTTCAAGGATAGTGCAGCTGATGGAGGCTACAGACAAATGGCCTTTCCCAAGGGAAGTGTGTTGGCCCCAGTTCTGTTCAATATATATATTAATGACCAACTTGTAGTCCCCAAGTGCAGGAGCTTCTTGTACGATGATGATCTTCCTCTGGAAACCAAAAGCACAAGCTTCAATTCAACAGAAATCACCCTAAAGAGTGCTCTTGAAGATCTGTCAAAATACTACAGAATAACACAGCTTAAACCAAACCCATCAAAGACACAAGTGTGTACTTTCCATCTGAGAAATAGGTAAACCACCTGCAAGTTAAAGACAGAATGGTCAGGTATTTAACTGGAACACTGTGACACTCCAAAATACCTACAAATAACACTTGACAGACTTATAACATTCAAAAAACACTGCATGATTTTCAAATCAAAAGTCTCCACCAGGAAAAACATACTGAGAAAACTGGCCAGGTCACAGTGAGACAGCCAAACTGAAACCATCCAAACTTCTGCAGTGGCATTATGCTACTCCACTGCAGAGCATGCCTGTTCTGTTCGGCATCAGTCAACACATGCCAAACAGGTGGATATTGCCCTAAGTGATGCATACAGAATTATAACAGGCTGCTTGAAGTCAACTCCAGTTGAATTGCTCTACCACCTTACAGGAATTGGACCACTTCCTATTCGAAGAGAAATAGCAGCAAATAGGGAATGAACAAAACTGGAGCAGGAGAAAAAACATCCCATGCATGGGCAACAACTCTACCCACAATGACTAAGGTCAAGGAATAGTTTCCTCAGAACATCAGAAAACCTAACAACCACCTCCTGGTTGGAAAAATTGTCAGGATCTTTACCCCCTGGTCATGGTAAGAATTGGCCAGTCTGGAAGTTCTTGAAAGGCAGAGGTAAGGAGTGGGCAGATCGCGGGCTAACCTGGCAAAATAGAGATTCATTGAAGAAAACAAAACCAAATGTGACTGTGGGCAAGAATAGACTGTTCAACATATGCTTCAGTGTTGACTGTTTCCAGCTACCTGCACAGAAGAAGACCTAGGCAACATAAAATGCACTGAAAGGGACCAAATTTTGGTCAAAAATTATATAAACTGTGTTGATCTGTCAAAACTTGCATAAACTATGTTTTATGTATGTTTCTGACACAAGTAAAATAATAAAAAGGTGAAATCAAACATTTCTATAATCAGCCTAAGCTCAGTATTTTCAATAAGTACATGTCAACATTATAGCAAAAGTATCTTGGTAGTATTGAAATTTTTATAGTATAAGTACTAAAAAATGTTAAATATCAAACTTTTATTTAAAATAAAAATTGTTCAGTAAAACTAATTACATTATACATACATCAAAGCATAAATTACAATAAGAAATAACAATAATTTCGAAAATACAGCATGTGAAGTAATTCTGATCAGTGTGATTATCATTATGAGTGGGCTAGTGTGAATGTTTTAGTGTCACAAAAGGAGGCATTAAGTGATGGCAAGTTTCTAGTGAATAATCTGATTGTCAATCACATGTGAGGAAACATCTACAGCAAATTTTGCAGAAAATGACAGTAGAGTGATGTTCCCTGTGTGACAACTTGAGTTTCAGAAAAGATTTAAGTAACAAAGAGTAGTATCCCATGTTGTTAAGTGATCGACTACTGTGATGTTCCTTGCAATGAAGCCTTCAGCCGTCGCAAACTGACAGTCACTACTGGATTGGTTATTCACTTAGGGTCACTTTTTTCTTTCCTCTTCTCATCCCAATGCACACTTGTTTGTTTGCTCTCTCTCAAGATCCTAGAGCCCTTATAAATCTGGAATTCCACTTGTACTTAACAACAGATGCAAGTGACAAGTTTTCAGCTAAATGACCAGAGAAAGAGACTGGCAAGGTCAGTCTCCAAGTGTAAAGAAGTGGCAAGTTTGGAGGTGACACCACAAAACCCAAAGGGGAGTTTAAAGTGAGTATACAGACTTAATTTCTCATCTCTAATGAGTAGACATATTGCCTGCCTGCTCACTCATAACTCTGTAACCCACCTTCCACTAGCTCCTCTACATACATGGCATCTGATCCTGAAAATCAGTCATTTTTCCCCATCAGAGATATAGTATGACTTCTGTACTAACTAACAGGTATTCTTACACTGCTGCACTCTCCAGTAAGAGGGAACGAATCAACACATATGTAGCGACAGTGACGCTACTGTTCTCAGACTAGTCGTACTTGCAACACTGTAGCGGGAAGGAAGGAAGCCAGTATAGCAGTGACATTACAGTGTAACTCTACTCCTAATGTACACAACCCTCAACACTGGACTCACACTAGCTCTGTCCCTGATCTCTACTGTCCATACCTTGTGTTGCCACTCGAGCTGCCACTGAAGGAACAGCTGCTGCTGCTGGAGCAGGAGCTCATAGGAGGTCTCAACAGGTGAGGAGCTGGCGTGAGCACTTTTGTGTGCATTGGGCGGGCCCTTGTACTCGTGGAACTTGATGGGCCGCGTCTTGGGCTGCGTCTTGCTCTTCGACTTCTTGCGGTTCTTGTCCTTTCCCGGCGCATCGGAGCGTGCTGCCTGTGACAGCACCGAGGCCAGCGACGGCGCCGGTGACGGCTGCGGAGTCTGTGGGGGTGTCAGTGCTGCCACGACAGTGGGTGCGGGGGCGGGAGGTGGGGGTGGAGGAGGTGGCGGGGGCGGCACAGCAGCGGCAGAGGCGGGTGCCGGTGACGCCACCGAGCTGAGCGGGCTGAGGCTTGACGTGGTGGAGCCCAACGACAGCGGACTGGTCACGCACAGGTCGGCCAGGGTTATGGTCGCGGCGGCGGAGGCAGGCGCCGTCACTACCGTCACGATGCCCGCCGAGGCTGCCGCTGCCTCCAGTACATCGTGTGCCGCGTGTAGCGAGGGCCCTTGTGGGGGCGGTTGTGGCGGCGACTGCCCGCCCTCGGAGCTCTGCGAGTCATCGTCGAACGTGACGTAGCGGTTGGGGTGCTGTGGCCGTGTCAGCTGGCCCTCGCATGTCGCCTTGAATGGGATCACGCCCTCTGCAAAGTGACAAGACGTGATGGGTTAGCCACGAGATGTGTGCACCCTCGGTGGCTGTTTTTCATTTTGATCACCCAATCGATGCTCTCTGGCACACTACTCCAGAGCCATTCGAAAGTAACCCTTGTCAATTGGCGTATGTAACTACACTTCCGTTACCTAAAAAGGACTGAATTCAAATGTGATGTAGGATCTGCCTCAGACCAGCTGGAATCATCAAACCACTCAAAATCAAATAAATGTTGTTTAGCAAAACATTTTCCAAGAAAGCAAAGAATTTGTGATTTGCATCCATTCAAGATACACTACGACCTTCTCTGTAGCTGAGTGTGCAGCATGTCTGACAGTCATGCAAAGGGCCCAGATTTCATATATGGTGCTGCAAGTCATATTTCCTTAGTGGGAGTCTTTGGAAAGGGGTTCACTCATTCCTCGAGTCCAGCTGAAGAGGTTCTCGATTGATAAGTAGTGGCTCCAAGGCCTAGAAAGCTGACAATGGTCGGGAGGGCAGTATGCTGAGCCCATGTCCTTCTGTATCGCATCAAATAATGCCTTGTGTTAGAGGGTGCAATTGCGTGGCCCTCTAGGCCGTAACATGGAGGTGCATTTTTATTTTGGTTTGTTTCTCGTTTCCACTCCAAATAAACTTAAGGAGATAAGCTCTTCCTAAGTGAAATGGACAGATAACAGTCAATTAAACGTGCGTGTGGCTTCCAATCACAGGTATGGAACATTATTTGCTTTTTGTCAAGTGAATGAAACCGGTCACAAAATTTTTACATTGTTAAAATTAAATTTGCTGTGAACAAGGGACTATCAAAGACATATCATCAAAGTTTCGTAGGCACGTATGCTTATCACTGTGTTTCTCAACATTCACAATAATAAAAAGCCATGATCCTTTTCAATCTCTTGCCAAAGACTAAGCAGAAATTGCAATTGCAAAAATGCTCACGGAAATTTACTGTGTTCTTAACACAGGCCTTCTACCACTTGATCATTGCCCTGTTACCAGTGACTTTTTCTCCTCTGCCATATCTGTGGTGAATCAAAATCATTCCATCAGTTTCTTGGGAATAAGTTTTATAACTAAAATTTAATTTATGTTATGAAATCTTATATGGTTCAAAACGAGTTCTATGCCAAGACCTTTAACCTTGTTTGACAGGTGTCACTTTCGAGTGGGCCCGACTAGTGTGAAGAAGCTCGTCGCAATCGCTATTCGTCAGGGTGTGGTCCTTGCTTGTCAGACGCTAACATGTGGACCAACACTTAGGACCAGTGGCAGTCTATACTGTTATCATTTGCAGCGTTACAGAGAAGTTGTGGCACACCTCAGTCTACTGAGAAACAGAATAGCTGTCATCAGAGAGAGCCATTCTATGTCAACTCATCGAGGGTTCCCTGCTCGGCCAACTCAGATCTCGATGAAATTTTATGAGAACATTGGCAAATGTCCACAACGAACACTGATACAGCTTAACGTTCGTCGAAGAAATACTGGCTGAGATGTAGTCATTTGTTTCTCTCCATGCACGACTTTGCACACAGCGAGCGTGAATTTCTGGTGACTTTGAGCTGTTAAATCTCGGGCAATATTCTGTTGAAAGAAATGAAATTTTCGCCATCTTGTACAACTTTAGGCGTTCGCTTCAGAATAATAGTGAAAAGGGTTTGACGAGCCGTATTCGGACATAAAATTTTAAGCTAAATCGCCCGAAAAATGTCAACATTTTGTTTCTTATATCTCAGGGACTAAAGATATGAAGAATGCGAAACTTGGCTTGTAGTAACGTAACGACACAATGTACCGAATATAAAGTGTCATTAATGTACCACTTTCAAATACCGAATAAATTAATTGCAAAGTTGAAGATTTTGTAATAAGGCCGCTACTGCGGTATTTTCGAACTGGTTTTGCAAAAAACTATGTTATATAAAACTTTCCAAACTGCGTTCATTAGAAAGACCGTGGTTTGAACAGCAAGACAAAGTGTATATGATTATCCAAGGCGGAGTAACAAGTCTAGATAATTTGAATCGAAGTTGGGTGCGAAAATGGCGGCACGAAAAAATGTAAACTTCAGATTCTTGTATCCCTTGGACTAAACGCATGCCAAACATGGAACTTAATACGCAAAAGCTCTGTGGCACAGTGTTGTGGAAAACAAAATTTCATTCAATTACTATTTTCCAATAATCTACAAATCCGTCGAAAAGATGATAATTTTTGTGAAACGGTCAAAATAGCGTATATGTGACACTTGTTTTGCAAATGCCGTTTTGTATCGAAGCTTTGAAATCAGTGTCACTGGAAACAACGTGCTTTATGCCCCTCTTACACCCCCCCCCCCCCCCCCCCCATTACTGGTGGAATGGTGGTTTACTCTCCAACATATCTGTAAAGGAAGTGTCACATATACCCTATTTTGACCGTTTCACAAAAATTATCATCTTTTCGACGGATTTGTAGGTAACTGGGAAATAGTAAGTGAATGAAATTTTGTTTTCCACAACCCTGTGCTACCGAGCTTTTGCGTATTAAGTTCCATTTTCGGCATGCGTTTAGTTCACGACACGCAAGAATCAGAAGTATACATTTTCTTGTGCCGCCATTTTCGCGTCCAACTTCGATTCAAGATTATCTAGATTTGTTATCCCGCCTTGGATAATCACATACAATTTGTCTTGCGATTCAAACCATGATCTTTCTTATGAGCGTAGTTTGGAAAGCTTTACAGAACACACAGTCTTTTGCAAAACCAGGTGGAAAATACAGTTGTGACCTTTTTACAAAAACTTCAACTTTGCACTTAATTTGAGTGGTACACTAAAGACACTTTATATCTGGAACCTTGAAACATGCCAAGTTTCGCGTTCGTCACACCTTTAGCCTCTGAGATATAAGAAACAAAATGTTGACATTTTTTCGGGTACCGATTTTGCTTATATTCTTTTCATTATTATTCTAAAGCGAACGAATAAAGCTATACAAGATGGCAAAAATTTCATTTGTTTTAACAAAATATTGCCCGAGATATAGCAGCTCAAAGTCGCCAGAAATTCACCCTCGCTCTGCGCAAAGTCGTGCACGGAGTGAGACAAATGCCTACATCTCGGCCAGTACTGCTTTGACGAAAGTCAAACTTTGTCACTGCTCCCATAAAATTTCATCGAAATCCGTGGTCATCGAGCAGGAAAATGTCTCGAAATCAGGCGACTTGACGCGGAATGACCCAGGAGTGATACACAGGTGGCTGCCTGCACACCTTCTGTGTAGCAGTAGCTCATGTATTTTCTTTTACGCAGCGTCACCAAAGATGGGTTTCAGTGCAGTGCATTGTAGTTTAGTAGCAGCTTTTCCGCGTTTGAACGTAGCCAGAACAGTGACCAGTAAGAGTATTAAGCTGCCACGGCCCCCACCCTCGCTGCTCCCAGTGCAGGTCTTGCTGGTACGTAGAGTGAGACGCAGACTAACAATACAATGAGAGCGAGCCACGCCACGTGGCCGCCTGGTCCTGTCTCCGCGTCTGTCACTTCAGGTTTACATCAGCGTATCGCTCGCTCTCGCTTCATTAGGAATTGCATATCTTTTTTCCCCTAAATATCGTGTACCTCGTATCCTCAATTCATTGCGCAGGTCCTGCTCTCACCCACTGACAAGGCGGCAGAGTGTCAACGAGCATTACTGGAATTTGGACTTCATATTAAGAATGATTATTTCGTGGAAACCTTAGGCAATCATTTTCGTGGCAGTTAAATTCGTAAAACTGCTGTCTTCTGTTAATAGTAATGCTGCAAATGCATTGTTGTTTCCTGACAATGAGTCTGAGACTTTGCCCCCTCCCCTGCTACTAAGTTAACAGACAGTTACTCTAATAACTGCAGGTAAAAATACTGCCAACAGGAATACAGTCCAAGCTCCTTGTAGACTGCAGAGCAGTTTTCTTCGGTGCTGTATTCAATACCGACGGTGGTATCGTTTGCCAAGTATGTAGATGACGCGTTATTATAAACAACTATGTGAACCTGGCTGATTGCTCAGCACTGTCTGGCTACTGACAAGTCATTCCCATTTATTTTTAGGTCACTCCCTTTCAACACCTAAGTCCACGCCACGCCACGAGATGAAATGTCATTCGATCTGTAACGAATCAACCCCGTAACATCATTGCGAATTCGGCACGAACATTGCTTATTTTCGATTACTGTCACGTGTCATAACATTCACACCCATAAATCACGCACGTGAATTCACACACACAATGTCACCCCTTTCCTCTTCCCACCTGTAAGTCTTCTAGTCCCACAGTGCTTTTTTTTTCAGAAAGTAGTTATGTCATGTGTATATAAAAAGACAAGCATCACTAGGTCAGCTTTTATTTTATTTTTAGTTGGCGCCAACTGATGACCACAATAATTTGTGATTAACGGATCTCAAGATGATCTGAGATTACAATTTTGTAATGTGTTTATCTGACATGTTCGACACCCAGGAGGATTCCCTCTTTTATGGGTCTATGGAATGAATAATTAATCTAACCTAAATACTGTTTCAAAGGACGAACAAGCGTAGTGTAGGCGGTCTCTTTAGTAAACCTGTCGCATCATCTAAGTGTTCTGCCAATAAACCGCAGTCTTTTGTTTGCCTTCGCCACAATATTATCTACATGATCATTCCAATTTAAGTTGTTCACAATTGTAGTTCCTAGGTATGTAGCCGAATTGACAGCCTCTAAATTTGTGTGATTTATCATTTAATCGAAATTTAATGTATTCTGATTTGTACTCATGTGGATGACTTCACACGTTTCATTACTGTGAGATAGTTGCCACTTTTCGCACCGTTCAGATATCGTGTCTAACTCCTTTGCAATTGGTTTCGATAGTCCGATTTTCCTTCGATTACTACGTACTGTGTGACCTTTCTGAGAGGAAATCTAGGGGTCCAGTCGCACAACTGAAGCGACATTGCATAGCCACGGAATAGAAATATTAATCCTTAATTCTGTATTGTAATGTATGCATAATAAAAAATCTTGTTTCATATAAGCATTTCTTGTGCACTTGACACGTTCCACATAATGGCTACCGTACCGTGCGATTGATCAATGGAACACGCCACCAACTAACTAACTAACTTGAGCGATGGGCGAAACCGGTCTCCAATGGAATATTAATGTGACCAAGATGGTGTTTGTCCTTCTATACAGGGGAAGTGATCACGTTGGTCCGTGGACATTACTTCCTGAGCCACGAGACAGATATATCGAATTTGGTCCATTTGTTGCAGGTGTTTCAGAGTCACATTTTACAAATTACCTCTGTCCATCGTTACCCCACCTCTATAAAGCTTAAATGCAAACAAGAGTGCCGACACTGAGCCCAGGAATCTCTGGAAACTGTGGACTCGATGCTAATATATGAAGTTTTGTTTATTATTTTCGCACTGCCAAGCCAGTGGCAGCGCTCGGTGCTCACCCTTGACGGCCCTCTCGATGGGCTCGTCGGTGTGCAGGATGTTCTTCTTGATGAGCTCGAGCGGCCCCGGCCGGTGCGACAGCTGGTCGTTGAGGGAGTCTGCGAGGCGCGCCTTCTTGAGCATGCGCTGGCGCTCGGCCAGCGAGGGGTCGACGTGGCCGACGTCGGCCTCGAGGATGTGCTGGCGCACCAGCTCGTGGCGCGCCGGCCGCTGCTGGATCTTCGCCTTCAGCAGGTCGCCCATCTTGGCGCGCTCCAGCTTCTGCCGCTGCTCGTGGAACGCCGGCGGCGTCTTCAGCGCTGCAACAGACGCCGCGAAATGGGCAGCGTGCCTCTGACCCCACTACCACCTTCTACTCTGTCTTAAAGGTATAAAACATTTTATAATCCACAGAAACACAATGACACTACCTATTCCAAAAGAAAAAGAAAATTGGCTCAGGACTGAACTGGATTTAGCAGAAACGTAGGGACAAGGGATCCGACACAAAAGAGAGATTTGTCGACAAAGAAAAGAGCTCCCATTTGTGTTTCATAGGTTTGAAGAAAGCTTTCCGCAACGTCAACCGGGAAGAGCACACAAATAGAGGGTCTTTCAAAAAATGGTTCAAATGGCTCTGAGCACTATGGGACTTAACATCTATGGTCATCAGTCCCCTAGAACTTAGAACTACTTAAACCTAACTGACCTAAGGACATCACACAACACCCAGTCATCACGAGGTGAGGGTCTTTCAAAAAGGACTTTAAAACTTTCAAAATTCATAAAAATTAATTCATAGTACCTACAGAGGTGGTTGTAGTGTCAATTTGTGGGGAAATACATCAAGTTTTGTCCCACGTAGTTGCCTAATGCCGAATCGAACCGTACGGAGCGCTAGCGACAGTTGCGTTAAAGAAGGCTGCCTTCACTGGATCCGAGCCCAGCTTTGTGTTTTGGTTTAAAGAATCGAAGTTCAAATGGTTCAAATGGCTCTGAGCACTATGGGACTTAACATCTATGGTCATCAGTCCCTTAGAACTTAGAACTACTTAAACCTAACTAACCTAAGGACAGCACACAACACCCAGCCATCACGAGGCAGAGAAAATCCCTGACCCCGCCGGGAATCGAACCCGGGAACCCGGGCGTGGGAAGCGAGAACGCTACCGCACGACCACGAGATGCGGGCTAAAGAATCGAAGTCGGCGACAACAGTTTAGCGTAATTTCCGTACCAGGTACGCTAAAGATCCTCTTAGTAGGCCAATAATTTACGACAGGCATGAATGTTTTGTACAAACAGGGTGCTCGATAAGACGTGGGAAATCATCAGGTCGTCCAAGCACATCTGACGGCCCCTTTCTTCCGTAAGAGAACCATCAACGGGATAGTGTACCTGGATACGTTACAACAATTTGTGATATCACAGATCGATGAGGATGACCAAGAACGAAATGTTTATTTACTTCATACAAAATGGTGCACCACCCGACTATCTGGTTGACGTCCGGGGTTTTCTCAGTGACCGCTTTCCAGGTCAATGGATTGGCCGTCATGCGCGAATTGCATGGTCCCCACGTTCCCCTGACCTGACACCACTCGATTTTTTAAAATGGGGATTCAAGTAACACCTGTAATGCTACAGCGAGTTTGGGAAGAAACTGACTTCCAAGAGGATGTGTGCAAGACACTCAAAGTAAGCCACATATAACGTCTTTAGCTTAAGGTAAAAGAACTTTATGCGTTTCCCTACAAACATTCTTTCAATAAATTTATATAAATTTTTAAAGTTGTACAGTCCTTTTTGAAACACACTGTATACTGAAGAAAACACGAACTGAGTGGAAAGCCGAATGGCTTGTAAAGTCGCGATAGCTCAACCGAGTGGCTTCGGTAAGACTAAAAGGAGCGAATACCGAGTAGACAGAATTAGTGGAAAGTGCAGAAAAAGGTAACACCAACATTGTATTGTATATACAGGGCTATTACAAATGATTGAAGCGATTTTATAAATTCACTGTAGCTCCATTCATTGACATACGGTCACGACACACTACAGATACGTAGAAAAACTCATCAAGTTTTGTTCGGCTGAAGCCGCACTTCAGGTTTCTGCCGCCAGAGTGCTCGAGAGCGCAGTGAGACAAAATGGCGACAGGAGCCGAGAAAGCGTATGTCGTGCTTGAAATGCACTCACATCAGTCAGTCATAACAGTGCAACGACACTTTCAGGACGAAGTTCAACAAAGATCCACCAACTGCTAACTCCATTCGGCGATAGTATGCGCAGTTTAAAGCTTCTGGATGCCTCTGTAAGGGGAAATCAACGGGTCGGCCTGCAGTGAGCGAAGAAACGGTTGAACGCGTGCGGGCAAGTTTCACGGTTAGCCCGCGGAAGTCGACTAATAAAGCAAGCAGGGAGCTAAACGTACCACAGCCGACGGTTTGGAAAATCTTACGGAAAAGGCTAAAGCAGAAGCCTTACCGCTTACAATTGCTACAAGCCCTGACACCTGATGACAAAGTCAAACGCTTGGAATTTTCGGCGCGGTTGCAACAGCTCATGGAAGAGGATGCGTTCAGTGCGAAACTTGTTTTCAGTGATGAAGCAACATTTTTTCTTAATGGTGAAGTGAACAGACACAATGTGCGAATCTGAGCGGTAGAGAATCCCCACGCATTCGTGCAGCAAATTCGCAATTCACCAAAAGTTAACGTGTTTTTTGCAATCTCACGGTTTAAAGTTTACGGCCCCTTTTTCTTCTGCGAAAAAAACGTTACAGGACACGTGTATCTGGACATGCTGGAAAATTGGCTCATGCCACAACTGGAGACGACAGCGCCGACTTTATCTTTCAACAGGATGGTGCTCCACCGCACTTCCATCATGATGTTCGGCATTTCTTAAACAGGAGATTGGAAAACCGATGGATCGGTCGTGGTGGAGATCATGATCAGCAATTCATGTCATGGCCTCCACGCTCTCCCGACTTAACCCCATGCGATTCCTTTCTGTGGGGTTATGTGAAAGATTCAGTGTTTAAATCCCCTCTACCAAGAAACGTGCCAGAACTGCGAGCTCGCATCAACAATTGTTTCGAACTCATTGATGGGGACATGCTGCGCCGAGTGTGGGAGGAACTTGATTATCGGCTTGATGTCTGCCGAATCTCTAAAGGGGCACATATCGAACATTTGTGAATGCCTAAAAAAGCTTTTTGAGTTTTTGTATGTGTGTGCAAAGCATTGTGAAAATATCTCAAATAATAAAGTTATTGTAGAGCTGTGAAATCGCTTCAATCATTTGTAATAACCCTGTATTGTATGTTAACCGGGGACCTATAAACGACGGAGAGGCTCCGTCCCCGCCACAGCCGCAGTGGTCCACAACCCCACAACGACTGCAGCAGTCCACTTTACCCCTCCGCCGCCCCACACCGAACCCAGGGTTATTGTGCGGTTCGGCCCCCGGTGGACCCCACAGGGAACGTCTCACACCAGACGAGTGTAACCCCTATGTTTGCGTGGTTGAGTAATGGTGGTGCACGCGTACGTGGAGAACTTGTTTGCGCAGCAATCGCCGACATAGTGTAACTGAAGCGGAATACGGGGAACCAGCCCGCATTCGCCGAGGCAGATGGAAAACTGCCTAAAAACCATCCACAGACTGGCCGGTTCACCGGACCTCGACACAAACCCGCCGGGTGGATTCGTGCCGGGGACCAGGCGCTGCTTCCCGCCCGGAAAGCCGTGTGTTAGAGCGCACGGCCAACCGGGCGGGCTAACACCAACATTCTTCAACCTTTAGGAGATGTAGAGTACTGCTTCTGGTTACTAATGGTCAAGAGGAGGGGGTGGGGAGGAGGGGTCGGTGGTCGAAGAATACGGTGTCCGAGATACGTTCTTTTAGGCACACATGGAAAAGAGCTGCACGGAGTGGCACTAGAGATCGAATCTACTACAGTTCAAATAAACACAAAGAAGACGAAAACAATGACAACAGGAAAAGACAGAAGTGTCATATTAACGCCAAATGGGGAGACGAAGTGATCCCAATTACACTGCTGAGGCCCGCACCCGCGTGACAGCAGAGAGAGCAAGTGGATGCTTCGAAACGAGAGTAAAGAGAAGTGGTGCCTGCCCTCAGAACGGAAGGAGTGCGGGGAGCGGAAATTCGTCGAAGAACGGTACAAGTGTATGAAGAGCACTGCACGTCCGTTGCAAATCGGACACTCAGACCGACCTCCGGAGAAACGGCTGCCACCGCAGCTCGTCGGTCTTCTATAACGAGGACACCCACCTGCCGGCTCCTGTTATCGGCAGCGCAATGTGTGCGTGATTGACCAGCGGCATCCGGCCGCCGGTGAACGCCCGTGCCACGCTTGACCCTCACAACGACCGTGCAGTGCTACCCGTGCAGCTGTGCGAGTATCTGACGATTTTGCGCCCCCCGCACTACGCGCCACTGCTGCCCTTCTTTCCCCACTTCGGTGCTTTCGGCGCGACCGGCTGCAGTGGACGGTGGACGCGCGCGCGTGCTCGCCCTGAAGACGCAGACGCACATAACTGAGGGTTGAACCTCGGCAGGTGGTGAAGTTCTAGCGCCTCTACGCAACACCGACTCAAAGGAAGGCCTCGGCGCTTGTTGGTGACTTCACGTCAGCTAGGCACGGCGAACGCCAGGTCTGTTGCAGGCATACTCATAATGGTGGTGTCTCTCTCTCTCTCTCTCTCTCTCTCTCTCTCTCTCTCTCTCTCTCTCTCTCTCTCTGACACAGGAAAATGTGAAACTATTGGCAGTAGTTGACCAACACACATTCTTCTGAGAGATTTCTGCAATCAATTAATTGTGCAATTCATTACACTTCTTAACAAATTACGTACTCCTGAACTTAAATTTCCACCTGTTTTAAGGATTGACATACAAAAACAACTTCATGGTTCAGCAGCAACAGAATTCGTGCTTCTTTACCTTATTTGTAAATCTCAGGAAGTTACGTTTGTACTGGGTTGCTTTTACAAGAAACTGTGAACATATTGGCGCTCATCTTTAGGTGTCTTGGTTGACAATGCGGTGAGGAGCACTGAATATTAATGAAATATCTTGCGATTGTACACGTTGGGGGAGGGGGTGGGGGACAGAAGAAGAGGCAAAAGAGAGATACTTGTTTTATCAAATAAAATTTTTTTATCTTATAAAGTTTCTCCTTTCAGTTGCAAGAGGGAAACATTTATCTTTTCTAATGTGCATGTTTAAAAAAGTTGAAGCTCAGTAGTATTTTCGATGTATGAAGCTATTTTGTTTCCTGTTTAGAATTCCTTTCGTTGAAAAAGACTGTAATCTAATGACTGGCAACAGTTGGGCATTTACACACGTAAATTCGTTCACATTTTCAGTGACGATATCAAACGAAAATAAATAAATAAAAGAAACGAGTTAATTGTGAGGGCTTTGGGGTAAGTTTCGATAACAAAATGGATCAAGTACATACAGTTACTTGAATGTAAAATTTCCGAAGCTTGCAATGGGGCAAAGCATCTTCTCATATTGATCTACGTTTGTTTTAACAGGATTCAGTAATTCAGAACTATGATCTTCATTTGTAGCTTTACGATAGTAAGAAAATCTTTCACCTAAATAAAACTGCAGAATCCAAAACAATATCAAACATTTTGTCCAAAAATAAGAGATTTATAGTAATAAGCACGCCCAGGCGTTCTGCCTGCAACAGACCTGGCGTTCGCCGTGCCTAACTAACGTGACGTCACCACCAAGCGCCGAGGCCTGCCTTTAAGTCGGTGTTGCTCTAGGGCGCTTCTCCTTCTGGCTTGATGTGTTGTGGGGGAAATTACATGATGGTGCTGAGTGGGACTTGGCTTTATGCTGGTTTTTTTTTTCTTTTTTTTTTTTTAGATGAAAGAATAGTTAGAGGGATAGTAGAAGAAGCAGGAAAACGGAAGGCCCAATTTACTGGCCGGCGTAGTATTTAAAAATGACAGATGAAAGGACAGTAGAAGGGACAGTGAGAGGGTGAGGAAAACGAACGGTCCGTTGGCTAGCGGGTAACTTACAAGTAAACAACAGATTAAAGGAAAGGTGGAGGGACAGTAAGAGTTGAATGAAAACGAAAGGCAATTGTCCTGGCCTCATCTTCGTGGCGGCGTCGGTGACGGCAGTGGCAGACAGTCATGAGAGGGTGAAGTGGGGCGGGGGAGGAGGGGGGGGGGGAGAGAGAGAAAGAAGTCAGAGAGTGGCAGATGGAGAAGTGAGAAGGGAAGGGCCTGTAAGGATTAGGCCGACATTGGGGAGCGTGGGGGGGGGGGGGGGGGGCTGCATGTCATGACGTGGTGATGAGATGGAGCGATAATATGAGAAGATAAAGTGACATGAAATGAAGGTGGCTAGTGAATGGGGGGTCATGGGGGGCGGAAGAGAAGGTCAGGACAGCGGGTGGTGGCCAGGCGGTGGACACGGGTGCCCAGGGAAAGGATTAAAGGATTGGGAGAGTGACGGGTTTGCTGGTAGAAGGAAGCGGCTGCGGAAAGGATGCGAAAGTGAAGGAGTGGCACCTCGGCCAGGATGTGGAGTTCTTGGGTAGAGAAGTCGAAAGGGAGGTGGAGGGCACGCCGGAGAGCCCGATTTTGGACGGTTTGGAGTCGGCGGAGGTGGGTGGGGGCAGCATAGCCGCCCTATCGCCTTTCGACGCACGTCATCGATGTGGGGGCGCCAGGTGAGGCGTTGGTCCAGGGTACTTCGCAATACGAGTCCAAGGGACTGGGGTACCAAGGACGGACACCTGCGGGAGCCGGTGCTCGCCCTGCCGTCGCGTGCCCTTGCGCCCGCGTGTCCCTCTATTCTACTGGCGGCTTTGGAGCCTCGGCGCTCTCGTCTTAAGCAGGCAACGGCATTTACGTTATTGCTGATATTTGTTTTATACGCGTAAGGCCTTGGTCCGACGCCTAATTCTCTGCCTGACGTTTCGTCTTCCAATGCCGGAGACGTCATCAGAAAGTCGTCACAGTCTCAAACAACCGCAGCAAACGGAACAGTCTGTACGTGTCCGCGCAGCGGTCGGTTAGTGACGTCATCAGACCACTGTCTAGATCGCGGTGTCGTACCGACGTATACTTGTGGGAACTTATAGGGGGGAAGAGTCGACCCTATTACTTTTACTTAGCAACGAGGCCCACAACTTCTCTAATTTCAATCCTTCTTTTCTTTTAAAGTTCTTTTTGTGCTTTTGAATTTTTATGGTATCTTTATATATCCTGTGATTTTAGCAAGATCTAATCAATTACCGTTCTAGGATATTCAGAGGGGGCACAGAAATTCAAAAGCACAACAAGAACTTTCCAGAATGAGATTTTCACTCTGCACCGGAGTGTGCGCTGATATGAAACTTCCTGTCAGATTAAAACTGTGTGCCGGACCGACACTGGAACTCCCGAGTTCGAGTCTCGGTCCTGCACACAGTTTTAATCTGCCAGGAAGTTTCACAACAAGAACTTTAACAGAAAAGGAGGAAGATTAAAATTACACAAGTTGTGGGCCCCGTTGGTAAATAAGAGAGCCAATTGTTGCCCCTACAAGCTCCACAGCCGCGACGGCGCGAGTCCGCGATGTAGACAGGCATAGGCCGACCGTCCCCGGTTTGCTAAGGTTGTCTGAGACTGTGACGACTGTCTCCTGCACTGGAAGAGGAAACGTTAGGCAGAGAATTATGCCTCGGACCAAGACCTTATACGTTTACGACAAATATCAGTAATATCGCAAATACCGGACGTCAATGCCTGCATTCTACGATTAAATGGCATTACGACCGCTTCAGCGGTCTTGTTTTCCCTTTACAGCCTCCGGCTCCTGTCTTTGCAGCGATATGGGCACGCCACCACTATACAAGAGAGAGAGAGAGAGAGAGAAGTAGGTACTCACGTGGCATGATTCCCTGTGCAACCAGCTGGTTGATGGGCCTCCGCAGCATCAGCTTCACCTTCAGTGCTGCAACAGAACAGAACGGAACACATCAAGCCACGCCACGCCACAGCGATCGACGCGCCTGCCAGCTCCCCTCCTCAGCAGCATCGAGGAGGAACCAGTGAACGTCGGCCAACAGGCGAGCCGCGTCTCGAGGGAAGTGCACCCGCGTCTACACCACACTTGGTGGCCATTGTGGCGGCTGCATTTCGCTCAACACTGGTAAATGGCTCTGAGCACTATGGGACTTAACATTTGAGGTCATCAGTCCCCTAGAACTTAGAACTACTTAAACCTAACTAACCTAAGGACATCACACACATCCATGCCCGAGGCAGTATTCCGCTCAACACTGCCGTCTCACCCACTTCACCTTCGCTTTCGCGAATAGTACGCACATACATGCAGCCAAAGTCATGTTAAGAATAATTAATAAAGGACTTGAAAACGTAATGGAGGAGAATCTTGGCGAGGAGCAGTTTGCCTTTAGATGGAATACGGGCACCAGAGATGCAGTAGGGCTCCTACGAATCTTGGGAGAAAAGTTTATTGAAAAAAGGAAGAGACCTATAGATGTGCTTCATCGATCTAGAAAAGACATTTGACAATGTGGTTTGGGACAAGGTGGTGACTATAATGACGGGAAAGAGAGTGGACTGGAAAACCAAAAGACTTGTAAACTCATTACATCTTAATCAAAAAGTTTCAATTGAAGTGAGAGGAGAAAGTACAAACTGGATCGGACTAGGAAAAGGAGTAATACGAGGATGCTGTCTATCACCTATTCTTTTCAACCTCTACTTGGAAAACATGATTGACCAACGCTCATTAGATGACAAAGGTGTAGAAATTGGAGGAAGAAGAGTAGTTTGTTTGAGGTTTGCTGGCGACATAGTCCTTCTAACCACAGGGGAAAAAGAATTACAAGATTTGGTGGACACCATTGAAACTAACGGAAAAAAATATGGAATGAAAATTAACACAAATAAAACAAAACTATTGGCACTAGGAGGAAATAAGGAAATAAAAATTATGGTGAATGGAGAAATACTAGAACAGGTGTAAAATTTTAAGTATCTTGGAAGCAGGATAGACACTGACTGGAAGTGCAGCACAGAAATTAAAACAAGGATAGCAATGGCAAAAAAGGCGTTTTATAAGAAAAGGAGAATTTTCTGCAGCGGTCTGGACAGAGAACTCAGGAAGAGACTCATAAAATGTCTTGTATGGAGTGTTCTTCCATATGGTGCTGAAACATGGACTATGAGGAAGAAACACAGAGAAAGGTTGGAGGCTTTTGAGATCTGGACATGGCGGAGGATGGAAAGAATAAGGTGGATGGACAGAGTAAAAACTGAAGAGGTACTGAGAAGAGTGGGAGAGAAAACACAGTTACTAGATGTAATAAAGAGAAGAAAAAGAAATTGGACTGGGCATATATTAAGAAAGAATGACGGACTGATAAAAACAGTTTTAGAAGGTTATGTAGAAGGGAAAAGGAAGCGAGGAAGGAAGAGATTCCAGATACTGGAGGACATGACGGACGGTACAACATACACCAGCCTTAAGAAGGAAGCAATGGATCGCAGAAAATGGAGAGGCAAAGGATAACTTATGATGACGATGCACAGACAGTAATGGAAATAAGTATTCTTACACTAGAGCGTGGAAAAGTAAACTGCCTTTATTGACAATACGAAACCAAAAACACTAATTGGATATGTACTATACACACTGGCCAGTTGTCACTGCAGCTATGCTGGTATATAAAACGAGAATGAACAAGCCTTAACAAAACAAAATACAAAAATGTCTGCCAAGTTCTCTACTGCGCTGGGAATTAAGTATTCATACACCAAGAAAAATGACACTTCTAACAAAGCCACAACATGTTTAATACTTCGTATGCATACCCTTCCGATGTATTACTTCTCGCAACCTCCGTGGCATGGAATGGACCAATTTTCTTGTAGTTTCCGACGTGATACCTTCCCATTCTCGAAGGAGAGCCTCTTTCAAAGAGGCCTTACTACGGATGTCGTGTTTTCTCACCCGTGTTTCCAGCTCACTCCACAAGTGTTCCATGGGATTCAGGTCCGGACTCTGAGCTGGTGTTTTAAGAGCGTGTGGAGTGTTGTAGAGCAACCACAGCCGGACAATTTGCGCCCTATATTTGGAATCATTGTCCTGTTGGAAGTAATAATTTCTAGGAAGACCCAAGGCGTCAACACTCTGTTGTGAGTTCTGTTTGAGAATGTTCGTATACACAAATCTGTCCATGGTACACTCCACAAACGCTAATTTTCCGACACCGGAGGCTGACATACAGCCCCATACCATCACTCCACCACCTCCGTGCTTCACCGTGGGTTGAATGTTGTTTCGGTCGAGGTCTGTATTCGGTCTTCTCCAGACCAAGATCCTACCATCATTGTGCACGATATTAAATTTGCTTTGATCACTAAACAATACAGTATCCCAGAAGTCTGTTGTCTTGGATACATGCTGTTTCGCGAATTCCATCCGCCACTTCCTGTTCTAAAGCTGATGTAGGGCTTTCGTCTCGGGACCCTGCCTCTGTTGCCCGAACGACTGAAAATGGTACGAACCGCCCTTGGAGTGATGTCCTTTCGGAAGTGGTCAGGTACATATGAGGACAGTGCCGACGCTGTCGTTTTCGGGTTTTTCTTGACGATTCTTAGAAGCATTCTGGTCTCTCTTGTTGTAAGCTTCTGTGGACGACTGTGTCGTTCACTGTTTATTACTACATGCCTGTCCTTATATCGCTTAATGATAGATTGCACAGTCGCTCGGCTTCGTCCTATGATGTTCGCAATTTCGGCATACGACTTGTGTTGAAGATATTGGGTGACAACGATGTTTCGTTCCTCAATGGCTGTTTCCTTCCCCTTGCGGCCCATTCTGCTGTTCCACGGTACCCACGTCCGACGTGTTGTTGCTTCACGGCCGCCACACGACTACACAAGTGTGGCATGCACTCCTGGGCTGCGTCAGCCGTTTGTTTGGTTGGTTGAAAGTAGTCCGCTGTATGAATACATTTTGCCCTGTCGTAGACCGCGCGGAGTGGAACATATTTTATTTTCCCAAAATAGATTCATGGCATACGGTAAGCTTCATTACCAAGAACATGGTTATCTGACACTACATCATCGTACTTAATCGTATCGGCGGTGTGGGTGATTTACTATCCCAACACACCATCGTAGTTTGTCACCACCTACTGTATGAATACTTATTTCTGCAACCTGTGACTAATGCAGCAAATTTTCTGAAGGGCAATCTTTCCGGCGTTCACTGCAACGTTTACTGTTTAAACAACCGATTGTACAGTATTCGAACGAATAGTGCCTCAGCATAAATAATAAATATCCGGCCATTATAAACAGAGATATTAGAATTATTCGTAGGAGAACAACCTCGAATATCCCTTCGTTTGCACAATGGCCGAATATTTATTATTTACGGTGAGGTACTGTTGATTCGATCGCTGTATGTACTGTTTCCAGTTTTACACATTTTAAAATCTTTGACAACTGCTACACAAGCACTTGCCGATAGCCTACAAGACCAAATTACAATCTCGTATTCAAAAACAAAACATTACAGTCAATAGCGGAGAAGATGACGTATTTCACAGGCATCAGTAGTTATTTACTCTAAAAAACAGGAAAAAGAGAAAATTTCGAGACGTTCCGCCGTTTCTGAGTTAATTAGCGTTGAAATTAGCCTGTCAGACCATTTCGGGCGCAAATTCAAGCGGCCTATCAGAGCCGGTATCGCCAAACCTGTTCTTCGTGTGGTTTCCTAAAACCGAACAAGAGAGCGATATAAAAATTCGACACGGGGCAGTAGTAAGGATCGAACCCGAGCCGAAGGCTGAGCATTCTCGTGCGCTGTGATAACACTGACACTAACTGTATCTGTCGGGCCTCTCGAATTTGCGCGCGCAACGACCCGATTGGCTGACTTCAGTGCTAATTAACTGGCAACAGTTATTTCTCAGCAAATCCTACCCTGCAAGACACTTGGAAGCTTTTCAGAGTGTTTCTGAGCATACTGTGTAAAGCGAGAGTCCAGAATCGCTTAGCCGGCCGGTGTGGCCGTGCGGTTAAAGGCGCTTCAGTCTGGAACCGCGTGGCCGCTACGGTCGCAGGTTCGAATCCTGCCTCGGGCATGGATGTGTGTGATGTCCTTAGGTTAGTTAGGTTTAATTAGTGCTAAGTTCTAGGCGACTGACGACCTCAGCAGTTGAGTCGCATAGTGCTCAGAGCCATTTGAACCAGAATCGCTTAGTTTCCGACTTGATGTCGATTCACACAGGTCAACGGAATGTCGCAAGCAAGTGTTTAACTGTCACGGAAAGTCAACGCAAAGCGCTATCACTCAGCCCTGTACTGAACGGTGAAAGTCACGTTATGAGCAACCGTCCGTCTTACAAAAGGTCAGAATGTAGCACCAGCATTAAGGTAACAACAATGCTGGTAGAGTTTATATTGTACGAATGACAGTCCGTCGATTGTGTATGTGAGGTTTTCATTTCCGATACGTAGTCTTATTCTGACGCGAAAGCTCTATCGCTAGGCCATCTAAAGACTCACTCGATGTGTTTCGTCACGACCTCTGTATTGTGATAACCAGCTTCACTTGCTGAAATTTCTTTAAGATATCTCATTACCAATACACAAATATACCTTTAACAAACAGAAGTGTGAAAACAACGAGACTAATCACTATGTAAGACAAACGTCATTGCAGCTGCTGTCCGTGACGTGGGCACTTTTTGTGTGGGACGGCTTCCTTCACCCACAAGATAAATGCTGCAAAATCCGTTTCAGGCCCATGTGAGTAAACATCGAAACCTCACACCTGGAACGACAAGCGGTGCCGATCCCACGTTAAAACGTATTTCTGCTGCCCCCAACTTCCGTCCCCTCTCAGGAGGGTCCATTATAATCGCCGACAGTTGCATTCTGTCACGAAGGAATTATTGCGGCTAATTTAATGACTGCTTCAAAAATTTCGGCTTTTTTTTGGATTAGCTGGACGGTGTTACATGGTCGTAGTCTGATTGGGAATTTCATTCTGTAATTGCTCTGCATTCGGCAAAGTCTGAACGTTTCCGTGGCTCGGAGTCCAATACTGTATCTCGAAGTTGTGTGATTAATTACACGGAGAAAGCTGTTGACGGCCCAGCTTTATCCGTGCTAGGGGAAGGTTTAAATTTTGCACTGATTCCTAAGCGTTTATCGGTCGTTGATCTTATAAGTTCTGCCCAACACGCAGCAACTACCTCCTAATGCTATCGAGGAGGTTAGGAGAGAAGCATGTTGTGTATTGACTGAGGAAACATTCACTTAAGAGTGATATAACAGCAGCTGCGAGGGCTACTTTACGTTCTCTCTGAGTGGACCCGGATACTGTTATTTTGCTTTCTGACAAGCTGCAATGCTACGGTTGTATTGGACGAGCAGGATTAGATTCAAAAGATACGGTGGTTACTATGTGACTCATGATATCGCAGAGTTACTCTTGAGAGAAAGCCTAACAGCCTCCTGAAGAAAAGTTTATTGTTGCAGGGGGACTATCACAATTCTTAATTCTTACTGTGCCGTCCCGCCTAGATTACATGGCCTTCCAAAGATCCACAATGAAGAGGTTCCTCTCCGCCCGACTGTGACACTGGTGCTCCGACATATCGTGTAGCAAATCACTTTGCCACACTGTTGATCTCACTAGTGGGTCGCTGTGTGCATTACATTAAGAACTCGGCGGATTTCTTACGTCGATTAGAACGATTGCGTCTGAATGATCCTTGTATTTTACTTAAGATTTTATGTGATCTCTCTCTTCACTTGTGTCCCTCTGTCTGGTTCACTACGGTTGACTGAGGATACGTTTGGTGCTGAATTGGACTTTCACTTACTTTTTGTTAAATAGCTAGTACTATGAACAGACAGATGGAGTTGTGATGGGAAGCCCGTTGTCACTTACTACTGCCAAATTGCTTATGGCAGACTTCGAGTAACATGCGTCGGCATCACTGACACCTGCGTCTTGCTCGTTGTGCTATCGACCAACCACGAATCGGGTGAGAGATGCTAACAACGAGGAGCCGCCAAAATCTACGGCATTTCCCACAGGATTGGCCGCATTCTGCGGAAACATGATGTGAAATGTATTTTCGACCATCATCTCTAATTAGGGCCCTTTCGGGACCTCGGTTTTCATAAGGCGGGTGTCCACCGTATTCCTTCCACCTCGGGTAAGTCGTATGCTGGTCATACCATCAGGGCCGTGGAGGACCGGTACATTGGGCGTAAGCGTCACACACGCTTACAACATCCGACTAAATATACTATATCACAACATTTTCCTCAGTACCCCTCATCCTACGGAGTATAACAACACGGAGATTATGGCATGTACTTTCAGCTATTGGAGCGGCTTTATTAAGGAACCAGTTGAAATTAAATTAACAAGTAACCTTATAACAGAGATGCAGGCTTTTACTTAAATTTTGCGAGGAATGCTCTCTCCTTTGCCAAAAAACACACAGACAGAGTTCAAGCTGCCTCTCCTGGTGGTTATCAATCTTCGCTATCGGTAACTTCTGACGTCGGTCATGTCTGCTTGGTTGGTGGAGCTAGTGTTTAAAGTGACTCTGCGTGGTATCTTTCCGGATATGCTTTGCGTAGCGAGATTCTAAATTTACTGACACAGTATTCTCTTGCTGCACCCGTCCCCTGACAATGACAAGGTGAAAACCTGTCGAAATAACGGCGATTTTCTCCCTGCTACGTTCCTATAAGTTATGACATCAGGTATCATTTGATTATGCAATCGATGGCCAATCGATGGCACCAGTCGCAACCTCCACGTATCTACAATTTTGTGTCCAGAGTGATTTAAGGTAGAACGAAAACGGAAGTCTAGCCGTGGGAAAGACAAATGACAAACACATTTATCGGAAGAATCTCGATGAAATGTAATTCACGTACTACATAGATCGCTTATAAAAAGCTCTTTACGTTAATTATCTAGCATCGTTGACGTACGAATATGAATTAGAGGAAGAGAGAGAAAAGATCCAAATAGGAGCGGCACGATTCGCCTCGGGTTTTATTGAGTGGGCGTGCGGAGTGGAGTGCCCCAGAAGAAGTTAGACTGCAGGGTGATGGGGGCGTGGGAGGGGGGGGGGGGGGCGAGGGCCCACACGACGCCACTGTGTGTCACAGGGCCGGCCACACTCGCGGAAACTCAGGGCTTCCTACTGACAAGGGAAACTCTCCATCGCACCCCCCTCAGATTTAGTTGTAATTTGGCACAGTGGATAGGCCTTGAAAAACTGAACACAGATCAATAGAGAAAACAGGAAGAAGTTGTGTGGAACTACGAAAAAAAATAAGCAAAATATACAAACTGAGTAGTCCATGCGCAATATAGGCAACATCAAGGAGAGTGTGAGCTCAGGAGGTCCGTGGTACCGTGGTTAGCGTGAGCAGCTACGGAATGAGAGGTCCTTGGTTCAAGGCTTCCCTCGAGTGAAAAGTTTAATTTTTTATTTTCAGACAATTATCAAAGTTCAGGCACCCACAGATAATCAACTTCGCACTCCAAAATTCCAGGACATTTTCAGATTTGCTTGGACATATGCAGGGTGACGGTCTACACACGGAAAAATTTGAAAACGTTAAAAACATATGTTTTGACAGAGCACAGGGAAAACTGTGCGACTGTGAAACTGTGAAACTGTTGCATTATTTGTTGCAGTTTATGTGACAAACTCTATGTTTTCATCACTTTTTTGGGAGTGATTATCACATACACAAGAAAATCTAAATCGGGCAAGGTAGAATCTTTTTACCCATTCGCCAACTGTACAAGTTAGGTGGGTCGACAACATATTCCTGTCATGTGACGCACATGCCGTCATCAGTGTCGTATAGAATATATCAGACGTGATTTCCTGTGGAGGAATCGGTTGACCTATGACCTTGCGATCAAGTGTTTTCGCTTCCCATTGGAGAGGCACGTCCTTTCGTCTACTAATCGCACGGTTTTGCGGTGCGGTCGCAAAACACAGACACTAAACTTATTACAGTGAACAGAGACATCAATGAACGAACGGACAGATCATAACTTTGTGGAAATAAAGAAAGTAAACTTTTCACTCGAGGGAAGACTTGAACCAAGGACCTCTCGTTGTGCAGCTGCTCACGCTAACCACGGGACCACGGCGCTCCTGAGCTCACACTAACCTTGAAGTTGCCTATATTGCGCATGGACTACTCAGTTTGTATATTTTGCTTATTTTTTTCGTAGTTCCACACAACGTCTTCCAGTTTTCTCGATTGATCTGTGTTCAGTTTTTCAAGGCCTATCCACTGTGCCAACATATAACTAAATCTGAGGGGGGTGCGATGGGGAGGTTCCCTTGTGAGAAACACGCCTCGCGTAGTGACCGCGGTTGCGCAGTCAGACCGCCGGCCTACGTCTACCTGGTTACTCTGCACTTCTCACGTAAATGCTGGCAGAGGGTGCGCACAGCCCCTTTGGCGGGGAGGGGCGGGTCACGGCAATACGATCGTTTCGTGCTACGTAGGTGGGAGTCGACACAATACTTTAGAAAAGCTGGTCAGTGAAATTTTGTGAAAAGACTTCACCCTAACGAAAAATGCCTTTGTTTCAATTATTTCCACCCCAGCTCACTTATCATATTCGTTACTATCTCTCCCGTACTTTGTGACCATACAAAACGCGCTGCTTCTCTTTGAAATTGGTCGATGCTCTCTTGTAAGGATCCCATAGCGCACAGCAATAATCCAAAAGAAGTCTAGGCAGTCTATTTAGTAGATTTGTTGTACCTTCTAAGTGTTCTGCCAATGAAACGCAATCTTTGGATCGACTTCTCCACAATATTTTTCATACGACGTCCCCAATTTAGTTATTCCGTCTTTCTTTCTGCGTACCTCCGTAAACCGAACAAGGAGGGCGGGCGGAAGGATCGTATGTACCAGAGTTGTTCGATGTCGTCCATATTCACACAATACCAATGCTGGAGATTAAATATACGAAAGTCTTTCAGACACAGTAACAGCGATGTTGAAGACAAAATATATTGGTAAAAGAAAACAAGGCTACTTGTTACCACTGACAATAAATTTTTCGTCACTTGAACGAGTCTATTTCTGTACACGTCTCGTAAAAGTGTCAGTTTGTCCGTTAAGAGAGCAGAAGTAGCGTTTGGAAGAAAAGTCATAACATGTCTTGCCCGACTGCTGAATTTGGTAGGAAAAAAATATCTAATGGAAAGACTGACAGATTGCTTCGGCTGATCATTGAGTGAAAAGTACTGCGAGGTAGTTTAAACAGTGTCGTAGCAAGTGATGAACTGAGAAAACCATCAGACCTAAACTACTGCAAGAAGCACCCACTAGGTGGAATTCAACGTTCTAGAAGACTGAAAGGTTTTCGCTCCTGAGTGTAGTGATCAGTCCTTATGTATCACCCGTGCTAACCGCCGCAGATCCAGTAAACGGGTGTGACATTCTGTGGATTACAGAAGTGGCTATTCTAAAATGTGAGTAGAAAAGTACGTTGCAAGCAGTGAAGTAATCCTGATTACTATGTTGAATACGAAAATATCTGGCATGCAACAACTACCACCTGTTGGACAGGATCTGAAGAGGGAAATCATAACGGAAACCAAAAAGCGGTTACTACGAACTTAACATGTTAACATACTATCCATATCAAAGTCAATCGATACTCGATCCAAGACAATACATTTTCAAGGTGTTTTAACGTGTTCGAAGGCAATCAAAACCGCCAAGGATTTTTTTACAGCAGCTGTGACGACTGTCAGTGAGGATGGGAAACACACTGATACGCTACAGGATAGCAGATAAACAAATATGACGTGCGGAGCGCTTATTACAAAGTACCACAAGAAAAGAATAACTTGTAAACTGCAGCAGGCACGGACTTGCCATTACAGTTCAGTTATTTTCTGAAAGATCGTTTTCTAGATCTTAAACAAAGTCCACTAGAAATACGGAATAACATCGCCGGTACAGCCTATTCGAAGATATAGGAAACTATTACTGAAACACTGATCTCAAATGCAAAATATGCTCTCAATAACGCAGTAGACCGAAAGGGAAACTTTGTCTCAATAATGTAGTTTCTTACAATTTGTACAGAAAAAGTTGTTACTTATTGCTGTATTTACTGATTAATATTTATGGCACTATGTATTTATACGACGGTGAGTCAAATGAAAACCTTAAATTTGTAATAATAAATCTAAATTTCGCGCCGTTATCCTGTAAGTCGGTAAGTGTGCTACAAACAGCGTGCAGAATGGCCTGTAGGTGGCAGCATAGTGCAGATGCACACATACCGTCGCAGTATCAGTATAAAGTGACCGCCCCACTTGCGCCTTCCACCAGGGAAGAACAGCGTTCTGTTATTCGGTTTTTGCGTGGTGAAGGTGTCAAACCTATTGAAATTCATCGACGAATGAAGGTTCAGTATGGTGATGCATGTTTGTCACAGCAGCAAGTCTACGAATGGTGTAGGAAGTTCGCAAATGGTGTGACTTCAATGGAAGATGCTCCTCGTCCAGGTCAGGCACAACGAGTTGTGACTCAACATAACATTGCAGCAGTTGAAGCCAAAGTGAAGGAAAACCGCCGAGTGACACTGAATGACATTGCAGCATGTTTACAGATTAGTCATGGGTCAGCACGCCACATTGCGCTTGATGTGCTCCAGTTTCACAAAGTGTCTACAAGTTGGGTACCACGGCAGCTGACTCCTGAAATGAGAGAACGACGTGTTGATGCTTGTGAAGAACTTCTTCGGCGCTTTGAAAGAGAAGGTGATGGCTTCCCTGCAAGAATCGTTACTGGAGACGAAACCTGGGTTCACTTCCACCAACCGGAAACGAAGAGAGCGAGCAAGGAATGGCCCCATTGCTCATCATCAAGACCAAAGAAGTTTCGAACAGAACCATCAGCATGGAAGGTTATGCTCACTCTCTTTTGGGACGAAAAAGGCGTCATTTTGGAGCATTACATGCCTAGAGGGACCACTGTCACCAGGGCATCATACACAGATCTCCTAAAAAATCATCTGCGGCCTGCAATCAAATCAAAGCGACGTGGATTGCTGTCAGCACGTGTCCTTTTGCAACATGACATGCAAGGCCCCACACCGCCCGTACAACAGTTGCAACAATCACAGACCTGCATTTTGAGTGTCTTCCTCATCCACCATACTCACAAGACCTTGCCCCAAGTGATTTCCATATGTTTGCAACACTCAAAGACGCAATGGGAGGAAAGAAGTTCCGTTCTTATGAAGAGGTACGCCACGCGGTGCATAAATGGTTGCGCGGACTACCAAAAGAATTCTTTTCTAAAGGAATTTATGCACTTTGTAAGCGTTGGAGGACTTGCATTGAGCGTGGGGGAGATTATGTTGAAAAGTGATACAGCTTTGTACCACTTCTGCACAATAAATAATATTTAAAAAATATTTAAGGTTCTCATTTGACTCACCCTTGTAAGATGTTTTTCGCGCCATTCTAATAAATTCATCATTTAACATCGTTGTTAAAACACTGATAAAACACTGACATTTTGACGTCGATTATTATCTATGTTTAATCGTCCATGATGACACCGAAAGCACCGTCGACAATTCGCCAGCATAGCACATCCCTAGTACGGACCCTCCGCCAACCACTGTTGAGTACACAAGTAGAAGATTTGAATGGCTGCCGGAATTATGGGAACACTGACAACGAACCCCTTAAGTGTGAGGTCACAAAAGGCCAACTATGTCTACGTCATACGATGCCCCTCATACTACCTACCATGTAACCACAATATTGGCTGCTAATGGCAACAGGCGGCTGTACTGGAGGTATCCAACGGTGAGCACAGCAAGAGGCTACGGAGCGTAGCTGAACTGCTTAGTACACAAGTAACTCACAACAGTGCAACAGTACTAGTTTTGTTGATACAAAGCAGAGCAATGGCAACGATAAACAAAGCAAACATTTCATCACATCTACAACGACGGTTGCCGAAGTTGAAATTTCGTCAAAAAGAAACGCAACGAATTTCGCAGAGAGAGAGAGAGAGAGAGAGAGAGAGAGAGAGAGAGAGAGAGAGAGCGAGCGAGAGAGAGAGAGAGAGAGAGAGAGAGAGAGAGAAATCAGAAGCAGACGAAATACTAGCGTTTCTGAAAGGTGAGTCAGTGGAATGCGTGGTGTCGTATGCCCTGTACGGACAATTTACATGAGTAGTACAATGACGACGATACGTGCTTAACAAATGAAAGTGATACTGAAATAAGTGTAGAGCCGTGTAGTTCGTCGTCCTTATCGTACAGGGAGCAACAAACCCTGTCTCCAATGAAACGTAATAAAGGATAATCGTTGTCCAAGGAGGGAGGACTAAACAGTTACGTATGTGGAAAATCATCTGCTGCATAGTAAAGAAAGCAGTATGGGCGCATAAGAAAAACTACGGATACAGGACAAGGCGCACTTGTCATAAAAACTGAAGTTGCGCCTTTCAAGGATGCTCGATACAATTTACAAGCGGAATCGGCCAGAAAATTTGTAGATGAGGTAAACAAACTTATCCTGTCTATCAGTATGGAATTTGTTTTCAACTCCGACCAATCGGGTTTTGAAGAGGAAACGGGTATGAAAAGAACTCCGGAAATTAGAGGTACCAAGAGAGTAGTATCAACATGAACTTATATCAATGCCTTAACACACTCGTATACAACTATGCCAACGGTTAATCTGGATGGTGAATTGGCTGGAAAATTATTTATTGCGCAGCGAGAAGTTGGAGGTGTTCTTTCTCGTGTGCGTGATCCTGCAAGGTCAGTAGGGAATATTTACGTCACAGCAAGCAAGAGTGGGAAAACTACAACTATGATATGAGTATTGCTTTTGGTCAATGGCTCGTCAAAACAACTTACTTCTGCTTGATCCCTGGTCTGTATTTAAAAACCATTCTCCTTTAGAGAAATCTACCCCTCTCGGAAAGTGTGTGACATTGCAATTCGTACCATCTGGAACCACTGGATAAATTCTGCCTCTGGATGTTTGTTTTTTCTGTGCCTATAAAACATTCTTGCACTATCTGCACCTACGACTTAAAAGGATAGCCAGTTTCACGATAAGCTCCAACACAGATTAATTACTTTTGAATACATTGTGGGAGTGAACAGTGATCAAAGTGTTACAAATATTTACTATTTAAATTCCTTCCATTTTCACTATTTTTATTTGTTTATAAGACTGGCATGCAACATAAGTCATAGCAATGCCTCTTAAAAACTGTCACATGTAAAAAAAATGGAATCTACATATGAATTCCTTAGGCAATATTTCATAAATATGCACAACTAGTGTGCCGTCTCGATTTTTTTTTCTGTTAGTATTGATCTGTAAGATTTATTATGTAATCTATGTAAATGGAAGTCTCTTCTTACACCAGTAAATCGTAACTGTGCAGCATGTACTATACATATCAGTTAACAATTATTGCAGCCTATTCATTGAAAATCGTTTCAATAAAGACATGTTGCTGCTCAATAGTACATCGCCTGTAGTGACAGTCTATGCCATTCCACTTTCGCAACAACTTCGTTATAGAGAAGCCTGCTGCCACATCTTTGGAACGGCGTCCAACTTCACCATGGCAACCAGTGGTTCCAAATGATTCACTAACAGGCCTTGAGAAGGCAACCAATGTACTGTCAAAACGAAGTTCATTTATCCTACACGTTTAAATATTTTAACGCTTCTTAATTGACAATAATTGTTAAATAAGCTAAGTTTAATGTGTGTTTATTTTCCTTTCTTGACAATGTTCTTTTTACTGAGAAATTTTACATTCTTATTCGACCTATAACCCATTGGTTAGTAATGACATCATTCCGTCAGAAGTGGGCGGAGCCTCCATTATATATAGTAAGACGTGCATTGGTTTCTCCAGTAGTGATTCTCCGGCAGGAGGAGGTCCTTACTTCCTCATTGGTAATTCATCGTTTTATAGCTTTATAACTGTATGTATTTTCTTTAATGTATGTAGCCCTCTAATTAAAGCTTTGTATACGACTTGTAGGTCTGAAGATGACCACAGGGGTGGTCGAAACCGGTGACCGTAATAAATAAATTGTTATCAAGACATGTCCGAAAGAACAGATACCATCTTAGTATATATATATAAAAGGCTCACCGGCCACTTGACCATCTTCTACTTCTGTGCGAATGCACAAACAGAGCCCGAACTCTTACGGGAATCGGCAACGCGCCGCGAGTAATGAGTATAATGGGCGGGGGCACTACGAATGTAGTGCGGGACGATACATTGAGAATGTGAGTTTCGCGGGAGGCGTGCCAGAGATAAATCCCTGCAGTCGCGCTATCCTCTGTGTCCTCGGTGGCTTACATGGAGTACTTGCTTCGGCAGTACATATACTAAAATTGGAACGATACAGAGAAGATAAGCACGGCCCCCGCCGGCACGGTAGCTCAGCGTGTTCGGTCAGAGGGCCGATTGTCCTCTGTAACAAAAAAACTGAGTAAAAGAATCAACGATCAACTTGAACGGGCGCCATGTGACGTCCGCACAAACCAAACGGAACGAACTATACTGAACAAAATGAAAGAAAAAAAAGGATAGAGCGTCTGCCATGTAAGCAGGAGATCCCGGGTTCGAGTCCCGGTCGGGACACACATTTTCATCTGTCCCCGTTGACGTATGTCAACGCCTGTAAGCAGCTAAGGGTGTTCATTTCATTGTAATTTCAAGACTGTTTTTGATAGTAAATATTTCCAACACAGATTGTTTCAGATTCGGTTGCATGCTATCATTTTGCATCAGTTATCTTCACTCTGGTACACAAATATGATTCTACGCGCATTCTTTGAGATTGGATACCTAGTGGAACATCCTGAACTCCCAAGAAGTTCGCCTCCGATGTTGATGATGCGAACCTTCATGATCACTGTGACGTGCCATTTTTCATTCGGTATTCGTGGTGCAAGTTAATGGCTTGTTTTGAAAATTACTCAAATGTCGACGATGTCCATTTTGTGAAGCGTTGTACGTACATCCCACAGAAGACTGATCTCTGCACCTTCCGGACACTCATTTCCTGTCGCCCTCCAGATACACACGGTGCTTCAGCAGCAGCTAATATCTTGCGTGTATTAACTGTTAACACAACACTCCCAGATAAAGACCAAAGTTGCGACCTCGCACTCGAGGGGGTGGTTGTGAGTGGTGTTCCTGTAAAGACGATAGTGGCCCAACGTTGTCACAGTTCGAGGCTCGGACCTACATGCAAGAGTGTAATCAGCAACGAACAACACCAGTCACGGGACGTGAGGGGGCTCCCAGCCGCGATACACAGTTCGTAGCAGACGCACTCGCACTGGTGGTCACTGGAGTTCACACGAAGGTAACAGGGGTAACAAACGGGACGGACTACTAATTAAGATAGAGGGTTCACTGCGTCGAATCAGCAAACGACCCCGATCTACACAGATTTGGAGGCGGAGGTCGAGGCAGTTTAGGCGAAAGTCGCGGAGGAAATAAACGCGCGGCTGCGAGGAGACGTGCTGACACTTTGACTGCCGCGGAGACGTGAAGCGCGGCGGCGACTGTGCGCGTGGGCGGCACTGACCGTGCGCGGCCCGCGGCAGCGTCGGCGGCGGCGGCGGCGGCCGGCAGCAGGCGGTGGCCGTGCACATGGCAGGCGGGCGGCACCGACACTGCCGCTACTCACTGCTGACCGGCTAGCAGCCGTAGTACTGGATAGCCGTGAGGGGGGGGGGGGGGGGGGGGGGGGGGGCAGGCAGCCGCCGCGTCACAACACGCCGCTCGCACGCTCTTGTTTACAGTGGGGGAGCGGCCGGCCCTTATACGCAGGGCTGCAAACACAGCCGGCCCAAACGCCCCTACAAGGAGAGCTTTTCGTGCCGACTGACTTCGCGAAACGTGAGTTCCACCACGCGAATGAAGCGGACGGTTGTTCACGCAACTCAAACCGACTAGTTTCTCTCTTACGAACAAAAACTTCAATGGTTTTCTGTCAAAACCCATCTTTGCAAACTCCGCGATAAAGGTGGCAGCATTAATCCAGTATCCCCACGACACACTTTGGCCTGTAACACACGAGAGCACTTGTTCTATTTCGCAGCTGATCAAAATAATACTAATCCAACAAACCGAAACGTCGCGATCACATCTTTTTGGAACACCGAAGAATGATCAAACCTGTCGAAATAGCGGAGATTGTCGCCCTGCTGCGTTCCTGTAAGTTATGACATCGGGTATCGTTTGATTATGCAATCGATGGCCAATCGATGGCATCAGTCGCAACCTCCACGTACCTACAATTTTGTGTCCTACTGATTTAAGGTAGAACGAAGACGTAAGTCTAGCCGTGGGAAAGACAAATGACAGAAACACATTTATCGGAAGACTTTCGAGGAAATGTAATTCACGTACGACATAGATCGCTTACAAAAAGCTCCTTACGTCAATTACGTAGCATCGTTGACGTACGAAGATGAATTAGCGGAAGAGACAGAAAAGATCCAAATAGGAGCGGCACGATTCGCCTCGGGTTTTATTTATTGGGCGCGCGGAGTGGAGTGCCCCAGGAGAGGCTCGACTGCAGGGGGGTGGCGGGGGTGGGGGGCAGGGACGCCGGCAGAGGGCCCACAAATGGTTCAAACGGCTCTGAGCAGTATGGGACTTAACTTCTAAGGTCATCAGTCCCCCAGAACTTAGAACTTCTTAAAACTAACTAACCTAAGGACATCACACACATCCATGCCCCAGGCAGGATTCGAATCTGCGACCGTAGCGGTCGCGCGGTTCCAGACTGAAGCGCCTAGAACCTCAGCCACAGCGGCCAGCTATTTTCATTACCTGCGAAATTTCTGGGCGAAATCGCTACAGACAGCTTAGTCTACCAGTTCTGCTACCACGATACCAAATTATTGGAATGATGGAAGACGATAAATGTATCAGTCTAAGTTAAGGGGAGTCTTGTCCCGGAAAAATGGCTGAAAATTATAGATGTTTAGTTAATAACGCGCAAAAAGGCAGATCGAAAGAATGTTCAGATGTCTGTGAATTCCTAAGGGAAATGTGTGTGAAATCTTACGGGACTTAACTGCTAAGGTCATCAGTCCCTAAGCCTACACACTATTTAACCTAAATTATCCTAAGGACAAACACACACACATCCATGCCCGAGGGAGGATTCGAACCTCCGCCGGGACCAGCCGCACAGTCCATGACTGCAGCGCCTGAGACCGCACGGCTAATTCCGCGCGGCACCTAAGGGACCAGGCTGCTGAGGTCATCGGTCCCTAGACTTACACGCTACTTTAACTAACTTACGCTAAGAACAACACACCCACCCATGCCCGTGGGATGACTCGAACCTCCGGCGGGAGGGGCCGCGTCAGGTCGAAAGGTTAGAGTTTCACGTGTATGTGGAAAGCCCCGTTATTGTCTGATTACACTACTTACAACGATTCCTGGAGACAATTGAAACCGTTAAATATATCTCAGAATACTTATGCGTAGTGATTTCAGCACATAAAATTAGTTGCGGGGGATGATGATGAGGTCCCATACTCCGAGGAGTGTAGGGGACGATGCGATAGACCCGCACCGCCGTACTAGGCAAGATCCTAGCGGAGGTGGTTTGCCATTGCCTTCCTCCGACCGTAATGAGGATGAAGACGACGCAACGACACCCAGTCATCTCGAGGCAGGAAAAATCTCTGACCCCGCCGGGAATCGAACCCGAGACTCCGTGAAGCGAGAACGCTACCGCAAGACCACGAAATGCAGACAGTTGCAGGGGAAGCAGAAGTCATGTTCAGTGACAAAATCGTAGTTTGACGGATGGAGTTACCATCAGGAAAAGGACGGGATCGTTACCGAGTAGGACTGACACAGAAGAGAGGAAAGATGCAAGGAAGAGCAGCGCGTTTCGTCACGAGTTCGTTAAGGAACCGCGGACACCTTACGCAGATGACACGTCCCAGTGGCAGGCGCCTCAGGAGAGGCGCTGTGCAGCGCGCAGTCGTCTACTGCCGAAGTTCCGACTGGAAAGGGCGAATCATGCATCACTTCCGCAAACATAAAGGCAATGGCAGGAAAACAACTCAGGATTCGGGCCGAGTCCCGCTCGTGTAGCGTAACGCGCAGCGCACTGCCTTGCGCGGCTGGGAGGCTACCCACACCCGCATGGAATAGTTATGCAAAAACTTATTACGTTTGTTGTTGTTGTTGTTGCTGTTGTTGTGGTCTTCAGTCCTGAGACTGGCTTGATGCAGCTCTCCATGCTACTCTATCCTGTGCAAGCTTCTTCTTCTCCCAGTACCTACTGCAACCTACACCCTTCTGAATCTGCTTAGTGTATTCATCTCTTGGTCTCCCTCTACGATTTTTACCCTCCACGCTGCCCTTCAATACTAAATTGGTGATACCGTGATGCCTCAGAACATGTCCTACCTACCGATCCCTTCTTCTCGTCAAGTTGTGCCACAAACCCCTCTTCTCCCCAATCCTATTCAATACCTCCTCATTAGTTATGTGATCTACCCATCAAATCTTCAACATTCTTCTGTAGCACCACATTTCGAAAGCTTCTATTCTCTTCTTGTCCAAACTATTTATCGTCCACGTTTCACTTCCATTACGTTTATAGCTCGGAAAATCTTAACCTTTACAAACACAGTAGTTACTTAGTAAGAAGACTAGACAAACAATACGGTCTGCAGTAGAGGCCAGATTAAGAGGTGTATGAGTTTAAATCAAAGCTGTAAAAATAAAAGAAACTTTGGTATATATGATGATAAACTATGGTGACACATCAAAGTAAGATCCCCTCACAGTCATCACAAAGTGCTGCTTAAGTACGACACTTGTTACTTCTTGGCTGCCAAGTTTGCCAGCCATGCCGAACCCTTCCTTTTCCGCCAATCATACAGGGCGCGCTCTCTTGCCTAGTACAAACCAAAGTATATCTAAGGTGAGCAGCTGCCAACTTGAAACGAAAGCTGATACTGTGAAGGGGGATGAGCGTCGTACCGTCACCGCTGTTTCGACTTGTAACCCATTACGAGCTCCATTAAGTCAATCTCTTAGACATCTCTCACGCAGGAGTACTATCCCAGTGCAGTGTGTCTAACACAAGAGCCACAACTGCGCTTCACTTGCCGCTGCAGGCATTCCGGATCTCGCTTTACTTTCAACTGAGATGAAGCGTTTATCAGTCGAAATACATGAAAGGGAAGCCAGCAGTCGGAAAAGGAACAATGCAGGAGCGTAGCGTGTCAATTAGCCTGTTCAAAGATTGAGTACTGAAGCAAACTATGATACATTTAAAGTTTAGCGAGAAGAAAAATTTCAAATCTGAGGTTTGTCGATGACATTGTAATTCTGTCGGAGATGGCAAGCGACTTGGAAGGTTAGTTCAGCGGAATGTCTCGTGTCCTAAAAACGCCACTTATAAACCGGGCAGTGTAATATAATTAATCCGCTGACATTGGTGGCACTACGTACGAAAATGAGATGCTAAACGTAGTACAGGAATAACTGACAACAGAAGTAAAGGGGATATAATCTAGACTAGTAAACGTAAGACACGCTTCTCTGAAAAACATCCACTATACAGGGTGGTCCATTGAAAGTGACAGGGCCAAATATCTCACGAAATAAGCATCAAACGAAAAAACTACAAAGAACGAAACTCGTCTATCTTGAATGGGGAAAACCAGATGGCATTATGGTTGACCCGCTAGATGGCGCTGCCATAGGTCAAACGGATATCAACAGCGTTTTTTAAAAATGGGAACACCCATTTTTATTACATATTCGTGTAGTACGTAATGAAATATGAATGTTTTAGTTGGACCACTCTTTTCGCTTTGTGATGGATGGCGCTGTAATAGTCACAAACGTATAAGTACGTGGTATCACGTAACATTCCGCCAGTGTGGACGGTATTTGTTTCGTGATACATTACCCGTGTTAAAATGGACCGTTTACCAATTGCGAAAAAGGTCGATATCGTGTTGATGTATGGCTATTGTGATCAAAACGCCCAACGGGCGTGTGCTACGTATGCTGCTCGGTATCCTGGACGACATCATCCAAGAGTCCGGACCGTTCGCCGGATAGTTATGTTATTTAAGGAAACAGGAAGTGTTCAGCCACATGTGAAACGTCAACCACGACCTGCAACAAATGATGATGCCCAAGTAGGTGTTTTAGCTGCTGTCGCGGCTAATCCGCACATCAGTAGCAGACAAATTGCGCGAGAATCGGGAATCTCAAAAGCGTCGGTGTTGAGAATGCTAGATCAACATCGATTGTACCCGTACCATATTTCTATGCACCAGGAATTGCATGGCGACGGCTTTGAACATCGTGTACAGTTCTGCCACTGGGCACAAGAAAAATTACGGGACGATGACAGATTTTTTGCACGCGTTCTATTTAGCGACGAAACGTCATTCACAAATAGCGGTAACGAAAGCGGCATAATATGCACTATTGGGCAACGGAAAATCCGGGACGGCTGCGACAAGTGGAACATCAGCGACCTTGGCGGGTTAATGTATGGTGCGACATTATGTGAGGAAGGATAATTGGCCCCCATTTTATCGATGGCAATCTAAATGGTGCAATGTATGCTGATTTTCTACGTAATGTTCTACCTATGTTACTAGAAGATGTTTCACTACATGACAGAATGGCAATGTACTTCCAACATGATGGATGTCCGGCACATATAGGTCGCGTGCGGTTGAAGCGGTACTGATTAGCATATTTCATGACAGGTGGATTGGTCGTCGAAGCACCATACCGTGGCCCGCACGTTCACCGGATCTGACGACCCCGGATTTCTTTCTGTGGGGAAAGTTGAAGGATATTTGCCATCGTGATCCACCGACAACGCCTGACAACATGTGTCAATGCATGTGCGAACATTACGGAAGGCGAACTATTCGCTGTTGAGAGGAATGTCGTTACACGTATTGCCAAATGCATTGAGGTTGACGGACATCATTTTGAGCATTTATTGCATTAATGTGGCATTTACAGGTGATCACGCTGTAACAGCATGCGTTTTCAGATATGATAAGTTCACAAAGTTACATGTGTCACATTGGAACAACCGAAATAAAATGTTCAAACGTAGCTACGTTCTGTATTTTAATTTAAAAACCTACCTGTTACCAACTGTTCGTCTAAAATTGTGAGCCATATGTATGTGACTATTACAGCGCCATCTATCACAAGGCGAAAAAAGTGGTCCAACTAAATCATCATATTTCTTTACGTACTACACGAATGTGTAAAAAAAAAAGGGGGGTTCCTATTTAAAAAACGCTGTTGATATCCGTTTGACCTATGGCAGCGCCATCTAGCGGGTCAATCATAGCGCCATCTGGTTTCCCGCTTCAAGCTAGACAAGTTTTGAAACTTCCTGGCAGATTAAAACTGTGTGCCCGACCGAGACTCGAACTCGGGACCTTTGCCTTTCGCGGGCACACTCCGCTGCAGAGTGAAAATCTCATTCTGGTAGACAAGTTTTGTTCTTTGTAGTTTTTTCGTTTGACGCTTATTTCGTGAGCTATTTGGGCCGGTCGCGATCAATGGACCACCCTGTATACGTTAAGTCTTACGAATTCTTTGAAAGTATTTGTCCGGAGAGTACAGATATATGGAAGTAAGACATGGAACAGACAAGAAGAGGCTACGAGCTTTGGAAGTGTGGTAGTACAAAAGATTGCTGGAGACTGGATCGGACAATTAATTAACAGCTATTGAATGTAATCGGAAACGAAACAGCTTTGTGCCACAATATGTTCTTAGGACACTGCCCTTGGGTGAGAGGGGAAGGGGAACTTGCAGGGGGAGGCGAAGGATCGAACGCAATAAGCAGATCTAGGCTGCCGCAGCTAAGCAGAGATGGAGAGGCTCGCAGGCGACAGAGTCCAGCAGCGTGCAGAGTCGGAGGACAACAGCAGAGGCAGGCGTTCAGAGAGCGCCGAAACGAAACTCCGACTTACGTCCGCGGGCGTGCGCAGCGCTGCCGACACGAGGCGGCGGGCATTCTCCGCTCACTGCCGACAGGCGCTGCTCGAGACGTGGCCGGCGAGCGGACGACCGGAAGCGAAGCAACAGCAGGAAGTTGCATCGATGCGGTCGCGCTGTTTATCGCCGCACGAGGCGAGCGCGGCGGCCGGCGCCCGCTGCCAGTCTGCGTCTCCCTCCGTCCGAAACCTCTTGACATCCGAATCCGTACCGTATACACAGATACTCCGCGAGCCAATGTGCGAGGGTCACTCCAAAAGAAACGCACACCATTTTTTAAAATACATCTTTTATTCTACATGTTTGAAAGTTTTACAGTGTGTAGACACATCCTTTAGGAACAATATTTTCATCTCTCCACATAATTTCCATCCTTCTCAACTGCCTTACGCGATCTTGGAACCGGCGCCTGTATACCCGCACGGTAAAATTCTGCACCAACCTGTCGGAGCCTCTGTTTGGCAGCGTGCACAAAGGAGTCATCATCTTCGAACCTTGTTCCACGAAGAGAGTCTTTCAGTTTCCCAAAGAGATGATAGTCACATGGAGCCAGGTCAGGACTGTAAGGCGGGTGTTTCAGTGTTATGCATCCGAGTTTTGTGATCGCTTCCACCGTTTTTTGACTAACATGCGGCCGTGTATTGTCGTGCAACAGCAAAACATCTTGCTTTTGCCGATGTGGTAGAACACGACTCAGTCGAGCTTGAAGTTTCTTCAGTGTCGTCACATATGCATCAGAATTTATGGTGGTTCCACTTGGCATGATGTCCACAACCAAGAGTCCTTCGGAATCGAAAAACACCGTAGCCATAACTTTTACAGCAGAAAGTGTGATTTTGAATTTGTTTTTCTTGCTTGAATTTGCATAATGCCACTCCACTGATTGCCTCTTCGTCTCTGGTGAAAAATGATGGAGCCATGTTTCATCACCTGTCACAATTCTTCCTAGAAATCATCTCCACCATTCTCGTACTGTTCCAAAAGTTCGCTGCATACCGTTTCTTTGTGAGCCACTATCAACATCCTGGGAACCCACTTGGCACAAACCTTTTTTAACGCCAACGCTTCCAGTATTCTTCAAACACTTCCTTCCCCTATCCCAATGTAGCGTGACAATTCGTTCACTGTGATGCGTCTGTCAGCAGTCACCAATTCGCTAACTCTCTGCACATTGTCTGGAATGTGTGCAGTACGAGGCCTGCCGCTGCGAGGACGATCCTCAATATTGCCGTGCACGCTTTCAACACGTAACCTGATTGCCACCGACTAACTGTACTGCGATCTGCAGTAGCATGTCCATACACCTTTTTCATCCTCTTGTGGATGTTTCCCACTGTCTCGTTCTCACAGCGCAGGAATTCTATGACAGTATGCTGCTTCTGACGAACGTCAAGTGTAGCAGCCATTTTGAAGACTGCTGTGACGACGCCACTCAACGGGAACAGGTTGAACTAAGTTTGAAAACACGCGGGAAGGATGTATCTACACACTGTAAGACTCTCACACATGCAGAATGTAAACTGTATGTTTACAAAAATAGTGTGCATTTCTTTTGGAGTGACCCTCGTACATGACCGGGTGGAGGATATTTCGTACCGATATACCGCTGTAACTGGCCCCTTTCCTGTTGCGGAAGGGAATGGTGCGACTAAGAAACGACTGAAACTTCCTGGCAGATTAAAAATGTGTGCCAAACCGAGACTCGAACTCGGGACCTATGGCCTTTCGTAGGCAAGCGCTCTACCGGAAGGTAGGAGACGAGATACTGGCAGAAGTAAAGCTGTGAGGACGGGGCGTGAGTCGTGCTTGGGTAGCTCAGACGGTAGGGCACTTACCCGCGAAAGGCAAAGGTTCCGAGTTCGAGTCTCGGTCTGGCACACAGTTTTAATCTGCCAGGAAGTTTCATATCAGCGCACACCCTGCTGCAGAGTGAACATCTCATTCTAGGAAACGACTGTTTGTAAACCTCCGTACGATATGGAAATTCTCTAACTTTACATTCGTGGCGAGATACATACGTGAGGAAATAATATGTTGATGGGATTCTTCTAGAGGCTTACGCTGCCCGAATATGAACAATAAACCACACTACGCCTGTGTAGTAGCGTCTATCACTGAAGTTTCATAGGAATCTCTGTGAAGCTGTCGCGTCGACTAAACGGGCCGGCGACGAAACGCCGTGCCGTCCTTTGGATATCCTCTGCTTCCTCCAGCAATCCTCCCTGGTATGGGTCGCAGAGTGAGGAGCATAGTCAATTATTGGTCGAATGAGAGTCTTGTAAGTTGCCTCCTTCGTCGGTAGACTCTATTCTTTTCCGCGATTAGTTTTATGTGATCGTTCCACTTCGCACCGCTCTGTACGTATCTCTCAGATTGAGGGACGTCAATGTTTGCAATGATTGTGCTTTTACAGAGTGATCTAACAGTGACGGGCATTCCCCATTGTTTGTACGCAATAAGTTACGTTCGTTTAGCTTAACAGACAATTCCCAGCCGAGCATCACACATCGATTCTCTGCAGGCCTTCTACATTTCTAATGACTTCTCTATTGAATGAGAGGAAGTGACTGACTGTACGAGTCGACGTAAGCGGCGTCATCTGTAACGTCTTGTTTTCCTAATCCTTAACGGAGATATACGAGTACCACGGTTGTGATACACATGTTCGCGAACCTTCCTGCAATACCCGTTCTCCAGATTTAGCAAACAGGATTTTGCGATAACAACTGCACCATTTCTCCAAAGATTCTTCTCCGAGCATTTCTGCTACATTGTCGTAGGAGCTATAGTGAACTGTTAAGCTACAATCCTAGAGCACGTCCTACTTATTCAAACTATGTTTGCGTGTACTCTTTTAATCGTATACTATCGAGATCAGATGTGTGTGTGCGCTTCTGCGTGTGCTTAACTTTTGCTAATGCAGTTCTTCTGCCAAATGGGTTTGCAGAATACTGGTTTTCCTCTTAGGAAGGGCGCCAAAAAATGCAAGATTGGTGCTTTTTAACGGTCGGTCGAGACTGACGTTATTGCTGATGGAAAATGAGTTCGAGTTGGGGAGTATTGGGAAGGAAAACGAGCGGGTCTTTTCCAAGAGAAGCGTCCCATAACGCGCATAATTTATGCGATCTAGGGAATGCAGACAAACTCTAAATCCGGACTGCTAGACATGGGCTTGAACCAAAGGCTTCCCGAAAGCGAGGCTCTCTAAACACGCACCCCGGCCTGAAAAATTAGCGCCCGGAGACACCGCGCTAGTACCCTGCACCGTCGCCTCCAGCGCTGATAATGGCCTGTCTAAAGCTGTGTATAGGGAAAGTACGGCCAACTTGCCAGTGGCTGCCATTTTGCGCCCATTGCGCCGCTGGTGATGCATGTAACATCGTTAACGAAAGTTTAATTGCACTGTATGAGTGTGGTGATGATATTTATTCAAACAGTCTACAACAAGTTAGTTATTCGATAATTCGTAAGATATTTCTCGAACCTTTGCTTGGTTTTCGTCGTTGTAAGTTTCATGCAGCAGGTGACAACTTTTTAACGCGTCATCAGTACTTTACAATTCGTTAATCTTGAAGGGGCAGAGCCTGGGACTTCAGACTTAGGCCGAGTCCTACGTGAGCGACAGAAGCGACCGACTGCGCGCGACACCTTCAGGCGAAAAAACACCACCACAGGTATAGTTACGGAAGTGTCCTACGTGAGCGACTTCCGTGGCGCTGCCTGTTCTCGGTGTTTCAATTCAAACGTGTTTGAATCTTTTCGCTGCGCGACAGCGAAAGGGCCAGGCCACGTGTCTTCTCGGCAAAGCAGTGGAGCGGACGCGACGGCAGCTATGGAAAACTTATTATCCGATTTTAAGTAAACTATTCGGTGAAAAAAATGTGATTCTTCCGCATCTTGTAGCTTAATATCTTTGCTCGATAAAGGTCTGAATTTACTTTCGCTATTCGTCATAGTTATTGTGCTGCACGAAACTGAATACATGAACGCACGAAATTTTTAAGAATTTGCGGAGATAAAATCACATTGCGTAGACTTCCCTATAGTTCATTTAAAGCCATACATTATTGAGTATGAAATGTAATCTATAAATCTCAATTGTATTTAAAGTTGAGACCGGAATGATACCGCTTCTCATTCTTGAGATATTGGCTGTTATATCCGCGGACGGGTCGCTTTTCTGGGCTTCGGGAATCAAGTGGTCGTAAAGATCGTCGTATCCCATATACGGTTCAAGATATTGAAACGACGTTTTTTGGAAATGACAGCACGCAGAACGGACTATTTTGTCGTACGATTAACACCCGATACGTTTTTGTGAACGCGTGAGCAGAGCAAAAACAAGACCCCCTATAAAGATATGAGGTTTTGTTTGAATTTTCATAGCGAAACAAAGAGAGAGAAGGAAGCAAACGGGGTATCAAAGTGACCAGCGTGAGGTCTATTTTTGCTTGAAAATATTTAACTGCTTGAAAGAAATCAGGGTTATTAAGGAAAACTTAATTAACGAGTTGAGGAAAAATTGGAATCTTTCACTAAATGCTGTCGCCAAGCTGAGTAAATGAAGTGTCAAAAAGTTGATGTCTTCAAGGCCTAGCTATTTTGCACATAAAAACATACATTGGTGCGGTATTTAAATGTTAAAAAGGATTCCTTCGAATCAAGTACCAAAGCTAGGATTTTCGAGAACAGAAGACGTTAGGAAAGCAAACGAGGAGTCAGTAAGATCATGATTTCTGAATAAAACTCGAAAATAAAAAACAAAGAAATTGGTCAAATATTTTGTGTAAAAGAAATAAATAGACCACAGAAACTTTTCAGTGCCTTTGAATAATGCTCGAAGTCATGAACAGAAAATGAGGTGCATCAAACGTTTTCCTAATATTTTTTATGTCATTGATATTGCGATAAAATGATACGCGAAGGAATGGAAATTAAAAAAATTACATTTAAATCGATGAAATGAATAAAAATGATGTTCAAAATCATTTCGATGAAGATTTTTAAAAAAAATTACTGCACCGGACAAAATTCGAACTGACAAGATCCTGCTCGTGAAGCTATTTTCCTATGCATTACACCACGCATGTATATGTTGAGTTCACACAAAATTCCGAAATTTTTTTTCGTCAATTATTCGCTTATTAGTTTATTAGTGCCCCACCAGGGTGAGTGGCTGCAGTGTGTGATACCTGGGACCTTAACCAACATAACGGTATAGATGGTTCCAAAAACTCGACCCCGCCACTGGGAACCTCTCCTTGGGTGTTATATAAACGCGAATCAGCATCCTGTTCAGATGAATCACAACAGCGTTTTGAAATGATGCAGAAGAACCGTCACTTAGTTCTAGAACTCTGGAGCATAGGATGCAATCGACTAAAGGGAAAATACTTGGTTTTGCGTAATACTGCCACGTTTTAGTTAGTCAGGAATCGAAATATGAGGATGTTAGCCTGCCGCGCTCAGAAAGCAGCAGCTAGGGAGAGTATTGTGGCCACGATATAGTGAGTTCCAAAGGCGTTGCAGGACGGGGAGAGAGGCCGGTGCGCCGCCGTGTGCTGCGCGCCGGTGTCCGCCTCGTTGTGATGTGCGGCGGCGGCGACGCCGGAACTGTGGACGTCCGCTGAGTCAGCACGCGGCCGGGGGACGACGAACCCGCCACCTGCCTATGTGGATCACCGGTGGCAGTCTGAGCGCCGGCTCTGCCGTGACATACACTCGCTTCTCTTATACCCGACAATAACCTCCAGCTGCCGACAGTAAACTCCACTGTCTCGGTCGGAAGCGGCTGCCACGTATCGTGTCGACGTCTGTGACGCTAGCGGCGCCCGCCGCAACGTAAACAACTCGGAGGCCACGCCTGCACAACTGAACCACCCGTGGATATTCCGTCAGTTGTTTCGTAAAGGTTTCCGCCTCACTAAAAGTGGACTGTTGTCAAAAAGTCACAAAACAACTTCACATTCTCGTCAGAAATGGCGGACGAAAGACGACGAGATGTCTACTGCGATTGTCATTCAACAATTAAACGAATGTATAGCAGAGACAGCATGTCCCAGGAGGCACGGTCAGTATTCAGTGATATGACAGAAACGGTCACTCGAAGCGCATAAGTGTAGTAAACGTGGGCTCTAAAGTGCGCACCGAAGTGCTATGAGCACTCCCGTTCTTTAATCCTGCGTAGTTATTTAATTCTATTAAGATAGAGTCAGAGATTCCGCCGCTGGGCTGAAAAACGTACACCGTGCAACGTCTCCAGGTTTTCCCCCGCAACTTACGCTGGTAATTCCAGAGGAGACAAAACAGGATATTGCATCAAAGTCGATTGATAAAAGCCCACAAAGAAACACCACACTTCAAGTTTCCAAAGACGCAAACGTGACTTATCGGTTTACATTGTTCTACATCTACATCTACATTTATACTCCGCAAGCCACCCAACGGTGTGTGGCGGAGGGCACTTAACGTGCCACTGTCATTAACTCCCTTTTCTGTTCCAGTCGCGAATGGTTCGCGGGAAGAAGGACTGTCTGAAAGCCTCCGTGCTCGCTCGAATCTCTCTAATTTTACATTCGTGATCTCCTCGGGAGGTATAAGTAGGGGGAAGCAATATATTCGATACCTCATCCAGAAACGCACCCTCTCGAAACCTGGCGAGCAAGCTACACCGCGATGCAGAGCGCCTCTCTTGCAGAGTCTGCCACTTGAGTTTGCTAAAAACGCTATCACGGTTACCAAATAACCCTGTGACGAAACGCGCCGCCGGCCGGGGTGGCCGAGCGGTTCTATGCGCTACAGTCTGGAACCGCACGACCGCTACGGTCGCAGGTTCGAATCCTGCCTCGGGCACGGGTGTGTGTGATGTCCTTAGGTTGGTTAGGTTTAAGTAGTTCTGTTCTAGGGGACTGATGACCTCAGAAGATTAGTCCCATAGTGCTCAGAGCCATTCGAAACGCGCTGCTCTTCTTTGGATCTTCTCTATCTCCTCCGTCAACCCGATATGGTACAGATCCCACACTCATGGGCAATACTCAAGTATAGGTCGAACGAGTGTTTTGTAAGCCACCTCCTTTGTTGATGGACTACATTTTCTAAGGACTTTCCCAATGAATCTCAACCTGGTACCCGCCTTACCAACAATTAATTTTATATGATCACTCCACTTCAAACCGTTCCGCACGCATACTCCCAGATATTTTACAGAAGTAACTGCTACCAGTGTTTGTTCCGCTATCATATAATCATACAATAAAGGATCCTTCTTTCTGTGTATTCGCACTACATTACATTTGTCTATGTTAAGGGTCAGTTGCCACTCCCTGCACCAAGTGCCTATCCGCTGCAGAACTTCCTGCATTTCGCTACAATTTTCTAATGCTGCACCTTCTCTGTATACTACAGCATCATCCGCAAAAAGCCGCATGGAACTTCCGACACTATCTACTAGGTCATTTATATATATTGTGAAAAGCAATGGTCCCATAACACTCCCCTGTGGCACGCCAGAGGTTACCTTAACATCTGTAGACGTCTCTTCATTGATAACAACATGCTGTGTTCTGTTTGCTAAAAACTCTTCAATCCAGCCACACAGCTGGTCTGATATTCCGCAGGCTCTTACTTCGTTTATTAGGCAACAGTGTGGAACTGTATCAAACGCCTTCTGGAAGTTGAGGCATCTACCTGGGAGCCTGTATCTAATATTTTCTGGGTCTGATGAACAAATAAAGCGAGTTGGGTCTCACACGATCGCTGTTTCCGGAATCCATGTTGATTCCTACAGAGTAGATTCTGGGTTTCCAAAAACGACATGATACGCGAGCAAAAAACATGTTCTAATATTCTACAACAGATCGACGTCAAAGATATAGGTCTATAGTTCTGCGCATCTGCTCGGCGACCCTTCTTGAAGACTGGGACTACCTGTGCTCTTTTCCAATCATTTGGAACCTTACGTGTTTTTGTTGTGGTCTTCAGTCCGGAGACTGGTTTGATGCAGCTCTCCGTGCTACTCTATCCTGTGCAAGCTACTTCATCTCCCAGTACTTACTGCAATCTACATCCTTCTGAATCTGCTTAGTGTATTCATCTCTTGGTCTCCCTCTACGATTTTTAGCCTCCACGCTGCCCTCCAGTACTAAATTGGTGATCCCTTGATAACTCAGAACATGTCCTACCAACCGATCCCTTCTTCTAGTCAAACCGAGCGAGGTGGCGCAGTGGTTAGCACACTGCACTCGCATTCGGGAGGACGACGGTTCTATCCCGTCTCCAGTCATCCTGATTTAGGTTTTCCGTGATTTCCCTATATCGTTTCAGGCAAATGCTGGGATGGTTCCTTTGAAAGGACACGGCCGATTTCCTTCCCCATCCTTCCCTAACCCGAGCTTGCGCTCCGTCTCTAATGACCTCGTTGTCGACGGGACGTTAAACAACACTAACCTAACATAACCTTCTTCTAGTCAAGTTGTGTCACAAACTCCTCTTCTCCCCAATTCTAATCAATATCTCCTCATTACTTATGTGATCTACCCATCTAATCTTCAGCATTCTTCTGTAGCACCACATTTCGAAAGCTTCTATTCCTTTCTTGTCCAAACTATTTATCGTCCATGTATCACTTCCATACATGGCTACACTTCATACAAATACTTTCAGAAACGACTTCCTGACACTTAAATCTATACTCGATGTTAACAAATTTCCCTTCTCCAGAAACGCTTTCCTACTTTAAGTGTCTCATTTCCTAATCTAATTCCCTCAGCATCACCCGACTTAATTCGACTACATTTCATTATCCTCGTTCTGCTTTTGTTGATCTTCATCTTATATCCTCATTTCAAGACACTGTCCATTCCGTTCAACTGCTCTTCCAAGTCCTTTGCTGTCTCTGACAGAATTACAACGTCATCGGCGAATCTCAAAGTTTTTATTTCTTCTCCATGGATTTTAATACCTACTCCGAATTTTTCTTTTGTTTCCTTTACTGCTTGCTCAATTTGCAGATTGAATAACATCGGGGAGAGGCTACAACCATTAGACCTTATCAAGTCCACCTCTAGCGCTAAACGCCACCTCCGACTAGCTAATGACTCCACGTTCCGATTCTGACATCTTCTTGCTGGGTGCACTAAACAGTAACACTCGCTTAGTAAACCGGAAAATACCTGCAGAATTCCACGCCCGCACAAGGCAACGCACTCTGGAATTCTTGTAAGTTTCCGTGTTGGAAAAGAAACTTTGCTGATCATGAACGGTCTGAACTGCCGAAATGTCAAACCCTTTGAAACACCGCTTTCGCCCCAGAGGGCACACCATTTGCCAACCAATTTCTCCAAGCAGCTCCACGAAAACTGTCGTGTTATTTCGGCCAGTCACATTCGGGAGTAGAAATCGGGCATTTCCATCGATCAATTCTTGCCCCTGCTAGTAGAATTCATCCGCAAACTGCAGCTTTTGTCCAAGACTTTTCAAAAACTTACTCCCAACAGGTGACGGAAAACGTCTGGCGCCATGGGAAGTCACCAGCAGAGCTAGTGGAACCTATAATCCTCTTCTCAGGACTACGGAAACACTCACCGACCGTATCCCGAGTAGGCAGATTCCGCTAGCACCTGATCCCGGAAACCAACTTTCGGGTTAAGTTACAAAGCTCGTCGATTGCTGAGTGTTTGTTTCCGAGGATTTTAGATTGACGGACACCTTAATAATAGAGAAATCGCTTCCAAGTCTTGTCCAAAACGAAATCTCCGACCCTATGCATGACGTTCTCCAGCGCCCCTAGTTCTAAAAGCTCCTCGCTCAGTCATCCTCTTCCATACTTTCCCACCACCACACGAGGCGAATGCAGGGGCGGTTCCCTGCCTCACTTCCTTCGCCATGCTTGTCCTGATCCCAGATACTGAGCCGATTCAGACCGCCTGTTCTGGAACTCTGTCACATAAATTGTATACCAGTCTGGCATCGTCGTCTACACACATGCACCGTAAGCCACTGTACAGTACGTGGAGAGGGTACTTCGTAACTATGTTGGCGAATATCCAATCTAATCCGTCCCGCATTGGCCGCCTCGGTAGGCGCCCTAATCTCTCTCATGGTGCTTTCCCATCACTAAGCGAGACACACAACTGTGCCAGCACACTCTTCCTCGAATATCGGTCCTCTAAATTTATCCAGTGGAGTTTCCCGAGAACAATGTCCTAGCGCTGTAGCACGGATTCTCGTTTAAATATTTATTTCAGAAATTAAGCGCCTTGCTTTTTAACGATATTTTATAAAAGAGATTTTTATATACTTGCTAATGCGCTGCTTGCTGGACTCAGGTAGGCGCACTGGCCCCGGATCGAATCCGCGCGGCGGATTAACGTCGTCGGTCGGTGTGCCGGCCAGCCTGGAAGTGGTTTTTAGGCGGTTTTCCACATCCCGCTAGGTGAATACCGGGCTGGTCCCAACGTTCCGTCTCAGTTACACGACTCGCAGACATCTGCACACGCTCGCATTATTCCAGGAATTACACTCGACGCAGACAGCTGGGGTACACTAATTCCATCCCGGGGGGTATGGGGTGGCGGCAGGAAGGGCATCCGGCCACCCCTTTCCACTAACCTTGCCAACTCCGTTCCTAACAATGCCGACCCTGCCTCAGCGCGGGACATGGAACCAGTAAAAGAAAGAAAGAATATAGTTGCTGCGGATGCCAACGAGCTTATTACTTTCAGTTAAATTGTCCGAGCATCTCTCCACAGCGACCTGTTAGGTCTCCAGTAACGTGTCTCTGAGCTTGTTAGATATTTGCTGCGCTGCCTTGACTGAACAAGGACAAACTGTTTGAGCGGAACTGTACAACTACTCGGACTAACTGCCAAGTCTGTCTTCTAGTCGCCTTCCCTATTAGTTATTTTGCGTGTGTGTACCTCCGTTATGGGTATTACCGTTCAATATTTAAAATGTATGACACGCTTCAGATGAGCGCTAATAATCTGGTTATGGGACCCTTTCGGGTTCTCCTCCTCTGTCACGTGCGCTGTAAGTATTTGTTGGCATTTGAAGATATGGTTCAAATGGCTCTGAGCACTATGGGACTTAATATCTGAGGTCATCAGTCCCCTAGGCTTAAAACTACTTAAACCTAACTAACCAAAGGACACCACAAAAATCCATGCCCGAGGTAGGATTCGATCATGCGACCGTAGCAGCAGCGCGGATCCGAAATGAAGCGCCGTGCATACAGTTTTTGTGGTAAGTTCCTATGGAACCAAAGAGCTGAGGTCGTCGGTCCCTAGGCTTACACACTACTTAATCTAACTTCAACAACTTACGCTAAGGACAACACACACACACCCATGCCCGAGTTGTTGTTGTTGTTGTTGTTGTTGTGGTCTTCAGTCCTGAGACTGGTTTGATGCAGCTCTCCATGCTACTCTATCCTGTGCAAGCTTCTTCATCCCCCAGTACCTACTGCAATCTACATCCTTCTGAATCTGCTTAGTGTATTCATCTCTTGGACTCCCTCTACGATTTTTACCCTCCACGCTGCCCTCCAATACTAAATTGGTGATCCCTTGATGCCTCAGAACATGTCCTACCAACCGATCCCGGCTTCTGGTCAAGTTGTGCCACAAACTTCTCTTCTCCCCAATCCTTTTCAATACTTCCTCATTAGTTATGTGATCTACCCATCTAATCTTCAGCATTCTTCTGTAGCACCACATTTCGATTGCTTCTATTCTCTTCTTGTCCAAACTATTTATCGTCCATGTTTCACTTCCATACATGGCTACACTCCATACAAATACTTTCAGAAATGATTTCCTGACACTTAAATCTATACTCGATGTTAACAAATTTCTCTTCTTCAGAAAAGCTTTCCTTCCCATTGCCAGTCTACATTTTATATCCTCTCTACTTCGACCATCATCAGTTATTTTGCTCCCCAAATAGCAAAACTCCTTTACTACTTTAAGTGTCTCATTTCCTAATCTAATTCCCTCAGCATCACCCGACTTAACTCGACTACATTCCATTATCCTCGTTTTGCTTTTGTTGATGTTCATCTTATATCCTCCTTTCAAGACACTGTCCATTCCGTTCAACTGCTCTTCCAAATCCTTTGCTGTCTCTGATAGATTTACAATGCCATCGGCGAACCTCAAAGTTTTTATTTCTTCTCCATGGATTTTAATACCTACACCGAATTTTTCTTTTGTTTCCTTTACTGCTTGCTCAATATATAGACTGAATAACATCGGGGAGAGGCTACAACCCTGTCTCACTTCCTTCCCAACCACTCCTTCCCTTTCATGCCCCTCGATTCTTATAACTGCCATCTGGTTTCTGTACAAATTGTAAATAGCCTTTCGCTCCCTGCATTTTACCGCTGCCACCTTCAAAATTTGAAAGAGAGTATTCCAGTCAACATTGTCAAAAGCTTTCTGTAATTCTACAAATGCTAGAAACGTAGGTTTGCCTTTCCTTAATCTTTCTTCTAAGATAAATCGTAAGGTCAGTATTGCCTCACGTGTTCCAACATTTCTACGGAATCCAAATTGATCTTCCCCGAGGTCGGGTTCTAGCAGTTTTTTCATTCGTCTGTAAAGAATTCGCGTTAGTATTTTGCAGCTGTGACTTAATAAACTGTTAGTCCGGTAATTTTCACATCTGTCAACACCTGCTTTGTTTGAGATTAGAATTATTATATTCTTCTTGAAGTCTGAGGGTATTTCGCCTGTCTCATACATCTTGCTCACCAGATGGCAGAGTTTTGTCAGGACTGGCTGTCCCAAGGCCGTCAGTAGTTCTAATGGAATGTTGTCTACTCCCGGGGCCTTGTTTCGTCAGTGTTATCTTGCTCGAAACACCAAAAGGCCGCCTATCACAACCCACCTGTTCGTGTACTGTGCTGACAGGGAGAAAACAAGCCGAGCCCTGCTCCGGGATTCCCAGTTTTTCACCCAGCACTGGAAGGCCGCCCACAACAGACTGCAAGAAGTAAGGTGACACAGACATCAATTGCGCGGAGTGGCAGCGCAACGGAGCACGGCGTTGTACAAGTCTCCTGTCGACATTAACGGAGAGGGAAAAGAAAATATCAGTCAGTTTAGGAGTAGATTCCCGCTGCTCCTGAATATGAGTGGAGTGTTTTCAGAAGTGCGCCATTTCGTCCGCTAACGACCCCCCGCTGGCGTCGGTCTCTCGGTGACCGGTCTGCTCCCCTGGAAGCCCACCACTGCGCAGACTCCGGTGTGGGACACTGCCTAGCTTCCGTCCCTGCTCTACCCGCTGGCCTGGGCACAAACACAAACAAGTCACTGCGACGACGTGTGATTTAATTAACATTCAAAAATAACTAGGAAATATCGCCATAATTCTCAATCCCAGAGAAAAGACTTTCAGACCAGGATACAAATGTACGTACGGCTTTCCGGAACGACCGGCGGTGTATCACGCGAGGAAGCCGCTAAATATAAGTGTGGGATCTGTTCCAAGAGCTGCCGACCGCCGGTTTTACGATTTATCCGCATATTAAAAAAGAAAGAACTCTTGTCCTTTTCTCGTTCTTTTTCGTGGGGTCGAGGAATTTTCAGCGAGCTTGTCGGAAAGTACGACGTTTCGAGACAGTAAATAATCCTCAGCGACAAACAAAAATGTTTCTCCACACAGCGAAGCGAGGACAGTTCGCACGATTATGCACCGTTCACAGGCAGACTGATGACAGGGAGGAGAACTGTTCAAAACCATTCGAGAAGGCTGGGTGTGTCGTGGAGGCGCCGTCATAAGCCGAGGCAGCGGCACGCGCTCCTCAGGAGTATCGCAGGGGCGCCGCTGCTGCTCACCACATACACTACTGGCCATTAAAATTGCTACAACACGAAGAGGACGTGCTGCAGACGCAAAATTTAACCGACAGCAAGAAGATGCTGTGGTATGCAAATGATTAGCTTTCCAGAGCATTCACACAAGGTTGGCGCCGGTGGCGACATCTACCACGTGCTCACACGAGGAAAGTTTCCAACCCCTTTCTCATACACAAATAGCAGCTGACCGGCGTTGCCTGGTGAAACGTTGTTGTGATGCCTCGTGTAAGGAGTAGAAATGCGTACCATCACGTTTCCGACTTTGATAAAGGTCGGATTGTAGGCCATACTGGCGTATCACCCGGCGTGATGGTATGGGGTGCCATTGGCTACACGTCTCGGTCACCTCTTGTACGTATTGACGGCACTTTGAACAGTGGACGTTACATTTCAGATGTGTTACGACCCGTGGCTTTACCCTTCATTCGATCCCTGCGAAACCCTACATTTCAGCAGGATAATGCACGACCGCATGTTGCAGATCCTGTACGGGCCTTTCTGGATACAGAAAATGTTACGAGTGCTGCCCTGGCCAGCACATTCTCCAGATCTCTCACTAATTGAAAACGTCTGGTCAATGGTGGCCGAGCAACTGGATCGACACAACACACCAGTCACTACTCTTGATGCGATGTGGTATCGTGTTGAAGCTACGTGGGCACCTGTACCTGTACACGCCATCCAAGCTCTGTTTGACTCAATGCCCAGGCCTATTAAGGCCGTTATTACGGCCAGAGGTGGTTGTTCTGGGTACTGATTTCTCAGGATCTACGCACCCAAATTGCGTGAAAATGTAATCACATGTCAGTTCTAGTATAATATATTTGTCCAATGAATACCGTTTATCATCAGCATTTCTTCTTGGTGTAGCAAATTTAATGGCCAGTGTGTATGTTGTATACTCACACGGTGTGGCGGATAACGCCTGTAACTTTGTGTGGCCGTTCCGAGGCGACACGGAATTTCGTATGCAGGGAGGTGGCTTCCTCCGAAATTTCTAGCGAATTGCAGAGACTCTTAGAACATAATCAGCGCCTGGTACGAAGGCTGGCAGCTGACTAAACATAAAAAACATAAAAAAATAAAACATAATAGCAATGAACATACTATCGAAGATAGTGCTGCCAAAGCAGAGTTACTAAACATAGCCTTCCGAAATGCCTTCACAAAAGAAGACGTAGTAAATATTCCAGAATTAGAATCGAGAATAGCTGCCAACATGAGTAACGTAGAAGTAAATACCCTCGGAGTAGTGAAGCAACTTAAATCACTTAACAAAAGCAAGTCTTCTGGTCCAGACCGTATACCAATTTGTTATGCTGATGCATCAGCTCCATACTTAACAATTCGCTCGACGAAAGATCCGTACCCAAAGACTGGAAAGTTGCACAGGTCACAACAACATTCAAGAAAGGTAGTAGGAGTAATCCACTTAATTACAGGCCCATATCATTAACGTCGATATGCAGCAGGATTCTGTAACATACATTGTGTTCGAAGATTAGGAATTACCTCGAAGAACACGGTCTATTGACATACAATCTACATGCATTTAGGAAACATCGTTCTTGTGAATCACAACTAGCTCTTTATTCGCATGAAGTGTTGAGTGCTATGGACAACGGATTTCAGATTCCGTATTTCTGGATTTCCAGAAAGCTTTTGACACTGTGCCACACAAGCGCTTTATAATAAAGTTGCGTGCGTATGGAATATCGTCTCAGTTGTGTGACTGGATATGCGATTTTCTGTCAGAGAGGTCACAGTTCGTAGTAATTGACGGAAAGCCATCGAGTAAAACAGAAATGATTTCTGGCGTTCCCCAAGGTAGTGTTATAGGACCTTTGCTATTACTTACCTATATAAACAATTTGGGAGATAATCTGGAAAGGCGTCTTAGGTTGTTTGGAGATGAAGCTGTCGTTTATCGACTAGTAAAGTCTTCAGAAGATCAAAACAAACTGCAAAACGATTTAGAAAAGATATCTGAATGGTGTAAAAATCGGCAGTTGAGTCTAAATAACGAAAAGTGCGAGGTCATCCACATGGGTGACAAAAGTAATCCGTTCGGTTACACGATAAATCAGTCAAATCTAAAGACCGTAAAATCAACTAATTACCCAGGAATTTCAGTTATGAACAACTTAAATTGGAAGGAACACACAGAAAATGTTGTGAGGAAGGCTAACCACAGACTGCATTTTATTGGCAGGACACTTAGAAAATGTAACAGATCTACTAAGGAGACTGCCTACACTACGCTTGTCCGTCCTCTTTTAGAATACTGCTGCGCGGTGTGGGATCCTTACCAGATAGGATAGCACTGACGGAGTACATCGAAAAAGTTCAAAGAAGGTCAGCACATTTTGTATTATCGTGAAATATGGGAGAGAGTGTCACTGAAGTGATACAAGATTTGGACTACACATCATCAAAAGAAAGACGTTTTTCGTTGCGAAGGAATCTTCTCACGAAATTCGAATCACCAACTTTCTCCTCCGAATACGAAATATTTTGTTGGCACCGACCTACATAGGGAGAAACGATCACCACGATAAAATACGTGAAATCAGAGTTCGTACGGAAAGATAGAGGTGTTCGTTCTTTCCGCGCTCTACGAGATTGGAATAATAGAGAATTGTGAAGGTGGTTCGATGAACCCTGGGCCACTTACTTAAATGTGATTTGCAGAGTGTCCATGTAGATGTAGAAATGAAGTGCAATGTGCATACATAGGCGCAAAGATCCGATATCGTCTGACTGCACGATAGACGGCGAAGTCATTAGCAGCTATGAGTTTCATCCCAGAGCGATTTAAGGTGAAAAAAATCACATAAATTTCGCCCAGGGGAAGGCAAGATACCAGGGCCATATTTATTGGAAGAATCCCGAGAAAGCGTAACTTAGGCCGAAATTGGTCGCTTACAAATCCCTTGTTCCACCGGCTATTGAACACTGTCCGTTCGTCTGGGATCCTTAACAGGAGAAAGAGATCCGTCACAAGCTTTTTTTACCCGAAAGTGAAAGTCTCACAGAAAAGCACATCGGACGACAGGTATTCGACCCCGTGCCTCCTGAATGCGAGTGCCGAGTCATAAGCACTGCGCTGCCACGATTAATGTACCTAATCGCGCGCTCCTATTCCACTAACACCGTACGATAACTGGCTGCCTCTATGTAAACACGTTAACAAAACTGCAATGGACATCAATAAGTAGCGCAACCATCATTTTTCTTGGCCAAATTCGGTTGAAAAAATGCAGAATTTGTTTTGGGACACAGTGGAATATCCTCCCCTTTCAGCCCCTATAGTTTCATGAAGTGGTGGTGTCATACGTAGCCTTCAAAATGGCGTCCATTCCAAGCAGAGAGCTGTCATCGAGTTTCTTTTGGCGGAAAACAAGAGCATCGCAGATAACCATAAGCATTTGCAGAATGATTACGGAGACATGGCAGTGAACAAAAGTACGTTGAGTCGTCGGGCGGGGCGTCTGCCACGGACGCAAGAAGTTCACGCAAACCTGTCCGATCTCCCTCTTGCCGTCCGGCCGCACACGGCTGTTATCTCATGCAATGTTGGAACGTGCGGACACCCTCATTAGAAAGAAAAAGTTTAAAGCCGCAACGTCATGGCGACGGTCTTCCGGGAGAGGCCGTTATTCTGCTCGATGTTCTCGATCGTGGTGCAACGATCAACTCTAAATTGTATCGTGGTACCCTAAAGAAACTGACGAAATGATTAAAGCATGATCGTCGTCACAAAAATACAAACGAACTTCTTCTCCTCCGTGGTAACATAAGGACTCACATAAGTTAGAGCACCCGAGAGAAGCTAACAAACTCGCATTCGGTAGGACGACGGTTCAATCCCGTGTCCGGCCATCCTTATTTTAGGTTTTCCGTGATTTCCCTAAATCACTCCAGGCAAATGCCGGGATGGTTCCTTTGAAAGGGCACGGCCGACTTCCTTCCCCATCCTTCCCTAACCTGATGAGACCGATGACCTCGCTGTTTGGTCTCTTCTCCCAAACAACCCAACCGAGAAGCTCACAAAGCTTGATTGCACTGTTCTTCGTCATCCACTCTACAGCCTGGGTCTCATACCTTCCGACGTAAATATGTTTGGCACAATGAAGGATACACTTCGCAGGAAGCAGTACGTCGACGATGAAGAGGTTTGTGATGCAGTGAGAAGTTGGCTCCGACGTCGACCACTAGAGTGGTACCATACGGGCATAAATACCCGCCCAATAAGGCAGCGTACGCTCGTGGCATTGAAGGAGATTATGTTGAAAAACAGGATTTTGTAACCAAAAGAATGGGAAATAATACGATGTATTGGAATCTTGAATAAAACCAACCTGCTTTGAGAAAACAATGAGTTGCCTTTCTTATTGAACGCCTATCGTACCATAAGCACACAACGTCTGTCAATCGTCAGAGACCCCAATTGATTCCTGGTTTTTTAACAGAGTTACAGAGATAAGTTTTCATTTTGCATATTGGTCCTTCAGTTGCCATGCCTTTGTTTATCGATTCTCATTTTTGTTTTGAACTTGGGAGTTGAATAGTTGCGTTTGAGTTTAAATAACTGAATTTTTCAACTATGATCGTAATTTGTTAGCCAATTCCACTGTATCTTTTAACTGTGCCATACCTATTTTGAAATGCTGAGTATGGTAACACAGTGGACGATTTCCTAACCGACAAGTACCAGATCCGAGAGTGTTTATTCGCGTTTGTAACAAATTGCGTGAGACTTGATGCAGTGCCCAGAGACCCACATATCATCCGAGCGTGTAGACGAACAGTGTGTGGCTCAAGTAGGAGACGTGGTCCATCAACAAATATACGCAGAATTTCTACACGAATCGGAGTTCTACAAACAAGAATATGGCGGAAATCTATAGTTACCATTTAGAGCTTATTCAACACCTTTGCGAAGGATATGAAGGTAGACGACTGGAATTTCGTCGTTGGCCAATTGCAATTTGCCCTGTAATCCCATGTGGCGTCTATTGATGAACTCGATGTCACTCATGGTGGTATTAATAACAAACACATCGATGGCCCGACAAAACTCCATATGGATTTGTGGAGACACATTTTCGAACGCTTCTCCGCAAATGTGTAGTGAGGCACGACAGACAAGTACTTCACTGGGCACTGTTGTGCATCGTTTTCAGGACCCAGTTATCCACCCTTTCTTGAAGACGAGCTTCCAGCACTGTCAACAGAAGTCCTAGGAGAATAGGTACGTTCTTTCATTACGACGGGTCTCTTGCACATTCTAGGCCTAAACCTAACATTCCTCGGAAGACGGATCGGCAGACACGGTCACGTCTGTTGATCACCAAGGTCTCACACCCTCACCCCTTTAGATTTTTGCCCGTGGAGATTGTTGAGAGGCGAAGCCTACAAATAAAAAGTGAACTGCAGGAATGAACTGATCGTTCGGTTTATAAATAGTGTAGTCTCCGTAAAGGAGCTCTAAGTCGATATCAGAAGGGCTCCACGTGTTGTTGCAAAGAGAATTCCAAAGTGCGTTGATGTAGGAGGTTGCATTAATGAAAGTCAACTTTGAACTTAATTATTTGCCTTTGCTTAATATATTATGTATTCGTTTGGGTTACAAACAGCTGTATCTCTGTAATCAAATAAATTTGGAGCCATGTTATTCGGAATATTTTATTCGAATTAGTCAATAATAGCACGACCTATAGCATTTACTATTCCTCCTGGAACACCGAGAGTCGCGAAGCATTGTGTCCGTCTCCGAGGCGTGTTTCGGTGCGGTGCGGTGCCTAAAGCGTGAAAAAGAGGCAATCCGGTGTCCATGGTGGCCACGCGTGTCCTTGGCTGTCACAGAGAAGAGGATGCGCGCCTGCGCTTGTTGCCTTTTCCTCTTCCTATGCGAATCCCATGCGCACGAAAACAAACCCCTGAAAAAAAAATCCATCTCGACCTACATTAAGATAACTAAACTGTTAAGTGATCTGGAGCCACCACACAAACCAAACTGCGCTCGAGTGCACCTGACTTCTTCACTTCTCAGTCAACTTCGAACAACCAAATCCTGATTTCCCCCTTTCGAACGAACTTACTGATTATGGTACCACTAGCCGGAAAAGGCAATGGACAGTGTAGATACGATTCTGTCGAATTCGCCCACTCCTTAACAGTTAAAGATCGTTAGCAAGCACACTTGCTTTCGACTGTTGCTTCTTTAACATAAATTTTCGCACATTAAAACTTGCTTCTCGTGCAACAAAACATACACTTTCAGTTACTACTTACAAGATTGCTCGAATTATCCGTGAATTTTCATATCAATTATTTTTCGCTTATATCATGCGATTCAAGTTTTCGCTTTTAGTTTTCTTTCCGAAAATTATGCTTACAGTGGCTAACACTTATTGAAAATCATAACTGCCTTACTGTTGTTGTGGGATAGCTTCCATCTGTTACTCTCGCCAATCCTGACATGAAAGTACTCCTCCAAAAGTATTGTATGATACTTTTACAAAACAGCCTTTTGCAACGACTGAGTTATCTCAGTCGAAGCAGGAGACGAAAATATCTCGAGTCAGCCAACTTGCTTCTCATAAAAAGATATTTCAGTTAAGAGATTACTATTTAATTAACACAACACTATACAGATTACTTCCCAAATGCATTGCACTTTAATATCTGGTTAAGGATTCGTACTCCTCAAATCAAATGCTCCCCTTTAATTCCCACACAATAATATTCCATTCCATCTTTATTTTGCAAATTTTATGGTTCATTTTGTTTTTTATGTTCGTATTACTTCTATCCTCCTCTCAATCAAAACAATATAATAAACAAGATTTGTACGCGAATAGAAACGCCAGTGTGTGAGGGACTTCCGGTCATAAAGTATTATGATACTCCGATTCAGAGAGAAAATTCGTCTCAGCTTCAATTAACGTTATGTAAAATTAAATTAAGACGCATCTCGTGATTATGAAGTACGGCTCTGCTGACGCTGTAACAATGACGTCACGAGCCCCATTATCAAAAGAAGTCGAAATGGGAGGGGGCACTTTGGCAGTCAGTGTTCGGGGGACGTCGACGCACAAGCGTCACCATTACAGGAGGCTTCCAAGTATACGAGGTACTAGAACATATCTTGTCGACCACGTAAATACTCTTAACATCGAAACTGAAAATGCGGCTCTAGCTTCCGGGATCCTTCTTCCGCGATCGATATTCACTGCAACGTAAACTCTCTGCCGTTTCCGAAGCGTTTCCATTTGTAAGTACCGTAAGGGAGTTGGTCAGTATCGAGACGTGTCATGACACAAAATACTTTTTGTATTACAAAGAACTGGTTACTATCCACTCAGTATTTGTTACAAACTCTGCACTCCTGACTGCCACAGTTGAACGCCTATGCAGGTTCCCACTTGCTTATAATAATTTCGGCTAATCGACGCGGAGTGACCGTTTGTGCTGCGGAGGAGAAGAGGCTCAGCATGACGTGAGCCACCTGGCATATTTAATTGAGAGAAACAGCATCGAGCTGACGAAAACACAATAGCTGATTTCGCGAGGCAATTCGTGTAGGACACGCGCCTCCGTGCCCGATGTCGCCAAGTCACGCTGGTGCCGTGGCGTTCGACCCGCGGATAAGCCGATTCGAATCCTGGTGGTAGGAAAACACTGTCACTGCCAGTATCTGCCCAGCAAGGGAAGGAGAGGTGGTGGCGTAAAGTTACTGATCACTAGACTTTGCGCCAGCTTCCTGGTTTAAATACCAAACCTCTCCGCAGTGTCTCGTGAAGAGAGGACACGCGACTCTGATGATGGTGTTCCCTCCGTAGGATTGGGACGTTAAGGGGACCTGGTCGTCAAATGACTGAAATTTTCGAAAACATTTTTTGTCACCATCTTAAAGACAATTTTATACCGTTTCAAAAAATGTATTTTTATCTACTTTTCAGTTGTTAATTTGGTCTTAAACGCTCTTTGGACAAATGTCTGCAAACCAGCCTCGCTCATGCAACAGGCAAGGAATATCGCCATCAACATTTCTTGCCTGCCACAGTCATAGAAACAGTAAAACCAAGATACAGGGACGTTGCAGGCACAACAAAATTACTTAGCAAATGTCTACGCGGCCGTACACAAAACCCTAATGAGAGTTTCAACAGCTGCGTGTGGCAACGAGTACTAAACACAGTGTTTTTGGATGGACAGTACTCAAAATGGGTTTGATGGATGCTGTCATCTGTTTCAATAATGGTGTAATCAGCAGGACAAAAGTAATGGACAAATTAGGCATCCAGCCAGGAAATAATGTGATAGCTGCTCTGACTTCCATACATCGTCAGTGACTAGTTGAAGCTAAAAGGGCTGGGGAAGCCACCACTAACGAGTCCAGAGTAAGGAAAAGGCTCCTGAAGAAGTCTACATAGGATAAAGAAGCAACTGAACAGCAATATTATGCTGCTGGAATGTTCAGAAAGAGGCATACGATGAGTCAAAAACACTGTGAACATTCTTTTCTCATTTTCTCGAAACTACATTTTCAGAACATTAGGTACAAATGGCTCTGAGCACTATGGGACTCAACTGCTGAGGTCATTAGTCCCCTAGAACTTAGAACTAATTAAACCTAACTAACCTAAGGACATCACAAACATCCAGGCCCGAGGCAGGATTCGAACCTGCGACCGTAGCGGTCTTGCGGCTCCAGACTGCAGCGCCTTTAACCGCACGGCCACTTCGGCCGGCCATTTGGTACATATAACTTCACAACGATTTTATCCATTTTCACCAAATTTCTCTCAAGTGAAGAACTGGATAGTATCTTTGTATTATGCCTAATACATCGCAGAAATGATCTATGTTTGTCATTCTGTATATAATTTTAGCGGTATTTTTTAGACAAAATAGTAATGTGTTATAATAAGGGTTTTTCTATTTCCTCATTAAAATGTGTTCCTATGAATGTTGACAGCAGCCTACCACAATTTGAATGCTATTAGACTGATGATGGACCAGAAAATGGTACCAGAATAGGAACGTGTATTATAAAAACATCTATTAGGCAGAATACTGTAATTCTTAAACTATAACAGATATTTCAATAAATTTCCTTTTACGGCTTGAGTTAACGTCATTCATTGTTGGTAAAAAACCACAACTTCCTCCGCATTGTAGATCATGAGTAATGTGCACTGAGGGCGAGGTATAAAAATGTAGTCCTTTCACGTCCAGGTCCCCTTAAGCTTGGTGGCCCCCTTGAGGCTCTTCGCAAGGCGCAGGCTCTGTGCCGGCACAGGGTGTCATAATCTCCCTTCTATCCTCATCACCATACAACACACACACACACACACACACACACACACACACACACACACAAATTACATACATGTAGTAGTACAAATATTGTAATGGAGCACGTTGTAAATAAATAAAAAAAATCGTGTAGGACAACAGACGAGAGGAAAACCTATATCTGACCGGACTAACAGAATCGATGCAGATCTTAATCATTTAACATGCAGACTCTATCAGCTGAAATCGGTTTCAGACATTCCCTTTTCGTGATTCGGAAGTTGAGTTGCAAGTAAATGTAGCAATCGTGTGCTACGTATGTCACGTCAGTGTATTCGTTTGTCGTAACTTTACTGTGCCAGCCATGTTAAATGTTTAACCAATGCATGTGTTACCATATTTATTTCCTTTATTTCCAGCGCAAAGTAAACAAAAGTTGCGTAAATATTTTTTGTTATTTATTGTTCAACATCGAAACACCATCAGAACATCAAAATTAACCATGGATCTGCGCCTCTAAGAGAAACAAGTGCCAGGATGTATGCGCTGAGTTGGAGGGTGGGGGGGGGGGGGGGGGGGGGCGGTCGAGTTTCAGTGGAGAAAAGGAAATGATGAAATAGTTTTCTCAACTTTTTTTCCAGTTCTCGGGCACAGTAGCGTTCGCAGCTCTCCTTTTGTTTGACATTTATCAGCTCACTACTCTTCTACCTACCAAAGCTACTGCTTCACAGTTTACAGTGACAACACATGCGGCTGGAAATGACACCTTAAAACTACTATTAAAAAAGTGACCCTGTACGACGCGGTGCTGTGTAGTTCTAGAAAACCCTGAGCAGAAGATTCGAGTAATAGCTGAACAAAATATAAGAGAATGGGATTGCAAAATGAAGTCGCACGTCAGCGTTGGGAACCAACAAGCGAACTTTAATTTTGGTGAAAAATGGTTGGCGCACAGTCTATAGTGCTTTTTGTGAACTTGGTTGGGCCCTAGAAGGTGAACTAACAAAACACTGTTCACGATCCTAGTTGTCACTGACAACATCTTGGAGCCTTCATAATTCCATTCACTGTAGAGCAGTCGCCGATCTGATGAGGATCAGTAGGAGAACGAATATAACTAGGGCCTCGCACGAGAGTGGCGACCATGACAGGACACTGCTTGCAACAGTCTGCAAAGAAGCAGTCTGATCTACACGAAAGTGTTACCGTAGGGTATTTCGAAAATTTCTGTGCCGGTTCGTAATCCAGTGAAATGGTGTTGCACAAGGGTGAACTGTAAAGCGTAAATTTTAATTATTACAGACCGAGGAATATTATTTTTATTTGTGCAATGAAGCTAAAGCTGTGCGTCCCGTCACTATGTACATGCACAGAACAACATTAAGTAAGTGGCACTTGCGAAGCTCCCGTACATAGCGCCACGGTCTTGTGGAGGGAGAATGAGAGGGGGGGAAGGAGAGGGAGAGGGGGGGCAGAGAGAGAGAGAGAGAGAGAGAGAGAGAGAGAGAGAGAGAACTCACACTCCTTATTCTTGTCCATGGATTTGTGTAGCGGCGAGTCGTCGACTTCGCACTTGGGCGGCGAGGTGGGCCGGCCGGCGGCGGCGCTGGCGGCGGGGGCGGCGCCGGAGCCGGGGCCGGGCGGGGGCGGCGCGTCGGCCGAGCCACAGCCGGGGCCCTCCGCCTCCGCCATGCTGGGGGCGGCGTCGCCCTGGCCGCTAGCCGACTGCTGCTGCTGCTGCTGCTGCTGCAGCTGCAGCTGGTAGTCCTAGAGCACAGATACAGTTAAAGTAAACGCCCCATACTGGAAAGCCAATTTTTGTGCTACAGTTGGAGTTAATAACAAATAAAGACAGAAGGTGCCCTAGCTGCACGAACATAGACACCGTAAATTACAATTGTTTTATTTCTACGAACTACAGCTGTTTTGGCCCACAGGTAGATAGATCGCAATTACTCCTTTCAACAATTACTCGGACTCAGTATCTTAGCATCATACAAGATAGTTAAAAAAAATACGGGACAGTTATATGAGGGTCGCCATCGGTGGGTTCCAGTTTATTTCCAGCGAGTGATGATGCCGCATCCCGGAAAAGGGCTTGCAGCTGTCAGGTGGGACTGGGCCCGCCAGCTCACGCGCAGCGCAGCATGGCGAACTCGAGTTCCTCACATCGAGCCTAGCGCCGAAATGCCGTACACTGTGCTGACGTTCTGCAAAAACTGCTACGGGCGTGTGCACACATCTGGTTGGCCAGGTCACACCCGTTACCTCGCCAATATAATTATTTGTTGACAACTTTCATGCCTTTGTCATAACGGCTGTTTATCCGCCCGTATAGAACGCACCCACCTACATTCCCACATAACGCTGAGTACTGCCTAGTTTGCGCCAACCTCCTCGTCTTGTCGGTGCGTCACGAGTCTTCAGCAGTGTGCCCGCTGCACTACAGGCTCGGTAACAGCGAGCCTCGGGCTGGAAGCCCGTGACCCGCAACCACGGCGGCCTCTTGGAACGCACCTGCAGAGCTCTCGTACAGTGAGGTGTTGCCTAGCGAACGAGCTGTCTGCCCTCCGGTGTCTCTGGCCGGCTGGTGCCCCTTCAGCAGACACACTACAGAACACCTCTGGTTCAAACGGCTCTGAGCACTATGGGACTTAATATCTGAGGTATTCAGTCCCCTAGAACTTAGAACTACTTAAACCTAACTAACCTAAGGACATCACACACATCCATGCCCGAGGCAGGATTCGAACCTGCGACCGTAGCGGTCGCTAGAACCGCTCGGCCACCGTGGCCGGCAAAGAACACCTCTCTTGGCTTTCTAAACACATTTTATTAAATACAGCAACGATTTCAGCTACAGAAAGTTGTACGACATGTTTTAAAACATCTGGTAACAGGTCTATAATTTGGCAATAAATAAATAAAGAAAGCACGTTCGTAAGTAATAATTAGCCACTTTTGTGATTAGACCGACAGACAGAAACCTACAAGTTATTCTGGACGTGAAGTCTTTGACGCGAGATCAGCGCCACGCCGATTTCGGCAAACTTCGGGACTAGGCGGGAAAATCGAAAGCGACTGCAATCAAAAGATTTACGTCAATATGTTTCCGTTTTCGACAAAGTTAGCGTCAAAGGTGACAGCATTGGATTCGGTTGGACTGGGTGGAATCCTTAGAACACAATCGACGAAGGACATTTTATTGCTACATATCACACCCGCAACCTAGTATTTTCCGAGAAGTCGAGGGATTTGTGGTTTCGATCCGTTACAAGTATACGTGAGAAGGGAAGCTAACTAGAGGATCGGGGTCGGTGGCCAAGTCGTTTAACACCACCGTTCAGACGAGTGCGTGCGTGGGTTCGAATAGCACTTTTTGCAATATTTTTATATTAGTTGACAGGAGAATGAATGCTATCGCGAAATTTGTATATTTTTTGGTGAAATCAAGCTACACTTAGCTGCGATCAGCGACTTATGAAATATTTATTTATTTTTGCGAATCAGTTTTGGAGGTTCATCAGGATCATCTTCACGTAAGGCATGCAAAAGTTTACACATTCATAGTTGTGGCACGATGGTGGGCACTGGAGATTGCTTCGCTGTGACAAGAACATAAGAAACGCTTTACAGCAATGCCTTGTGAGATGAATAGCTGGCGAGTTGTGCCGAACTAAGAAATATTCCAAAAGCGACAGGCCGCAGCTAACTGTACTCACTTTACACTTAACATACAGTTACGGGTTTCTAGAATATCCATTACGGATAAGCTTAATTATTTGTTGTTATGTTAAATAAAATAAATTTTATTGTTAACGAGGAAAACTGAGATTAACGTTGCAGTATGTTGCACCTTTCATGTTATCGTCCTTATGTTGTAACTCCACGAATGTCAGTTTAAAGCAATATGAAATGAAAGAAAAACGTTACCGGCCACTTTGTGTTTTCTACATTTAACGTAGCGCTACCGATTTCAAACCTATCTCGCACTTCTTCAGATGCATGTGCAATTGTAAATTACCTGGTATTGTAGGTAGCAAAGGATCACTACTCTTTTTGTGCACAATAGCGGCAACTCGGGTGTCATGTCTATCTCTGCTCCGTAAACAGCACAGGTATGTTGAGATGCGCCAAACTGACTCGAAACCGGTACCGGGTCACTAAACAAGGAAAATGAAATTGATCTGTTGCAGTTTTCTCTCAGTTTACACTGCCTTCATGCTACTGGGGTGCCACGTTTGTTGGGACATCTTATGTGTGGAACCAACACCGCTCACAATTTTTACTTTACGCATATGATGTGGTCGTCTATGAAGACGTGTTATCCGCGAAACTTGACACACGTTCGGTAATTTCTCGATATGTATGCCGCTCGATTTCGAAAGCGGGAGCTTCGAGCTTGGTTCAGATTAATGTTCATGAGGTTAATAATATGGTCTCATTCGAAAGTATGGCACACATTCGGTGAACAATCTTTGGGCCTGATTTCTAATGTCTGAATGTTTTCTTTGGAGCTTGTGCACAGATGCATTGCTGTTTCGAGCTTTGTGCCGAAAAAGTCAGCCTCTTTCCGTCGACTGGTATGAGGTGACCTTAAAATCGCGCCCGTCTTTTGAGAATCTTTTCTGTGTCTTTTTTGTATTTGTTTTAAATCTCTTTGCTACCTCTTCCGTATTCCACTAGCGTAAGGTACGCGAGAAGGACTCACTACTGCTAAGCGTCGGTACAAGCTCGCATCTCTCTACTTTTCGCGAGATGTACGAGGGGACTTCAAAATATGTTACACTTTGCACTATACTTCTAAAGTGACTCAAGTGACTCACATACACGACATTCTTTTCTCGACAGTCACAAAGCCAAAACGTTCAACCCATCATTAGGTTCCTGGACGATAGAAACCCGCTGCTCGGTCACGGAGCCGTTCCAGAATCGCTATTTGTACATCCTTACCGTTGGAAAATCACTTTCGTCCTAGACGTTCTTTCAACTTTCGGAAAAGATGGAAATCACATGGTGCAAAATCTGCACTTCACGGTCTACGTCACTCATTTCTGTGCGGCTCCGGTCAAATTGTTTGAAGGATTCCACTACGGCTCGGCGGACACTGCATTTGATCTACACTGAAGCGCCAAAAAAAGTTGTATAGGCATGCGCATTCAAATACAGAGATATGTAAACAGGCAGAGTACGGCGCTGCGGTAGGTAACGCCTATATAAAACAAGTGTCAGAAGCAGTTGTTAGATCGGTTACTGCTGCTACCATGGCAGGCTATCAAGATTTAAGTGAGTCTGAACGTATGGACGTAGTGTTATAGTCGGCGCACGAGCGATGGGACACAGCGTCTCCGAGGTAGCGATGAAATGGGGATTTTCTCGTAAGACCACTTCACGAGTGAAGCTTGAATATCATGATTCCGGTAAATCTTCGACATCGCTGCGGTCGACAAAAGATCCTCCAAGAACGGGACCAACTACGACTGAAGAGAATCATTCAACTCGACAGAAGTGCAACCTTTCCGCAAACTGCTGCAGATTTCAATTCTGGGCCATCAGCAAGTGTCAGCGCGTGAAGTATTCAACGAAACATCGTCGATATGGGCTTTCGGTGCCGAAGCCCCACTCGTGTACCCTTTGATGACTGCACGACACAAAGCTTTATCCATCACCTGGTTTCATCAACACCGGCATTGGACTGTTGATGACTGGAAACATGTTGCCTGGTCGGACAAGTCTCGTTTCAAATTGTATCGAGCGGATGGCCGTGTACGGGTATGGAGACAACCTCATGAATCCATGGACCCTGCATGTCAGCAGGGGACTGTTCAAGCTGGTGGAGGCTCTGTAATGGTGTGGGGCGTGTGCAGTTGGAGTGATATGGGTCCCCTGATACGTTTAGATACGACTCTGACGGGGATGACACGTTGGCACGTCCGTAAACATCCTGTCTAATCCCCTGCATCTATTCGCGACCATTGTGCATTTCACGGAGTATCTCTGTACAATTTAGCTCTTTTGCCCACAAGAATCGTACTGTCCAGCGCACTTCAACTTTGGAGTACGTTTCCAGTTTCCGCGCTATTTCACTCCCCATTTTGGTGCACCTGGTATCTGTACTGCCGGCCAGTGTGGCCGAGCGGTTCTGGGCGCTTCAGTCTGGAATCGCGCGAGCCCTTCGGTCGCAGGTTCGAATCCTGCCTCGGGCATGGATGTGTGTGACGTCCTTAGGTTAGTTAAGTTTTAGTAGTTCTAAGTTCTGGGGGACTGCAAAGAGAGACTCTTATTGCGTAACTGTCTTAGCGTGGGATGACGTGTGTAACTTACTTTCCGAAGTCGGTATATTTGTACGAGGGAGCGATATTCGTGCTTCTTAGTTAAAACAGTTTTTCATGGTCATTTTCCCTATATATATATTTCAAATTTTATTCTTTGTGATTTTTCATGTTTTGTCCGGAGCTTTAATACGGCATGTGTCATTATATTATTATTATCATCATCACTAACGTATTTAATCATTACTCACTCCATAACATGATATGATATTTCCCTGGTAATGTAGCAATGTTAAAGTTGCCCTACGAAAAATGGCAACAAATAAACGCAAACCAGTCAGTGTGTGATCCAAGTGACGTTTAGTTGAAAGTCTGGCAGCGCACTCCGACAGTCACGTGCGGTGCGGCAGCCGACGTGTGGAGCGGAGTAGCGTGGTCTCGTGAGGGGACCAAGGTTCCTCCGCTACCGCTGGCGCACCATCACTTCTCCCGGGCACTGCTCGTCTCAGGGCATTTAATATCGCCTGAGGGCCACTATGCACGATGTGGTCGCCTCTACAACTGAGGCGAAGGGCCACGTGCAGGCCTCTTCTTCACTGTGGGCGCGTCTCGTTCAGAGTTGTTCATCACAGCTCGTGTGTAGTCAAGATCTTGTAAGTGAGACGTCGTACCGTAATTGCAAAGATGCCGTGACTGACACATCTCCTTTTTCATGCTGTCCGCGACGTGATTCGCAGTGCTGTGACTGCCCAAAAGCTTTGGGACCTGTAACTTCAACGAGTTCGTCCGCAACACCTGGAGCTCACACAGACCTGCAGTAATGCGGAGCCGTTGTGGTAGAAAGTCTCATAGAATCTCAAACTGTCGCTCACGAATGACAAATTATCGCCCAGGTCGTGCTCCAACTCTTATGCAAGACTTACACAAAATCGGATTTCTGCACGTGTACAGAGAAATGTGTGTGTGATATCTTATGGGACTTAACTGCTAAGGTCATCAGTCCCTAATCTTACACACTACTGAACCTAAATTATCCTAAGGACAAACACAAACACACTCATGCCCGAGGGAGGACTCGAACCTCCGCCGGGACCAGCCGCACAGTCCATGACTGCAGCGCCTTAGACCGCTCGGCTAATACCTTGCGGCTACAGAGAAGTACGTCATGAGTGTACATAAGGTTGTAAATCGAACTTCGATGACGTGAGTCTGCGAGCCTGAGAATTATCACATGCACCTCGCTGTACTGTACATTTACATGTTGTGTGATAACTTGGTTATTCCACAGCGGCGAGTACAATTTCACTTAGGATCCGTGAAAGGGACATTAACATAGCTTTTCTCTTGTAAATACATATTCTTCTTGTATGGCCTATTCTATTCCCCTGAATACCCTCCCCCCCCCCCCCCCCAAACTGTGGATCTGTGGAACAAAAAGCGCATCTAACCTAAACTTGGCCAGTCGCAAACAATGCTATTGTCTTTTGAGTCTCTGAATTGATCATCTCTATTCAGTAGTTACATTCTAAGCACGTATGGCAGCATGGAATTACTGTTAGCTAACATAACCAAAACCGGAGAGCGCAAACCGCAGCACAATGATCGATACACAGAGAACGTGTTGTAAGAAGAGGCATTCGATCCCGGGACCACTGACGGCTGGGAGAGGGCCACTTCACGTGCTTCTGTGATTCACCGTCTCTCCGCTTTCCACACTAGGGCGGCACGCCCATATGAACTTCTCACTGCTAAAAGTGGGCCCCGGTACTCGCCATACTCAATTTTGAGGAGGTTCTAGAAGGCCGAACACAAGCTGTTTTGTGAGTGTGAGGCTGAGTTCCACTACGACAATACAGTACTTCAGACAGCTAGCACCGTTCAACGAGATTTGCATGGGTAGTGCAAACCTTCTCTTCTACTGTTCATCCATTCGATGTACAGTATCACGTGTGGGAAACTTCTGTACTCTTTCGCCGCTACTGTTCAATCTCTACATCGAAGCACTAATGATAGAAACAAAAGAAAGATTCAGGAGTAGAATTAAATTTCAAGGCGAAAGGATATGAATGATACGATTCGCTGTGACATTGCTAGCCTGAGTCAAAAGTGAAGAAGAATTACATGATCTGTTGAATGAAATGAACAATCTAATGAATACAGAATATAGATTGAGAGTAAATCAAAGAAACACGAATGTAATGAGAAGTATCAAAAATGAGAACAGCGAGGAACTTAATATCAGGATTGATGGTCACGAAATAGATGGCATTAAGGAATTCAGCTATTTAGGCAATAAAACAACCAATGGCGGACGGAGTAAGGAGGACATCAAAAGAAGACTAGCAATGGCAAAAAGGGCATTCCTGACCAAGAGAAGTCTATTAGTATCAAATATAGGCCTTAATTTGAGGAAGAAATTTCTGAGAATGTACGTCTGGAGTGCAGCATTGTATGGTAGTGAAAGAAGGACTGTGGGAAAACCGGAACAGAAGAGAATCGAAGCATTTGAGATGTGGTGCTACTGACGAATATTGAAGTTAGGTGGCCTGATAAGGTGAGGAATGAGGAGGTTCTGCGCAGAATCGGAAAGGAAGGGAATATGTGGAAAACACTGATAAGAAGACGAGACAGGATGATTTACTGACACGTTCCATGACCTTGGAGATTTGCTCCTCAATTTAGTCCTACGAAACTTGACGTCCTACTTATTATTATTTATTTACACATCTGTTAAGACGAGTGAATGACTTCCATGGTACTACAGGGAGCCGTAGAGGGCAAAAACTGTAGAAGAAGACAGAGATTGGACTACACCCAGCAAATAGTTGAAGACCTAGGTTGCAAGTGCTACTCTGAGATGAAGAGGTTGGCATAGGAGAGGAATTCGTGGCGAGCCGCATCAAACCAGTCAGAAGACTGATGACCCAAAAACAGCTTCTACCATTTTATACTCACAGAGCCTGGACCTGCACTTCCTGCTGAAACTACCGTTCATCTGAGTGACTTCGTAGAAGGAGATTCGTCGGGCCATGGAGTTTGGACCAACATCGGAGGTGTATGAAGAAGAGCAAAGATCGGCGGCCTTTATTCATTATGCTAGGAGAAGAATTTTAAAGAGTGTTAACATTAAGAGTGTGGTCCGTCCACCTTCCAAGATTAGGGCACTACTGGCCTGCACTACTGGCCTCTGTGAAAGACGATTTGGTGGTTTAGGAAGCCTGTACATACAAAATTCCGTTTCAATGTGGAAGGGCTAACATCGGCCGTTCAATCCACACAGTTCGTGACCGGTGCGTGGAACATCGCCGTCATAAGAGTTTTCAACAGCCGGAAAAATCGGCGTTAGCAGAACACATTGCTTAAACAAGGGACACGGTATGAACTTTGGCGAAGCTGCCATCGTTGCCAACAGTTCCGGTTTTCGCAAGTGTTCATAAAGAGGCAACTGAAATTACGTTGGCGGATAATTTGATAGAGACGATGGGTTTCCTCTTAGCAGGACGTCGGACGCTGTGCTATCACGCATCAAAACAGTACGTTCTTCGGTGCGGCCAGTGTGTACGCAAGCGCATTTGTTTATGTGTCGGAATATGTCCCGTGTTGGAAACAAACGACGCTGCGAATGATGCTTCGCTTCACTGTCGGTGCCAATGTTCGCGATGAGCACCGCTACATCATTTACATCTGTCAATCCGTTACTTCTTCGACAGTCACTTGCTTTCCTGACAAACGCGGTTACTGTCGAAAGCTCGAATTTTCGTGGAGAATTAACCTGACAAGTGCAATGAAAACATGACTACCCAACTTTGTCTTCAAATCTAATTCGGACCTCTTGTATTTGTTAGATACCAAAACGCACAGTTCTACAACTCGAAAAGAGGGTCACTGTACGTGTTGCAATTTCTACATCTACGTGATTACACTGCTACTCACAAAGAACGGAACGGCACAGGTGGTAGTGGGAGGATGACGGGGGTTTCCGTTAATCAAGAGCGACCGCAGCAGCGCGGACGGGCGACAGCCGTCACACGGATTCCCAAGGCGACGCTATTCTCGTCCGCTGGCACCGGCCGCAGCGCCGGCACATTGTCGCCGGCGGGCTTCACCCCACAAGGTCGCCTTTCAGAGACCACTGTGCACGCGAACTAGAGGCGCTGACACAGGAATGCGCGTAGAGCACGGTGAGCCGTGCGCGGCTCGTGTTCTTGCTGTTTATTGTTTGTCATCTTCTCTTACGGTACTGCCGCCTCGTTTTCTTATTCCATTTACTGGCGTCACTAACTTCCTGCCTTACTTGCCGTGAGTGGCAGCAGCAGCAGCGCTTATCGATAAGTGCACCGTCGTACCATCTCTGGAGCGACCGATAGTATTTCCGGGTCGTCGTGTGTCTGGAGTTCGGTCGGGACGCAACAGCAGTGAAGTCGTGGACGGAGCGTCGGTGAGGCGCGGATAACCAGTGTTCGCCAACCGCTGGCGACACACTTGAACTGTCCGACGGAAGGAAACTGGAGCGGGAGCGCCCGTTGGTTGGTCGTTCGGTCGGTCATCTCATCGGCCGATGTGTATTTGGTCCTCTGACCGTTTTCGGGCCTACGCAGCGGGTCGGTTGGCCCAAAGCAGCGAGGAAGTCTCCGCGGTGCGTGGCCAGGCCGGTGCCGCTGACGGCATGTGCTACTGACATCTTATTGTCGTTTCGCTGGTTAGGTGGAGCAGAACTGATCTTGTTGGTTGGTTTGTCGACTGGCTTACCTTCCGATTAAGAGGTTGTCGGTCTGGCTGCCTGTCTCACCTAAACGTGCGCTAGTGTTAGCTTCCCAGGCCGAACCTCGGAACCTTCTGAGCGCCCCTCCTTGTGTTTTACATAGTGATTTCCGTTTTAGTCGTAAGTACTCTGTATGGCCTTTAGCCGAGTTTTAGCTTATTAAAATTGCAAGGCTTTTCTCCTTAGGCCTTAAGCCGTAAAAAAATTGTTTCTTGTTTGATTTGTGGCCTTCAGCCGAGTTTCAGCCTTTCAAAATTAAAATTGAAAATTCCTTGTGCCTAGACCTTGAGCCGTAAATTTGTTTCAAGTTGGTACGTGGCCTTCAACCGAGTTTTCAACCTTCTCAAATGAAAAGTTGAAACATTTTGGCTAGGCCTTAAGCCGTAAGAAATATTTTCTAGTTTGTATGTGGCCTTCAACCGAGTTTTCCAGCTTAAATTAAAAATTGGAAATTTCCTTGTCTAGGCTTTAAACCGTGAGATTGTTTGGGTTTCGTATGTGGCCTTCAGCCGAGTTTTATGTGAAGCATTTTAGGATAAAGCCTTTAGCCTATTTTAGTTGAATTTTAGAAGCTCTTCCCTTTAGGCCTTAAGCCGTAAAATTGTTTTCTGCTTGGTGTGTGACCTTCAGCCGAGTTTTAATCTCTCTTAAATTAAAAATTCAAAACCTTATCTTGCCCTTAAGTCATAAGATTGTTAGTCTTTAGTATGAAGCCTTCAGCCGAGTTTTACACGAAATATTTTAAGAATAGGCCTTCAGCCTTTTGAAATTGAAAGCTCTTCTTCCTAGGCCTTAAGCCGTTAAATTGTTTTGTTGATACGCGGCCTTCAGCCGAGTTTTCAGCCTATTTAGATTAAACACTGAAAATTTTTGTCTCGGCCTTAAGCCGTAGCACTGTTCTTGATTAATGTGAGGCCTTCAGCCGGGTTCTATGGGAAAAATTTAAGCTAAGGCTTTCAACCTATTTATATTGAAGAAGTGAAACCTCCAGAAGAACTCTTGTACCTCAATTCCTTGCTTAGGCGTTGTGCCTCGGATTTTCGATGAGGCCTTCAGCCGATCTACATTAAATCAAAGGAGGCCTTCGTTAAAACCTTGAGAGTTTTTGATTCTTGTCTGTGTGATTGTCTGTCTTAAGAAATAAGTTTATATGCAGAGTGCAACTGACAGTAACTTATCTTGGTCCCTTATGCATAAATATAACCTCATCCGCTCTGTCCTGCTAGCCCAGGGATTTCAGACGAGACGCGACGATCAGCTGCTCTGGGGAAGAGGCGGAACGTACGCCGAGGTCATCTCGCACTCTGACTGTCGGGGGCCACGAGAAAGCGAACCAGTCTCTGATAACACGCAGAGACTGACTTCGGCGGAGAAAATGGCAACTCGTGCCGGCTCGCCAACTAGTGGTTGAGGGGGAACATTTAGTGTTCACTGACGTTTAGTTTCAAAACGTGAGATACGTCCTACAACCCAAATGGATCGAATTTCCTCGCAGACAGGCGCCTCGGTTGCAAAGGCACCGCAGAAACGTGTCGTTATAGTCAATTCCCGTACGTGGATCTCGCTTTCTGCAGAAAGTGTAATACATAAACAAATGAAGACAGTCATATAACGACGCATGCTACCTTATGTCTGCGGTACAATGTTAATCTGTGCCTTGTTGCGAGGAACGTCTCAGGTGGACAGTGGGTACAGTTGAAAAGGAAAGGTTTGCAGCTGCAAAAAAGTAACTATCAGGCACTCCTTAAATACTCACTACTAAGGTTTCGCAGACACCGGTTCGGTAGCTTTACTTGTTTCTATTGTCTGCAGCTGAAATCGCAGTTTGGAGTGACGCACTCTAAATTTGTGAAACATCTTTGGTCACGTTCTGTTTCATAGAAACAACATACGCGAAATACGTTGTTTCGAACGCAAATAGTTAAAAGAGGACAGCGCGTGCTGGTGGCCACCTTCTTTTTAATATGAAATAGGAGATTACTGGAAGGACAGCAACTGTATTACGATACCGACGACAAGACGGAAGGCTGATTTTTGACAGTAGGGGAGAGCCATGGTAACATACTGGCTCCTGGCAGTTTGCATCGTTCTGTTTCTACCCGTGCACTCCCAAAGTGTTTCGAAAATCTACACGCCAGAGATGGGTCGTTCGCGAACTAACGGGTCCACAGGAACGGTTCACCAAGATGAACGGAACGAGCGAGGAACGAATTCTAAGGAACGGTCTTTCATAGTTCACTTCGGTCGCGGCTTTCTACTTATAGTTCCCGGGAACGGTAAACGGCCGATCTCGTTCCCGCAAAGGCACATCGGCTGGTCTCGTTCCCGCCTCGGTCTCGTTCCCGTCTGGTCTCGATCTCGCTCGGCCGGACTCGTCCTTCTTCGCGTGGCCACTCGTCGCAGTTCCACTGCCGACTGCTCATAGTTCAGTATCGAGATGATGTTCGTTTCGTTCGCTTTGCACGCCCATTCCAGATCTGTTTCAAACCTTTTTTGAACTCTGGACTTCAGGTACTTTTCGCATTCTATTCAGCGTCCAAGACCGGTAATTAAACTGTATTTTATAATTAAGTAAAATACATAAAAATTATATGGTATCTAATACATACAACTTTCCAGGTAACAAAACATCGTATCACATTACTTCACTATTTCGATAAACAGCAGAAGAAATACTCGTTTGTTATTACACATGCAAAGGACGTCGGCACGGCACACACGAGTGGCCATTTTCTGTCTTTTTTTTTTATCCAAGGTAAAAGAGCATGTTCATTGTTATGGAAGGCAGACCGACTTACAACCGAATGTAGCCCGCGCTTCGTAATCGAGTGTATGGTGTCACATTTTGTACAAAAAATATGATAACTCCTACAGTATTATTTGAGTAGTGCAGGGTGGCGTAAGAAAGGTCAGCCCCGAGTACGAGGTGCATTCAAGTTCTAAGGCCTCCGATTTTTTTTTTTCTGATTAACTACTCACCCGAAATCGATGAAACTGGCGTTACTTCTCGACGTAATCGCCCTGCAGACGTACACATTTTTCACAAAGCTGACGCCATGATTCCATGGCAGCGGCGAAGGCATCTTTAGGAGTCTGTTTTGACCACTGGAAAATCGCTGAGGCAATAGCAGCACGGCTGGTGAATGTGCTGCCACGGAGAGTGTCTTTCATTGTTGGAAAAAGCCAAAAGTCACTAGGAGCCAGGTCAGGTGAGTAGGGAGCATGAGGAATCACTTAAAAGTTGTTATCACGAAGAAACTGTTGCGTAACGTTAGCACGATGTGCGGGTGCGTTGTCTTGGTGAAACAGCACACGCGCAGCCCTTCCGGGACGTTTTTGTTGCAGTGCAGGAAGGGATTTGTTCTTCAAAACATTTTCGGAGGATGCACCTGTTACCGTAGTGCCCTTCGGAACGCAATGGGTAAGGATTACGCCCTCGCTGTCCCAGAACATGGACACCATCATTTTTTCAGCACTGGCGGTTACCCGAAATTTTTTTGGTGGCGGTGAACCTGTGTGCGTCCATTGAGCTGACTGGCGCTTTGTTTCTGGATTGAAAAATGGCATCCACGCCTCATCCATTGTCACAACCGACGAAAAGAAAGTCCCATTCGTGCTGTCGTTGCGCGTCAACATTGCTCGGCAACATACCACACGGGCAGCCGTGTGGTCGTCCGTCAGCATTCGTGGCACCCACCTGGATGACACTTTTCGCATTTTCAGGTCGTCATGCAGGATTGTGTGCACAGAACCCACAGAAATGCCAACTCTGGAGGCAATCTGTTGAACAGTCATTCGGCGATCCCCCAAAACAATTCTCTCCACTTTCTCGATCATGTCGTCAGACCGGCTCGTGCGAGCCCGAGGTTGTTTCGGTTTGTTGTCACACGATGTTCTGCCTTCATTAAACTGTCGCACCCACGAACGCACTTTCGACACATCCATAACTCCATCACCACATGTCTCCTTCACCTGTCGATGAATTTCAATTGGTTTCACACCACGCAAATTCAGAAAACGAATGAGTGCACGCTGTTCAAGTAAGGAAAACGTTGTCATTTTAAGTATTTAAAACAGTTCTAATTCTCGCCGCTGGCGGTAAAACTCCATCTGCCGTACGGTGCTGCCATCTCTGGAACGTATTGACAATGAACGCGGCCTCATTTTAAAACAATGCGCATGTTTCTATCTCTTTCCAGTCCGGAGAAAAAAATCGGAGGCCTTAGAACTTGAATGCACCTCGTACTATACTGCACACTGTCGCTTACCAATCGTCATCTATTCTTTCGAAGTTGTTTGCATTAGCTTATTTGTTATTTCCTCACTGCCTGATTATTACATGTTTATCTATTCTGCTCGTAGCGGTCAACAAATCGTGCGTAATTGGCGAGCAAGTCTGTACTCGGGGTCGGTTTTTCGTGCGCCTGCGATCAGCCACATAACGCTAGAGTTGGCTAAACGAGACGTTTTGCAGAATCACGAAAATTACAAGTGTGTGAGAATTCTGTTATGGATAGAAACTCTGTACTCCAGGGGGGAGGATAGTGGCCCCTCTGGGCGCCCTCCACCTTCAGCCACCTATGCTACTAATTTTCAGTTTTTCATAACCACATACCAAGCACAATGAACGGTGAACAAGTACAAATGAACGGTTCCCAAAAAAAGAGCGACTAGTTCCCAAGGATGAACGACTTTGCCGAAAAATTAGCTGCTACTTGAAGTTAAGTTAAAATAAAATTCAAAGTTGACTTCCATACGTACGTAAGGCAGCTACAAAAATCTGTAAGTGGATTGATGCGCATCACGGACAACACGCCAAGTCAACGAATGAGGTGTTTACGTGCAGGTTTCCACATACAAGGAACAGCTGCGAGCGACCTAACGCACAATTTACGTCCTCCACTGTGCAGTCGTACACACATAGTACGTCCTTTTGGCCTCTGGTGCACTCTGGTACCAGGACTGAAGTTGCTGCTCGTGAATATGCTGCTAGGTATCTCGGTCGACGTCGTCCAAACAAAAATGTGTTCCGTCGTCGGGAGCTTCGCCTTCGAGAGAAGGGTGTCTCCAGCCGTAATCTCTGAACAGCGGTCGTCCGCGGACTATGCCTGCTGCAGCTAACGAAGAAGTCAATTCTACAAACTGGTGCACGAGAAACCTCAGCGAAGCAGAACTCAGGTAGTGAGGCAGCTGTACGCCTAGCAAAATGTGGTCGTCGAAGTGTTGCGCGATGGAGGGCTACACCTGCATCATTACTCGCTAGCGCAAACACCAGCATCCTACAGACCGCTTCCTACGGATGCATTTTTTGTGAATGGTATCAACAACAGCAAAAAGCCAACGATGACTTCTTAAAGACTGTGATATGATCTGATAAACCTGCGTTAGTACGCGAGTGTATCTCCAATACGCACAATGGCCACCACTGGAAAGAAGTTAGGCCGTCGCCTGAGACTGTGGATAACAGGTCCGGTAAAGCACTAAAGTATGGCCGGGAATAGTGGGAAACAGTATCGTGGATCCCTACACGGCGTCGGAACGGCTCACCGAGCGAAGATACGAGAGTAATATCAAAAGTAAGGTCTCCTACTCTTTTATAAGTAAATAGACCTGTTTATTTCTACTATGGTTTACATCAGTTTCCATCTTGAACATTTAGCTATTTTTTGACGTATCACCATTTCTGACGAAGCATTTTTGTAGACGCTGCGGCAGTTTTTGTATGCCCATGTCATACCACCTCGCCGCCATGCTGTTCAGAAAGTTATGAACCTCTTCTTTCACCTCCTCGTCGGAGCTGAATCGCTGGAACCACAATTAACGCTGACAGGTACTGCGAGGCTCTGAAAAAAGTCAAACGGGCAATTCAGAACTGGAGAAGAGGATTGTTGAGCACGGGCGTACACATTCTCCATGACAACGCTCGCGCACACATCGCTCGGCAAACCGTTGCTCTCCTGCAACAGTTTCAGTGGAACATAATCACCCACCCACCCTATAGTCCTGGCTTGGCGTCCAGTGACTATCACCTGTTCCCTAGGATAAAAGAACATTTGGCCGGAAAGCGATTCATCTCCGACGACGAGGTGCAAGAAGAGGTTCATAACTCTCTGAACAGCATGGCGACGAGCTGGTATGGCATGGGCATACTAAAACTGCCACAGCGTCTGCAAAAATGTGTCGACACAAATGGTGATTATGCCGAAAAATAGGTAAATGTTCATGCTGTAAACTGAAGTAAACCATTGTAGAAATAAATAGGTCTATTTGCTTAAAAAAAAAGGCAGGAGACCTTACTTTTGGGATTACCCTCGTATAACGAATTTCGCACCAACAATTTACCGGAAACACCAGAAGTTATTCCAGTTCATGCTTGGCACTCGTTATGTTCCATCACGATGGTGCACCTGCACACTCTGGATGAAATTTGCAACGGTATTTAAGCAAGCGTGTTTCCTGGGAAATGGAGCGGTGGTGGAGTATCTGTTTTACGATCTGAGCGTTCGCCAGCCTGCATCCCCTGGAATTCTTCGTGTGGTTATATTGAAAGGAACACGTTTATTCTACTCCGCTGATGAATGCAGAAAAATTGTTAGCGCTGGTCCACATTGCTCTTGTAACTGTAGATGCAGTTATGCTGCGAAGAATTCGGAGAAGCTTTATACTTAACATATTACAACTGACCGCTCTTACTGAATGTAGCATACACGTGTAACATCTCCAAATTCATACGTTGTGTAGTTGTTTCTGTCCTACGACAGGCACTTTATTTATAACTTGGTATTAATCTTCACGAATATTTCTGACATGTCTAACCAATAACTGCCATGTTAACCGTTTAAAACTTTGTAGTCGCAGAATACGTATACCAGAGCATTTTTGGTCAGATCAAAATTAGCAAAGAAAAATAAAATTACACCTAGAACCGGAATCGAACTCGAGTAGCTCAACGCAAAACCCGTTCTACTGCATTAAGTGTGCAGTAGAGCTACATAGGTACCCGCCATACGTGTGATCAAACTTGACGTCCATTTTCTACTGGAAATACGTAAGCGAAGGAATTTTGTTACAGATATTTTTGGATAGTTAGAATGCAAGCGCCGCACGAGTTAAGTGTACAGCTGTCTCCTCAGATCCATTTGCCTCTACTCTGTTGAGCTGTTGCAGCTGATGTTCCATTCCGCAAAAATTTACCTAACACACTTGTCCTTTCGGCGACAGCGCCACGATCTAATGGAGGAACCGAATTATGATCTTTCGTGGTGAGACAATTCGGGAAGACGGAATTCAGTATTTCGGCCTCCTGCCTTGCTGTCACCTTTTCCGGTGCCTATATGATTCCTGGACGACTGTACAGACAATTTTAAACAGTTTACTGACTTTACGTTGTGTTAAAATTTTTTAAACTTTTTCGTCGGTTCTGATTGCAAAGTTTCGCCTTCGAATCCAATGTACGCGTTTCGCATTGGTCGCTTTACGTTCCTATTGACTTAGTTTAGCTTTTGGGCTTCGATTTCGCTCAGACCTGCGATGAAGCACTGTTTGCGTTCGTGCAGCTTTCTCCGGCCCTTGGCTGTGTCTAACGCCGTCGGAACACGGGCCGCGCTGTCGAACGTCAACGTTGAGCGTGCTAAGTTCAACGTGCTGCTGTACGCTCAGAAATGACGCGACTTGTGCATACGGTACGTGGGCCCCAACGTGGTATACGAGATCGCAACACACTCCAGCGGCAGTTGCGGGATGCTTCTAGTTCGTAAATCACACTGTTTACGAAAAGGGCGCGCATAAAATTCCCACATTAGCTCTATTAAAACGCACATTTCCTCCATCGTCCACGAGAAGGAAAGTATCATGTTCAATCAATAAGGGCACAGGCTTATGAAAGTTCCACTACAAACAGTGCGATACAAATTTGCAATACTTCTCCACATAAGATAAATATTATTTCATCATTTCCACATTTTAGTGAAACCCTAAGGTCAACCTGACTTGATCACTGTTCCTACCCAGTGGCAGAATGTATGCAACATGTGAATTACGAAGGGTAAAAGAAAAAGGAGCAAAATATCTTTATACAAGTAGCGCATGCTGTCCTATAGATTAAGCCAATCGAGCAAAGTCACCCTTCAAAAAAAGGTTAACTATTTAGATAACATCAAATATTATAGTATATACTTATATTAAACTAATCATAAAGCATCTGAACCTAATAAAAAGGCAAATGTTAGGAAAAGAATTTTGAAGCGTCGAGTCACGAACCACTGCCCAAATTTGAAACTACATACGGATCAGTGACGCTACACACTCAGCTAAACCGTCAACACGCTTTTAACCCTCAATCATAGCAAGTTAACACTTGCTAAAAACCTTATCGTAGATATGTTACTAATTGAAATTTAATTATAATAAATTGTACGATGAACATGCGTTTTGGGTGATCTTCAGTGTGTCGCTGCCTTCAAATAACATACTCTCACAATACGCAAGTTACAATAATTATTTTGCCACGAATGTGATGTTTCTCATTATTTTATTGGAACGAATCACACAGGTAACAACGGGTTTTCGAGTGATTCTCAATTTGCTGGTGCTCAGAAACGGCATATATACATATAGGCTTGAAATGAATGCCAATATGGCGCCTCAGAACTCTGTACTGAAGGAAGACGGCGTGCATGTGACGTAGGTGACGTTGTGCCATCTCATTGGTCACTGCTCAGACTCACGCTCAGAATATCTCATATCCTAGATATTGCTCGGCACGTTCAGAAAGACTCCCGAACGTTCTATTCCATGCTATGACGTCAGAAACTCGGCACGTCCAACGTTCGGTTGCACGGTCCGTGTGCCGACGGCTTCAGGAGTACTCTCAGTCAAGTGCTAACTACCGCACCTGAGAAACGCATTACCGGCAACAGCGGCACACGAGGATAAACGACGTGCCCGCACCCAGCAGCACCGACCACCGAGCAGCTCTCGGCTACCAGAATGCCTTGCCAGCACACGGAACGCAAGCGCGGATCTAGCGGCGAGAGGGGGCGGGTAGGGTAGTGGTCAGTATCAACATCCCCCCCCCCTCTCCACCAAAGAATATCTTGCTAACAAGGGAACCTCCCCATCGCACCCCCCTCAGATTTATTTATAAGTTGGCACAATGGATAGGCCTTGAAAAACTGAACACATATCAATCGAGAAAACAGGAAAAATGTGTGGAACCGTGAAAAAAATTAGTAAAATATACAAACTGAGTAGTCCATGCGAAAGATAGGTAACATCAAGGAGAATCTGAGCCCAGGAACGCCGTGGTCCCGTGGTTAGCGTGAGTAGCTACAGAACGAGAGGTCCTTGGTTCAAGTCTTCCCTCGAGTGAAAAGTTTACTTTCTTTATTTTCGCAAAGTTATGATCTGTCCGTTCGTTCATTGACGTCCCTGTTCACTGCAATAAGTTTAGTGTCTGTGTTTTGCGACCGCACCGCAAAACCGTGCGATTAGTAGACGAAAGGACGTGCCTCTCCAACGGGAACCGAAAACATTTGATCGCAAGGTCATAGGTCAACCGATTCCTCCACGGGAAAACACGTCTGATATATTCTATACGACACTGGTGACGGCATGTGCGTCACATGACAGGAATATGTTGTCGACCCACCTAACTTGTACACTTGGCGAATGGGTAAAAAAGATTCTTCTACCTTGCTCGATTTAGGTTTTCTTGTGGATGTGATAATCACTCCCAAAAAAGTGATGAAAACATAAGAGACTGTCACATAAACTGAAAATAAAAAATTAAACTTTTCACTCCAGGGAAGACATGAATCTAGCTAGGACTTCTCGTTCCGTAGATGCTCTCGCTAACCACGGGACCACGGCGCTCCTAGACTGCCAGTGTCCTTGATGTTGCCTATCTCCGCATGGACTACTCAGTTTGTATATTTTACTAATTTTTTTCATAGTTCCACACAACTTCTTCCTGTTTTCTCGATTGATCTGTGTTCAGTTTTTCAAGGCCTATCCACTGTCCCAACTTATAACTAAATCTGAGAGGGGTGCGATGGGGAGGTTCCCTTGTAAGACCAGTTATATTTTTACGTGTATTAATGCTCAAGTTTCTCAGGTAACTTTTGGAAAATAAAGAAGCAACAGAAGGGTCTAAAAATGACGCGGTATTTTCTAAAATTACAAGCTGTGGTTGAAGACAGGATACTTTCGAGTCGGTCGCTCCGGGACTGGCCGACTTCAGGCAAGCATTCCAGCCAGGCTGACCACACCTGCTGCCGACAACAAACCGTCCAGCGTCCCGCGGTCATCAGGTAGGTGTCCGCGTCTCGTGGTCTTGCGGTAGCGTTCTCGCTTCCCGCACACGGGGTTCCCGGGTTCGATTTCCGGCGGGGTCAGGGATTTTCTCTGCCTCGAGATAACTGGGTGTTGTGTGTCTTTCATCATCATTTCATCCTCATTCACTCGCAAGTCGCCGTAGTGGCGTTAAAGAACTTTGGGAGTGGCGGCCGAACCGCCCCGCGAGGGGTCTCCCGGCCACCAATGCCATACGCTCATTATTCATCATCAGGTAGGTCTGGCAAACCACAGAGTCTCGAGTCATCAAAGACAGGAAAAAAAAAAACACTGACCAACCTGACCGTAGGGGGAAACGACTGTCACACAGTCACAGCCTGCAGACCTGTGCTCAGGATCGTAGTGCCACGTGTAGCACCGACAATGGCGATTGCACATTTCGATTCTATATAGTGTAAATTACTGCAATTACAACAAAACATTTTACATGTATTGCTATTATCAGATACTAGCCAACTGCGGCACTTTAAAACTGTGAATGACAGCAAACTATATTTGGGAAGAGGGAGGAGAAAGTGAGAAACTACCCCACCCCCTTCCCCCAGGACCCACGCCCGATCGTCACTCCGGGAAGCAAGAAGAACTCACCTTGAACCACTCCGGGTAAATGGCGATGATGGTGTCGAAGAGATCTTGGTCCAACTGGATTCTCCAGAACAGGTTGCTGTTGCCGCTGTCCAACCTGTGCCCAGATTCTGAAACAGAAAGGCAGACGCTGCTGTAGCACTGTAAAACAGTTTGCACGCAGCACTGACACCAAAATGGACCACTCTAAGTTCTAGAATCACTGCGTAACGGCGCATTATTATTACAACGATAAAGTCAAAATCTGCTTTTTTGTGCAAACGCAATCAACATTACACTGTAATAATCAGAGCTATGTAATGGCAATAATAATAATAATAAACAACAATAATATGGAGCACTTTGTACGTAGGGCATCCGCAGTCGAAATATTCCATATTGAATAAGAAGGACTGCTGCGACTGTCTAAAATCTTTATTTAAAGACACGACCGGTTTGACAAACTGTATTTGCATCATCAGGTGTTTTTCTGTATAAGAATGCACAAAACAACTCGTTAGAATTTTGAAAATGCAGGTAATGGTTGCGTTTACTTACAGTCAATCCATCAAGGCCGCCTGTTTAAAAGCCGGAGAAAGCACATTCCTCAACACTCCAAGTAGGCCACGCTGCAGCCTACAGTTAGTTTAATACTGGCAACAGTAGTGCTTCCTCCCCATTGGAGGTAAAATTCTACATATTCTAACAGTTATTTCTGCAGCGCCGTTTCAAACGCGGTTCTTTTGCAGAATTCTTTATAAATTATTTGTATAATATCCACTACGTTCCTGCTTATGACGTTTTTACAGAATTCTTTTTTAGGCTTCAGCTTCAGGATAGTCTTAGACCCTACTTTTTATTAATGGACGTTCGCACATTTCCTAGTTAAAAATTTTAAATACCTCAACTACAATGATGGGGAATGTGCTTTTTCCTGCTTTAAAACAGCTCGCTGTTATGAACTGACTGTAAGCAGACACAAACGTAGTCGCTTTCATTTTCCATTACCTGCCATTGTCAAGTTGTTTTATACATTTGTAAACAGATAAACATCTGATGATGCGAATATAGACTGAGAAACCAGGCGTGTCTTTAAATAACTATTTCAAACAGTCTCAGCAGTCCTTCTTATTCAAATAATAATAATGATAAACAATAATGATAACGTACAATAAAGTAATAAAGCACCTACTTGTGTGGCAGAGGGCACTATTATTGCACTGTATATTAATTACTCTCTCTCTCTCTCTCTCTCTCTCTCTCTCTCTATATATATATATATATATATACACAAATGATTGAAGCGATTTCACAGCTCTACAATAACTTTATTATTTGAGATATTTTCACAATGGTTTGCACACACATTAGGCATTCACAAATGTTCGATATGTGCCCCTTTAGTGATCCAGCAGACATCAAGCCAATAATCAAGTTCCTCCCACACTCGGCGCAGCATGTCCCCATCAATGAGTTCGAAAGCATCGTTGATGCGAGCTCGCACTTCTAGCACGTTTCTTGGTAGAGGAGGTTTAAACACTGAATCTTTCACATAACCCCACAGAAAGAAATCGCAAGGGGTTAAGTTGGGAGAGAGTGGAGCCATGACATGAATTGCTGATCATGATCTCCACCACGACCGATCCATCGGTTTTCCAATCTCCTGTTTACGAAATGCCGAACATCATGATGGAAGTGCGGTGGAGCACCATCCTGTTGAAAGATGAAGTCGGCGCTGTCAGTCTCCAGTTGTGGGATGAGCCAATTTTCCAGCATGTCCAGATACACGTGTCCTGTAACGTTTTTTTCGCAGAAGAAAAAGGGGCCGTAAACTTTAAACCGTGAGATTGCACAAAACACGTTAAGTTTTGGTGAATTGCGAATTTGCTGCACGAATGCGTGAGGATTCTCTACCGCCCAGATTCGCACATTGTGTCTGTTCACTTCACCATTAAGAAAAAATGTTGCTTCATCACTGAAAACAAGTTTCGCACTGAACGCATCCTCTTCCATGAGCTGTTGCAACCGCGCCGAAAATTCAAAGCGTTTGACTTTGTCATCAGGTGTCAGGGCTTGTAGCAATTGTAAACGATAAAGCTTCTGCTTTAGCCTTATCCGTAAGATTTTCCAAACCGTCGGCTGTGGTACGTTTAGCTCCCTGCTTGCTTTATTTGTCGACTTCCGCGGGCTACGCGTGAAACTTGCCCGCACGCGTTCAACCGTTTCTTCGCTCACTGCAGGCCGACCCGTTGATTTCCCCTTACACAGGCATCCAGAAGCTTTAAACAGCGCATACCATCGCCGAATGGAGTTAGGAGTTGGTGGATCTTTGTTGAACTTCGTCCTGAAGTGTCGTTGCACTGTTATGACTGACTGATGTGAGTGCATTTCAAGCACGACATACGCTTTCTCGGCTCCTGTCGCCATTTTGTCTCACTGCGCTCTCGAGTACTCTGGCGGCAGAAACCTGAAATGCGGCTTCAGCCGAACAAAACTTGATGAGTTTTTCTACGTATCTGTAGTGTGTCGTGACCATATGTCAATGAATGGAGCTACAGTGAATTTATGAAATCGCTTCAATCATTTGTAATAGCCCTGTATATATACACGAAATATTTATACGAATCTGAATATTAAATCTGTCTAAGACAAGATAACTATAAAATGTGGACAAGAGAGGGACGTAAATTCCGAGAAAAATATATGGACCTTCAAAACAGAGTGGTGACTACAGGAACCCAGAAGTTAGATCAGAGCTACACGAAGCAATCGAATGAACGCGGGACAGGTGGAAAAAATAAACAGGCGGGTGGGAGGAGGACAAGCTCACTGACGGCTTCTTACGTATGTAGAGAGTTCACCCATTCCAGGAATAGAATTTTTCTCTGTTATTGACACTGATACTGCCATGTTATCGGTTCCAAGTACTCCAAGACTTTCGAGTGTGGTTTAACTTCTAGTTTGAATTCGGATGACAAATGGCAAAAGAAATATATTTTTAGGGTAATATAATTACAAATTAAGACTTTTCGGAATCTTTTCCTTTGGCTGTAGCGTGAAACCTTGCTTCTTTCCAAATTTCATGATTTTCGGCCAACGGAAAGTACCCTGTGGATTTTGATGAGAGAGTTTCGTAAATGGCCAATCTTTTTATTACAGTGACTTACGAGTTTCACTGTTTTACACCGCCAAGGGACCGCTGACCTTATTTATGTAAAATTTCTGCTTCGTACGCCTACCCATACGTGAGAAGTAGGGTTCTGAACAGTCGGACAGACAGACAACGAAGTGACCCATAGGAGCTCCGTTTTTACCGACTGAGGTACGGAACACTAAATAATGAGTGAATTGTTTATTATTTTCGAAATAATCGCCATAACTGTTTATACATTTAACCAACTGTGACATAAGACGATCAGTGACTGGAGGATGTGTAAGGGTTGCCCAGCGAAACTTGGGCAGCGTAGTCGAAATCGAACTTGGAAACAGGGTAATACCTGCCCGCCCACATGTTGCCAAGGGTGTTTCGACTACGCTGCCCAAGTTTCGCTGGGGAGCCCTTCAACGCCACGTCGACACAGTCCCCATCTCTCCCCATGCGATATTTTCGCAGCCCTGATGAGAGTTGCTGTCGATTTATTTCGGACGAAGAGGTGATCCGGCCTGAGTGGCCGAGCGGTTCTAGGCGCTACAGTCTGGAACCGCGCTACCGCTACGGTCGCAGGTTCGAATCCTGCCTCGGGCATGCATGTGTGTGATGTCCTTAGGTTAGTTAGGTTTAAGTAGTTCCGAGTTCTAGGGGACTGATGACCTCAGAAGTTAAGTCCCACAGTGCTTAGAGTCATTTGATTTGAACGAAGAGGTGAACGCCAGGTTACAATCACGGTTCCGCAGGCAACCGCAAAACATTTTTCCACGAATGCACTGACCGTCTTGTCTCGCAGTGGCATAAACATGATAACAATTGCGGCGATTACATTTGAAATAATAAACAGTTTACTTACTTCTTTTCCATCTGTCTCGTTTTCATTTGACTGTCTCGTCTAGTAATGACCAGAAAAAAATGCGTTTTTTTTTTAAGACTCCAAGTGTAACAGCCAGAGGCAGAAAATTAGACGCATTGAAGGACGCGAAAGATTAAAAGACGCAGATATGGTAGGAAGCAACGGGGGCAGGAAGGAAGATTAGAGATTAACGTCGTGCTCAATGGAGCGCAAGTTCCAGTCGAGGAAGGATACGGAAAGAAACCGACAGCATTCTTTTCAAAGCAACAATAATAGCATCAGCCAAAAATCTACAGCTGCTGGGCAGAGGAGAGATTTGAACCGACACTCTTCCGGAGCCGCGTCCGGCGCCTGACCAGCACGCTTCGTCGCTCGATACGGAGATATAAGATGAACGAATGAAATCTCTGCCGTATGCGGTCTCTCGACAGTGTACTGAAAACTGCGCACACTAAAATTTGCGCCCATTGAAATCTGCGTCCAGAAAGGGTCGAGGAAGGGTCCACTAATACCCTTGACAACAGGTAGAAGAGCTGAGGGATGCTCCCTGGAAGTTTCCGAGGTCGCATTTTGAAGCCATACCATACAGATGCTGCGAGCTGAGGAGCTCAATTAACGAGTGCACCGACAGCTTTCTAGAAGAAATAGCTACACGCTGCAAAACCATGGAACGTATATCATTCAAAATCCAGAAACGAAACTTCTCGCGATTACACAAAAATCAGTTGAAAATTATCACGAGATTCCTGAAGACGGTATCCTAGCACAAATTTCACGACTAAGAAGATTTTCTCCTTAAATGTTCCCAACTTTATTTTGTCGCTGCGATTTGTGTTTCGATAGCTTTATGTAAGAGAATTCTTTTTTTGCAAGTCAGATTAATTACGAATTATCTCGGGGCCACTATGAGTCAAGCACGACTGTCTAATTTAGCAGTTAGTCAATATGGTTCAAATGGCTCTGAGCACTATGGGACTTAACTTCTGAGGTCATCAGTCGCCTAGAACTTAGAACTACTTAAACCCAACTAACCTAAAGACATCACACACATCCATGCCCGAGGCAGGATTCGAACCTGCGACCGTAGCGGCCGCGCGGTTCCAGACTGTAACGCCTAGAACCGCTCGGCCACTTCGGCCGGCAGTTAGTCAATAAAAAATGGGATAGTTAAAGATATCAATACTCAGGAGGCAGTTCCAAAATTTGTAGCCGAAAAAGAAGGAAGAAATTCTAACCTACGTGCTAGTCACCTGTCGCTAAGATCTTCGTTTACTTGTTCTGCTTCCTTAATAATCAGTTCAACTGTGTGTGTGTGTGTGTGTGTGTGTTTATTTTTAAACGTGTTTTACTTATTTGTTTTCATCTATAAAAGCTGCTTGCGAAGTATTTAACGTTATACTTTGATTACTTAGTAGTCACGCATATGAAAAACTCCTGAACACAAATGTTGTATTTTATGCTTTTATGAGGTTGGCAATGCGGGTGTGCGGAGAGAGAGGGGTAGGTGTGAAAATTAAAAGTCTGCACCAGATACAAAACTATGTAGCTTTACCACTGCGTAGACGTCAGTCTGAATGGTCGTTGAAACTTTCATATCGGAACTATTGTGACAGAAATATTCATGTGGCACGACGTCGATTGTACGACAGCTAGAGCGGTAATAAGGCTTTTTGTTCAGATAGTCGGCTGCTGTGCTAGAGGAAGTCTATCGGCGTGCAGTTCGGCAGTGTCTAGGGAGCAGGTAAGCCATGACACAAAAGAAGCAGGCGGTGGGCGCAGACTTGACAGATTTGTGGTTGGGCGCAAATTTCACTGGGCGCAGTTTTCATGGATTCCTCCTGACCCTGAACCGTGTGCTCTCGAAATGAGAGGGCAGTGAGGAACGGCTCGCAGGTCTGCACCCCAGTACAGTTAAGGCCTTCGAAAAATAGTAGCTTCATTGTAGAGGTCTCCTGCAGGCGGATAATCATATTTATACCATAGAGCTAAGCTAAAATCGTGGAAATAACAGTTTTGCGAGAGATGCGGCAATCACAGAGTATAGACGTAAGCGTAACAGGATGCGGCAACGTGGAGGGTATGATAGTGACGAATGCGGTGCGTTGGCAACATTGTCTGGCGAGCAACTGAGCAAGTCTGCAGGGTTTACTGCACTGCATGTTAAAGTTTTACGGACTGAGCGCGGAAAAACTGACAACGTACCTCTATGTCAGCTGTTACTAGTCTTCACTGCGTATAAGACAGTAGTACAACTTGCATCCAATACTTACATCTACATATATACTGCGAAAGCAACTGTGGCGGATGGGATTTGGGAGCAGTGAAATAAGCGATTTTCTGTCCTATGCCCGAGCGTACTGAGCGGGCGAAGAGCTACTGTACCTCAGTCTCTCTACGCGCCACGATTTTTCTTTCAATGTCGATGACTACGACAAATATACAGTGGTGGTAGCAGAAAAGCTCTTAGTGTTCATCGCACACAGGTCCTCTAAATTTAGCCAACAGGGTTTTGCTATAGCAGCGTTGCCTTTCTTCCAAAGATTCCCATTTCAATTCCCCGAGCACCTCTTTTGTACTTCCGTATGAACTATATTGACCTGCTACTGTCCTAGCAGTGCGTCACAGAATTTGTTTGTCTACAGTCATATCGCCTCGTTAAAGGGGTCCCAAATGCTGGAGCAATACCGCTTCGTATGTGACTCCTTTACAGACGCGCCGTGCCTTCCCTGAACACTCCCGTTCGCCTTCCGTTCGTCTAGATACTTATGCGGTGTAGCGCGCTCCAGATGTAAGCCATTAATTTTGCAATCGTTTGCTATCGGATCTTCCTTTTGACAATGGAAATTAATCATCGAAATTTTATGCACGAAATGTCAGCGGATAAACAGCTACGAGAGGAACATTCGCCTTTTCGCGCAGGGCTACGTCGTGGAGACGCGTAATGACATAGGTGCGAGTGTCCAGGGCACGCAGACTTGCGCTGTGAAGATGTGCAGTGGTAGCAATATCACAACTCCCCATTCTCTAAACAGCATAAAAATTTCTCGTATCTCAGATGTGACATCGCTATTGTTTTAAAATTTGTCATTTGTAATTCTTGAAGTAATGGCGGGTCAAAAATTGACTGAGTACTTTGTTTACAGAGAACATTTAAAAAAAGAGAAATTTGACTCTAACGTTATCGTCGGATGACATTTATACGATTTTCGTAAAGGCCTAATTCAACGATAATAGCTGAAATTGCTTCGTTCAATTTTTAGTAAACGCTCACGTTCAGAAAAGACTATTTACAACTAATTTTCTATATTTCTTCGTGGCCGAGCTTCCGTCTGCGGCGAATCTCGTGAAGGTCGACCAAAATCGGATAGTGTTCCAATAAACATTGGCGGTGGGCGCAACACAAATGGCTCTGAGCACTATGGGACTTAACATCTGAGGTCATCAGTCCCCTAGAATTTAGAACTACTTAAAACGCAACTAATCTAAGGACATCACACACATCCATGCCCGAGACAGGATTCGAACCTGCGACCGTAGCCATCGCGCGGTTCCAGACTAGAGCGTCTAGAACCGCTCGGCCTCTCTGGCCGGCCAAACTGTTTGGTTGTTCCAAGATAGTTCCAAGCCAACAGAAGTGTTTCGCACGCGAAGCTCTTCCAAGAAAATCATCGTTCGGTACTTTGGTTTCCACGGACATGTCGCGATCATTGCTTTAGAGGGGCGAAAAGTTGATGCTGCTGAATGGACTACAACAATTTGTTTCCAACAAGTAACCGATCACGTAAGGAAAAAGAGGCGAAAACATCGGCGCATTGTTAATCGCGTGGCAGTGCCAGATGTTGGCACGGTACGTAAAACAGCCGACTGTCTGTGGGGCGGGGTGCAGCAACAGGCGGACCAACGCCGGCCTTGTGACGTAGCAGGGCGTCGGCCGCCGCCGCTGCTGCCCACGCCGCTCCAGCGCCTACGCGCTCCAGCCGGCTCTCCAGAGAGGCACACGACGCGCCGCGCTGCCTGGACGCTGCTCCACAGCAGACTGCGTGCGCCGAGGATGCCTGGCCGGGTTGCGCTCGCCTGCCAGTGGCTGGTCGAAACTCTGTACTCGCAGTTTTCTGGCCCGGACCGACTGGCCAGCCAATGAGAGCGCATTTTGGTTGCCCTGCTGGCGGCAGTAATGTTGCTATCTAATGTCTCACACAGAAGAGAAGATGCCACACCGACACTGAAAATTTATACGGTTCAGTGGCAGCAGTATTTCTTGTCTAACGAACAGTTTACAGTACAGACAACGAGTGGAGAATTTTGTCACACTATGAGAAGATGGAGGCAGTTCTGGCATCGAAGGAGGCATTTCTCTCGTACCCATAATGTCGTGTGGCCCAGTGGCCGGTGCAAGCATTTCAATCAGACGCCGCTTGGCGACTTGCACGTCGCTAAACTACTCCAGTTATCGGCCCGGAGAAAGGGGACCTACAGTTTAACGAACCATATGTCGTTCCAAACGTCTTCTCACATCGTTGAGAGGTGAAGGCTACATTACGGCAAAGTGAAAATTTCCGTGGTCTAATCCAGCAACGGCTGGTCCCGGCGGAGGTTCGAGTCCTCCCTCGGGGATGGATGTGTGTGTTTGTCCTTACGATAATTTAGGTTAAGTAGTGAGTAATCTTAGGGACTGATGATCTTAGCAGTTCAGTTAAGTCCCGTAAGATTTCACACACATCTGAACATTTTTTTTTTATTTTTTTTTTTATTTTTATCCTGCAACCTCTGGATTTCCAGGGACGCGCTTTATCACGAGACCACCGGGTTCGATTTTTCTCGTCCTACATAGACAAAAAGCTAAACGCATAAAATGACGGTTGGAAGGAGAACGGCTTACGTGGTCCCTCCCACCACGGCTTCGCTGTTCTCCGAACCCAAGTAGATGCCGAGCGAGCCATGCTACGGCGTCGCCGTCAGCTCAGCTGGCAAAAAAATGTAGCTCAGCGAAAGCGGAGAAAAACAGGACAGATATCGCTCTCCCACACTCTGACTATTAACGGATGCTAGCTGTTGAGTCAAAGGTAGAACAGTCACGCTTCTAACGAACTTGGTACTGGGATATCCAACAGCATACCTCATACGCCACTATTTCTTACTTACTTCCTCCCTTAAGGGAAAGAAAATTGTCACTATTAATCGGCTAAGACGACGGTGCACCACGTGGCTGCCAACAAAACCAAGAACCTTTTGTAGTTATTAGCATCTCCAAAACACAATTACTGTGAACTTTAAAAAAGCGCCGCACCTTTTTCAAAGAGGTCTATAAGATAAGCGAACGAAAACACTACGCGAAGTTTTCAACAGTGTTGATTACTTTTCACTCCAATTAGTTCCAAGTTCTTTGAAGTATCGAGACTGTAACTGTATTTATAAGTTCATTGGACTTCGCAATTGATCTTTACTGATAAAATGAATTTCTACTTGTTACCTGCTTGGTTTCTTAATGCGATTAGTCTAAGCAAAAGTCTTCGCCACGTGTACATGCGGGACACGTCAGGGAGCTTGTGAACTGCTACATTCTGTCGCACTAGACTGCCGAAAGATGTTCCACACTCTACTTCACTGCCCACTACAATAACCAAAATAATAGGATAGTGAGGGGTGCCGGCCGGAGTGTCCGAGCGGTTCTAGGCGCTTCAGTCCGGAACCGCGCGACCGCTACGGTCGCAGGTTCGAATCCTGCCTCGGTCATGGATCTGTGTGATGTCCCTAGGCTAGTTAGGTTTAAGTAGTTCTAAGTTCTAGGGGACTGATGACCTCAGCTGTTAAGTCCCATAGTGCTCAGAACCATATGAACCATTAGTGAGGGGTATCTTCACAAACAAACGACTAGGTCGATAGTATTTCGACTGACGGAACGCAGTAGTTACGTTCATGAGAAGCGAATGTCAATACCGCTTGAACCGCAAGGAAGAGTGAGTAATGGGGCCCCTAATATTGTCAATTTGTCCAAACGATTTATCAGAAGGAAGCGGTGTGAAATGGGAAGAACTTATGAACCTGTAACAGGAAACTCGAATGGAAGACTTACGTTTATTGGAATTGTTATGCGAAATTGCGATAGATCTGTATAGAAAACTGTTTGCAAGAAGCTAGGATTTTTTTTATTAACGGCAGTACATCTTGATGGGTGGTGGCCCCCGTTTAGAACAGCGAAGAGACCTGTTCAGCCCTGATTGGGAAGGTTTGTTGCGGCACTGTACATATATGACGTTAAGAATCCACTGCTGGTGGATCATTTTCCAATTTCATTACAATTGTTATATTTTTTCTGTTTTTTCTGCGTAACTGAATTCTGCATTTGCTTAACGGCTGAGGAAAAAGTAGAGAAGGATCATTATGTATGGAAGTCTTACATTTATTGCGGTGTCCTACAGTTTACCTAACTAAGTAACATACTCATCGCCTGCGCCGAACTACCATTCCTGCACTACGGACATTAGGTTACTAACTAGGCTAATATTTCTTCGAAGCACTCAACGAGTGTAAAAAGGTGAGAGCACAATAGTTCTAGGTCACTGCTTCAGCGTTTCAGGTCCTCACCGTCAACTGGGCACGACAGCACATGCCCAGCAATCTGAATGGGAATCGTTGGAAGAAAGGAGTCGTACTCATGAAAATGTGATGGGTAACTGAATGAAATGTGTTCAACGGAGAGTAGGCGACAGACCCGCTGCGACAATAATACGTCTCGCCCTTCGGGGAGGAGACGAGAGAGATTAGGGCGCTCAGACGCACAGCAAATATTCCTTCGATCAGTAGCGAATGCAATCGGATAGAAATTCTATAATGCTAGTACGAAATTTTTGTAAAACAACTGTTGTGTTAATTTATTATAAGGAACTAGGCACATTTGATTTCCGCGTGTTTATGAAAACAGTGTCCGATTCCACAGCACAGTGGCTTGTGGAGAGTATGTATAGGCTGTTTCTGGAGGAATAGTCAACATTTTAGGAGGCAGTAGTATAGACTGATTCGAATAAAACATTCCATATAACATGAGTCCAAATTTCATTACTTTCAGGCGTAACATGGGTCAAAATTTTATTGCTTACAGACATACGACAGCTAGAATCTAATCCATGCAGATACGCAGAGGTGGTTTTAAGCTAAGGCAAATGATTAAATTCAAAGTCGATTTTCATAAATTCCTCCCCCGAGTTGGATGCACTATCGAACTGTTTTGATGACACCACGTCTAGTTCTAGAGTCGTTTCGGCGTGCTTATTTGAGGGCAGCACTACGATCCATTCGTCCCTCGAGTTTACTCTTTCCCTGAAGAAATGCACACAGGCAAAAGTCTAAAGGGCACACAGCACATTTACAGAGAAGCGTTCTACAAACTGTGTCTCTGCAAACGCATGTGTGTTTTCCTTGGACGATCGATGCAAGCTCAAAGTATTTTTGATACCGAGGAAACAGTGTTAATGGGGTTACTCGGTGGCTTGCAGATAGCCAACAATCGTCTACGTTTATCTTCTTCTCGAAGGTGTTGAATCAGCTGTAAATGATAGAGATACAAGCCGTGGATACGTAATGTCCGTCGTATTCTTCTCGTATGTGGAACACCGACGTGTGCAGAAATTCTGCACCTGCTTGCCGAACGACTAAGTGTTACCAACTGAATAACGTATTCTACGTCATCGAAGTACTGTTCGTATGCACGGTCTCACGATAAACGACTGCTGGGCACTTGGCCAGCGTCAGGCACTTTAGTGAAAATACGAGTAAACAAAGTTGTATCTGGTGCTCTGCAGTTGGGAAATCGTCTGCCTTACTTACAAGCAGCGGCAGCAGCGTTTCCATTACAAAAGCCGCACGAACACTTCATTTCGACGTGCTCAGTATCTGTAAGTACGTGCCGCACACTTAAACGCTACAGTATAATTGGCCAAAAACGACAATCACAGTGAGAGTTATTAAATCCAATTACGTAAATTTAGTTGCAACTTAGGAATTTCGACTTCAAGACGAAAACAACAATCGATAGTAATACGAATAGCGACTGGAGTATCACTACTTATGTAAACTTACCTCTGTAGCCAGTTGTATTTCTGTAACCGGTAAAACCTGGACTCGTGTTATGTGGAATATTTTATTCGACTTAGCGTATACTACGCTCTCTTAAAGTATTGACTGTTTCCCTCGAACTGCCCGTATACAGATGATCGGCGAGGGTTCAGTCGTACGCTAGAAGCTGCAATCGGCGTCGGTACCTGGGACTGGTGTTCCTACAGCCGCAGCAGGTAGAGATTTGCCTGGGGACGCGGCGGGCGCGTGGGCGGCGCCGGCCTTGCCGCCGCTGCTCGCTGCCGCCCACACGCGGCTCCTTCTCTGCCACTCCGTCCTCTCCCTCTCTTTCGTGGCCTGCGGACGCTCCCGGCCCAGGCAGCTCGTTGCGTCTGTTCTCTGCGGCCCACTGGTCCTCGCGAACATGCGGGCCAGAATGGGCCGCTGCCGGTCACGGCGTCGGCTAGCGCCTGCAGCCGCCTGAGGCTGGGCTGTTCGCAGGCGACGCATCCGTCTACCGGCTGGTGACGTCACTAGAAGCGCGTTACACGACACACGTCCAGCTGACCGCCACCTCTAGCAAAGATTGGCAGCCGACCCTCAACACAAACCGCTGTAACGTAAAGCGCGTGGACAAACGAAGAGGCCTGGGATGTTTCGACCACGCCATCTGAGAGCAACGCACCGACCACCTAAACCGAGTGCCAAGACTGACTCACGCTGCTCCGGACTAATCAATGTTGATAAAATTCACACGCGAAACAAGTACGAGGATGAGTCAAAGGAAAATCTTAAATGTTTTTTAAAATATTATTTATTGTCCAGAAGTGGTACAAAGCTGTATCACTTTTCAACATAATCTCCCCCAAGCTCAATGCAAGTCCTCCAGCGCTTACAAAGTGCACAAATTCCTCTAGAAAAAAATTCTTTTGGTAGTCCGCGCAACCTCTCATGCACCGCATCGCGTGCCTTTTCATCCGAACGGAACTTCTTTCCTCCCATTGCGTCTTTGAGTGGTCCAAACATATGGAAATCACTTGGGACAAGGTCTGGTGTGTAGGGTGGATGAGGAAGACACTCAAAATGCAGGTCTGTATTTGTTGCAACTGTTGTATGGGCAGTGTGGGGCCTTGCATTGTCATGTTGCAAAAGGACACCTGCTGACAGCAATCCACGTCGCTTTGATTTGATTGCAGGCCGCAGATGATTTTTTAGGAGATCTGTGTATGATGCACTGGTGACAGTGGTCCCTCTAGGCATGTAACGCTCCGAAATGACCCCTTTTTCGTCCCAAAAGAGAGTCAGCATAACCTTCCCTGCTGATGGTTGTGTCCGAAATTTCTTTGGTTTTGGTGATGAGGAATGGCGCCATTCCTTGCTCGCTCTCTTCGTTTCCGGTTGGTGGAAGTGAACCCAGGTTTCGTCCCCAGTAAGGATTCTTGCAAGGAAGTCATCACCTTCTCTTTCAAAGCGCCGAAGAAGTTCTTCACAAGCATCAATACGTCGTTCTCTCATTTCAGGAGTCAGCTGCCGCGGCACCCATCTTGCAGACACTTTGTGAAACTGGAGCACATCATGCACAATGTGGTGTGCTGACCCATAACTAATCTGTAAACATGCTGCAATGTCATTCAGTGTCACTCGGCGGTTTTCCTTCAGTATGGCTTCAACTGCTGCAGTGTTCTGTGGAGTCACAACTCGTTGTGCCTGACCTGAACGAGGAGCATCTTCCACTGAAGTCACACCATTTGCGAACTTCCTACTCCATTCGTAGACTTGCTGCTGTGACAAACATGCATCACCGTACTGAACCTTCATTCGTCGATGAATTTCAATAGGTTTCACACCTTCATTACGCAAAAACCGAATAACAGAACGCTGTTCTTCCCTGGTGCAAGTCACAAGTGGGACGGCCATCTTTATACTGATACTGCGACGGTATGTGTGCATCTGCACTATGCTGCCACCTACAGTCCATTCTGCACGCTGTTTGTAGCACACTTACCAACTTACAGGATAACGGCGCGAAATTTCGATTTGTTATTACAAATTTAAGGTTTTCATTTGACTCACCCTCGTATGTTAAAAAAGCCTCGTTCGAGCAATTCTTCATTTCCGTTCCTTTGTGTGGGACATTTGTGCTGTAGTATATTTTGCAGTAGCTTGGGGAAGGGGGATTTATTCAGTCTCGACTTGGTCCTCCTAAACGGTCAGTCCCGTAACAGAGAAATGTATTAAAGTCCTGGGTGGAAAGAGCACTTTACAGTGCGCCATACGAGGGGACAGGAACTGCCCTATGAAAATGCGTACACTCTGCTCCTCATTCTGACTAGCGTGACATCCTCAATGTTAAAATAACGTTCGGAGCACACGACACTGAGAAGTCGACCGGCGGTGCTCTGTGCCCTCTGGCGTGGACGAGCTGTTTTCGTATTGTGTTAAAGAGATATGGTGAAGGTTATACGTCGTCACCGACCGGGCTATTTCATTCAATATGGAAAATTAAATCAGAAACTGCAGGCATGGTGGTGGTGGTGGTGGTGGTTAGTGTTTAACGTCCCGTCGACAACGAGGTCATTAGAGACGGAGCGCAAGCTCGGGTTAGGGAAGGATTGGGAAGGAAATCGGCCGTGCCCTTTCAAAGGAACCATCCCGGCATTTGCCTGAAACGATTTAGGGAAATCACGGAAAACCTAAATCAGGATGGCCGGAGACGGGATTGAACCGTCGTCCTCCCGAATGCGAGTCCAGTGTGCTAACCACTGCGCCACCTCGCTCGGTTGCAGGCATGGACTTAAGAGTTGAGTCGCTCTGGTTTCGTAGGCGATTCTTGCCATTTAGTGAGTGTGCAGACGTTCAGCAGGCAGAGGCCTCAACCTGCGTTGTGGACACAAGTAGCCGGCTTCACAGTGGCGTCTGCTGAACGAGGCGGACTTGGCGACGCCTTCTCTGAAGCCAATCAATTAAATTCGTTTCCGTGAAAATCTCAGTGCGCTGTTTTCTGTCTGACCCTTCCCTTATTGGCTTTGAACTGTGTTCTCGAGTTTTATGCACACCGCCAAGGACGAACTGCGCGGCACTTGGCGGGTATCTTTAGTCAGCGTAGGAGTGTCACGGCAATCTTGAACCGACTGCAGTAGGTGACGTTCAAAGAAAGTTGTGCTTTGCAGAAAGCCTTAGTCAGAAAATTCCTAGAGCGCACGGTCAAATATGAGTCACTTCCTCCTACATACATCCCGCGTTACGACCAGTCGAAAAAATTCGGTATCTTACAGAAAGACGATCAAGTCATTACACGCGAAGCTCCATCCTGGATAACACAGGATTGGGGAAGGAAAGCGTCCGTGTCCTTTTCAAACGAACCATCTCGGCATTGACGATGAGCGATCTCCTACGGCAAACAACGGAAAATCGAAATCTGGATGGCCAGACAGGAATTCTAGCGGCAGTCTTAGCGAATGCGAGTCCAGCCAGTCTCATCAGCACAGCCTCGGCCACCAGCGCGCGGCAAACGGAAGAAGGGCCTCCTGCAGCCAGTGGCGCACACCCAGGCGGGGACGGCGCTCTGCCGCACGCGAACCGGCAAGCCCGACGTCTTGTCTCACAACACGTGGGGTGGGCGGGGGTAGAAGTCAAAACAATCTTCCCTCCTGTCCCATTCACGAGCGGAGAACGCTTTGGTAGCAACGTGTTTCTCATCTAGGCTCTGAACTCCGCTACCGTAAATGTAAGCCTTATCCTGATGCACGACGTCCTTTTCCAAATGACGATTGTTGAGCGTTTCTGACTGAAAAAACGTACGCCAAATGTGCAGCTTTTCTCTCCTCTCAATATACTCTCTCTCTCGTGAACTTAGTAATGGTCAGAGACTGAAAAACATTACTGAAGAGTCACTCAGAACAAGATTTTGTAGAAGTCCCCTATAGGAGCTGACACAGCCCTCAACAGCATTCTTCCGATAAATGAAAGTGCAGCATCGATCTTTGGCATATTTATTTTTATGTGGGTATTCGAGCTTGACTTATTCTAGACGCATACCCTACGCTAATTCTCTCTCTCTCTCTCTCTCTCTCTCTCTCTCTCTCTCTGTGTGTGTGTGTGTGTGTGTGTGTGTGTGTGTGTGTGTGTGTGTGTGTGGCCCTCGGCAGAGCTGGTACAGCGACATTTGCAGCTACACACACGCGTATGTGTGTGCTGCCTACTGACTTTCAATCGAAAGTGTGGGACTTGCTTGCTGATCTGGCATGATGATCTAGTGTGTGGGTCGTACTGCAACAAGAGCCGGCCGCGGTGGCCGAGCGGTTCTAGGCGCTTCAGTCCGGAACCGCGTGACTGCTACGGTCGCAGGTTCGAATCCTGCCTCGGGCATGGATGTGTGTGGTGTCCTTAGGTTAGTTAGATTTAAGTAGCTCTAAGTTCTAGGGGACTGAAGAGCTCAGATGTTAAGTCCCATAGTGCTCAGAGCCATTTGAACCATTTTTGCAACAAGACATTTGCGCTGTTTACGAAAATAATTGGCTACTTACCACGCCACACCAATATTTGTCATAGCAATTTTTTTTGTTAATCCTTAAGTTGAGCGACATAAAATTCAGCGGCGACTATCACGACGAATAGCAGAACGTTCCTCCGGCGTCCATCAAGTGCTGTTACTCGCATATCACGGTACGAGTTTCGTGTAATTCATTTATGTCTTTTTTCTTCCTTTTTCTTTCATGGACTCTACTGAAAGTATAACTTCCATATGGGATTCTTTCAGCTTTTATTTAATTTATTTCACTAACAACGTTAGTTTCTGCACGGTACTACATCACAAAATTTATTTTGATGCTCAAATTGTGTACACCGACTTCAAGACTATTAAGTCTGATCGTCCGATACCGAAGATGCTTCAGCGTCTGTAGTTCGGTATTCAAGTGGAGAGATTAACATGTGCAGCGAGCAGGGCTTCCTCTTATCTTACGCTGTTTCTGCGTGAAAACTGGTCTGTGCGTTCCACAACGATAACAATCTTTGAATCGTTCGCCTCCGAGACAAGCTGTCACAACCGGCATTTCTATTACGTACTCTTTATCTGGTATTTCAAAGTTGCAATTTGCTCCAACGAGTAGTTGTACTTCAAGAAGCAGTGATGGCGTTAATAAATTCTGCAACTACTTTTTTTCCTCAAGAACATGGAACTGTGTGAAATTTACGTATGATTCGCAAGCATTATTCCTCAGTTCAAGTGGACAGTAGTGGTGCCAATGAAACGACTGGGAGTTGCTGTATGTGTCGTCTTCGGACGAGTCCAGGTATAGTCTGAACAGTGATTCTCACCGGGTTTTCATCTGTCGTGAACCAGGAACCAGATACCAAGCCCTTAATGTCCTTGAAAGGGACCTGTATGGAGGTCGTGGTTTGATGGTGTGGTTTTCATCTTGCGTGAGCCATGAACCAGATACCAGCCCCTTAATGTCCTTGAAAGGGACCTGTATGGAGGCCGTGGTTTGATGGTGTGGGGTGGGATTATGATTGGCGCACGTACACACCTGCATGTCTTTGACAGAGGAACTGTAAAAAGGTGTACCGGGACGTCATTTTGCACCAGTATGTCCGCCTTTTCAGGGGTGCAGTGGGCCCCACCGAGCTGCCATCGTGGAGGAGTACCTTGAAACAGAAGATATCAGGCGAATGGAGTGGCCTGCCTGTTCTCCAGACCTAAACCCCATTGAGCACGTCTGGGATGCTCTCGGTCGACGCATCGCTGCACGTCTTCAAACCCCTAGGACACTTCAGGAGCTCAGTCAGGCACTGGCGCAAGAATGGGAGGCTATACCCCAGCAGCCGCTCGACCACCTGATCCAGAGTATGACAACCCGTTGTGCGGCCTGTGTACGTGTGCTTGGTGATCATATCCCATATTGATGTCGGGGTACATGCGCAGGAAACAGTGGCGTTTTGTAGCACATGTGTTTCGGGACGGTTTTCTGAACTTATCACCAATACCGTGGACTTGCAGATCTGTGTCGTGTGTGTTCCCTATATGTAGTGCCACGTTGTGTGGCTCCACATTCTGCAATTATCCTTAATTTACGAGCATGAGTGTATACTACTGTCAGGCAACTGGGGGATCGTGACACACCATAAACGGCAAAACTAACGCAGGCGTCTGCAGCTACAAACATGGTCCGCAAACCACACTACAGTGCATAACAGTGGACACTTTGTACAAGTGCTAGTCACTTTCTTTCTTGTGACACCCACACATGAATCGAGGAAAGCATGGTTCTCTGAATGCCTCTGTACGAGCATTCTCCATCATCCCGGAGGACAATGTACTGGAAGACCAGTTCTTCATCTGAAAATACCCACCAGGAAATAGAGAGATACTATCCACACGGAAATCCTTTAACACACTCAGATCTACGGTGTCAGATATCTCACTTGTGAGCCCTCTCTCTGCGACAGCGGAGAATACCAAACCATGGTTCGCCCTCACGACCTCTGCTATTAATTTCTTCAGAGTTTCGTAGATCAGCTGGACGATTTGGTTCACACGTTTCCTCAACACGATTTATCTCTAAGTATGGCAGCATGCCATTTACAAGTTACTGAAGCGCACAGTGGGTGAAAATGAGTGAATAAGAACATAATTACAGTCATCCACTGCCCATGTTACTAATGAAACACATTAAAGACTAAATTCAACACTTTTGTCTTCTATATTGCGTATTTTACCACTTTCAACTAAACACTTGTCTATGAAAGTACCTGTAGAAAAGAAACGATTTGAGATTAAATTTAAAATTTGCTTCGCTACCAATCAGACATTTTATGCTATTGGGCTAATGATCAAAGATGTTTGTAACTGTATAGTCAACTTCTTTCCCACCCACTGACATGTTCAGTAGTTAGCAATGAATATAAATTTTTCTTCTAGCATCGTAATTGTCATTGCTAGTCTTCTCACACTGCGATTGTCTATTATGACCGCATTTCATTGGCGAATATATAGTTGTATCGGAATGATGCAATCTGAATGTCCAACACCTTGAAGTTGTGGCTACAATATGAGTGTCGATGGACACTTACATACATCACTTCTCACTTTTACGCACTCTTTTTTCCTATTTTTTTATGTGATAGTACCGCAGTCAATTATTTCTTGATACTTTTATCGCATATTTTGTTTGTTTCTAATCTAACAATTATGTACGGAGAATAACTTGCTGAAATTGCTTTTTTTTTTAGACCTATTTACGTCTGATTTGACAGGAAGAACCGCAAGTCATCGAAAAGCGTTATTCATGAATTATTCTGTTATTGACCCCTCCCTCGCATGATAATGGATCTTGCCAAGGAGTGATAGAGTGGCAAATGGAGGGCGTTAGCGGGCGGGGGAAGGTCATACTGACTCGTGGTACTTGGAAGAGGGGCAGCAGCATTTTCAGTAGTTGCAGGGGCAACAGGCTGGATAACTCACTGGTCTGGACTTGTAATTTTAGCCAACTTGCGTGATCTGGTAACGCGAACGGCTGAAGGCAAGGGAAAACTACAGCTGTTATTTTTTCCCCGAGGGGATACAGCTCTACTGTATGACTTAACAATGATGGCATCCTCCGGGCAAAATATTCCAGAGGTAAAATTCTCCACTTGCATCTCTTGGTGTGGACTACGCACGATGATGTCATTAGGAAAAACGGAACTGGCATCATATGGGTCGGAGCATGGAATGTTAGATCTGTTAACTGGAGAGGGATGTTTCAGAATTTAAAAAGGGAAATGGATAGGTTGAAATTAGATACAGTGGGAATTAGTTAAGTGTGTTGGTAGGAAAAGCAGACTTCTGGTCAGGTCAGTAAAGGTTTATAAATACAAAACCAAATAGGGGTAATACAGGAGCAGGTCTAATAATGAATAAGAAAATAGGAATGCGGGTAAGCTAGTGTGAACAGCATAGCGAACACATTATCGTAACCAACACAGGCACGAAACCTACACCCACCATAGTAATACAAGTTTATATCCCTACTACCTTTGCAGGTGACGAAGAGATTGAAAGAAAGTACAATGACACAAAAGAAATTATTCTGACAGTTAAGGAAGACGAAAATTTAATAGTGATGGTGCACTGTAAAAGAAGGGAGAATGGCAGGAGAATATATACTTGGGGCAGGAATGAAAGAGGAACCTGCCTGGTACAATTTAGCACAAAACATAATTTAATCATCATAAACTAGGTTTCAACGTGGAAAGAACCTGGATACACTGGAAGGTTTCAGATAGATTATATGACGGTAAAACAGAGGTTTCGGAAACAGATTTATAACTGTAAGACATTTGCAGGGACAAGTGCGGACTCTGACCATAAGTTACTGCCGGTTTAAACGGAAGAAATTGCAATACGATAGGCAATTAAGGACATAGAACCTGGCTATTCATTGTTTCAAAGGAAGCATTAGGCAACGTCCAACTGAATGGGCAAGGAACACAGTAGAAGTTGAAAGGGCAGTACTGAAAGATGAAATAGTCACGGCAGTAGAGGGTCAAATAGGTAAAAAGACAAAAAAAATGGCTCTGAGCACTATGGGACTCAACTGCTGAGGTCATTAGTCCCCTAGAACTTAGAACTAGTTAAACCTAACTAACCTAAGGACATCACAAACATCCATGCCCGAGGCAGGATTCGAACCTGCGACCGTAGCGGTCTTGCGGTTCCAGACTGCAGCGCCTTTAACCGCACGGCCACTTCGGCCGGCGGTAAAAAGACAAAGCGTAATATCAATCCCTGATATAACCATACCTTAATTTAACTGACTAAATGATAAAACTTACAAAAAATCAGGGAATAATGCAGGCGAAAGGGAATACAGAGTTTAGAAACTGAGATAGACTGGAAGTGAAAAATGGGTATGCAGGAATGGTGAGGAGGCAAATGTAGTATTACAGAAGCATGTATAACTGCTAATAGGTAGGTACTTCCTACAGGAAGATTAAAGAGGCCTTTGAAATGAGTAGCAACTGTATGAGTATGAAAAACTCAAATGGCAAGGTAGTACTAATCAAAGAAGGGAAAGCTCAAAGGTGGAAGGAGTATACAGAGGGGCTGTACAACAAAAATGAGCTATAAGGCAATATTAAAGAATTGGAACAGGATGTAGATGAATATGAAATAGAAGATATGATACTGTGAGAAGAATGTAACAGAACACTGAAAGACCTAAGTTGTGACGGCCATCCATGACAAACTACTCCACCTGTTGCGCAGGATGTATGAGACAGGCGAAATACCCTCAAACTTCAATAAGAATGTAAAAATTATAATTCCAAGAAAAGCAGATGCTGACAGGTATAAATATTACCGAATGACCAGTTTAATAAGTCCTGGTTGCAAAATATTAGCACATATTAATTAAAGAAGAATGAAAAAACTGGTAGAAGTTGACCTCATGGAATATCAATTTGGATACAATAGGTTAAGGAAAGGCAACCCTACACTTATAGCATTTGTAGATTTGGGGGTATCTTTCACCAATGCTGAAATTTTGAAGGTAGGAGGAATAAAATACAGGTAGCGAAAGGTTATTCAAAGGTTGTACAGAAATCAGACCGCAAGTTTAACAGTCGAAGGATATGAAAGGGAAGCAATGGTTGAGAAGGGAGTAAGGCAGGGTTGTAGCCTATTCCCGATGTTATTCAATCTGCACAGCAGGACGGCGAAGATTTCGGTACGCGAGCTATGCGCTGGCATAAGTGGTATTGCTCTCTCGCCTGCCTGCGCGCTTTCCCTGCCATCACGCCATGCTGTCTTAGCGAGGGGAGGGGGAAGAGGAGAAAACTGTGGACGCTACACATTTAAGTGGTCGGCAACACATTTAATTGAGTGAGGACTGTGTATGCTGACCATTGTTACAGCGTATGACGTAACACCGAAAATGCTGACGTAATTACACGCATGAGACGAAAGTAGTGTCTTGCCTCATATTGTGTCTACACAGAATACATCAGTCAACAGTGTAAAACATCTTGGCACTGGTTCTGCAAAATCCATTTATCATTGCCTTGACTGCAAAAGCCATTTATCATTGCCTTGAACATTGTTGAGCAGCCGCATTCTGATTAGAAACGACTCCTGAAGCAGCTAAATCCGGTTAGCGCTTATCTATCAGCTCACGGTCACATTAAAACTAAAGCTAGGCTGCCATTTCGGTTAATAACAATCGACTTAATATTAATCGACAGTGTTTCATCCTGGCGACCGTGACAGGTCAACTGCAATCTTCGGTGAAGAATAGACTACAGAATACAGTACTTCGTCTAGCTCCCGTCTCTCATCTTGGCGACGATTGAAATGACAGGATTTTTCACTGGTTTCTTGGTCTGTTCCTGTGCAATACGTTACATTTATTTTGGTACACGGTCAGTTACCAGTCCCTACAAAAATCGTCGATTCTCGGCAAGTATTCGTGCATTTCGCTACAGTCTTCTGGCGCTGCAACCTTCTCACAAACATCATCATCGTCTGCGGAAAGTCTCCAGATCATCATTTATATTTATTACAAGCAGAAACAGCCCTATAACACTCGAAATTACCTTTAGTTCTGTCGATTTCATTTTGCTGAAAACAAAGTACTGAGGTACATCTGCTAGAAATTCCCGAATCCATTCAGAAATCTGAATACTCGGTAGGTGCGTGATTTCTATACTATAAGACAGTACGGAGTGGAACAGTACGGTTCCCGGAAGTCATGGAAGGCGGCTGTAACATGGACGCCTGTGTCACGGCGTTCTGGACTTGGTGAGCTAAACCTCTGAGTCATAACAACTGAGTCTACCGAATGGCAGCCGTAGTTCTTGGCGCAACTATGACAGGACTCTGTGTCAGTCGACGCTCTCCGTGAATGTGGACGCCTCACCGCGTTGGTGGCTATAACAGCCGGAGAACGTTACGTAAGTGATCGGCCATCTGCCTGCGTATTCCGAGTTGAAAAGATTAAGCGTAAGTAAACAGTTTCGGCTGTATCAATACCCTTCTCGAACGAACGCTATACTCTACTACTTTAATTCGACAATGGAATTCCGTTGCACGACCATAATGACGTGAATGCACCACATACAAAACTCTTCGAAACCTTTCCAGCATCTCCACCCACGACAATTTTTCCGCAAAATGTGCAAGACGAGTCTGTAATTAACCTGTCACACAGGAAGACAGGAGTCTGGGCAGGGTGAGTGCAGAGCGCGCAGTAAAGAGGCCCACGCGCCGCGGCTGCTCGCCTCATGAATATGCGCGCGGCAGCCAAACACGCTGGACGGCCAGAGGACAGCGCCCGCCGTCAAAGCCTTCCTTACACATTCCTCATCACTGGAAAAGTGAGGCGTAGGAAAGGCGCGAGAAAACTGCCTCCGACAGGAAATGCGCAGCACACTGCGTCACCATGCGCACGCACACTAACGCGAGCGCGCACACAAAACACACACACACACACACACACACACACACACACACACACACACACACGGACCACAGTTTTCCTTCTCGAGAACAAACATTCCCGATAACCGTCCGCTCGTGTTGGCAATAGATTTGCAACTCTTCAGAGTCGGTGTCTGTCCACATACTTAACACGTTCACACGCGACACAAGACGGAAACCGAATTTCGGAAACAGACTTTCGCTGCCGTGTATATATCTTAGGTCTGAATCCACTTTGTTAACGCGATCAGGGGTAAGTTCCATTTCCGACAGTGCAGTAAGTGAAGTTATCAGTAACTTCGGAATTTCTCCGTAAAAAGACAGAACGATCTTCTTGCGTATGTCAGTGAACTGGTAAGGAAAGGCAGGAGAAGGTTATTCGAGAACAGATTTTCAAAAACCTTATCCACGTCCGAGTCTGGCTATAACCAACCTACATCGCGCATGTTGCGGGTAAAAAGACTGGAAAGCGATCACTGGTGGATCACGATTGTTCTACAACATTTCGGATATTCTAAATGGTTAGAAAACTTCCGAATTAATAAAGATACCAATACCTGTGCCTGCAGTCGGCGAATGTTTTCTCACAAGTCACCCATTGTGTACACAACTATGTTGTATGCAGTGGAAGAGACTGAATAATAGCGTCAGAAATCTTATGTGGTAAACAGTTGATCAGCCTTTGTATCTAAAGCTCCGAGATATCTCAGCAAGTAAACATTGACGTTCCAAGCTTTCATGTATACGTTACCATAACATTTGTGGATACCATCAGGTAAAATCACCACCTGCCTGGGCAGGGCCGGAGTGGCCGAGCAGTTCTAGGCGCTACAGTCTGCAACCGCGCGACCGCTACGGTCCCAGGTTCGAATCCTGCCTCGGGCATGGATGTGTGTGATAGGTTAGTTAGGTTTAAGTAGTTCTACGTTTTAGGGGACTGATGACCTCTGAAGTTAAGTCCCATAGTGCTCAGAGCCATTTGAATCATTTTTGAACCACCTGCCTGGACTACTTACCGCAGAAATTGTTTGCGCATGGACTATTTTCTACCACTTGTGGAGGTCCTGTTTTTCTACGGCACGGTATTGTCGCGTCTGGGCACACTGAAAGGAAGAGTAACCGGGAATGCCTAGACATCAATTCCAACAGATATGTCCACTCAATGACACAGGTCCTCTTTCTAGCAGGAATTAAATCTTCCAATGTGATAACGCATCGACCCTGTACTAGTAATAAAACTATAAAGCCGTCGCGACTGTCTGTTTCTTTGTTTGAACACGCTAATCTCCAAAACAACTAGACGAATTTTCATGGAGTTTTCACAGGCAACTGGAGAGGAACTTGGGGCAACATCAAAATCGAGTAACGAATAGAAAAAAAGACATATCGTGATTTACAGTTTTAGGAGTCTGATCAGATTAGTAGTCGGACGCTTATGTTAGTCACGGCGTAGTACCGAAGAACCAATAGATGGCGCTTTTAGGTTTTTTTACCCAGTGACAGAAGTATTTTCGGAAGTTTACGTCAGTGACAGAATTAAGCGGCGCAGTCTTATTTTTAAGATTACAAACTAACATCGAATGTAAATGGCTAGGATATACGGATTTCGCTTTGTGTACTAAAAACTTTATAAAATTGCTCTCCGTCTTTCGATAGTTTTGCTTATATTTGGCTTCATGGCAAGGAATAAAGAATTTATCGACAAAGACACAGGTAACTGTATGCAAAGGCCCTTCTTTAACTTCCGTTGCGAAGCACGGCCGTATAGCTATTATAACATACATGAGTGTCTGCCCGACATTGGTTTTTATGAGAACGGGAGTGAGATAACGCGTTTTTTGAAATGGCCTCAAAAATCGTTGAATTTTAATATTATCAAGCGACTATGGGTTGTTTTGGCTACACAATTAAAAGCACTCTTCCCTTCGCCAGCATAGCTTAACAAACGGCAACAGATGGTTCGCGATGAAATGGATAAAACGTCATTGAGCACCATCCAGGACAGATTTAGTCGATCCTTCGCAGGCTTCACACTTTTCTGCGATGTGAAACGCAACCCATGTTGTCGTGTATGCATCGCTCCCGTCCAATAGAACAGGCACAGCCAATGTTTCGCCGAATGTTATTTGTGTTTTCTTTTCTGCGCTTCCGTACTGGCCTACTACTATGTGCCACACACTTTACAAAAAAATATATTCTTATTTTCGACACCTGCGTCAATAATCTACAGAATTCGTAGTGTTAGTAAAATATTGAAAAAAAAAAGGAAGTGAAATGATCGTGTGGCATTGTCGACCGGGAGGTCCCATCCGGCTTCGACCGCCAAGTGCAAGTGTTATTTCAGTCGGCGCCACATTGGGCGTCTTGCCGAAGATGAGGATGAAATGATGATGAGGACAACACAACACCCAGTCCCCGAGCGGAGAAAAATCTCCAACCCGGCCGGGAATCGAACCTGGGCCCAGTGCATGGGAGGCAAGCACGTTACCGCCTATCTAAGCAGGCGGACACAGTGATACATTGATTTACTTGAAGAGAGAAACGGTTTCGGATTTACAGGTAAACTATACATTTTCTCTTCAACCACATTTAAATGTCACCATGGTTGGGAATTTTAGAGTTTACTTACATATGGAGGTCACTGGTGCCATCCATAACAGTCCAAATATTTTGGAGAAATTACTGCAAAAACTGTTAGTCTACTTAAAACAAAAAATGACCGAATAGGAAATTGAATTTTAAATATAGTTTTTTTTCATGAAACTCGATCCAAGACGTCGATAACGCCCCAAAAAAATCCGCAAAGTTGCAAGAAACGGTTCTTTAAATAAGAAAAAAACGAAATGTAAAATAAGGAAGCTGTAGCGCTCAAAAAGATCTCTCGGTTGTTTTTCTTTTTACAAATATCAATTGTTTTATTACGTTTCGAGATATATCGAAAAAAACGGTAAAACTCGGTTCCGTACAGTTCTACATTTACATTCCCAAGCTTGCTACTTACTGCAAGTATAGCTCGCGATAAGTTAAAAAAGTACTCGTTTCAAAAAATAAATAAATAATTACTTCGAGATATATCGATGTTTTCGAAAAAAAGGTGCCTTCAATAACTGGCTAGATCTTCTAAGCAGATGGCCCTACGGTGACGATTTTAGTCTTATTTTCTTCGCAAAGAGTTGTACTATCATGCTATTACACATTTTTTACGATTTTATTAGTTTTGAAGGTCAAAAAAATGGCTTAGAAAAGTTGCCCTTTTGTTGAGCTCGGTTTTTAAGGAACTATAACAATTTTTATTTTATGAATGTAACTGGTGAAGTAAGAAATTCCAGATACTTTCTCACGATTAAAAAAAAAAACATTTCTACTGTCTTTTGGAGCTGAGATAACTTTTTTTAATCTAGTGGACGCAATTAACATTTTATAGTGATGCGCTTGATGGAGGTTAATGTTGAGTACTTATATTTTCAAGACAAAGTACTACGATTGCACTGATTTGTAGTATTAGTAACTGACAAAGGAAATTCCCCATCGCACCCCCCCTCAGGTTTAGTGTTAAGACGGCGCAGTGGGCAGTTCGTCAAAAACTGGACACAGATCAAGCATGAAAACAGGAAGAAGGTATACTGAACTGTAAAAAAAAGAAGCAAAATAGAAACAGTGAACAGTCGAAGATCAACATGCGCAACATCGAGCGAATTTCAATATGCGCGGCGTCTTAGTTACATGATCACGGTGTTGGAGTACGAAGGGGGAGACCTGCGTTCAAATCCCCTCCGGTGCCACGCCTTTTTTTCCAGAAAATTATGAATTGTATGTGCGGTCACTGACGTGTTTGCTCGCCATATTACAATCAACAGTGAGGAATAAGGAAGGGGCCGCGCGGAGTGGCCGCACGGTTAGAGGCGCCTTGTCACTGACTGCGCAGCCCCTCCCGTCGGAGGTTCGAGTCCTCCCTCGGGCATATGTGTGTGTGTGTGTGTGTGTGTGTGTGTGTGTGTGTGTGTGTATGTTGTTCTTAGCATAAGTTAGTTTAAGTTAGCTTCAGTAGTGTGTAAGTCTAGGGACCGATGACCTCAGCAGTTTGGTCCCTTAGAAATTCACACACATTTTAACATTTGTAAAGAAGGGACCTCCAGACGTACGTACATCCTCTTTGTTCTGCAGAAGTACCACATGTTTTGATGGCTCCTTCGTTCCGTTTTGGAATTGTTGACTCTTGAATTTCTTTGTTGTAACACAGTTCACACCCGTTTATTTGTCGTTTTCATTTCTGTGAGAGGTCTGTGCAGTATCAAACGTGCTCTCACTATTCATCACATTTACTTAAGACGTTAATATGTTCTTACAACACGGCTCGTATTCTATAACCAATGTGTAGTATGACAATTGCCAAGACTACAGAAGGAGAACAAGTACTTCAATGACTGGACGGAAAGTTCATAATTCTGTGAAGAAAAAGGAAAATAACGGGGCACGGTGGAGATTTGAATACGGATCTGCAGTCCAACACCGTGACCACACAATCACGAGGTCGTGGTTCTGGCAGTTCACTCGGTGTTGCACATATTGAGCTTGTACCGTTCACTGCACCTATTTTGCTGCTTCTTTCATAGTTCAGTATGCCCTCTTCCCGTTTTCATGCTTGATCTGTGTTCAGTTTTTGACGGGCTATCCAATGAGCCTTTTAGCACTGGATGTGAGGAGGGAGCGATGGGGAATTTCCGTTGTGGGAGGCGGCTCGCTGTGGACGCATGCTTTAAGCGGCCCGCGCTCACCTAACGTCTGCCACCTCGGCCCCTGGACCACGCATAGAAGTCCTTCTGTACTGACTCTGGGGTAGCTTCACGTGGTAAACACGAATGTTGCAGTCATTTTCGCCTTAGAAGCAAAATAGCCCCATAAATATCTAATTTTTTTTAATTTACATTTTTTTGCTTTTATCGTCATTTTAATAATTTTGCATTATTCAAAAGGTATTGTTCACGTAATACCTTAAATGTTTTGCTTAATTACGATAATTACATTATCCTTGTTGCTGTTTCTGTGAAACTTACTTTATTACTTAATTATTTTTGGTACAAAGTTAAACAAATGCAACATATCAGGATAGTTAACAGTTTCTCCGTGTCTGGTTCACGCTGCTTCTGCAACTTTTGTTCACTCAGTGGAAAGCCGTTCCAGTTGCTTTTTTAGAACTTTTGTTAAGTTCGCACGTACGGTTTTGGCCATTATAAAGTGTGTCTGAAGCAGAAAATTGTAATACATAATACGACGGCCGTATTGATATTTTTGTTTGTTATAACAGGAGATGAGAGACAATGCATATACATATACAGTAAAAGTGCAAACAATTTACAACTTAATGTTACGCAGTAGTGAAGAGCTACGTCAACTGACAAAAACGATAGAAGTCAAGTGGATGAAAAAACACAGTTTTGCGCCCAATGACATCATGAGAAAAAAATGGTTCAAATGGCTCTGAGCACTATGGGACTTAACATCTGACGTCATCAGTCTTCTAGAACTTAGAACTACTTAAACCTAACTAACCTATCACACACATCCATGCCCGAGGCAGGATTCGAACCTGCAACCGTAGCGGTCGCGCGGTTCCGGACTGAAGCGCCTAGAACCGCAGAACCGCTCGGCCACCCCGGCCGGCCATCATGAGAAAAATGGGCGTGTCGTACTTACAACAACTGTGCGATTCGATACATTAAAACTGTTACCATGGTCTACCGTACAAAGAGTTATCGGATGTTTTTCAAAATTACAGTGCTTGTTTTTCAAATAAACTGTTAATACTAAATGATAGAACAGCAAAAGTCAAGCAGATTAGAAATACTTTTCGCGCAATCAGGTCACGAGAAATGGGCTTTTCATAACTATAAAAACGTACAATCCGAACGACTGTTAACATGCTTTACCTTTTAAGAGTTATATTCCAACGTGTGGCCATGTGTGGGAGTGAAACATGAACGATAAACAATTTAGACAAGAAGAGAATAGACGCTTTTGCATTGCGGTGCTACAGAAGAATGCTGAAGATTAAACGGGGAGATCACGTAAGTAACGAGGAGATCCTGAATAGAAATGAGGAGCAAAGAAATTTGTGGCACAACCTGATTAGACGAACAATCGGTTGGTGGTAAGCATTCTGAGGCATCAAGGTATCACGAACTTAGTAGTGGAGGGAAATCGTAGAAGTAGACAAAGAGATGAAAACAGTAAGCAGATTCAGAAGGAAGTAGGTTGCAGTAGTTACTCGGAGATAAAGAGGTCTGCGCAGGATAGAGTAGATGGAGAACTGCATCAAACCAGTCTTCGGACTGAAGACTACAACAACAACAACAACAACAACAACAACAACGACGGCGGCGACGACGACGACGACAACATTCTGACGTGTTTCAGAATTACAATTGCATGCCTTTCAAATAAAAGCTGAAAGTATTTATTTGGAATTAATGAAAGTATAAAACAGTTGCAATGAAAGAGGTGCCCAAGTCGAGCGTAAAGGTACGACCCCTAACGAGTAAAATTTGAACCACCAGGAACTGTTGAGGGCTGCAGCCTAGCTTCAACGCACCGTCGCCTGCTTACAGACGTATGTTTACAAACAACTAGCTACGGCTGCGAACCTGCGGAATATCTTAAAAGCAAACTGTCATAACAGTGCGGCAGATATCCAAGAAATTGGTGATCCTTCATTTGCATTAGTCGTTAAGCTTCCTTGATCTTTCCTGGCGAGCGTAAATTTCTCTCTCTTCATAAATGTCTTTAAAGTACCCGTTCTTCGTTGTACGAGGTAGTACAAGATTGATTTAGATACTGTAGACCTTGTGACTACCTTGTATAAAGTGATCTGCGAATGCGGTTTGCTACCTAAGGGTATTTTTTCCCTTGTGTTCCTTGTACCCCGTTTGAAATTTCTTCCGGTTTGCCCGATATAGTTCGCCTTACGGTCAGAGCAGTGAATTTTGTATACGCCACGGTTTTGGTATACGTCATGGCATGAATTAAGTCTCAAAAGTGATGGTTGAGATTTAATGTGCGATTTGTACATCACATTTTTTTAAAAAGTTTATTTTTATCACATCAGGCCAGTGAAAGGGAACGAAACCAATTTTAAGATTTTTAGAAAAGCTACTGAAGCGGCTTTTCACTGATACCAGGAGAAGTTAGAGTGTTTTATTTATTTACACAAATATTAAATATACAACTGTCTATAAAATATGTATAAAATCTTTATTATGAAAACCATGTCATACACGTGTCCGACAGTGATGAAATTATTTATCGAATGAATCCTCAGTTTCTTTGTTGGATAGTCTTCTGATTCATTTTCTTGTTCTTCCTTTTCCACATTTTCGTGGATCAAGAGGAACTTCAACATTTGCACGTTATGACTCAGCATCATCTTCGTTAAGAAGTTTTTCGCAAGCAACGGAGTTTGTTTCGCTGCTGGGGGACGGGGGAAGGGGTGAAGTGTCAAAGTTCCCCCCACTTCGCCGCCCGCTCTAACAGACGCATTCCGCCCTTGCACGCTCCACTTATTACTAATCACTTACTGACACTAAAAATCAATTAAACATATCCTACTACTTTTCTCTTGGAAATATAAGCATTCAATATTAATCTCCATTCAAGCGCTTCACTGTAATATGTTAGTTGAGTCCCCTAGATTAAAAAAAAAGTTATCTCGGCTCCAGTAGGTCGTAGATTTTTTTTTTTTTGTAATTCCAGAAAAAATGTCAGAAATTTCTTTCTCCACAACTTACTTTCATAAAATAAAAAATGCAATAGTTAGTTAAATATTCGCCCAACAAAATTGCAAGTTTTTCGAAGTCATTTTTTAATCTTTACAATTATTAAAATCGTAAAAAATATTCAGTAGCATGTTACCACAAATTTTTGCGAAAAAATCTGCCTGAAATCGTTATGCATGGTCAACCGCTGAGACGATGTTGCCAACTATCGACAGCTCCTTTTTTCAAAAAATGGATATCTCGAAAAATAATTACTATATTTTTAATTTTTCAAACACGTACGCTATACTTTAAGCAAATATCAAGTATGGGAACGTGAACGCCAATGAGTTATAGAGAACACGATTTCCAGCGGTTTTTTCGATGTGAGAAAGCAATAGATTTACATTTATACGCCCTGCAACTTTCTGATTTGACATTTTTCGATTGAAGGTATAGTGTTTTATCTAGTTAATAAAAGTGGTTTTTGCAAATTTGCAGTTTTTTTTTACCATGTTCGCCATCTTGGATCGAGTTTTACGAAAAAAAAAATATCTAAAACTTAATTTTTGATACGCATATATTTTCTTGTTTTCAGATAATTCAACTTTAAGCCGTCACAGAATGCTTGAACTATAATACAGTGCACCTTCATTCCACGTTTCGGTCAGCAGTTGTACGTAACATTGGACTGAAGGTATCAGACGTGTTATTTGCTCTAATATCGCAGCATCGATAGCGGTTTTTCCATGGAATCCAGTCTTTCCCTGGAACGAAAACTAAGATTCATACATTTCCTGTTAGCAAGCAGGACTGTGACGTAGGGTCTTAGTAACGCCCGCTTCTGTTATTGCGTTGCTTCAAGTGTCAGACTGAATCGCCGCTTTCACCCGTGCACGGACGGTTGCAGGGTTTTAGATTTCGCAACTGCTCCGTTGCAGCAGTGAGTAACACGTGTGGTCTGTGTCCTTGACAGGACTAACGGGGAGGAATAGAAAATAAGAATGGGTCACGTTAGCAGAAGTGCTGTGGTGTTTCCAGTGCCGCATAAAGTCCCTCCTACCACCCCTGCTGCACCTACTGCACGCCACACAGAGTTGGACATTAGCCAGCTTGAGGCACAGGCACCAACGAAACCTACAGGCCGTATAAAGAAGATAGAATTGGATGAAACCTGTAATTAGCTGCTACGGCTATATACGTACGAGGGTCACTCCAATAGAAACGCAGACAATTTTTTTTTTAATCCATCTTTTATTCTACATCTTTGGAAGTTTTACAGTGCGTAGACACATCTTTTAGGAACAATATTTTTATTTCTCCATATAATTTCCATCCCTCTCAACTGCCTTACGTCATCTTGGAACCAGCACCTGTATACCCGCACGGTAAAATTCTGGACCAACCTGTTGGAGCCACTGTTTGGCAGCGTGCAGAAGGGAGTCATCATCTTCAAACCTTGCTCCACGTAGAGAGTCTTTCAGTTTCCCAAAGAGACCATAGTCACATGGAGTCAGGTCAGAACTGTAAGGCGGGTGTTTCAGTGTTGTCCATCCAAGTTTTGTAATCACTTCCATGGTTTTTTGACTGACATATGGGCGTGCATTGCCGTGCAACAGCAAAACATCCTGCTTTTGCCGATGTGGTCGAACACGACTCAGTCGAGCTTGAAGTTTCTTCAGTGTCGTCATATATGCATCAGAATTTATGGTGGTTCCACTTGGCATGATGTCCACAACCAAGAGTCCTTCGGAATCGAAAAACACCGTAGCCATAACTTTTACAGCAGAAAGTGTGATTTTGAATTTGTTTTTCTTGCTTGAATTTGCATAATGCCACTCCACTGATTGCCTCTTCGTCTCTGGTGAAAAATGATGGAGCCATGTCTCATCACCTGTCACAATTCTTCCTAGAAATCATCTCCACCATTCTCGTACTGTTCCAAAAGTTCGCTGCATACCGTTTCTTTGTGAGCCACTATCAACATCCTCGGAACCCACTTGGCACAAACCTTTTTTAACGCCAACGCTTCCAGTATTCTTCAAACACTTCCTTCCCCTATCCCAATGTAGCGTGACAATTCGTTCACTGTGATGCGTCTGTCAGCAGTCACCAATTCGCTAACTCTCTGCACATTGTCTGGAATGTGTGCAGTACGAGGCCTGCCGCTGCGAGGACAATCCTCAATATTGCCGTGCCCGGTTTCATCATGTAACCTGCTTGCCCGCCGACTAACTGTACTGCGATCGACAGCAGCATCTCCATACACCTTTTTCAACCTCTTGTGGATGTTTCCCATTGTCTCGTTTTCACAGCACAGGAATTCTATGACAGCACGTTGCTTCTGACGAACGTCAAGTGCAGCAGCCATCCTGAAGACATGCTGTGACGGCGCCACTCACGGGAACAGGTTGAACTAAAATTGAAAACAAGCGGGAAGGATGTATCTACACACTGTAAAACTTTCACACATGCAGAATGAAAACTGTATTTTTATAAAAATAGTGTGCATTTCTTTTGGACTGACCTTCGTATATTGAATAACGCATGTGGTATCATTCTAAGTGCATTAACGGGTAGCTGAGTGGTCAGCGTGACAGACTGTCAATCCTAAGGGTCCGGGTTCGATTCCCGGCTGGGTCGGAGATTTTCTCCGCTCAGGGACTGGGTGTTGTGTTGTCCTAATCATCATCATTTCATCTCCATTGACGCGCAGGTCGCCGAAGTGGCGTCAACTAAAAAGACTTGCACCAGGCGAACGGTCTACCCGAAGGGAGGCCCTAGACACACGACATTTCATTTCATTTCAACGGGCAGTGGCGTTCCTGCCTCCCACACAGTGAGGCACACACCGTCGTCCTCCCGAATACCATTTTTATAAATTAAGGTTCACAATTTTTCCTCTTTTCACTCCATAATATCTCATGTTATTGTGTTCTGCAGCAACTCTTCATTGGTGATACAAGTGTCTGTTGCACAGAAGCGTGTACGAGGGGTAACACTGGTATGTGTGTGTGCACATAAGGGAAATACTGCTAATTCTGTACTGCACCACACGTGACGTGTACGTTTTGCCGGGTTCGTTCAGTTTCGAATATAAAGCAGAAGTTGCAGCAATATTTCAGATGTTAAAACAATCCACGTGATGAAAATGGGCGAACTAAACTCAACCAAGCACATTTTCCTACCATTTATACAGATGTCCTGTAGCATCAAGCCTTCAGCTCATTCTGCGAGGCGAGAGACGCACTTAATCTACAAATATTTCTATGGTAATAAAACGCATGTGGCGAATTATCCACTTCACCTGTGACAAAGAGAGAATGAGGCTTCCGTCTAACACTATACAGTAGAATTACAGCTGTATTCTTGTCAGCCATCTATTTAAAAAAGGCGCAAGATCGCAATCACTCTGTTAGCCTAATACAGAGGACATAAAACTTCTCGCATGATTGAGGATTTATTAGTCGCGGTTATCACTGCGGTGTCACCAGCTTAAGCTTGCTCCGGACAGTCTGCTGCAGCTGTGGTCCTGCGCTCCAATGCGAAACACTTCACCCGAGTACACACACAAAGCGGTCGCCTGCACAGTACGTTCGTGACAGGTAGGCGGCGGTCGCCCACACACTACCACACCTCACCGTTTCACACACACACACACACACACACACACACACACAGACACACACACGTGTTTCACTCGCTCTGTACACTCCGTCTGTCCGCAGCTCGTGGTCGTGCGGTAGCGTTCTCGCTTCCCACGCCCGGGTTCCCGGGTTCGATTCCCCGCGAGGTCAGGGATTTTCTCTGCCTCGTGATGACTGGGTGTTGTGTGATGTCCTTAGGTTAGTTAGCTTTAAGTAGTTCTAAGTTCTAGGGGACTGATGAGCTCATAAGTTAAGTCCCATAGTACTCAGAGCCAGTTGAACCATTTTTATAGGTTAGGTTAGTGTTGTTTAACGTCCCGTCGACAACGAGGTCATGAGAGACGGAGCGCAAGCTCGGGTTAGGGAAGGATGGGGAAGGAAATCGGCCGTGCCCTTTCAAAGGAACCACCACGGCATATGCCTGAAACGATTTAGGGAAATCACGGAAAACCTAAATCAGGATGGCTGGAGACAGGATTGAACCGTCGCCCTCCCGAATACCACTTTTATAAATTAAGGTTCACAATTTTTCCTCTTTTCACTCCATAATATCTCATGTTATTGTGTTCTATAGCAACTCTTCATTGGCGATACAAGTGTCTGTTGCACAGAAGCGTGTACGAGGGGTAACACTGGTGTGTGTGTGTGTGTGTGTGTGTGTGTGTGTGTGTGTGTGTGTGTGTGTGGCCGCCCAGCACCTCTCGTGCAGGGCTCTTTACGACAGCCTCGTAGCACATTTGCTCCCTTACGAAGCCAACATCAGTCTCAGAAAACATCAGTCTCAGAAAACATTCATAAACACAATACTAGAAGGAGAAATGACTTCACTACACTTCACTTCCAGTCTTAAGGTGGTTCTAAATACGCCAGGGATTCAGACAGAAGTCTTTCATAATTTATTTACGCATCGATGTATACAGTCTAACGAAGAAAACATTAAGACAGCTTGAGATTAATACTGTCAATTTTTGCTGGCAAAGTGTTTCGTAATAATAATGAACTCTCTGACCCACTCCACATCGAAAAGAGATTATCAATTATGAACCACGCAACACGCAAATAACTAAACTGTTTACATCGTTTATATCGGTAACCTCTCACTTACAAGTAACTGTTAATGTTATCGCGGCTTCACAGTATCGTTTATAGCGATTACTTCTTTAAAAAATACGGACGTAATACAACCGCCCTTTATTACGCATAAAACTGATGATTTGACGTACAGACATGTTAATATTATTCTGAAAGGAGTGTGTTAACACGATAATGTTTCTACACCGAATGCGAACTGAGCTTGAAGTCGGTTTGGTGTTGCCGACTACGGAGATGATAAAAAGAAGGTTATTATTTGCTGTTTATTTCGGGGAGTAAGAACATACACATCCGGAACTATCTGGACGAACACTGCTACACGAACAGTTGCGATTCAAGAATGTTATATAGAATAGCCACGCGGATGAAGTATAGCCGTGGCTAGTCCCAACAGGATTTGTGCAGAATTGTCCGAACAAGCAGCCCGAACTGTGAATCCTGGAACGTGGAGTTATTACCAGTCTTGTTTCTGGCAGCCCAGTGGGGAAAAGACGTATAGACACTGTACTAAAACAGCTGGGGACTTCCGGCGTCGAAAGCCTCTTCACGGTCACTGCTACCTTTTGGCAACGAATGGTTTGAAAAATCTTTAAAAATCGCAAAATTTCTCAACAATATTTTTCAATATAAGGTCAGAAGGACGTGCTTCAGAAAAGATCAGTTACTACAGAAAAGACTGCACGATTTAATGGATGCAGAACTGGCCTCGTGTCGGCTAGCAAAAAAGACTCTCGAATGTGGCACGTGCAACCAGGCCAAATTACTTGCAGTGTTCTTACCACTGCTTTGATGTCCTTCTGTGAAGTGTCTGAATATCCCTACACGTGTGTAAAGCGTAGAACGTGTGACACAACACACACTTCAGGGGTGTCAAATTATTATCGCCACACTAAAATTAGATTAATTATACAGCTTTAAAAGCCTTCGAGGCTATCAGTGGTATAGCTAATTTTGACTTAATTCGACTCGAGATCCTGTGTGTGTTGCGAGGGCGAATGAGAGCTGCCGAACACACGGTAGTGATGCCCCGGTACCCGGGTCTCACCCGTGAGTTTTCCGAGTCGTAGCCGGCCGGAGTGACCGTGCGGTTCTGGGCGCTACAGTCTGGAGCCGCGTGGCCGCTACGGTCGCAGGTTCGAATCCTGCTTCGGGCATGGATGTGTGTGATGTCCTTAGGTTAGTTAGGTTTAAGTAGTTCTAAGTTCTAGGGGACTTACGACCTCAGCAGTTGAGTCCCATAGTGCTCAGAGCCATTTGAACCATTTTTTTCCGAGTCGTAATTGCAGTTAATTCGGAAGTTTCTAATTTTCAGTAAGTTGGCGGTTTTCGTTGTAATGGAGCCCTCTGTGCCAAGTTTAAGCGGTACACACCACGCGAATACGGCCGACAGGCGCCACGGCGACAGTTTCGCGTTACACTGCAGTCCGTCCCAAGCTGTGCGCTTGAGCCCTCTGCGAAGTAGGCTGTTTTCTTCGGAACCAGAGGTTTTAAATACCTGCCACACCGAGAGCTCCTCTTCGCTGGCATTGGAGTTGTTTTGGCGCCTGCACGCGATTCCGTGGCCGGTACAGTTAGGCGCCAGAGAGTATCGTCGTTTCTTGTCCAGGCATTTTAAGTGGCTGCTACACGCACCAAAAGGACGATAAAAGACTCCTCGTTACTCGAAGATACTGCAAACACCGTCGTTGCTCGCTAGTTGCGACAATCAGGTCATCTGGGATCACGGTGGCAAATGCATCGCGGATCCCGGCGCCTGCCAGCCTGCCTGCCGCCGCTATGGTTGGTTACCCGCAATCACTAGCCGGTTCTCTCTAGCTCGCTCTCAGTTACACGTTTTATTCTCTAGTTTTGTACGTGTCCTCCGATTATTTATGTTTTTCTTGATCGGCTGAATGTTGTCTCCTGGTCCCCTAATAATTACCTCGTATCCAGTCACTGAGGTAACCTATTTTAAAGCTTTTTAAACTTGTTCAAACGTGTGAGTTGTTAGTAATGTATTTGCGCGTCTTTAATCAAAATATACATGTCTGAGCCTGTAGACCACTCTTATTTACGTCGAGTTTTTACCCCCTTCCGTCCTTAACCTCTCATCGTGGACGATTTAGTTCACTCTTACACTCTGAGTGTGAAGATACGATCGAATTACGCCTGTAACGCCGCACGGTCTACGGCGCCTTGCCACGGTACGCGCGGTTCCTTCTCCTCCCCCCTCCCTCCCCCCCCCACCCAAGAGGTTCGAGTAGTCCCTCAGCGTGTGTGTGTGTGTGTGTGTGTGTGTGTGTGTGTGTGTGTGTGTTGTCCCCAGAGTAAGTCAGTTTAAGTTAGATTAAGTAGTGTGTAAGCCTAGGGACCGATGACCTCAGCAGTTTGGTCCCATAAGAACTAATCAGAAATTTTAAAAAAATTCACGCCTGTAGTACGAGATAAATTCGACGCCAAGAGCATGGTCAGGACAGGTATTAGGGTAGCGCCCGTTCCAAGCCACACAGCTGGGTACGCGGTTTCACATTTTCACAAATGTTTACGGGTGCTGAGCAAGAGGGAATTTTGTATTTTACTATAGCTGTACGGTTAAAAAAACTAAGGCCTTACAAAGCGAACGAAAAACTGGCCTCGGCCTCTAGGCTTAACAAGCTCAGCCCATCCAGTAGCCGGTGGCTGCAGGCAGAGCAGAGCTGAGCTGAGCTGAGCTGGGCCACGTGCGGCGGCGGCGGCGGCGGAGTGGGGGCGACCGGTCGACGGCGCTTGCGACACCGGCCGCTGACTCAGCGCGGGTCACACCTGCCGACCGGTGCCGCCCCCGGGGGCAGCCCGCCCACACAGACGCCGCCCCGCCGCGACGCCACCCCCGGCACCCCTCAAACCTCGCCCCTGGCGTCGCACGCCGCGCGCGCCGGCCGCCGCCAGCAACAGGTGGCGCGGAAGCTAGCGCCGCACTTCCGCATTATTGCCGCCCACCGCCCCGGTCCCCCACTGTCGCTACGCTTCGTATCGCCTGTTGCACGTTGTGTGGCTACCTATATTCTTCACCTTATCGTCTCCTACTGCTGCTCATATACTGTCGGTGCTTTATACAGATTTTATCTTCACACACTGTTAGAGAAAGCTATATCTGTAATTAATTATTCGGCTTTCATTCCTCATAAATAAATTCCCTTTTCCCGTTTCCCATTTTATTTAACTCTACAAACGTGTTTCTATCCGCACTATTCACACCAAGTCTGATTACTCAACGTGACTGTGCTCGTCGAATATATCAGTAGATTTATACATCGGCGGCTCTCATATCGATGTGCAATCTACGGCTTACAGTACTGTATCTTCGCTCAGTATGCTTCCCCCAAGAATAGCATCGATAGTTTGTCAGCACGTAAAGGAGCTCATAGAGTGTTTGGTTATGTTTAAAAACAATAGTAACTGTATTGCGATAACTATTATTAATTTGGCACTTGCTCGTTAATGCTCTCGCTTCCGAAGGAACAGAGTCTGGCGCTTACACTGATGTTCGTGCTTCCACCTGCCATCACGGATATTGGAAGATATGGTAACACTACGCTTACGTGCTGTCGCCGTTTTGATACCTGCAAGCGCAAACTTATAAGCCGTCTTAAGTAACAATATTTTCTGTGTCACGCAATCAAACATACAGAGGGGTCCAAAAAATGTATCCACTATTTAAAAGTCCATAACTGGCAAACTAATTGACGGAGTTGTCTCATCTTTGGTAGTGTAATCGTTCGGAGCTCCGGCAATCGCCACACAAGCGTTGTATTGTGTTGTTTGTTTTGTCAGATGACAGTCGCCAGATAGTGAGTGTTTTGTTCTTAGTTGCACCTAGTTACTCGAGCAAACATGGCTGACGCAAGGCTTACATTCGATGAAAGGAAGTCAGTTTTGAAGTGGTATTTTAAGTACGAAAACATTAATGAGGATAAATGGCAATGGCGAAATGAGTATGAAACAGAGCCACCGACACGTTTAACGATTTGTCGCATTTGAGACAAATTTGAAGCCGAAGGTTGTGTTAAAGATCGACACAAACAACGATCTGGACGACCTGTAACAGTATCAAGTCCAGCTAACTCCCGTCGTGTGCTACAATTCACTCGCTCACCACAGAAGTCTGTGAAACAGTGTCCCCGTGAAACTGGAGTGAATCGCTCAAGTGTTCGGCGAATTTTGAAGACAGCAAAGTGGAAGTGCTACATCCCACGATCGCTACACGCAATGAACGAGGACGACCCAGATCGTAGAATGGAGTACTGCGAGTGGTTTACTAACATGGTGCGCAACGATGGAGAGTTTCCAGAAATGATTGTGTGGTCTGATGAGGCATAGTTCAAACTCAATGGTACAGTAAATCGCCACAATTGCATCTACTGGGGCGCCGTAAATCCGAACGCCCAAGTAGGCAAAGCCGTGAACTTGCCAGGAGTAAATGTATGGTGTGGGTTGTTTTTTACCGGGGCTTGATTGGGCCATTCTCCTTTGACGGCACAGTTACGGGTGAGGTGTACCTTCAGAAGCTTCAGACATCCATTTTACCTGCCATCCGAGACTTGTATGGAGACGGAAGAGTTTACTTTCAACAAGATGGTGCCCCAGCCCACTACCAAAATCGTGTTAGGACGTATCTCGACGAAAATCTACCGAGAAGATGGATAGGCCGTAGAGGTGCTGTGGAGTATCCGCCACGTTCCCCAGACCTAACTGTTCTGGACTTTTACCTGTGGGGAACACTAAAGGACGTCGTTTATCGACAAAAGCTACGCACATTGGATGAACTTCGAGAATCCGTCGTACATTCATGCGCAAATATCCAACTGAACACGTTGCAGTCAGTAGTTCGTGCTGCAGTTCGGCGGCATCGTTTGTGTGTGAATGTTAATGGTGACCATTTCGAACACCTACAGTTGTAGGTGTAAGTTGGCCTTTAAGCTACACTTTCACCAAAAATGAGACAACTCCGTCAATTAGTTTGCAAGTTATGGACTTTTGAACAGGGGATACATTTTATGAACCCCTCTGTATTTCATAAAATTTTCAACACTTGTGATTTGGTTTTTCGGCTTGTAGACAGCGTTCGGTCAATCGTGAAAAATGCAGTAGATACAAATACAATATAACAGGCGATACGGAATGCTGTTAACCTTCAAGATATCGCCCCACCAATCAGTTTGCACTTGATTCAATCACACGTTACAGACAGTTTGTAGACACGTAATTTCATTTCAGCGAATCTAATTCTGCTGGTAACTACCGCTACTGGGAAGAAACGCCTTTCCCCCAGCGTTGCTGCTGTAGTGTATGAGAACGCCTGGGATGCGGGATCAGCACCAGACGCAGTCACAGTCAGACCCTCAGTCGGGCCTCACACTGTCTGACTGCTAACGCTGCCGCTAACGACATTTTCATTACACTGCAAATTCGGCAGTCCTGAACCGGTTGCAGTGATATCATCTTCACAGATTTCATCCTCATTGCTGTACTTATTCCACTTCAATGACTCTAATATACAGTCTACTGTTTACAGCGTTCGCACAGTAACGAGCACCTAGTTTTCGTCAATACGATAGAGACTGAGAACCTGTCACGTAAGGTGACGCGTAAAACGTTGAACTACAAACGACAAAAATTTTTATCACACATTTCTACTCTGGGCCACAGCCACTGGAGCTAAGACACAAACATTGCTTCTCGTGACAATAGTGGCAGAAACATTGCTTTCACGGAGGAGTTAACATCAAGAATCCGCAGATAAGCAAAGTTTAAAAATTGTGACAGACTCAAATGGATAAATGCTATAGCGAATTGCGACATCCGGTTGCAGAATAAAATAAATGTAGAGTCCCTATGGGAAGTCTCAACATGTGCCGACGGGCAGTTAGTTATCCTGGGTGCTCAGTCGGAGTAGTGGTACGTGGGGCTCTCCGTATTTCTTTTCCCGTGTTACAACACCGTGGCGTCCACGTAGTGCCGCTAGAACGCAAAAGAAAACACTTCCAGAATCGCTGCAAACCTCACGTGCGATCAGCAAATTGACGAGCCTATCAAAAAATTAATTCTGCTTTATACGGCTTACACTTAACTCGCACGCTATGTTGTGCTTAACACCATCGTAGGGCGCAATAGAAAGCGATAAATTTGGTACTATACTAGCGACACCTGTAAGTGCGTGTTATTCGCAGAAACAAGTGCCCCACACAGCTGGCGTCGTCAGCTTCCACAAGCCATTACTGATACCGACTTGTCCAAAGGGACCTAATTCTCAATCTGAAGAGAGATACATCATTTTGAGATACCTAATAGCCGAGGTGATGTACCAGCTGCCAGCATTTATGTTGCCACACAATGTCACAGAGATACATACTCCAAATGTGACGACGTATTTCTCTCAGCGAGAGGCTACATGCCACCTTTTCAGCAAGATAAATTGCATTTTTAGGTGCTAGTTATTTTGACAACAAAGACGCATGTATAAGGTAACAGATACATCACACGATGAATGTAACAAGTTTGTTACAAGGTTATGTTGCCATTTGCGGGAACAAAGCACAATAGAGATCGTAAAATTTGTAACTTACGTGAAACAAGAAACTTGCAGTGAACTACAGCAGTCTTGGGCTGATATGATAGCTTCCTCCTTCAGACACTGCTATATAACCGGAAATACGTAAATAATCCCCAACAGCGCACAGACGGATCGAAACTATCTGGCTGACTGCAATATTTCGGTTCTGACTGTGCAAACATGCAGAGAAGCGATGATATCCTATCCGGTAAAACTTGCAGTAATCCAATCACATCCTCACAAAATATCAGCACAGACCGCCAGCTTATTGTATATGTAAGGAAATGCAATTTTGCACTCTCCAAGAAAGGCACGTGATTTCTTCTGGCTACAGACGTAATTAGTCATTACTACAGCCAGTCACGCCGTACAAATATTTGGAAGAAACAACGTATATTCTAGGCATGATCCGAAAGAAAGTGTATTAGATTTCTATATATTTGTTTAGGGAACTGTACTTGAAAAATCGTACAGGATGTTGCTCACACACTTGTTAACTATTTTTCCAGTTCAGTACGTGAGGTGAACCGTGGCACAAGCTTCTTTATGCTCCTGTCGGCTCCTTCCCCTGCTTCTTTCTGCACCTGCTCGTCGGTTGAAAATTTAAGCCTACTCACGTGTCCCTTCAAGTAGGTGAAAAGATGCTAATCTGGAAAGCGCCAAGGCAGGGGAATATAGGGTGTGATTCAAAACATCCCAAACAAGCGAGTCCGAGAACACCTCGGTGGCAGAGGCTGGGGCTGAGTGAGGACGGGCGCTGCCGTGCAGCACGCCCTCCGCTATCGTCGTCAGCATTGCCCTCCTTTTGTTTTCAATGCTCCGTTTCAGTTTTTCTGGGGCTCTCAGGCTGAAATTTGACGTATTCCGCGTCATATGAATACACGGTGTCCCAGTAGGAATGGCTAATATTCAGAGTTATGACTCGATCGATCATTCGCAGCAAAAATGGCTAGCAAACATGGGCTGCCGGCCGGAGTGGCCGAGCGGTTCTAGGCGCTACAGTCTGGAACCGCGCGACCGCTACGGCCGCAGGTTCGAATCCTGCCTCGGGCATGGATGTGTGTGATGTCCTTAGGTTAGTTAGGTTTAAGTAGTTCTAAGTTCTAGGGGACTGATGACCTCAGAAGTTAAGTCCCATAGTGCTCAGAGCCATTTGAACCAAACATGGGCTCTAAAGTCCATACCTTAAGAGCTGTGAGCACTTCTTCACACTCGATACTGTGAAACAAATTTCTTATACTGCAAGCTCTTTGCTTTCCGTACTGTGGAGGTGGCAGTACGGACCAAAATTAGAAAAAGAAATAGTACGTTAAACGTGAACTCTTAAAGTGCATAACTGAAAAGGTATGAGCACTTGTTCATCTTCGCTACTGTGAGGTACCTCTCGTCTGCCCAACAAGTCCTCACAGCTCTTCAGGTGTAAGTTTTAGAGTGTACTTTTACTAGACTTTTCTCCTTCGAATGATCGTTCGTGTCATATCCCTGAATACTGATCATTCGTCCTGGGACACACTGTACGTATAAATTCGCCAGAAGCTAGGTGTTTTCCTGCCAGAACGGTCACAGGTCACCGTGTGTAGTAACTGACGATAACTCGTCTAGAGAAAGGCAAGTTCCACATGACAGTATTGTTTGTTGCCAGATAATGCCCCTATATGCTGTCTAACGAAGTCAAAAGGTTCAAAATGTCTCTAAGCACTATAGGACTTAACATCTGAGCTCATCAGTCCCCTAGACTTAGATCTACTCAAATCTAACTAACCTAAGGACGTCACACACATCCATGCCCGAGGCAGGATTCGAACCTGCGACCGTAGCAGCAGCGCGGTTCCCGACGAAGCGCCTAGAACCGCTCGGCCAAATCGGCCGGCAAGTCAAAAGGAATAACAAAATTATTTATAAAAGGTATATGAATGGTGCGAAAAAGAGACAGAAGTTAGGAATTTTTCAATTTCAATGAAAATACAGATGTTGTACAGAAAACGGACGAAACACCAATTTTATTGGCGGAACACCCGCTAAAGATGCTGCTTACACTACGCTTGTCGGTCATCTTGTGGAGTATTTCTGCGCAGTATTTTACTGACAGAAACATCGAAAAAGTTGAAAGGAGGGGACCTCGTTTTGTGTTATCACAAAATAAGGAAGCTAGTGTCACAGCTACGATAAGTGAAATGGAATGGTGGTCATTAATAGAAAGGCGTTCTCCTCAGCGGCGAAGTCTTTTCTCGAATCATCGATCGGCAGCTTTCAGAATGCTTTGTCTCCTCATACTCGCACAGGGAGAAAAGACCACCGAGATCAATTGACTCAGAGATGGCACGGGCGGGTTGGGGTGCCCGTTCTCCCCGCACCGCCCGCCACTGTCCGTAACGCTAGCGAATTACGGATGAATTCTTCACAGGTTATCAGCCGAGTGGTGGCGTCGTCTTGTCGCAACGTTTCAATACGCCAGAAGATGATGGGTACGAAACTCACTGAAACGTTGCGACAAGACGACGCCACCACTCGGCTGATAACCCGAGAAGAATTCATCAGTGGAATACGCCGAGAAAGACTGCAATCGCATATATGCTAGCGAAGTAGTTCGGAAGTGGTGTGTGCGCCTTGTGCGAAGCACTCGTGCGTAAAGTGCTGAGTAATTTGGGGGGGGGGGGGGTGCGCAGCGCGGCGGCGCCTCGGTGGCGGTAGGCGCCTACAGGTGTGGGGCGACGCGGGCCGCTGTGACGTCACGCTGCACGTGGCGCTGCGTTGCGACACGCGCAGCCGGAGCTGAGCTGAGCTGGTCCCCCGTCAGCGCTCTCTGTCTTCCACGCACCGCACGTCGCTGCCTTCACAGCCAGCTTGACAACCACTCGCACGAAAATACCTTCACGTACAGGAACACGCATCGCAAGTCCAGCTGCATCGAACGGAAAGCGGCTGTGTTTAACACTAGACCGACCGTTAAATGTGTCTCCCGATTCACTTCGAGAGGTACCATTCCGTACAGACACGCATTTCAGACGATTAGTGTCTCACTAAGAGATCGATTAGGGAAGCATTCACCTCACGGGAAGTGTGACGAACAGCCTACGGTACATTGAACTCCTGGTATACTTCACTCATTTTATGTCTGACCATCCCCCCGAGAAGACGCGAATCTTCCCTGCTGTCCAATTTGTTCAATATGAACTTAATAAAGTAAGTGAATTTCCATTTAGAATTAAGCTGTTTGGAGTACTTTGGCCAACCATTTGACAGACGAATTATTCGTGCTGTAGCAGCTTCGCTGGGACGTCCGGAATAGTCGGCCTGACTTCTCCTACACTTGTAATTTCGAGGATTTCAGCGCTCATAATAAAGAGACGAGTATCTTTAAAAGTGATAGCATATTAAAGATAGCCAACGAATTAAAATATTAGGCTTCATAAAGCACACGCACACTTGCTTCCACTCTTCTCTTCCAACCATGACACACACACAAATACAGTCACTAGTGTTAGAGATACTGCAGAAAGGGTTTGTTTGCCATATTGCTGACGTAAATATGTAAACACTATCAGTAACCGGATGAGAAGGGGCTGCTCGCGTATCGCTGGAAAATTCTAGAACAGAAGTTGTTCACCTACGAAGGATGACAGAGCAATCCATGTACATGAATCTCTTTAGGGTCGAATCCCGCAATTACGACGGAGCCAGGTGGTCTACCCGTTAAGACAGTGGATTGTGAGCAACATCGGAGTTCAAATCTCGTCTGGATATCCCGACTTACATTCGCCACAGACGCTGTGAGCCACTTTAGACGATTGCCAACGACCAGTGATTTAACTGGAATCGGAGCAGTACACTCTTTTTCATACACTGTAACTTTGAAAACTTTCTGACCCCCAATACAAAAAAAGAGCAATCATTACAGCGTCTTATACGTACAGCCCTTCTGACATCACGCTTAACACTGGGTCAGGAATCTTTCCGTTGAGCACTCAGTCGAACGCCTGTGACTGCTTTCGATTACGTGAAAGCTACCTACGCGTCATTGTCGGAGACACAAGTTGGTGAGCAAGCGCCGTTGAATTTGCACCAGTTCCGAACTAGCTCACGTCGAGTAAGAAAAAGAATTCGACCTGCCGTCTGGGCGAGCGGACAAGCTGCTCCAATTACATAAGAAATACTACATTCGGTATTAATTACATTTTAAAAATCTAATTTAAGAACATATCGGGTGACAATTTTAAATCTGTGTTGTGTATATTTTTTAAGTACCACATTAACAGAAAGAACGTGCTACCTGACCTGCATGGAAGGTACAGAAGTTTGTAGTATGAGTGGGTCCTACCTACTAACTACGCAGACGAAAGCAGTTGAGACATGGAGATCGTGGCAGGCACACAAGCATTTGCAGACACGGCGACGGTTGCAGACTGGCAATATGACGCCCCGCCCTCGTGTCGGACTCGACGGCAGAGTCGCCGCTTTCGCCGTACGAAACAACCACGTTACGTAAGAGTGGGCAAGGAATCTGCCACAGGCGCACGCGTCTCTGGCGCTTTCTGAGGAGCTGTAACGACCCAGCGGCTGTGGCAGCGAGCGCGTCAGTCCACTGTTTACCTCCGGTCAGTAGTGACGTCACACGAGGGAGCTGGCAGAGGTGTGGCAAAGCGGAGGGAGGACGGAGGCCCCACTGTGGAGGTGGGAAGGACTCTGGAGAGAGGTGACGTCAGCCTCGGCGGCGCCGCGTCGCCAGCAGGCCGCTCGCTGCCGTCCTCTGGCCGTCCCCCGGCGAGTAAACAAAGGCGTACCTGCTGCTGCGGCGGTCACACACACACGCGGGAAGAGCACGGCCAGCGCCCGCAGAGCGGCGAACCTCGCGGCAGCACCGGCACTCGCGGTCGCAGGACACACGCAGACACACACGCAGACACACGCAGCGCAGCCGACCTGCCGCGCCGGGGCCTCACGCCGCACTGCCGCTGCCGCGGGATGCTGGCCGCCGGGGCTGCGCTGCTGCTGCTCGCTACCTGCCCTGCCCACGGGCCGCCGCCCACGCGCGCGCTCTCCTCACACTCGCTTCATTAATAAGTGCCTCCTCTCCTATACTCGCGGTCTTACCGTCAGCGCTGCTGACACTCCGTCAGGTGGTCCCGGGTTCGAGTCCCGATCGGATCGGGGATTTCCTCCTCTCGGGGCTGGGTGTCTGTGTTGTCCTCGTCATAATTTCATCGCACACACGCAAGTCGCCGAAGTGATGCCAAATAAAAATTACTTGCACCACAAGGCCGAACTCCAAACAAGGGGACTTGGGGCCAAAAAAGGCGCAAGCACATTTCATTATTCTTCTCTACCCGCTTTCGTACCGTTAGTGTCAAGACGGTACGTGTTGTATCTTCGGTCTTCAATCCTAAGCTTGCCGAGTATGCAGTGTGCTTCAGGGTTCAAAAATGGTTCAAATGGCTCTGAGCACTATGCGACTTAACTTCTGAGGTAATGAGTCGCCTAGAACTTAGAATTAATTAAACCTAACCTAAGGACATCACACACATCCATGCCCGAGGCAGGATTCGAACCTGCGACCGGAGCGGTCGCTCGGCTCCAGATAGAACTTAGAACTACTTAAACCTAACCAACCTAAGGACATCACACAACACCCAGTCATCACGAGGCAGAGAAAATCCCTGACTCCGCCGTGAATCGAACCCGGGAACCCAGGCGTGGGAAGCGGGAACGCTACCGCACGACCACGAGCTGCGGACTGCTTCAGGGGAATAGTAAATACACTGGTATGCAAAACTTACGGACGGAAGTAAATTTCGCATGATGTGTAACTGCCACGTCACCTAGCTTGATTTAACTTGGACCGTACGTAGAAAGAGCTGCTACAGCACAGTGCAGTGCAGAAACCCAAAGAAATGACACCTTTATTCGAAGCATCAAACAGCGCAGGTGGAGCAGCTGTCGGAAAGAGAGGATATTCGACGGACGGACTTTGTAATGACCACAAGAAGGGGAATCGCGGTGACTTCGGTGTTGTTATTTTCTTTCAAAAATGTATCATTTCTGTATTTCTATCAGTGACCTACTATAGTATGCTGTAGCAGTTTTTTCTACGTGCGGTTCAAGTTTCATCGAGCTACTTTACTTGGCAGTGGTACATCATGCGAAAGTTACTTTCATCCTAAAGTTTTTCACCCCAGTGTATTTTAGGAGATGTTGATGTAGAATAGCCGGCCGGTGTGGCCGAGCGTTCTAGGCGCTTCAGTCTGGAACCACGCGACCGCTACGGTCGCAGGTTCGAATCCTCCCTCTGGCATGGATGTGTGTGATGTCCTTAGGTTTGTTAGGTTTAAGTAGCTCTAAGTTCTAGGGGACTGATGACCTCCGAGATGTTAAGTCCCATAGTGCTCAGAGCCATTTGAACCATTTGATGTAGAATAATTCGAATAAAACATTCCGTATAACATGAGCCCAATATGACGTATGTCAGATTTTTATTGATTACTAAGATGCAGCAGTTGGAATGGAACCCAAGCAGGTACTGACAGAAGGTGTTAAATTAAAGGCAAATGATTAAGTTCAGAGCAGATTTTCATTAATTCCATCTCCTCGCGAATGACGGGTTGCAGAACAACACCACGAAACAGCCTCTGGCACACAGCATGCGACGGCGTGACGAGTATTGCGTGGAGAGCAGCAGGTGGATCCGCTGGGTGCGTCGCAAACCACTCGGTAGGCGTCTGTCGTGAGACTGAAGAGTGTCACAGTTCTGCGAAGCACGCGCCATCACTGTTACGCACGTCCCCAGAAAGGGTAGGAGCTACCAGTAGCGTTCCTCGAGAGATGGCGTGTCACTGCCGTGCCTTACATTCACATAGGCGTAACAAGCGGTTACTTTGTGTGTGGCAACGATGGGTGGAAATATTTCAACTGCCTCGCTGAGTGTACGTCAGGGCGCTGAAATAATGGATCCATTACCACAGATTGCGAAAACTATGTGGATGTTTTCCGTGGTCCTGTATCTAAATAGGGTTCCCGAAATTGCAGCAGTCAACACTTCATCTTCGATGGGGTGCCTTCTACACACACTCAAGTGATATCGGGTGTGTCCCAGACGTGTGTAACAGGGCCGTGGCTGTCCGTGTGACAGCGACCTGGACTGCTTCGCACTGGTAGCATTAAGTGTCTACAACCGGGCGACCCGTCCGGCGTAGCGGTAACAAATTATATAAACAAACCTTCTACGTGAATCAATATCTCTCTTAATGAAAACAGTATCAAAATCCCTATAATAGTTCCTGAGATCAGCCCTCACATGCAGACGAAAAAAACGCGGCGAGGGACTTTTATAATATCTAGCGATGACCCAGCGGACTATGTTATTTACAATTCTGGATTATGTTATTTACAGTCTCAGAATTTTCCCAGGTGTTGTGGGAATATACTATCAGGTGCAAGCTGCAGTAATATTCAGTTAGCTGGCGATATTGTATTACCAACATAGTTCCAAAACTGACAACCTCTTCTTAATCAAGTGAACTGCAAAGCTGTGCACATCAAGCAACGTAAGTGCGCGGTATCTTCTGGCCACACAGGATCAACTAGCTCAAGAGATGTAATATAAATATCTCGGAGTAACGATGTCTTGAGTTCCGAAGTGTAACGACCGCATGGCTCAGCTGCAGGTAAAGCAAACACTTATCGGCAGTACAGTGAGAAACTTTTGTTTGCCTAAAAATTTGCTCACGTGTATGAGACGCGTGTCACGTCGGACTAGCAGGTGACGCCGAGTGTATACGAGGGTGATTTGATGAGTCTACCAAATAAAGCAAGAAAAATGTGTGTTTCGTAAACAACTCACCTTACTTCTCGACATAGTCTCCTTTGAGGGTTTTACACTTGTTCCAGTGGTCCTCCAGTTTCATCATCTCATCGGAAAAATAAGTTCTGTCAAACTCTGCAAAATACTCGTTGACTGCAACGATCACTTCCTCATTTGATGAAAATTTCTTTCCAGCAAGCCGAAGTTTCTATTTAAGGAACACGAGGAAGTCACTTTGGGGCTGCCTATGGTGAACAGGATGGATGAGGAATCTTTTCAAAGCGCAATTCGTGCAATTTCGTCATTGTTATTGGTGATGTGTAGGATGGCGCATTATCCTGGCGAATGAGCATGTTTTGCGTGCCAATCTTGGTCTTTTTTCGCCGGCCAGTGGGGCCGAACGGTTCTACGCCCATCAGCCTGGAACCGCGCGACCGCTACGGTCGCAGGTTCGAATCCTGCCTCGGGCATGGATGTGTGTGATGTCCTTGGGTTCAAATGGCTCTGAGCACTATGGGACTTAACTGCTGTGGTCATCAGTCCCCTAGAACTTGGAACTACTTAAACCTAACTAACCTAAGGACATCACATACATCTATGCCCGAGGCAGGATTCGAACCTGCGACCGTAGCGGTCACGCGGTGCCACGCTGTAGCGCCTAGAACCGCACGGCCACAGCGGCCGGCTGATGTCCTTAGGTTAGTTAGGTTTAAGTAGTTCTAAGTTCTAGGGGACTGATGACCTCAGATGTTAAGTCCCATTGTTAACAGAGCCATTTGAACATTTTTTTATCTTTTTTCAGCCAGCGCAAGCGCGCCATCTTGGTCTGTTTTCAGCAAACACAAGCTTCAAACGGTTATTCCTTGTGAATCCCAAATAACAGTGGTCATCACTTTATCAGCCTAGAAAATAGTTCTTGCCTTCTTCAGTGCACTTTCGCCTGCGTTGGTCCATTGTTTTCACAGCCGTTCTGATCCCGGTGAGCAACAACGGTGTGTAACGATGGATTCAGGTTTCCTCAACAGTCGCAGATCGGCGCTAAAAGTGTTGCGGACTGCGACTAAACATCGCTAGGCACTGTGTTGAAATGTTATGTCGGATGCGCTTTTGGTCGGCTGCGAGCAGTCGCGGCACCCGCCTACGACGCAGTTCCTCCGTAGCCAATTCTCCGTGCAGGATGTTGCGCACTCGCTCACTTGACGTGCCTACAGTCTCAGCAATTTCACGAATTTTTATTCAGCGGTTTCTGTATCGTGTATTTTGTCAGTGGTTTCCTTTGCTGACCTCAACTGGACGGCAAGGACGCCCTTCATCTTCGGTGCTTGTCCTAACAGAGTTAAATTCATTAATCCAAAACTAAATGGTGGTGCAGAGTCCTCACGAACTCCACACAGTTCTGTTTCGATTTGTGCGGCAGTCGAACCCTTAGAATAAAAATGTTTAATAATAGCACGAAACTCTGTTTTCTCCACTGTCAACAACTTTAACACAATGACCAATTCAGACGACTGTCGACAACGAACTGTAAGCAATAAACTGCTGATCTTCCTTATACGATCCTCGGAATTATGGAGCTTATCAACCAGGAACGCGGAACAAAAATGTTCTATTCCTGCGCGGAAATTTACCAGAGTTACCAAACCATCCTCGTACAAACGAGGAGGCGGAGAGAGTGCAAAAGAAACGCTGAAAAACTGAAAGTAGTCCAGTCAAAGAAGGTCAAAAAAAGGTCGAATAAATGAAACAATCGTGTAGTTGCAAAGTTTCGTATGTTGGTGGGAGAGAGTGTCACGAACATCATTCTATAAATCCCCAACGGTGGGGTGTGGGCGAGTAGATGCAATGGGCGTTTAAAGGCCACTTTTTAATGCTGCCGCTTCTCGCGAATATGTTGCCCAGAACAAAACTACAAAAATCTCCTACAAAAAGGTCCTATTCATTTTTGTTCTAAGACTAATAGTTTCTTGTTACAAGTGATGAAAAAATCGCAAATTAAAAATTGTGTTTTAACGGTATAAAATTAACGTTTCTCTTACGAGGGTTGGAACTTAAATAGTGGCAACTATTTATTCACAACCGATACAAAAGAGTTACATGTTTGCACCGTTTACTATCTTTCAAAGTAGTCACCAGCGTGGTGTAGAACTCGCTGCCAGCGATGTGGAAGGCGTAGTATACCGTTAGCAGAGCCTGTCCTGTTGATGATGCGAATGGAGCGGTCTAAAGTTATGGTGAATCTCGTGTACGACTGTAATGGTGTTATCCTAACGCATTACGTCCCTCCACGCAGACCGTCAATGTACGCTATTACTTTTCGTTTTTGGAGCATCACCTGAGACCAGCTTTGCGAAAGATGCGGCGACACTTCCTGCGCAATCCACCCATCATTTTGCACGACAACGCGCGGGCGCATACAGCGCAAGATGTGGCTGCTCTGTTTGGTTGTGGGACTGGGAAGTGCTGTACCATCCACCATACTCCCCGGACTCCGGACTTAAGTCCTTGTGTCTTTGATTTGATTCCGAAGATGAAGGAACTGTTCCAGAGATTAGACAGGCAGTAGACCGCTCCATTCGCCGAACTGTGGTCATGCACTTCCCACCTTCATAGGTCTGTACACTGAAGGGCGAGCAAGAGATTCCTCGCACTCTATGTACCCTACTACGTCACAAGAAGCAACTACAGGGGGTTTTCGCAAAGTTTTACCAAAACTCCTCAGCGCCTAATTAATCACTGGCGATGTAGTGAGCTAGTATGCCCTGGGCTCGTTTATTTTCCACAAGGCGCGTTAACATAAGACTAACGCAGAAATACACATGGACAGAATGTGCATCAGGGCTGGTAGTGTGTCGCGTGCGGGAACGATGCGCGTTCAGTTCGCATGCCCCGATACGCGAACAGGGCTGAAGACTGCCTTACAATACACGACGAAAGCTGGAGCTCGAGAAGTGTTCTTTGCATTGTCGTAATTGTTGCAGTACGACAGCGCAACGAATACTTACGAAGCAATATAATAAGACACGTGCGTAGATTTTATGCTGTGCTAACAGCTCGTACTTCGTGTTCCACTTTCTTTTGATCGCGAATATATCTTTCCACCTTCGAAAAAAATGGGACTTAACATCTGAGGTCATCAGTCCCCTAGAACTTAGAACTACTTAAACCTAACTAACCGAAGGACATTACAAACATCCATGCCCGAGGCAGGATTCGAACCTGCGACAGTAGCAGTCGTGCGGTTCCAGACTGAAGCGCCTAGAACCACGGCCGGCTTACCTTCGTCCGAAAAACTAAAGGAAGGTACACGCGTTAAGATGACGACAGAAATGCCGTTGACCGTCTGCTGTTGGATAGAGGCCTTACGTCAAAGAAGGAAATCAGGAAAATCATTTCACTGCACAATGCCGTAATGAGTGCTGTAGCGCCGCAAAGTGATACACCGCCCACGCTGGCAGCAATTACAGGACAGGCCGTTATACGGCTCTCACCGACTTAATTTCTTTGTCACAGTTACAGCACAAACGTAATAAGCAAAGAACACGTGATTTGTTTTTTATTAAACGTCTATTAACTTAACAAAGGTAATCTCATTGAGAAGTGTGCTGTTCGGGGATGGCCTACTACTTACGAAAAAGAAAGAGACTTTATTATCATCACTCTACTATTGTATTTTTCTTTCGCTTGCATCTCTATTTTTTAGGAGGGAGACAACGGATCGTGCGTTCAGATGAACGTCAGTCAGACTCTCCAAGTATTCGTTTTTATAATTTCACTGCTGAAAAATCAGTTAGACACAAATATGCGGTCACGAACATACTACAGAGTCGAGCAGCTATTGGAAACAAATGCGGAACTGTAATCCAGGGAGGGTCTTGTAAAACATTTCAGCTTTTCCTGTCTGCAGGGCGGAACCTGTACATGAGCACACGACTGTGTGAATGTGAGTGAACTCCAGCCAGATTTCAGGAGCCCACTTTCAACGCCCACGGCAAAAGGAGTTGCAAAAACACTTAAGTCGAGTTCAAATCGATTTAAGTCAGTAAATTTGCCATCAAAGTTTTGTAAAAAAAAGTCTGTAGCACTGTAACAAATTCATCAAAATGTTCGTTCAGTGCCTCCTTTCAAGATTTATTTCATTTATAACTAAATGAACATTCGAAAAGTGCGCAAGTGTCCTTTCTGAAAGTTGCTTTATGCGCAACAGCAATTTTGTTTAAGACCAAAAGTCGCTGTGAGAGACACTGGTAATTAACTTAAATCTACACTGCAAAAGTGTGCCGGCCGGAGTGGCCGCGCAGTTATAGGCACTACAGTCTGGAACCGCGCGACCGTTATGGTCGCAGGTTCGAATCCTGCCTCGGACATGGATGTGTGTGATGTCCTTAGGTTAGTTAGGTTTAAGTAGTTCTAAGTTCCAGGGGACTGATGACCTCAGTGTTCAGAGCCATTTGAACCATTTGAGATTAACGCGATGTAGGATGCAGTGTATCCCTGCTGGATACTAACGTCTTTCACCTTTTCCGTTACTGAACCAACGTCGTCAGACTTGACCAATCACTGCAGGAGCTCCAATGTTGCAATTGACTAAAGTTTTTGGCAACAAAGGTGATACTTGTCAATAATGTTTCCTGAGCGAGAAAATACGTCGTCAACTGCAGTTTTATCGAGCATTGAGTAAATTGAGGAATTTCTCCATGCTATTGAACTCTACGTCAACACCTCTCACAAATACAGCAATCTGAGCAACATCCACACTTTCATCCAAAGCCAAAAAGGAAAATAAACTAAATCTTTATTCTTATTTTTCCGTTGCGTTTGCATGTCGTTCGCCATTCCTTCGACGGGCCTGCAGACCTCCCCGTGAATGAGGCTGTTTGGGAAACAGGAAGAGTCGTTGAGATTTGTTCAAATGGCTCTAAGCACTATGGGACTTAACATCTGAGATCATCAGTCCCCTAGACTTAAAATTATTTATACCTACCTAACCTAAGGACATCACACACATCCATGCCCGAGGCAGGATTCGAACCTGCGACGGTAGCAGCAGCGCGGTTCCGGACTGAGGCGCCTAGAACCGCTCGGCCACAGCGGCTGGCAGCTATTTTCCTCTGATTAATTTTGTCTTGCCACGAACGCCAGAGAGACTTGGACAGCGACCACACTAACGACACGAAGTAAACGGGCCCCTCTGGCAGCGCGCGCATCGCTAACAAACGGCCAGTGGCAGCAGAGTGGAAACTGATACTTCGTCATCCTGTGCGGCAGCAGTAGCTCTCTTCCGGGAAAGGGAACGTCGATTGTCATTCTGCAGACACACTACACCTCCCTAGCATTTCCTGTCCCGTTCTCCTATGTGAGCTCGTGTTTACTTTCAGTCTGACAAATGAGTACTCCTCCCGGGGCGGAATGGCCGACGCGTGCTGGAGGACAGCTGGCAGCTGGGCACCGCGGAGGCGGCGCAGCTGACCTCGAGGTAGCGGCAGGGCGCGGTGTGCGCGGCCGCAGCACGGGGAAGGGGGGACACAGCCAGAGAGGTGGAGTGGAGGCCAGAGGTGTGTGTGTGTGTGTGTGTGTGTGTGTGTGTGTGTGTGTGTGTGGGCGCTGTCAGCGGCGGCCCGCCCTGCGCCCGGCGGACACACGCGCGGTGCGTGGCAGAGGGTACCTCCTACCCATGTCTGTCTCGTTACATTCGCGCACTAACAGAGCGACCGCGTCTGTGCTCGTCATATTCGAGTTCATCCAAACTTATGGTGCGTGCAGGGCCTGCCAAGAAACAAAAGTGACGGAAGTGGGGGCTCAGATGGTTAGCGGTTTAGAGAAAATATCATTATTGGCGCGGGTCGGGCGTGGCTCGAGGCTTTTACAATGGGGCGACAAAAGTCATGGAATAGCGATACAGAGGTAGTATGGTGTACATGAGGTATACAAGAGCAGTGTATTGGCGGATCTGTCATTTGTACTCAGGTATGAAATGAAATGATCGTATAGTATTTATTGGCCGAGATATCCCCTTCGGGGTTCGGCCGCCGCATTGCAAGTCTTTTTAGTTGACGCCACTTCGGCGACTTGCGTGTCAATGATGATTAAAATGATGATGGACACACAACACCCAGTCCCCTGGCGTGAATCGAACCCGGGCCCCTAGCGTAGAACGCGGTAACGCTACCGCTGAGCTACTTTTTTTCGTTTTGTTCGTTGTGTCTCGTTGTATTTCGTCGTAGCGGACGTCACTTGGCATCCGCTGAAGTTCGATGCTCATCTTTTCACTTTTCTTTAATTTTTTTTTTTTTTTATTGCAGAGGCCAGCCAGCTCTCTGACCGACCGCACGGCTAACCGGGTGGGCTGATTATTTCACAGTAGCAGTTTCATGAAATTTCCTGTCAGATTAAAACTGTGTGCCGGATTCAACAATCCAAGAGCCACAGTGTCAAGAGCGTGCCGGGAGTATCAAATTTCAGGCGTTACCTCTCACCACGGACAACGCTGTAGCCGACGGCCTTCACTTAGCGACCGAGAACAGCGGAATTTGCGTAGACTGAGGCGAAATTTGGCGTTAATGGGGTATGGCAGCAGTGATGTCCTTAGGTTAGTTAGGTTTAAGTAGTTCTAAGTCTAGGGGACTGAGCACTATGGAACTTAACATCTATGGTCATCAGTCCCCTAGAACTTAGAACTACTTAAACCTAACTAACCTAAGGACAGCACACAACACCCAGTCATCACGAGGCAGAGAAAATCCCTGACCCCGCCGGGAATCGAACCCGGGAACCCGGGCGTGGGAAGCGAGAACCCTAATGTACTGCAGCCATAGTAGCATCGTCATATGTTAAATGCGGAATCAGCACGATGCTGGTGCATGCTCGATCGACCTGCTCCCTAGTTCTTACCGCTGAGACAGTTTAAGATATTTAGTGCATTTAGACGTTTACATTACAGGTCATGCACGTGCGGCAGCCACGATAAGATGAGGGCCAAAAATTTCACTGAGATCTTAAAATCTGAGTCGGTTCGACTCAGACTGAGTTCAGGATAAGGAAAGCATTGATGAACGAGTAAAATACACACGTATAGTTTTTTTCCGTGGAGAATTTCAAACCAGTGGCAGGCGCCCAAGCCGGCCGTTGTGGACGAGCGGTTCTAGGCGCTTCAGTCCGGAACCGCGCTGCTGCTACGGTCGCAGGTTCGAATCCTGCCGCCGGCCGGAGTGGCCGAGCGGTTCTAGGTGCTACAGTCTGGAATCGCGAGACCGCTACGGTCGCAGGTTCGAATCCTGCCTAGGCCATAGATGTGTGTGATGTCCTTAGGTTAGTTAGGTTTAAGTAGTTCTAAGTCTAGGGGACTGATGACCTCAGATGTTAAGTCCCATAGTGCTCAGAACCATTTGAACCATGCGTCCAATCCCCCTGCCTCTTAAGGGTACGGGCCGTTCTTTTTTGCGGGAAAATTGTTACAGAAATTACATATGATGGACATCCGGCTTTGTCCACAAATGCGAGAACATGCCCATAATTTCATTTCTTTGAACGGGACAGAGCACCAACGCAGTGGTAGCTGTATGTAAAGAGCATTTCTTAACAACGGGCTGTCTTGCGGTGTCGTACGGTTCTCGCACCGCTGCACTGGCTTCCAAAGCTGGCCTCATCTCAAGGTGCACGACATTACTTTTGTGGGAATTTGTGAAAGACTCCGGCTGTGTGCGTCCCCTTATAACAGCCGTGGCTGAAGTGCAGTAACTCCAAACACGACCAGATTAAGCACGGAAAACATTCGTCTACAATCTGGATGTTTATCGTGAATCACTCGAAGCTCTGACCCCAAACCTAAGGTTGTCTGTGCATGCACGTAGAAAATATATACACCTCTGTTAAATTCGATGGTCCGTTTGAAAATACAAGCGTTGCACTCTTAGACGTAAGTTAAAATGAAATGATAATTAAATCGACACTCTAGCTGCAAACAAGCGTCGATATACAAAATTAAGGACGTGTTGAAAATGTGTGCCCCGACCGGGACTCGAACCCGGGATCTCCTGCTTACATGGCAGACGCTCTATCCATCTGAGCCACCGAGGGCACAGAGGATAGTGCGCTGCAGGGACTTATCCCCTGCACGTTCCCCGTGAGACCCACATTCCCAACATGTCCACACCACTAAATTTGCAGTGCGCCAAATAGATGTTCGCCCATCACACTCATTACTCGTGGCAGATTAATCTACCAAGTCCCGTACGAATTGGGGCACGGTGTGTGCGTTCGTACCAGAAGGTCAATGGCAGGAGAAGCCATATTTTAACTATATATGAAGGTAATATCTGTTCCCGATAAAACAGACACCATTGATGACCGTGCAGCTCCTCTAAAGAAGCCACTGACCTTCTTGTGCAAACGCACACACCGTGCCCCAACTCGTACGGGACTTGGTAAATTAATCTGCCACGAGTAATGAGTGTGATGGGCGAACATCTATTTGGCGCACTGCAAATTTAGTGGTGTGGACATGTTGGGAATGTGGGTGTCACGGGGAGCATGCAACGGATAAGTCCTTGCAGGCGCACTATCCTCTGTGCCCTCGGTGGCTCAGATGGAGAGAGCAACTGCCATGTAAGCAGGAGATCTACATCTACATCTACATCCATACTCCGCAAACCACCTGACGGTGTGTGCCGGAGGGTACTTTGAGTACCTCTATCGGTTCTCCCTTCTGTTCCAGTCTCGTATTGTTCGTGGAAAGAAAAATTGTCGGTATGCCTCTGTGTGGGCTCTAATCTCTCTGATTATATCCTCATGGTCTCTTCGCGAGATATACGTAGGAGGGAACAATATACTGCTTGACTCCTCGGTGAAGGTATGTTCTAGAAATTTCAGCAAAAGCCCGTACCGAGCTACTGAGCGTCTCTCTTGCAGAGTCTTCCACTGGAGTTTACCTATCATCTCCGTAACGCTATCGCGATTTCTAAACGATCCTGTAACGAAGCGTGCTGCTCTCCGTTGGATCTTCTCTATCTCTTCTATCAACCCTATCTGGTACGGATCCCACACTGCTGAGCAGTATTCGGGCAGTGGGAGAACAAGCGTACTGTAACCTACTTCCTTTGTTTTCGGATTGCATTTCCTTAGGATTCTTCCAATGATTCTCAGTCTGGTATCTGCTTTATCGACGATTAATTATATATGGTCATTCCATTTTAAATCACTCCTAATGCATACTCCCAGATAATTTATGAAATTAACTGCTTCCAGTTGCTGACCTGCTATACTGTAGCTAAATGATAAAGGATCTTTCTTTCTATGTATTCGCAGCACATTACACCTGTCTACATTGAGATTCAATTGCCATTCCCTGCCCCATGCGTCAATTCGTTGCAGATCCCGGGTTCGAGACTCGGTCGGTGCATACTTTTTCAAAATGTCCCCAATGATGTATATCAACGCCTGTTTGCAGCTACGGTGTAGATTTAATTATTTCATTCTAGAGAAGCTGCACGGTCATCAATGGTATCTGTTCTTTTGGGAACAGATACTATCTTCATATGCAGCAAGTTAAAATGTACTCAAAATTTCGGAGTTGATTGGTGTAGACAACGTAGTCTTGTGGAAACGAACGAAGCTCTTTGGAAGACACTGTCTTACAAGCGCTGTTCTGGTGCCACCCGTGACAGAAATCCATGCCTCGTTACGGTCGGGCGGATCTGGAGACGCTAGCTAATCTCACGTGGCGGGCACCGCAGTTCACCCCAGCTTACACCGGCTAGGCTGCACTCACGGGACAGGCACAGAGGGAGAGGGAGAGGGAGGGAGAGAGAGAGAGAGAGAGAGAGAGTGAGAGAGAGAGAGAGAGAGAGAGCTCGCCGCACGCTGCCCTGCGCCTATCGCCCTGGTCTACTCCGGTCCAGCCGCGTCCACAGGCTGCTTGGGCGCCCCTCCCCTCTCCCCCACCCCTACCCAGACGCCGGCCCCGGTTGCCAAACGTCTGCTCGCCTTCGCCTTCCGCCTCGTACCTGCCAGAACACAACGGGCAGCCGGCATTTAAAACCACACGCGCACTCTCTCCACTTCCTACTGCGTCCCACTCGGTTTAAATTAAACATTGCTGCTGCCTACTCGCGGCCTTTACATCAGCTAGCGGCGTTTCACGGACGCTGTACATTAAGTCATGCCATCAGGCAGTGTGACTCGTGAAGAACAATGCGCCTTTTTCCGCCAAGTCGAATGGAACATTACGGTTCACAGGTCCCCATCTTTCACTCTTATGCTTTGCGTTGAGAACAGATACCGAGTTCGCTTTCACGGCCGGTATTTGCCTCCTTAGGGAATTTCGTTACATGGGAATGAAACCGCGGTGAAAGGCATATTTATTTGCCTAAATGCGTGTGTCCACTAGCAAGTAACTTCTGCAAGAACCTTCTGCAAACACCTGCTAAAATGTTGCGCTAGAACAAAAACTTGCGGAAGTTTGCTTCTGCAACTAGCTTCGGCAAGCTAATTTCATTAACTTGCTGCAAATACTTCAAAAGTGTCTCTACTCGAGTTGCGTCCTGAGGTATGCAAGTCGAACTGTACAGTATTGTAGTTGGAAACAAGCAGTCGCCACCCTTGTTACATTATTACTGTAGTAGAAAATCAATAAGGAAGAAACAGATGTTTGGGTGAAGAAACAGATGCAGAGGCGTATGAAATGCAATTAGAAGACTTCGGTCTAATTAAAAACTTTCTGAGAATGTCGTATGTTAGTTTCGAACTGTGCGATCAAACATTCGAAAACAGGATACCGGTACTAACATGCGGCAAGCAATACCACCACAAGATTCTTTTCTAATTACCCTTCGAGTTTTGCAAACATTTTTTATTACTTGTATTCCAAATGCAATGCACTTATGTTTATGCTCCATTAAAAAATCTTGTGAAATTTTTTTGTTTATTTATAGACGCTGACACATGTCTATGACACAGTCATAACCGGTTTCGGCCATACAATGACCATCTTCAGATTCTAAAACAATACAAAAGAAAATTTATATTAAAACCTAAAAATAAATGTGCCATATTTAACCAGGCTTATTAGTAACCCGGCAATAGCCGGAAATACAACGCCATCGGGCGTCAGAAATACACTCTACAAGTGCTTCTGCTATTTTCATCTATAGCAATGTTTTCTCCTTGTTCTGAAATGTTATTTTACTGATTTAACGATCTGTTCTGTAATCTTCAATTTTATGTACATTTGACCTAAATATTAATAGTAAATTTGTATATTTTAGGCTTTTGAAAAATTAAGGCTATCTCATAGAGGACGCGCGCATCTAGCGCAAAGAGGGTGCACGAAATCTAACAAATTTTTATATCTATATAAGACCGATGTTTTACATTTTATAGCTAGTTTGACAACGCATGAACCTGTGTTCAGTGTATGCCGCCTTTACATTTGAACTATATGTACTTCGCATAAATTCAGTTAGATTACTAATAAACCTCGTTAAATATTGAACTTATTTTTAGGTTTTAATATAAATTTTCTTTTGCATTGTTTTAGAATCTGAAGATGGTCATTGTATGCCCGAGACTGCGTCTATAAGTAAACAAAACAAATTTACAAAATAATCAATTACGCACTCCATAGACAAAATGTCGTTTTTTCCAAAATTAAAAAATCTCCTATAATTTAAATACATATGTATTGCTGTTCTCCTTCCCCCTTCCGGTGAAGCACTATAATTTAAATACGCATATACTGCCGCTCCGCCGCACGGGATTAGCAGAGCTGTCTAGGGCGCTGCAGACATGGACTGTGCGGCTGGTCCCGGCGGAGGTTCGAGTCCTCCCTCGGGCGTGTGTGTGTGTGTGTGTGTGTGTGTGTGTGTGTGTGTGTGTGTGTGTGTGTCTTTAGGATAATTTAGGTTAAGTAGTGTGTAAGCTTAGGGACTGATGACCCTAGCAGTTAAGTCCCATAAGATTTCACACACATTTTTGAACTGCCGCTCTACTTCCCCTTCTGGTGAAGTAAAGTAATCTGTAAATTAATTTCGCACTTCCTTGACTGTGGTAGTCAGTTATATATCTTCAGGGGTTCTAGTGGTACACTGTTTTGGCCCTTCAGTTTTTGCGCCACTGTCCTTTCCGACACTGACAGTTTCGTATCGGTACTGAACACAAGGAACTTCTGCAAGTTGGAGAAACAAGGGTGGCAATTTCGGCAGGTACTCGCATCAAGATACAAGAAACTGTTTCTACTAACTTCTGCAAACTGACGTAACTTGCAGCAGTAGCTTAGCGAGCGACTTGTGGGAGTTTACCTGCTAGTGGACACACGCCTTAACGTTACCCTCCTAACGCTGCAATCGTCATCAGAAGCTATAAACACTGAGACAGCAGCTCCAGACTCAAACAAACTCAGCGAGCCCAACTGTTTACACTCATTCACTCAACGATCAGGCTGTGATATCATTAGACACGGCTTTTCTAAGATCACCGTGTCGCGGCGACGTGCCCTACGGAGCCCGTGAGGGGGGAAGAGTCGGCGCTATTTGCTTTGTTTAGCGCTGCCGTCCATAACTTGTCTAATTTCAGCCCTTCTTTTCTGTAAAGTTGTTTTCGTGCTTCTGAATTTCTACGGCTTGTAATGATACCGCCTTCATAACACGACAATATCGTAAAAACGTATTTGGTGGTCCCCTGGGCCCAGTGTCTTTTGCCACTGCCGACTTACCCGTGTTTCCTACGCTACAACTACCCTTGCGTTCTTTAAGCCGTGTATTAGTACTTCTTTCGGTAGTCCCTAAGTACACTTAACCGCTAGTGCAAGCAGCACGTGTAGGTCCTCTGCAGCATTCAAATACCCACGCAAATTTCTTTTCGGTTGAAACACTGTGTCAATACTGTGGCATTTTAACAGCCTCCTACACGATCTGTGACCGTTTTTCCCCAAGTGGGAAGAAAGCTTTTTCTCTACCTGGTTGATTTTCTACGCATGATATAAAAGACTACCCCGCATACGGTCATCATGTTCCCATACCCAGGAAAACTGCCTCTTTCCTATATGCAATTCAGAAGTCTAGAAAAGTATCATCATCATCATTTAAGACTGATTGTGCCTTTCAGCGTTCAGTCTGGAGCATAGCCCCCTTATAAAATTCCTCCATGATCCCCTATTCAGTGCTAACATTGGTGCCTCTTCTGATGTTAAACCTATTACTTCAAAATCATTCTTAACCGAATCCAGGTACCTTCTCCTTGGTCTGCCCCGACTGCTCCTACCCTCTACTGCTGAACCCACGAGTCTCTTGGGTAACCTTGCTTCTCCCATGCGTGTAACATGACCCCACCATCTAAGCCTGTTCACCCTGACTGCTACATCTATAGAGTTCATTCCCAGTTTTTCTTTGATTTCCTCATTGTGGACACCCTCCTGCCATTGTTCCCATCTACTAGTACCTGCAATCATCCTAGCTACTTTCATATCCGTAACCTCAATCTTGTTGATAAGGTAACCTGAATCCACCCAGCTTTCGCTCCCATACAACAAAGTTGGTCGAAAGATTGAACGATGCACAGATAACGTAGTCTTGGTACTGACTTCCTTCTTGCAGAAGAGAGTAGATCACAGCTGAGCGCTCACTGCAATAGCTTTGCTACACCTCGCTTCCAGTTCTTTCACTATGTTACCATCCTGTGAGAATATGCATCCTAAGTGCTTGAAACCGTCCACCTGTTCTAACTTTGTTCCTCCTATTTGGCACTCAATCCGCTTAAATCTCTTTCCCACTGACATTACTTTCGTTTTGGAGATGCTAATCTTCATACCATAGTCCTTACATTTCTGATCTAGCTCTGAAATATTACTTTGCAAACTTTCAATCGAATCTGACATCACAACTAAGTCATCCGCATATGCAAGATTGCTTATTTTGTGTTCACATATCTTAATCTCACCCAGCCAGTCTATTGTTTTCAACATATGATCCATAAATAATATGAACAACAGTGGAGACAGGTTGCAGCCTTGTCTTACCCCTGAAACTACTATAAACCATGAACTCAATTTACCGTCAACTCTAACTGCTGCCTGACTATCCATGTAAAGACCTTTAACTACTTGCAAAAGTTTGCCTCCTATTCCATAATCTCGTACAACAGACAATAACTTCCTCCTAGGAACCCGGTCATACGCCTTTTCTAGATCTATAAAGCATAGATACAATTCCCTGTTCCACTCATAACATTTCTCCATTATTTGCCGTAAGCTAAAGATCTGGTCCTGACAACCTCTAAGAGGCCTAAACCCACACTGATTTACATCCAATTGGTCCTCAACTAATACTCGCACTTTCCTTTCAACAATACCCACAACGCTGATTAAAGAGATACCTCTGCAGCTGTTACAATCTTTTCTGTTTCCATGTTTAAAGATTGGTGTGATTACTGCTTTTGTCCAGTCTGATGGAACCCTCCCAGGCCATTTCAATTATCCGGTGTAGCCATTTAAGACCTGACATTCCACTATATTTGATGAGTTCCGACTTAATTTCATCCACCCCAGCTGCTTTATTTCGACTTCAAATGAGACACTCACTAGGTCAGCGTCTAGTTCTGTCAAATCTTTAGTACTGCGATATAGTTCGACACGTGACGAACACTGAAAATTCCAAACCACTCGAGTTAGCCACGAATGCTTGTCGTAAGTGTATAACGATATGTTTTTTGATCACGTCAGGTAGGGTGGATGCGGAGAGATAATGACACGTTTCCTTTATTCATAAGTTTGTTAAACATTCGTTGCCGGCCGTTTTGGCCGAGCGGTTCTAGGCGCTTCAATCTGGAACCGGGCGACCGCTACGGTTCCAGGTTCGAATCCTGCCTCGGGCATGGATGTGTGTTATGTCCTTAGGTTAGTTAGGTTTAAGTAGTTCTAAGTTCTAGGGGTCTGATGGCCTCAGATGTTAAGTTCCATAGTCCTCAGAGCCATATGAGCCATTTAAACATTTGTAGCCACAATAATTCTCCTGGCATATCAAATACCGATCATCATTCCATAACTGCAATACAAGATGTGCTACGTCCATGACCTTGGCTGAGCCTATTGATGAAACTAACTCTTCCTCTACATCATTCTCCATTTCAGCATACGACTCTGGAATACACTAACCTCTGACCCAAAACCATTTCGTTTTCCCGAGGAGATAAAAGCTGTACATACTACCGAATCCCATCTGCTTCCTTCTCTTCTACAGGGAACCAATATTACTGTCACACCGTCAACTCTCTTCACGCATTTGTCATCTCTGTCTATTTCAATGTCATTTCTTTCACCTCATCTGGTACCGTTACACTATTATTTATCGCTCTTCCTGTCACCAGCCTGTTTGTTCTCCAGACCTGATAGCTTCGGCACTGCCCCCTGCGTTTCCCCATCAGTATCATCATCATCATCATTATTATTATTATTATTATTATTTACAGTTCGGGTAAGTTCACCGGAGAGAATACTAGTAAAGAACACGCCTGTCGCTTTGGAACACTAATGCCGCTGGTGCAGAACTGCTACCAGCCGGTCACGTGACAAGTTAGGGCAGTGAAGTGGTGTGTGTGTGTGTGTGTGTCAGTTGTAAGGAATCAGCGCAGTAACATGGGCTAGTTGGAGGCGTGACAGAATCGCACAAAGGAGTAAACGTACGAGTATTTCGACATGGCAGTTACTGTTCTGTGAGTGAAGCTGGTCGATCTGTTTGTGTATCAACACGGGCTTTCCAAAGTGTCTACAAGGAATGCTGTAACACACGCAGTCATATATCAGGGCATAACAACAGTAGTCGTAAAAATATGCTAACACAAGATAGAGGCCGGAGACAGCTGACACGTTCCGCCAAAGACAGTCGGCCTCAACTCCGACATGCGCCGCAGCTACCAGTAAACGAACGTCCGTCTCAACTACGAGAGTTGCCCGTAAAGTAATGCACTGCATTTTTTTCTTCAACAATTCTTTATTGAACATAATGAGAATTACACACATGAATGAATGGTGTTTTATCTACACACCCTATTTTTCCACGTAATCTCCATCCCGTTCGATGACCTTTGTAACGTTCTCTGGCAGCACGCATCCAAAGTGAAAGTTAAAAGAACATTTCCATGTATAATACTCACTGTAACAAATTATTTATATGTATTTCTGTTAATTGAATTTCAAAAGGACACAATTTTGTGAGGAAAAAGATAATTATGAATTTTGCTGTTATAAATGATTATTCAAAGAGTGTGAAACGCTATCTGTGGCGGAGGATGTGACAACCGCCACAGAAGGAACGATATGTAATCAAAATGACAAAGACTGTACAAGAATTAGTTAAGATATAAATAGGCAATATATTGTAATAGAATCGCTTGTCTTCTGCACGGACTGAATGGGAGAGGAACCTGTGAAATTGCATTAGGCTCTTAAGTAGTCTTCATTTGTCGTAAGTCGATGATCGACGCCATTTATAGCTGGGATTGTAAAAGGTGTGTAAAGATTTTAATTGTTTCTGTTAAAATATATTTATCTAGTAAAATCTGTTTGTTACAATTACTGCAAATTTCGCACCGGACATTACCCATTTTATTTAAGAAATTTCAGCATTTTATTGGATATCGCTGGCGGTGCGGAGCTGCGCCGCGAGCGAGCAGTCTGCAGCAGCGGCCCATTTAAATATACAGCGTGTCGGAAAAGTCTTTCCCTGATTACATAAATTGATAACTCAGGCTAGAAGTAAGATACAAATACCAAACTGGTGTCTAATTGTTTACAAACTATCAAAGTTTTTTTTCACACATCAGTAAACTTCCACTTCCATTGTTGCCCAATGACAGTTCACGTCGATATGACTTTGCGGTCGAAATGCTATAACGTATTGAGGACGATGATGGTTATCTCAGACGAATTGCCTTTTACGACGAAGCGACCTTTTTTGTCAGTGGAGTAGTGAATCGCCATAATGTGCGCATTTGGGGTTCACAACCCCCTGGCGAGGTCATGGAGTGCACCAGAGGCAGTCCAAAGGTGAATGATTGGTGCGCGCTATTGCACGATCGAATTATCGGGCCATTCTTCTTCGCTGAGGCTACCATCTCATCTGCAATGTATCTGGACATGTTGCAACTGTATGCTGTTCCTCAGCTGCTTCAGTATCACCCCGATGTCTTGTTTCAGCAAGACGGTGCACCGCCTCATTGGGGTTTGGACGTCGGTGCCTATCTCAATATGACCTTTCCTGGGTCGTGATGGGCCAACGGTTTGGCCTCCACGCTCTCCTGACATAACCCCATTAGACTTCTTTTTATGGGATTATGTCAAGGACGAGGTCAACCGAACACGTGTACCAGATCTTGAAACCCTGCGGCAACGGATAACCACAGTCGTTGAATCGATCCCTCCAGTGATGTTGGCTAATGTGTGGACGGAAATTGAATATTGCCTAGATGTGCTACGTGCTACCAAGGGTGCTCATGTGCAAGTTTACTGATGTGCGAAAAAAACTTTGATAGTTTCTAAACAATTAGACACCAGTTTCATATTTGTATCTTACTTCTAGCCTGAGTTATCAATTTATGTAATTAGGGAAAGACTTTTCGGACACCCTGTACAATCGCAATAACGACCACATCCTAAAAAGGGTACAGGTACAGGTGAACGAAAATAATGAAGTGTTTCTTTTCACAGCATTCCAGAGGCAGAATAAAAGGAGATAATAGATTTTATCTTGTGCATTCACAGGTGGATACAAGCTGCAGCTTTTGTAAATTTTCATTCAAAAAAGTGATAAATTCTGAACATATCGTAAAGTGTATTTAAAACTGGATAATTTTCATAAGAGCTTAGCAATATAAAAAAGAAAACATTTTCGTATGGTAAAGATAGTCTTATGCTTCAAAGCTAATCGGGGTATATCCAGTTAAACAAAAATCCACTGCAACGTGGAAATGTTTGCTAAGTTCGATGGACAATAATATTTTCATTCTTGCACAAACAGCTTTAGTACTTGAATAAAAGTAAAACTTGAATAATTATTTTGGAATATTCAAATAAATTCATTTTTATTAATCTGCAACAGAATATTTCATACGTAAAGTAATAATCACAGATGAAAAATTTATTGCAACCTTTCATTGCTCATGTCCATCCATGTATATGTTAAGTTCAATCTCAACGGTTTCCCAATCAAATTAAACGCAAAAAGCAAAGAAAGTTTAAAACCAGACGGTCAACTCCCGAATAATTAAAACAGACAGAATCGCATTAAACCTTCCTACAGCGCGAAGCAGGGCCGTGTATTCCCTGTCGGAGCCAATCGTTGTCCTGGTGGCGGAGCCAGTGCTTCACTGTGTGAAATCATCTCCTCGCCGTCCTCAAAATGTCTTCAAGAATAACATCCTTTAATGGCCGAAACAAGTGGAAGCCCGAGGCGGCTGGGTCAGAGCTGTAGGGTGGATGGGGTAACACTGCCTAACCCTGTTTAGCGATGTATTCAGCAGTCCTCAGACTTGTGTGCTGATGAGCGTTATCGCGTTGCAGCAAAACATCTCCTGGGTTGCTGTGGCGCCGAAGTCGCCGGAAGCGCGTCTTGAGTTTTGTTAATGTGTTGATATACGCTTCTGAATTAATGGTACTGCCTCTTGGCATCACATCAATGAGAATCACACCTTCAACGTCCCAGAACACTGTGATCTTGACCTTACCTGCGGAAGCAGTTGCTTTGAATTTTTTTATTCTATGGGAAGTGGGAATGGCGCTATTCCAACGACTGTCGTTTTTTTTTTCGGGCTCAATATGGTGAACTCAGATTTCGTCGTGACAATCCGAGACAAGAAGACCTCCCCCTCCGCTTCAAAACTTTGCAACAAATCGAGACAAATGTTTTTCTGTGCCATTTGTGATCCACCGTTGGATACCGCGGGACCCATTTTGTACACACTTTTGAATATCCAAGAGTGCGGATAATTGCATCCACACTCGCTGACTGACAGATGCAGCGGCAACTGCCGAGTCGTAGTGCGTCTGTCTTTGACGCGCGGCGTAGCGGGCCAGTCTGATGAGGGGTCTAGTCGCGATTCGCGCGGCTCCCCCCCCCCCCCCCCCCCCCCTCTCTCACCGTCGGAGGTTCGTGCCCTCCCTCGGAGATGCGTATGTATGTTGACCTCAGCAGTTTGGTCCCATAAAACTTACCACAAATTTCCAAATTTTCCATCTGTCCTCGCTAATGACAACATCAGCTCGCTGCAACATATCAGGTGTGATAGCCGTGGCTGGCCTCCCCGACTGCTGCAAATCGTGGAGCTCCGCCGAACCGCCTTCTGATGGCCTCACCCTCCGTGCCCAGCGACTGACTGTACTTCTGTCGACAGCACATGTTCCATAGACCTTTGCACAAGCGTTTGTGAATATTCCCCACAGTTTCTTTCTATGCAGTGAGAAATTCAATCACGGCACGTTGCTTGTAACGTACATCACCTACAGACGCCATTTTGAAACTGTCCTGCAGCTACGCTATCTGTCCGAAGTGACGGAAACTTGGCGCGCTCACTCAGGAGATTTCAAATAATACGTACGCAACGTTTCGGATTCATAGCATTGTTTTCGGCTGAGAAAAAAAATGCGGGGCATTACTTTCTGGGCATCCATCGTAGTCTTCGAGCGAACACTGCGAAGGGAACTGCATGCTGAGCATGTCGCAAAATGCCGCTGCTCACAGCGATAAGTAAGGCTGCACGTTTTCGATGATCAAAACAAGACGGAAACTGGACAGTGGTAGACCGCGAGTCGTGACTTCATCTCTCTTCAAATGGTGCGAGGCGTCGTGTACATCCATGCTCCAACGAGGCGTTTTGCTCGAACTGTGTTGTCCCGGTCAGAGTTGTTTCTGTGGTGTTTTGGGGATGTTTTTCTTAACACGATTTGGGCCAATTCCGTCAGGTTGCAGTGAACGTAAACCAGAATGTTCATTTCAATATTCTCGGTGACCAAGTGTTGCCCTCCATTCTACCCTTCATGATAGGTGTGCTGCGGACCCTCCCGTCTCCCGAGATGGCGATTGAATCACACATAGAATGTCCGGAAAAATTTGGAACGGCGGTTGAAACATCCCCGACACCTGCTGGCTCTACGGGATCTGAGGGGCTTCAGCTGGATGCGGCAAACCAGGAGAAACTCAGAGACTGTCTTCTTAGCCTCACAGAGGCCATTATAAAGGCTGGAGGTGTTAGCGACACGTCTCCTGGGGTGATTTATCTACACTGTAATGTTAGCTCACGAGGCACACGTGGTAATAATGTAAGGGAGGCCGTCACGCGATAATGCTAGCAGTGTGGCAAAGCAGGCGTCAGGACTATTTGTTAGTACGGGTTCCCTAATATCAGGGTCAAGCATGCATTCAGGGGCAAACCTAGTCTTGAGCTTCATGTCAGCCCTTAATCTACTGTTCTCTTTTGATTGACGGGTCCTTAACCTATTGTTCTACACCACTTTCTCCGGCCGGAGTGGCCGAGCGGTTCTAGGCCCTTCAGCCTGGAACCGCGCGACCGCTACGGTCGCAGGTTCGAATCCTGCCTCGGGCATGGATGTGTGTGATGTCCTTAGGTTGGTTAGGTTTAAGTAGTTCTAAGTTCTAGGGGACTGATGACCTCAGCTGTTAAGTCACATAGTGCTCAGAGCCATTTTACACCACTTTTGATATCAAATTTACTTGCAAATTAATTAAATTACGATGGCTGATTGATTTATCACCTTAACCTACTGTTTTTCTAAGTGGTTTATACCTCTCTGCGGTCGATTTATGACCCCCTGGGGGTAATCTGTCCTCAAAAACCTACCCCTCGCCTCCTGCACCCCCTCACCAACCCCTCTGGAAACCTTCAACACTCACCCCCCTCCCTCTCGCCGATGCAAGTACACTTTCAGGCCTGAGTTATTCCAATAGCCTCATCCAACTCTATCAATTTATTGACTAATTAATCAAATTGATCAATTAAATAACCCCTCCTCGCACCGGGAATCCCACAGCCCGCCCCTCCCCTCCACCTGCAAATTGGCGGCTCTGTACTGCAGAGAAATGATCTCACGACAGGGAATTCAACTACACAGCAAAGGGTATATCGTTTTGCAGTGGTAGGATCTCTGTTGCTCATCATTCTCTGCTGTTTGGGAAGATGCAGGTCATCGAAAATAATTAATAAAATGGGTCGCTTTTTTTAAAAAATGGTTCAAATGGTTCTGAGCACTATGCGACTTAACTTCTGAGGTCATCAGTCGCCTAGAACTTAGAACTAATTAAACCTAACTAACCTAAGGACATCACACACATCCATGCCCGAGGCAGGATTCGAACCTGCGACCGTAGCGGTCACGCGGTTCCAGACTGAAGCGCCTTTAACCGCACGGCCACACCGGCCGGCCGCTTTTTTTTTTTTAAATTCCGATCGACAAGGAATGCCGTCATGAAACACTTATCACATGTTGGTTAAAAATCTTTCGATTGCACAGCACGTAGCAACTGTCGGGCTGGCCGCTTTGCGTATTCCCGGATATGCAGTCCGCTCGGGGTCCCGCGAAGCAGCAGCCGCACCACATACCAACCGTCGCAAGCAGCGTACAGATTGGATGTCACACTAAACTCCTGAACAAAAGCTTCACGTGGTGGCAACCCTCTGATACCTGGGAAACCCCCAGGGCTTCCCCTGTGGGACACCGGCGCACGCGGGAACTCCTTCCAAGACAAATGCCTGAAAGGGGATTGATCCAGAAACACTGTTGAAATGAATAAATTGACTGACTAATAAATTTCCGGTCACATGCTCGTGATGTAGGGGATGTAAGGCAGGTGCGGTAGTTCACCAGTTCCAGTCACAGTAAGTGTCTGAAGGAGAAGAACCACGAAGTGTCAACAACAGCAGTCAACATCCTCTCATGCCTCCCCATCGCAGAAGAAGTGTAAAAGTAAGTACTCATTATATGTTGTTGCTACCATTACCGCATGTAGCAGTTCCTCCTCCTCTTTGTGAAGTTCCCTTTCTTTGTTCAACGCGATGTCATCGCCTGTGAATGCTTATTGCTGCTGCTGCTTCTGCTTCTTCTTCTTCTTCTTCTCCTTCTCCTTCTTCTTAGTTCAACGACATCCAGTGTGTCTGGACCAGCAACAGCTACCATCAGCTCGCTGAGACTTGAAGCAAACTTGGCCTGCCAGGATCAGCAGCAGTAGCAGCACCTGAGCAGGACGACAAGCAGTTATTAAATGAATTTTATCCATAGTCGATACTGTTGAACCCCGTGACTCTAATTATCCCACTTGTATCTGTTTAGTCACCAGCAAATAAGTTTTTTGTATTTATACAATGACCTCCAGCAATATAAATACGTAAATGAATGTACAAACATTTGAGGATGGGCGCAAGCCCGAAACCGGTCGTGTGACAAATAAAGCACTCCGTCTTCAGGCCACAAGTGGCCCATTGGGACCATCCAACCGCCGTGTCATCCTCAGTTGAGGATGCGGATAGGAGGGGCGTGTGGTCAGAACACCGCTCTCCCGGTCGTTATGATGGTTTTCTTTGACCGGTGCCGCTAGTATTCGGTCGAGTAGCTCCTCAATTGGCATCACGAGGCTGAGTGCACCCCGAAAAATGGCAACAGCACATGGCGGCTGGATGGTCATCCATCCAAGTGCCGGCCACGCCCGACAGCGCTTAACTTCGGTGATCTGACGGGAGCAGGTGTATCCACTGCGGCAAGCCCGTTACCCGTGTGACAAATAAATAACCTTTTATTGTGACTGGAAGCGGAAGTTTTTCTACACCCTATCAGTTGCTATTATCCATTCTGCCCCCTGATCAGGACACCCAGCAAGTCCCTGTCTCTCAGTAGAACTGTGCTGGTTCCCTACACCACACAGCGAGCGTCAGTGCTGGTCTCTGACAAATTCACCACCCCGGGAGCACAGTGTTGATGTGGTGGACGAGAAGCTGACGATTCCTACCATTGCTCTACGGCTTTTCACTTGAACTTATAACAGAAAGTGGTTCAAAGCGCTCAAATACTGGCATGAAATCATCAGTGCGCAGGACTGGCTTGTTGTGTTAGAGGCTGAAAATGCATCGAGAAGCATTAAAGTGCGGTTTACGGAGTTGGAATGGGATGAAATCTGTCATGCAGAACACTACATCAGCCAGCAGATGAACTCCGAGTATTCTCCATCTCCGTACATTTATTGTGTTGCTCTGATGCTATCTATAACATCATTGGACGACGGAGTGACACTAATGTTGAGATCTGGAGGTCCATCCATTCATCTGCAATACTCCAGCAATTCAGACTTGTTCGGCCTGTGGATGGTGCTATTCCTTGTGCTGAAAAGACTGAAACGTGGGCTGCCATTGTGTTCAGACTGTATATAGACACCATGAATTATCTCTGTACATATTGTGTGCAAGCAGGTGACTCAGAACAGTGCATCAATATGGTGTCAAAAGAAGCAGCTAAAGGAACACCCGTCAGTTTGAGAGAGATACATGCTCAATTTACTGCATACAGGAAAGAGTTATTTGGGAAATACTATAAAAAAAGGAAACAGTGGTTTTTGTGGCTGGGTGAGTGAAGCATGAGGACTTTGTTGTGACTGGTCCTGTGATGGTGTGGGAGAAGAACATACGAAGAAGAAGGAGGAGCAGGAGGAGGAGGAGGAGGAGGAGAAGAAGAGGAGGAAGAAGAAAAATGGGGTGCTCCTACCCAGTAACATAAGAGCGATGATTGTAGGTCCATCCAACTTTGGCAAGACAAATGTTCTCATGCCTCTACTAACACATCTAGATGTAGTTCGCTTTGAGCATGTATGTGCGTTTTAAAATGCTGTTTCAACCGAAGTACCAGCCACTGCAAAAAATACTGCAGTGTGTTGATGGTGTAACATGTATGACATTCAGTCAAAGCAGTCAGATTCCCCAACCAGAAAAAGTGTTTATATTTGACGATTGATTGTGGAAAACCAAGATCAAATTCTACGATGTTTCTGTTTTGGTCGTCATATGGGTACTGACGTGTTTTCTTTGAGTCAGACATATTCCAGAATCACGAAACAGTTGGTGAGGGATAATGCAAATCTCATTATAGCTTTCAGACAAGACAATCTGAATCTAGAACACATTTACCCGGCACATGTAGAAACTAACATGTCATTCAATGATTTTGTAAAGATGTGCAGATTGCTGGAATCACACACATACAGGTTTCTTGTTATTGACAAATCAAGGAAACTGAATGATGATAGGTGTAGACAGAAGTTCCAGGAGTTTCTATACATATAGTGAAGAAAACATTGATGAGTATATTAGTATACATCACACTATGGAGCTATAGACGTATGCCCAGACCCTTCTGGGACTGATCAGCGAATTAGATACTAGGGTTAAAGAACTAGAAATATACAACCACAAGCGAAAAAAGTGGTCCAACTAAAACATTCATATTTCTTTACGTACTACACGAGTATGTAATAAAAAATGGGGGTTCCTATTTTAAAAAACGCAGTTGATATCCGTTTGACCTATGGCAGTGCCATCTAGCGGGCAAACCATAACGCCATCTGGTTTCCCCCTTCAAGCTAGACAAGTTTCGTTCTTTGTAGTTTTTTCGTTTAACGCTTATTTGGTGAATATTTGTCCCGGTCACGATCAATGGACCACCCCGTATAATGGGGTGCACAGGGCACAACCAGCACAGTAGCATAACATGCGTAATAGGAGATGCATTATAGGAGGCAGTGGTATTCTCGACAAACTGTCAATGGAATTACATATTCCGGGTTATAATTACTGTGGGCCTGGTACAAAACATCACAAACGTTTGGCTCATGGTGCTAAGGGGATTAACATGACATTGCATAACATAAAGATTTGCCAGGATGTCATGCCACAGATCGAATTTTATCTGATAAGGGTAAGGTGATACGCAGAAGACAGGATATTGCTACAGTTCAGTGCATTGCGGCATTTGTAGTTGATAAAACCATGTGTGGTAAAATTAAGAGGTGACGAACTTCAAGCAATTTCCCCAGGTATCAAATATAAAAAAAGTAGCAGCGACCTGAAGCTTTTGTTCAGGGGATTAGTGTAACATCCGGTCTGTGCGCTGCGCTGCTCGAGGTGGTTGACACGTGGAGTGGTTAGCACACTGGACTCGCATTCGGAAGGACGACGGTTCAATCCCGCGTCCGGCCATCCTGATTTAGATTTTCCGTGATTTCCCTATATCACTTCAGGCAAATGCCCGGATGGTTCCTTTGAAAGGGCACGGCCGATTTCCTTCCCCATCCTTCCCTAACCCGAGCTTGTGCTCCGTCTCTAATGACCTCGTTGTCGATGGGACTTAACGTCCCATCTCCTCCTCCTCCTCCTCCGACACGTGGAGAGGCCACTGGTGGACGCGTCGCTTCGCGGGACCCCGAGCGGCCTGCGCGTCTGGGAATACGCGAAGGGCTGGCCCGGCACACGGTGGACAGCACGTGCTTCGCGATCGATTGTTAAGAGCGTAATTACGTGTGATGAGTATTTCATGACTGTATTCCTTGCATGAACGGAATAAAAAATAGCGATCGGTTTCATTAATTCCTTTCGATGAATTTTACAAGACTTGCATCTTCCCAAAAAGCAGAGAATGGTGAGCAACAGAGATCCTACCACTGCAAGTTGAATTATTTGTAAATAAATAATATACCCTTTGCTGTGTAGTTGAATTTCCTGCCGTGAGATCTCTCCTCTCCAGCACAGAGCCGCCGATTTACAGGTGGAGGGGAGAGCTGGGCTGTGGGATTTCCTAGTGGGGGGATGGGCTATTTAATAGATCAATTTAATTAATTAGTCAATAAATTGATAGAGTTGGAGAGGGGCCTCAAAGTGTACTTGTATTGGCGAGGGGGAGGGTGATGAGTGTTGGAGGTTTCCAGAGGGATTGGTGAGGAGGGGGGGGGGGCAGAGGTAGGATTTTGAGGAGGACATTATCCACAGGGGGGCATAAGTCAAGAACGGGGGGTTATAAACCACTTAGCAAAACAGTAGCTTAAGTAGTCAAAATTTATTTAATTTCCATGTCAATTTGATATCATAAGTAGTGTAAAACAATAGGTTAAAGACCTGTCATTCAAAAGAAAACAATAGGTTAAGGGTTGACATCAACTGAACAGTAGGTGTGACCCTGAATGTGTGCTTCCCCTGGTGTAGGGAACCTGCACTAACGAATTGTCCCGACGCCCGCTTTGCCCCACTACTTGCGCTGCTGCTGCTGGCCGGCAGTACAAAAGTCACCCCGCTCTGGCCGAGTGCCTCTTTCCAGAGACGCCGGCACAATGGGCCACTTAACCGACACACGCCTACCCACCACTATTTTTATGCTGGCACATTTCAAGCCGACAGAGAAATTGCCGTACTTACCGCTGCTCTGCCAGAGACAATGTGCAGGCAATTCGCAACGCTCCACGTACCTGAAACAATACAAACGGCGCCATCAGCACGCACGTTCACACATCTCCCTGAGGAGAGGCTCTACACACACACACACACACACACACACACACACAGTGTCCCATGTAACAAGGGACGACACTGAAATCAGATTTAAAGAAATGATAACATGCGGCGGAGATTTTTAGCAGCTGAAATGTTGAAGTAGCTACTTGAAAAATTAAATTTTTTTTGTCTTTGTTGGCGTTGGACATCACGTGGAAAGGACAGTTAGATTATGTAGCGCGTGCCAAGGACTGGATTGGAATTTCAGCGAAACTGTTCTGCGACATAAAAACTAAACATGAAGGAGCGTGAAACTGCACTGTGCTCGCAAGCGTTTATATTTCGTGGCGATTTTTTACAGAAGTCTCGCTCCACCCGTCGATACACCGTTTTTACGAGTTAGAAATTTTCAACATCTCAGTTCATGAACATGTCTACTGGGAATCTTCAGGACAACTAGTTTTCTACGTCAGACTTTGTCCCTTAGGGACTCTCCTAGGTAGAATTCCATAGGTAATGAATTGTGAATTGCGTCGGAAGAAACTTTAGCGGACCTCTTCGTCGCACCCGTGTCTGTGGAAAACTGCTCGAGGCGTGTAGGGACGGTTCGACGGTGGACCGCAATACTTTGGGGCCGCTCGCCTGGAGTGTGAGAACGTAGCCTGGACTCGCTCGTTGCTACCGGAGACCCACTGCCTGGTTTCCTGTAGTCGACCGAGTGACATCAACTTGCTTACGTCTGCTGCTGCTTTACTACGTCATCGTGGGAACAACAGAATGTGCTACTAAGCTTTATACGAACCGTAAGTTCGAAGAATGTTTTATGTATTTACTAAACTGTGAAAAGCTGCTCTGCCGTGTGTCTAAAGCAGCTCGTACAATACAGAATTCTCGACATAACAGTACTTTTTTACTTTAAGAATGCAATAGTAAAAACATTACTTCATATCATAAACTTAACAATAAGGATATACAGGGTGTTTATAAGTGAAGTCACGTGACGTCACGGCGCTGGCGGCGTCCACCCGCAGCTCCCCATCACTGCCGTCCCCCACCCCCCACCGCTCTGTAAACATCTCTCACGCCTGTCGTCCTAGCTCCATCACTGCTCTGAACTCCTTTAGTTCAGTCTTAGGTATGTTGTCTGCAATGAAGTTCAGTAACTTACGTGGATCAGCAGTCCCAGTTAACAATAAATAATAAAAGAAAACGTGAAATTATAATATGGTTTGTTCCCGCCACCCCGGCCGTAAGCCTGGGAAATCGCGCGAGTGCGGGGTGGCGGCAGGTTGACTTGCAGGCTTGCCCTCGCTCGCACCGATAGTCACCCTACTTCCTCAGAATGCCCCCTACCGCACCGCCGACGACTACCGTACCTCGCAAACGTTTTCGGACATTACCCACAAATGTTATCTTTTTTTACAGAAACAGTATTAAGCCTTACGATATGAACAAGTGCAAAGGCTATTACTATTCATACAGAGAAATGGATGTAATACCCATGGTTGAAATCAGATAATACGTAGAAACATTAATGCGAGAAAAAAAAAAAAAATTCGCCTTCTTCGTTTCTCCTTTTTCCTGGCCCTTATCCCGTATCTTTTGAATCGTCCACTTAGAAAAATTTATCAATGACAGTGCTGGAAAGCTTCTACGTTATTTGATTTTCAAACGGCTGAGCAAAACTGAACGTACTCAGACATTTCTCTCTTTACTTATTCTGATCAACACTAAACTGACACACAATATTTTTTTTAGCGCAACGCAATCTGACTTTCAATAATCCCTACAAAAGAATGGCCCTGACTGACAATAGCCTATACCTTTCATGAATCACTTACCTCACAAAAATCTTCGTTACTCAAACTACTGCAATAAAGCGAGCGCCAATACTGCCAGCTAAATAGAAGATTCTAACTACTGAAGGCACTAACTACTCATAGGCATAGTTAGCAAATGAAAGATTTTCATGGAGAACAAACAATGTATTTACCTTAATAGTGTTCAAAAGTCATTATATATATCAGTTCATGACATCCAGTCTTACAAATTTCCTTTTTCTGGCGGACACACGTCCAGATCGTCCGCTCTCAAAAACTCTGCCATCTCTCTCCCCACATCCACCACTGCTGGCGGCTCACCTCCAACTGCGCAACGCTACGTGCTGTTCACATCCAACTGCCCAACACTACAATAGCAAATATTCCAACAATGCAAACCAGCCACAGACTGCACACAGCAGTGATTTTCATACAGAGCGCTACGTGGCGTTACCAACATAAAAACCTAAACAGCCTACAGGATCGGCATGTTAGTTATACTAGAGTTCGCAGTGTCAGTGGTAAAGGGTGGCCCTATATCGTTCTCGCCCCTCCCCCACCCCCTCTCTCCCGCGGAACTGTCAGCGTCTAGTATTTCTGCATTATAAAAGTGCGCCACCGTTTTCTAAATGCTTGCGAATCGTCGAACTGAGACGAGACGTGGGTAACAGCTGGGTATCGGCACAGCCAGCTGTGGGAACTCTCCTCAAGGGTCACAAAATAAATTAATAGTGTTTCGCGGAAAACGCCCAATTTCGATACCAATTTTCTTCGCGAATGCAGAGAGAAGAAAGGCGAATAGATAAGGTGACGAGCTCGCTGCGCGGCAACATAGTCTGATCAGTTCAAGGAAACAGGAATACACAGCAGTTGGTAAATATTTCGTAATAAAAAATGGTTCAAATGGCTCTGAGCACTATGGGACTTAACTGCTGTGGTCATCAGTCCCCTAGAACTTAGAACTATACTAAGGACATCACACACATCCATGCCTGAGGCAGGATTCGAACCTGCGACCGTAGCGGTCGCGCGGTTCCAGACTGTATCGCCTACAACCGCTCGGCTGCACCGGCCGGCAGACGTAGAACATCTTGAAAGAAATACAACTAATGCGGTACGGAATGCAAGGGTATGATAAGTGACTAGGGATGTCGCTTTCGTTAAGGCGAAATATCAACTAACTTTCTCCTCGGAACGTAAAAATATTCTGATGCCTCCCAACTATATAGGGGGAACGACCATGTCGTACGATACATAAGAGCTAAGATTTAGGCGTTCGCGGTTTCCGCGCGCTACTCGAGAGTGCATCGGTGGAGAGGCCTTGCACCCTCTGCCGACAACTTCGGCGTGAATTGCAGAATCGCGAAGTACATGGATCTGAGGCAGTGACCAGTTAGTTCGCCATTGAAGACAAGTCGGGAAAGGCTAACATTTTAGTAGGTTATAAAACTGTTCCCCTCTGAGGGAGAGAAACCTAAAATAGCGACATTATCGAAAGGATGTCAGTTTTTAGTGTAGTGTAGAGTACCGCGGCCTTCTTCGGGCAGCGCCGGCAGGCCGCAGCGGTGTCCGTGGGCCAGCTAGCACCCTGCGAGAGCCATCCCACGCTGACGTCATCCCCAGTGGTTCCTACCAGCGTACTGCTCTGTCATTCGTCAGTTCTTACAATTGTCACATTGCTCGGTTCGTAGGAAAAACGTCAGACTGGACTGTAGTTTGGAGTCCACGTTAAAGTGTAATACGTCGTGGCTCGGCTAGTCATACCGAAGATCGGAGGGGGGCCAGGGAAGGCAATGCGGCGTCCAGATCAAGCTTCGCTTTGGGGGTAGATTTACTGACCTTTCCGGTTCAGTGACTCTAGAGTGCTTTTCTACTTTTGACTCTAGAGTGCTTTTTCACTTCGTATTATTTTCGGTACAATCATTCGTCTCCTGTGTCGCCACAAAATTAAACAGGTTCGCACAAAGATTACACATTCCAGAGCTCCCGCGGAAAGATTTGGATGTGCGCTGAAGCTCATAAGTGATGTCTTGCATGCCTTACCGAGCATTTAACTGTGGACTGCAAGACAACGATGTGGGATAAAAAGACCAGAGGGTAAATTCTCTAACAAAACAGTTCTTGGAGGAGTCGAGCCGCACACTCGTGTCTAAGCAACGCTTAAGAGAGCATATGCGAAGTAGTTGAGAATCATGAACGCCGTAATAGCGAGCGTGTTTATTTATTTGCCGTTGTCTTATATACTGTTATTTAATTGTATCTATAGCGCATAACGTATTTAACGAAAAATTAGAAGTGTATATTTTATCATTAATATACTGAACGAAGAAAAGTATAATACACCGCTGACCATTAAAATTGCCACACCAAGAAGAAATGCAGAGCCGGCCGAAGTGGCCGTGAGGTTAAAGGCGCTGCAGCCTGGAACCGCAAGACCGCTACGGTCGCAGGTTCGAATCCTGCCTCGGGCATGGATGTTTGTGATGTCCTTAGGTTAGTTAGGTTTAACTAGTTCTTGGCTCAGAGCCAAGAAATGCAGATGATAAATGGGTATTCATTGGACAAATATATTATACTAGAACTGAGATTACATTTTCACGCAATTTGGGTGCATAGATTCTGAGAAATCAGTACCCAGAACAACTACCTCTGGCCGTAATAACGGCCTTGATACGCCTGGGCATTCACACAACAAAGCTTGGATGGCGTGTACAGGTACAGCTGCCCATGCAGCTTCAACACGATACCACTGTTCATCAAGAGTAGTGACTGGCGTATTGTGACGAGCCAGTTGCTCGGCCACCATTGACCAGACGTTTTCATTTGGTGAGAAATCCGGAGAATGTGCTGGCCGCGCAGCAATTGAACATTTTCTGTATCCAGAAAGGCCCGTACAGGACCTGCAACATGCGGTCGTGCATTATCTTGCTGAAATGTAGGGGTTCGCAGGGATCGATTGAAAGGTAGAGCCACGGGTCGTAAAACATCTGAAATGTAACGTCCACTGTTCGAAGTGCCGTCAATGCGAACAAGAGGTGACCGAGACGTGTAACCAATGGCACCCATACCATCACGCCGGGTGATACGCCAGTATGGCGATGATGAATACACGCTTCCAATGTGCGTTGATCGCGATGTCGCCAAACACGGATGCGACCATCATGATGCTGTAAACAGAACCTGGATTCATCCGAAAAAATGACGTTTTGCCATTCGTGCACCCAGGTTCGTCGTTGAGTACACCATCGCAGGCGCTCCTGTCTGTGATGCAGCGTCGGGGGTAACTGCAGCCATGGTCTCCCAGCTGATAGTCCGTGCTGTTGCAAACGTCGTCGAACTGTTCGTGCAGATGGTTGTTGTCTTGCAAACATCCCCAACTGTTGACTCAGGAATCGAGACGTCGCTGCACGATCAGTTACAGCCATGCGGATAAGACGCCTGTCATCTCGACTGCTTGTGATACGAGGCCGTTGGGATCCAGCACGGTGTTCCGTTTTACCCTCCTGAACCCACCGATTGCATATTCTGCTAACAGTCATTGGATCTCGACCAACGCGAGCAGCAATGTCGTGATACGATAAAACGCAATCGCGATAGCCTACAATCCGACCTTTATCAAAGTCGGTAACGTGATGGTACGCATTTCTCCTCCTTACACGAAGCATCACAACGACGTTTCACCAGGCAACGCCGGACAACTGCTGTTTGTGTATGAGAAATCGGTTGGAAACATTCCTCATGTCAGCACGTTGTAGGTGTCGCCACCGGTGCCAACCTTGTGTGAATTCTCTGAAAAACTAATCATTTGCGTATCACAGCATCTTCTTCCTGTCGGTTAAATTTCGCGTCTGTAGCACGTCATCTTCATGGTGTAGCAATTTTAATGGCCAGTAGTGTAAATATGAAAGAGAGAGAGAGAGAGAGAGAGAGAGAGAGAGAGAGAGAGAGAGAGAAGGAGGGAGAGAGAGAGATATGTAGGACTGATTATACGTTAGGAGAAAAGATTACTTGTACATACTACCGTCTGACCCTGGGCATGCAGATATATACCAATCCGAAATGCGGATGGCACTCTACACGCTGGTGGGTTATTCTCAATTGCTACAGCCCATAATTTATTGTTTATAATACTACACAAAGCTAGGCGAGTGAACAGAGAGCCAGAATCAAAAGTCGCTAATGCTCCAGTTTGGGAGTGTCGGCGCGCTAAGAAATGCACCTCGTTCTTACTAGACTGAACGGTTTTGAGAATCGGGACATCAGTCAGAGTGTCCCGGTCCTCGCTGCTTCCGGAAGTACGCTGTGCTCGGCCGTTGTGTTTCGCTGCCACTGTGTGTGGCTTCTTCCAGCCTGTGTCAGGCCTGCAGTGCGTAGTTTCGGTAGGCTGCGATCAGCCTGCGCCACAGGTGCTCGTTGCGCCGTAGAACGCCTCGTTACCGACGGCGCCTCTGGCCGTGGACTTGGCATCTCGTCTAGTGACAATTTCCCAGACGGTGCAGCCCTCGGTGGCGATTTCACAACGTCGGCAGGTGTCTGTGGTGCGCCGGGGATTTTTCGTGTAACACACACACACACACACACACACACACACACACACACACACAGGCGCGCGCGCCCACACACACTGTCCGTGTTTTGCCGCGCCGGGGTCGGCGACCAGGCGGAGCAGCGTGCGTCTGTCGGCGCCCGGCCTTCCTTCCGGACGGCACGCGTGCTCGTGTGCGTGTATGCGTGTGTGCGTGTGTGTACGCGCGTGCGTGGTGCGCGTGAGCCGCTCTCCGGAAGCGGCGCGGCTAACGGCCCGGGCCGGCCGGCGCCCGACGAGCTCTCCTCTGCTGCCGGCCGACCTACTCGCGACCGTTTGACCCTGCAGTCTTCCGCTCATTCCCAGTCGCCCCCACACCAGCAGATCTCTCCAAGGCCTGCTCTTACAATTCTTTGCCATTGTTTACTACTTTCTTGCCCTCGTTTACTTCACCCATTCCTTCAATATACGAGGGTTGGATCTTTAATAGTGGCAACTATTTATTTACAGTTCGTACAAATAGATACGTGTTTCAAAGTTTTACTGACCGTCAAAGTGCAGGACAAAGCTCAAGCAAGTACAGTCCAAGCTGTTACTGATTTGTTTCACTGATGGGGCTGCTAAGAGCTATACCATCTACTGCACTCTCCTGACTTAAGCCCTCGTGAGTTCAACTCGATTTCTAATCTGAAGGAAACACTTCAAGGCATTCGCTTCAGAACTGCTACAAATTCGTCGGGCAATACACCACGCCGCTCCAACTCTCAGTCCGCAACTCGTGGTCGTGCGATAGCGTTCTCGCTTCCCACGCCCGGGTTCCCGGGTTCGATTCCCGGCGGGGTCAGGGATTTTCTCTGCCTCGTGATGACTGGGTGTTGTGTGATGTCCTTAGGTTAGTTAGGTTTAAGTAGTTCTAAGTTCTAGGGGACTGATAACTAGACCGCGGATTTTAGGCAAAAACCTATTTTGTTCCTGAGTTCCTATTTGCATAAAAATTTGTACTTATGCGTTTCATGACTATTTACACTTAATAGCGTTAATTCTATAGGACCTAAAAAAGACTATTTCGACGTTAGTGCCTATTTTTGCCTATTTCGGCTTTTTAGGATATTAAAGTGCCTATTTCATCATATAAGACAGTGGCTCCAAGTTTTTCCACACTATACGACAGATGGAAAAAAAATATTTTCTGCCCAGCGTGCAGCAAGGTGGCTAGTTGATATGCGCTCATGCTTCGTATCTGCCTAACACGTCGGTCTTTTTTTATTTTTTTTATATCGCTATCCCTGTTAATACCAAATACTCTTTATAGGCGTTTTATTATTCGTATGTAAAAAAATAGATCACGGATCTTTAGGTTAAAACCTATTTTTTTTCCTAAGCTCCAATTTCCATATAAGTTGGTACTTATGCGTTTCATGACTAACTAAACTGAATACTGTTAGTTCTATAGGGCCTAAACTTGCGTAGTTCGACGTTGACGCCTAATTTTGCCTATTTCGGCATCAAAATCCTAAAAAGTACCTATTTCGTTAATCTGACAGAGTTCTTGTGTTTTCAAAGATTAAAAAAGGGAGTAAACTTAGGGCTTTACGTCTCGTCGAAGGCGAAGGTCTTCAGAGACTGTTTACAATTCCTTTACTTGCCTTACTACCAACAGGACTCGGCACGGTTGAATGGTCATCCATCCAAGTATGCGCCGAGCGCGACAGTGCTTAACTTCGGTGAGCGAATGGGAACCGGTCAAAGATTTGAGTTACCCATTAGAATCGAAAGTGGGAGTTCTAAATGTTACATCTGAAAATATTTCGTTCGTAGGATTCTGGCCAGCTGTGTATTTTCGCAAAGAAACTGTTTCATAGGCCTTAAGCTGAGCACGGATTAAAAAATCAGAATGTTAATCATAGACGCCCTCTATACCTAAATTATTGCCCTTCGCGCATTTTCTCGCTGCTGTCTACAAGCAGTCCTACCAAACTACTCTGTTTCGTGAAAGGTATTATACGTGAATTTTCCGGTTCGAAAAATAATTTGCCAGTAGTGAGATGTTTTCATCTGAAGCACCGGTAGATTCCATTCGCTTGTTCAGAAGGGGTGACCATCTGTCAGGTGCCATATGTCCAGCAAGGAGTACGGTACTTCCCCTACCGCTCCCATTCACTGCAGGAAAAAAAAAAAAAAAAAAAAAAAAAAAAACAGGTCATCGTTCACTTTTCCCAGCGAGAACAAATCAGTTCATTGTGTAGCGACCGACGTGTTAAGTGTTACTGACGTTCTAAGTGCAAAATAAATTCTAGTTTCTGCGTGAGAATACTACGCCAAGCCGAAAACAGCTAGTTCTAAGTCTGCTCATATAAGGCAGTGGCTGCAAGATTTTCCGCATTCCACAACAGATGGGAAAATTATTTTCTGCCAAGCATGCAACAAGGAGGTTAGTTGATGTTTTCTTAGACTTCTTATTTTCCTGTCACTTAGGATTCTTTTTTATCGCTATCCTTTAGTAATACGGAATACTGTTTATATGCGATTCTAAACTGAATTTCCCTTTTCTCTCGTATCAGGTTTCGAGTGTTAAGAAATCTCAAAAAAATGGTTCAAATGGCTCTGAGCACTATGGGACTCAACTGCTGAGGTCATTAGTCCCCTAGAACTTAGAACTAGTTAAACCTAACTTACCTAAGGACATCACAAACATCCATGCCCGAGGCAGGATTCGAACCTGCGACCGTAGCGGTCCTGCGGTTCCAGACTGCAGCGCCTTTAACCGCACAGCCACTTCGGCCGGCTAAGAAATCTCACTTAACTCAGCATGCAGATGGAATCGCACATAAAGCTAATGTTGAAAGAAAGTCAAAATTGAAGCAAACTCTTTTAACCAATAAATCTGATGAACCCCCCGAAAAAAAAAAAAAAAAAGTTCTGCAGAGATTTGTGTCATGCACTTGTGGCAGCAAACATCCCCTTTCGGAAACCCTATTTTCAGAGGTTTTCTTGAGAAGTACTGCCATCAGTCTGTTCCTGCAGAGTCAAGTTTACGTAAGAATTATGTGGATTCAGCTTACAATGCTGCATTGCACAGAATCCGAGAAGATGTTGGAGAATATTGTACATGGATTTCTGTGGATGAAACTACTGTCAGTCTTGGCCGTTACATTGCAAACCTGATTATTTTCAAGCTAGATCCAGATGCTCCATCCAGGGCTCATTAGATTTACTCAAAACAGCTTGCAAAAACTAACCAACAAACAATAGCACAGTTTGTGAACAATGGGCTTAAGGTGCTGTACCCAAACGGAGTGGATGAGAATAAGAGGCTTCTGGCCGTCACTGATGCTGCTGCATATATGATAGCAGCGTTTCAACTATTAAAAGTATTCTACCCATTGATGCTGCGCGTAACTTGTGTAGTGCATGGGCTCAACCGCATAGCAGAGCAAGTAAGGCTACAATTTCCTAAAGTAAATAAAGTAATATCTATGGTGAAGAAAATTTTTGTTAAGGCACCATCAAGAATACAGGCATTCAAAGAACAGCTTCCAGATGTCCCATTGCCGCCAGAGCCTGTTGTCACCCGCTGGGGCACGTGGCTGATAGCAGCAGAATACTACAGTACGCATCTCTCAGTTGTCCAGAAGGGGTTGAAAGTATATCGGAGGATGCTGCATCCGTAACTGCAGCAATGGAGTTACCCAGAGATTCTTCTTTAAAACGGGACTTACATTAGAGCCCACTACACATTTATGGCAAGAATAATTTCACAATTAGAAGGCTCAGGGAGACCTACAGGGTGTTTCAAAAATGACCGGTATATTTGAAACGGCAATAAAAACTAAACGAGCAGCGATAGAAATACACCGTTTGTTGCAATATGCTTGGGACAACAGTACACTTGCAGGCGGACAAACTTTCGAAATTACAGTAGTTACAATTTTCAACAACAGATGGCGCTGCGGTCTGGGAAACTCTATAGTACGATATTTTCCACATATTCACCATGCGTAGCAATAATATGGCGTAGTCTCTGAATGAAATTACCCGAAACCTTTGACAACGTGTCTGGCGGAATGGCTTCACATGCAGATGAGATGTACTGCTTCAGCTGTTCAATTGTTTCTGGATTCTGGCGGTACACCTGGTCTTTCAAGTGTCCCCACAGAAAGAAGTCACAGGGGTTCATGTCTGGCGAATAGGGAGGCCAATCCACGCCGCCTCCTGTATGTTTCGGATAGCCCAAAGCAATCACACGATCATCGAAATATTCATTCAGGAAATTAAAGACGTCGGCCGTGCGATGTGGCCGGGCACCATCTTGCATAAACCACGAGGTGTTCGCAGTGTCGTCTAAGGCAGTTTGTACCGCCACAAATTCACGAAGAATGTCCAGAGAGCGTAATGCAGTAATCGTTTCGGATCTGAAAAATGGGCCAATGATTCCTTTGGAAGAAATGGCGGCCCAGACCAGTACTTTCTGAGGATACAGGGACGATGGGACTGCAACATGGGGCTTTTCGGTTCCCCATATGCGCCAGTTCTGTTTATTGACGAAGCCGTCCAGGTAAAAATAAGCTTCGTCAGTAAACCAAATGCTGCCCACATGCATATCGCCGTCATCAATCCTGTGCACTATATCGTTAGCGAATGTCTCTCGTGCAGCAATGGTAGCGGCGCTGAGGGGTTGCCGCGTTTGAATTTTGTATGGATAGAGGTGTAAACTCTGGCGCATGAGACGATACGTGGACGTTGGCGTCATTTGGACCGCAGCTGCAACACGGCGAACGGAAGCCCGAGGCCGCTGTTGGATCACCTGCTGCACTAGCTGCGCGTTGCCCTCTGTGGTTGCCATACGCGGTCGCCCTACCTTTCCAGCACGTTCATCCGTCACGTTCCCAGTCCGTTGAAATTTTTCAAACAGATCCTTTATTGTATCGCTTTTCGGTCCTTTGGTTACATTAAACCTCCGTTGAAAGCTTCGTCTTGTTGCAACAACACTGTGTTCTAGGCGGTGGAATTCCAACACCAGAAAAATCCTCTGTTCTAAGCAATAAACCATGTTGTCTACAGCACACTTGCACGTTGTGAACAGCACACGCTTACAGCAGAAAGACGACGTACAGAATGGCGCACCCACAGACTGCGTTGTCTTCTATATCTTTCACATCACTTGCAGCGCCATCTGTTGTTGAAAATTGTAACTACTGTAATTTCGAAAGTTTGTCCGCCTGAAAATGTACTGTTGTCCCAAGCATATTGCAACAAATGGTGTATTTCTATCGCTGCTCGTTTAGTTTTTATTGCCGTTTCAAATATACCGGTCATTTTTGAAACACCCTGTATCTACGACAATATTTCTTTGCTTGAAGAAGTCAAAATGAAAATTAATGAAGCGCCAGGTTAAGTAGGGGAAAAAAGTACGGGCAAAAACACAAACGGTTTTGCAGAACAACACTGGCCTGCAAGAGTTGTGTGCAGCTGCCGACATACTTAGTGGAGAATCCAGCACTCCTGACTGCAGCATTCCTGTCCAACATGTGCCGAAAATGAAGTACGCCCCTGTCACATCTGCTGATGTAGAACGTTCTTTTTCAGCGAATAAATTGATTCTGACTGACAAGCGCCACAGTTTTTCACTAGAAAACCTAGAAAAGATTTTGGTTATTTATTGTGAAGCCAACTATGGTCAGAATATGTGAAACTACGAATGTTTTAATTAAAGCATTGCCAAATCTTTTTTACGGAGATCTTTATCTTGCAGGAATTCAAAAATATTTGGAGTTATGTTCAACATTAATGTTGTAGATTGCTGTGCTCTGTAACTGTGTAAATATTCGTTCTTCTTGTTTTAATGACTAATAAGATGTTCATACTGTCAACACTGTGTATTTTAATTTATTTTTATTTTCTCTGCATCATTTTTATTAGAGCCTATTTTAGGTTTTATAGAGCCTAAATGAACTACTGAAGGAGCCTATTTTAGGTGCCTAAAACACACTTTTTTACGACCTAAAAATCCGTTGTCTACTGATGACCATAGATGTTAAGTCCCATAGTGCTCAGAGCCATTTTCCAACTCTCAACACATCTGGCACTGCCAAGAGTATCCTACGACTTCCAAGTCTCTGGCGACGGGTTGTACACAATGCTGGGGACTACTTTGAAGGTCAGCAAAACTTTGAAACACGTATCTATTTTGTACGAGCTGTAAATAAATAGTTGCCACTATTAAAGTTCCCACCCCCGTAATTTAGATCTGACAAACATCGTTCGCCTTAGGTAATATGGAAAAGGGCTCGTACGTCGGCGATACTGAAAGTCACCAGTAACAAACTGTTATTACTCTCTCCTCCACAATGCACGTGCTTCACTAAAGGTAAAATCTTCTAGTTACGTTGCGTTGCTCCTCAGATTACTTCTTAATAAACTGATGTTTCCTCCCGTCTGCTGGAGTCTTCTTCAGAATCATCTGGAGTCCCTGAAACGTGTGGACGAGCAGCGTCGCGTTCACTTATAAAAGGGAGTTTTCCCTCGCTAGTTCTAAAGAGTGGAGTCATCGGGTGAAATTCTTCGAGCTACTTCTGTAGGTTGGGGTACATCCGTACTCTGAAACCACTGTTAAGTTCACCGCACAAGGTACTTACCAATGCAGCAGTTATTAGAGCTTTTCCCCATTCCATTCACGCACGAAACGCGGGAAGAATGCTCCAGTGCGCGCTGTAATTAATCTGATATTGTCTTCACGATCCTTAAAAGAGCGATGCGAAGGAGGTTGTAGTATATTCCTACAATCATCATTTAAAGCCGGTTCTTCAAACTTTGTAAGTAAGCTCTCCCGCGATAGTTAATGTCTGTCTTTTAGAACCTGCCAGTTCAGTTTCTTCAGCATCTCTGTGGCACACACACACGGATCAAACCTGTGACCACCCGCTTCTCTGTACATGCTGAATATCCCGTCTTTGTCTTACCTGTTACGGGACCCACACATCTGAGGAATATTCCAGGATGGATCGCGCAATTGATTCGTAAGCAGTCGTCATGTGACAGGTAGCGATCAGAACAGGGGGAAGAAATAGAGGGGATGTCCTCCCTGTTCGTCGTCTGCGTTCTTCGCGCACCGTGTCCGACTATCCACTTCCTCCGAGGTGGGATGTCTCGAAGACGCAAGCCTACAGCTGTCGTCGCTACTGAAATTACTTTAGTTCTTCTCAATAGGTTCTCGGATTTTCCTTGTACAACTGTTACATCCTTTTGCTCGCAACCGCACGTTATTGAAATCTTACCTTAACTACCACGTATTTCATACTTTGCTTTAACCCTTTGTTTCCTGACATAAGACAAAATTTACTTTTTAACGTTTTCATTGCAGAATTTATGCTATTGTGGCCTCAAATGGTGGTAGGATTTTTTGTAAAATTTTATTTTATTTTTCAAAACTTTTTTCTCTCCTGGAACTCAGAAGTACCGTCAGACTCCATGGACAGAATCACAACATGCGCAGAAAAATGCTCCAATTTTTATAACTTGTACTTTATGCCACATAAATATTAAATATTTTTACATTAGAAAATTAATTAACAGAAATATGATATTTCTGAATTTTTTTTTTTTTAAATTTCGCATAAATTTATTCTAGAGCAATTTCACAATACATAGTAACTTAGCTATACATTTTTGACAGTATATACATATCACGTAGTTAGTGATACCTCATGAAATTGTAGCAAACAGTTCTTTTCCTCATTGCAGCACAAATGCACTTTACATGTACTACATTGAAAATGTGGTCTCGACTGAATTTTATTTTTCGCACACATTTCGCATCGTCCTCTTTTACAACTGAACACTGCAAAATGGTTCCCTCGGTTGCCAAGACGTACATCCTTCGGAACAGAAAAGCTATCCTTCCTTCTCTTTGGGAAAGTTATTTCATCTTTACCAGAGTTTCTCTTTTTGAGATTTGGCACTTGCTGTTCATTCATTCATTAGCCCTAGTGCCACAGCACACCTGAATTCCAGCAGTGGCAGTGCCCCATGTAGATCACTGAAAATGACGTAAGCATTGACAAAAGCAATTTCTATTGCTCCCCAGAAGAGACGGTGCCACCATTTCTTTGATCGCTTGTCAAGACCATAAGTTGAACGTAATCTGTCTGCATGATCCACACCACCCATGTTTTTATTGTAATCACATACAATAACTGGATGTGGTATGGTCATACTAGTTCCATCTTTCTGTTTTCTTGTCACTACGCTCTGTTCAGTGATATGGAAGTTTGACGCAAAATACACTACTTTATTTTCCTTCCATTGAAATACTGTTAGGTCTAAAGATGACTCTCTGTGATTTGATTTAGACATTTTTCTTTAGGTAAATTCCCTGGTATACTTTTCCTGTTTGTTATAATTGTTCCACAGGCAAATGTATTTACGGATTTCTGTGTGAGAAAAAGTGGACAGAACAACTAGTGAGAGGTAACGCATTGTTGCTACGATAAAGTGTTCGCACAAACTGACGGTACTAATAAGTCCGCCTTACAGTTTCCACTTTATCTCATTCACTTGTAACGTAATGCTTCAAACTATTATAAAAAAACAAAGAAGGCAAGTACGTACAATGGAAAACTCAACGGAAGTTTTCATAAATTGCGCACAAATTCAGGCAACACGTTGGAAACAAGCACACACAATCTTCTGTTTTCACAGCAGCACGCGAAAAACAATTTCAAGCTCTGACCGCCAGAGAGGTCTATGTATTGCACAATAACATCTATGAAACAGTAGAGCAGAGTTACTGTTACGTACCGACAGGCTCTCAGATCACGAAACTGCACCACGAGAAAATAATGAGAGTCAAAACTTATTGGTACTTTTAAGTACCGTCAGGCAACAAAGGGTTAAAATCGTGTGGCGTTCGCGCTCTTTAATCTGTTCTTTTACACTGTTACCGGTTTTGCGTGTGTACACTTTGCCACAACCGCACGCCTCCAGTGTGGACACGGTCAGGCGCGTCCGTTATGCGTCGAAGAAAGTTTTTTTATTCGACAACAGAAAAATTTATACCATTTATGTGAGGATTTTTTCTTGTGCAGTCAGTAACTCTAGAAACGCACGGTAATCTTGCAGAGTGAGAAGACACTTCCTCGTTCTTCTTATTAGGATATTTAATTCTACTTGGCTTGAAGGCCCTATATGGAGAAACTATCACAGCCATCGGCTTAGCCTTCAGTGTCTCCTATAAGGAATTCAGCTCCGACTCCCAGTTACAGAATGCGCGCTTGCTATACTAACTTTTTGTTCATCCGGTATATATATAAGAGAGAGAGAGAGAGAGAGAGAGAGAGAGAGAGAGAGAGAGAGAGAGAGAGAGAGACAGGAATACGACCATCACTCACAACCACTGGTTTTGCAATTTTAAATTGTAGCTACCTACTGGCACAGTTACTACTTTAAAACGGAAGAAATGCCCGCCCGCAGGTTCCAGCATGACTCTACCTTAATCAACGTCTAGTTTCGACATCATCATCATAATCTCCATTTCGTCAACGTAACTTAATCATACTAGCAAACATTGGCGAGCAGTAGCAGTGGAGTTCTCCTGCAGCAACGAGTACACAAAAGGTAAAGCCGTCATCAAGCCGGAGTGAGTGCGAACAGCAGAGTGTTTTATTACTAGGCATAGCCCCACCAGAGGCGCCGTGTCGCTGCCTTCTCCCACCCTCTGAATGGTAATTTACCGGCTAGTAAAATCATCAGACGGTCAATTCCAATTACAAAATGATCTAGAGAGAATTTCTGTATGGTGCGAAAAGTGGCAGTTGGCACTAAACAAAGAAAAGTGTGAGCTCATCCACATGGGTACTAAAGGATTCCGATAAATTTTGGGTATACTATAAATCGCACAAATCTAAGGGCTATCAATTCGACTAAATACCTAGGAATTATAATTACGAGCAACTTAAATTGGAAAGACTACTTAGATAACATTGTGGGGAAGGCGAAACAGAGACTGCGTTTGTTGGCAGAACTCTTAGAAGATGTGACAAACCCACTAAAGAGACAGCCTACATAACACTTGTCCGTCCTCTGCTGGAATATTGCTGCACGGGGTGGGATCCTTACCAGGTAGGATTGACGGAGGACATCGAAAAAGTGTAAAGAAGGGCAGTTCGTTTCGCGTTATCGCGCAATAGGGGTGAGGTGTCACTGATATGATACGCGAGTTGGGGTGGCAGTCACTGAAACAAAGGCGGTTTTCTTTGCGGCGAGATCTATTTACGAAATTTCAATCACCAACTTTCTCTTCCGAATGCGAAAATATTTTGTTGACACCCACCTACGAAGGGAGAAATGATCATCATACTAAAATAAGAGAAATCAGAGCTTTAACGGAAAAATTTAGGTGTTCCTTTTTCCCACGCGCCATTCGAGAGTGGAATGGTAGACAAGTAGTATGAAAATGGTTCGATGAATCCTCTGCCAGGCACTTAAGTGTGAATTGCAGAGTAATCATGTAGATGTAGACCTTCCCAGCCACTTATGAGCGGACCTACAGCTTACGGGGGACTCTGAGCCGAAGCGCATCTAGGCATTATCCGCATCCACAAACAACGTCAGAGGTAAAAGGATGCAGAAATGAGAGATCATAATCCTAGGAGTGACCGGGGATCAAAACTCAGACCTCTGCATCCGGTGTATGGCATTTTACCACTGAGTCAGCGAGTTGTCAGCACAGCGTATCAAGTTTGTAAACTTTAACAGTTTTTCATTAAAAAATAGAAAATAAAAAAAATATAAAAAAACTTGATGCAGAATGATGCTGCCTGGAACCAAACAGCATATTCTCTGTATACATTTTGTAACTTCAATCGCTATCTTGATTTTTTTAAATTAACACGTTTATAGTAAATTTCGCAAATTTCGAAGGATATGCACAACTGCTTTCAACGTTTCGTGATTCGTGGCCCATTATGACAATGACTCGCGACAGTTAGCGAGTATGTCTGAATTACGCTGACAGTGCAAACAAAAGCAGTGGACGAACAGTCATACTGCTGCTTCCGGGCGGCCGTGTCTTCTTGTGGAGCGCAACCTGTAAAAGACGTATCGACAACCAACGATGATAGACTGGGCTGACGCTGAGACGCACAAGTGGCACGTCTCGCGCGCAATGCGCAAACGAATGAGCGGCGGCCGCGTGCTCGCGGACGCTCTGGGCGAGCACCGAGCGGGCGACGGCGCTGGCACGCTCGCAAACTGACATTCAATGGCACTAAAATTACCCCCCTTTATGCAACGCGGGCCGCGTATTTCTGGTTGCCTGGCTGGGCGGAGCGCAGGGGCACTTTGAAGAAGAAGTCTCTCTCTCTCTCTCTCTCTCTCTCTCTCTCTCTCTCTCTCTCTCTCTGAGTCACACTCAGCGGGCAGGCACGCTGCCGGAGTGTGACGTCACCGTCCTATTTTGCGTCCCTTTCGACATCATCTCCGGCGGTGCGTCTTCACGCCGCAGCAGAGCGGCTGCGCAAATGGCTGCGGCTGACGTCTTGTTTATTGGCAGCAGAGCAGAGAGAGAGAGAGAGAGAGAGAGAGAGAGAGAGAGGTGCGGGCGTGTCTTCCCTCCTTCGTCTTGCTGAGCTGGTCCTCTGACACCACTGCTGTCGATGGCGGCGGAACACGCGTACATCTACGGTACCAGACCAAACGTATCCGGACGCCTATTAATGGACACGTTAATGTGGTGTGGGGCACGTCCGTCTTTCGCCTTCCTCATGGTTTCATCTCAGCTGGGAGACTGCCAGCTAGTGAGGTGTCTGAAGTGTCTGTGGAGAAATGGCAGCGAAGAGCAGGAACCAGAGAAGATAGTGCTGCTGGAGTCTGGAGCCCAGTCGACGTTCTGACTCATTCCAAAGTTGCTCCATCGGGTTGACGTCCGCACCCAGGGCAGGCCACTCCGTTTCAGGAGTGTTACTGTTCAAAAGCCGTTGCCTCACAGACGCTGCTTTGTGACAGGGTGCATCGTGATGCTGATACAAGTAATCATCGTCTCCTCTACTGCGGGCAGTACACAATACTGTGGTCCCAGTCTCTCCATATTTAACCGTTTCCTTAAGCGCAGTACGGGGACCGCACCCTGACCAAGGAAAACACCATACCGTAAAACAAAGTCCTCCATAATTCACTGTAGCCATTTGCTGGATCCATACCGTTCCCCCGGATGGCCACAGGGCACAGCGTTATTTGACACTCCGGCGTTGACTACGGAAATATTTCGCTTATAGGGAGCCGCTGGACCATTGTACCCCTTTGCTTTTAACGCTCTACACCCAATCACTGTGCTACCTACACTGCTAGCAGCACTTCGTAACGCACGAGTGTTTCTTTCCGCTGATTTTGCGCGATTTTTTTACAACCTCCCTCCGCAATGCTCGACGATACCTGTCCACCTGTGGGACAGATCTGCCTGGTCTACACCTACATATACGTGAATACTCTGCAAGTCACATTCAAGTGCCTGGCAGAGAGTTCATCAAATGGCTCTGAGCACTATGGGATTCAACTGCTGAGGTCATTAGTCCCCTAGAACTTAGAACTAGTTAAACCTAACTAACCTAAGGACATCACAAACATCCATGCCCGAGGCAGGATTCGAACCTGCGACCGTAGCGATCTTGCGGTTCCAGACTGCAGCGCCTTTAACCGCACGGCCACTTCGACCGGCAGAGTGTTCATCGAACCACCTTCACAATTCTCTGTTATTCCAATCTCGTATAGAACGCGGAAAGAATGAACATCTTTCCGTACAAGCTCTGATTTCCCTCATTTTCTCGTGGTGATCGTTCCTCCCTATGCAGGTCGGTGTCAACAAAATATCTTCGCATTCGGAGGAGAAAGTTGGTGATTGGAATTTCGTGAGAAGATTCCGTCGCAACGAAAAACGCCTTTCTTTTAATGATGTCCAGCCCAAATCCTGTATAATTTCTGTGACACTCTCCCCCATATTTCGCGATAATACAATACGTGCTGCCTTTCTTTGAACTTTATCGATGTACTCCGTCAGTCCTATCTGGTAAGAACAGCACTATTCTAAAAGAGAACGGACAAGCGTAGTGTAGGCAGTATCTTTAGTAGGTCTGTTACATTTTCTAAGTGTCCTGACAATAAAACGCAGCCTTTGGTTAGCCTTCCCCACAACATTTTCTGTTGTAATTGGATTCTGATCTCAACAGGTTTTTCTTAACGGGAAAAAGTCGACAAATGTAGAGGTATTTCCGGAGGTATGATAAAGGAGTGAGACAGGGCCGTTTCTGTCTGCCACCCATGTCAGTGATCTAGCGGATTGCGTCGTAAGTCCGGCCAGGAGGTTCGCAGACTGAGCTGTCGTCCCTAGGGAGGCTGCGACGCCGGAGGAGAGCAGGCAAAAGTAGGAAGACCAGCCGACGCTGAGCGGGAAGAATTTTACTGAAACTTAATTTGTCCAGGACGGAAATTGCTTATGACTGATTCTTGAGTTTTGCTCACTACTCTGCAAAACTTATCAACCTGGATTAATAGAGGAGATCCAACGAAGAGCACTGCGTATCGCCAAGCGTCATACAGATGCTTGTCAAATTGCAGTGGCAGATACTACAAGAGAGGCGTTATGCATCACGGATAGATGTACCGTACAAATTCCGAAAGGATACGTTCCCACAAGAGTCGGACAATCTATTACTTCATGGTAAATACCTCGTGCGAAATGACCATGACGGGAAAACCGTAGAAATTACAGTTCCTGCAGAGATTTCCCGATCGTCATTCTTCCCACGCAGCATTCGCTGCCGGAACAGCTGAAGGGGAAACTGATAGCGGTACCTGAAGTGCCCTCCGCCACACAAGAGAAGGCTACTTGCGGGGAACAGATGTACGCGATCTGATCTGTGGGGACCCCTGTTTACTGCGGAACTGAACACTGTACTTCAAGTGACGAAAGGCGGACCCACCTGTGCAAAAGGGGGGGGGGGCAGAATGTACTATCGAAAATACGCATCCAGTAACAGCAGAACGAGTCGGTCTGGAGAGGTGAGCGACTGCGAACGTCGACTCGTCACTGGATGTCACCTGAGTAACACCTTGGCAGTCGGAATAAAATAATAATTGGGTCCTTTTACCGACCTCCCAATTTAGATGACACAGTTGCTAAAAGGTTCAAAATAAATTTAAGTTTGATTTTCAATCACGTACCCGACTCATACGATAATAGTTGGTGGTGACTTTAATTTACCCTCGATATGTTGACGAAAATACATATTTAATTCTGGAGGTACGCATAAAATATCATCCGAAATTGTGCTAAACGCATTCGCTGAAAATAATCTCTAGCAATTAGTTCATGACCCCACGCGAATAGTAAACGGTTGTGAAAACACACTTGACCTCTTAGCAACAAATAATCCTGAGTTAATAACGAGCATCAAAACCGATTCAGGGATTAGTGAACACAGGGCTGTCGTAACAAGATTGAATATTGTAATCCCCAAATCCTCGAAAAAAGCGAAAAATATACCTATTCAAAAAAGCACATAAAAATTCACTTGACGCCTTCCTAAGAGACAGTCTCCACTCATTACAAATTAATAATATAAGTATAGACCAGATGTGGCTTAAATTCAAAGAAATAGTATCGGCAGCAATTGAGAGATTTATATCAAATAAATTAACAAACGACAGAGCTGATTCTCCTTGGTACACAAAACGGGTTAGAACACACTTGCAGAAAAAACGAAACAAACATGCCAAATTTAAACAGACGCAAAATCCCCAATATTGGCGATCTTTTACAGAAGCTAGAAATTTAGCGCGGTCTTCAATGCGAGATGCTTATGTTTCCACAACAAAACTTTGTCTCGAAACGTTGCAGAAAATCCAAAGAGATTCTGGTCGTTAGCGACAAGAAACAATCAATGTCTTCTCTGCACGATAGCAATAGAGATACTATCGAAGGCAGTGCTGCTAAAGCAGAGTTACTAAACACAGCCTTCCGAAATGCCTTCACAAAAGAGGACGAAGTAAATATTCCAGAATTCGAATCGAGAACAGCTGCCAACGTGAGTAACGTAGAACCAAATATCCTCGGAGCAGTGAAGCAACTTAAATCACCTAATAAAAGCAAGTCTTCTGGTCCAGACTGTATACCAATTAGGTTCCTTTCGGAGTATGCTGATGCATTAGCTCCATACTTAGCAATCACATACAACCGATCGCTCGACGAAATATCCGTACCGAAAGACTGGAAAGTTGCACAGGTGACAACAATATTCAAGAAAGGTAGTAGTAGTAGTCCACTAAATTACAGGCCCATATCGTTAACGTCGATATGCAGCACGATTTTGGAACATATATTGTATTCGAACATTATGAATTACCTCGAAGAAACCCGTCTACTGACACACAGTCAACATGGGTTTAGAAAACATCGTTACTGTGAAACACAACTAGCTCTTTATTCACATGAAGTGTTGAATGCTATTGACAAGGGATTTCAGATCGATTCCGTATTTCTGGATTTCAGGAAGGCTTTTGACACTGTACCACAGAAGCGGCTCGTAGTGAAATTGCGTGCTTATGGAATATCGTCTCAGTTATGTGACTGGATTTGCGATTTCCTATCAGAGAGGTCACAGTTCGTAGTAATTGACGGAAAGTCATCGAGTAAAACAGAAGTGATTTCAGGCGTTCGCCAAGGTAGTGTTATAGGCCCTTTGCTGTTCCTTATCTGTATAAACGATTTTGGAGACAATCTTAGCAGCCGTCTTCGGTTGTTTGCAGATGACGCTTTCGTTTATCGACTAATAAAGTCATCAGAAGATCAAAACAAACTGCAAAACGATTTAGAAAAGATATCTGAATGGTGCGAAAAGTGGCAGTTGACCCTAAATAACGAAAAGTGTGACATCATCCACATGAGTGCTAGAAGGAACTCGTTAAACTTGGGTTACACGATAAATCAGTCTAATCTATAAACCGTAAATTCAACTAAGTACCTAGGTATTACAATTACGAACAGCTTAATTTGGAACGTTCCCCTGATTCTCGAGTGCTGCTAGTCTGTCTGGACCCTTTGCAGGTAAGATTAATGGAGGACAAAGAAGTGACCCAATTAAGACAAACACTTTACGTCACTGGTCCCGTTGCTAAACACGGAATAGTTTTGAGATTTCACAACTACTGCATGCACTTGACACTAGTCAGTATATATTAGATGGCCTCGCTTTTTTCAAACTGACACTGAATTAATAGGCTACGCCTGTCTGTCTGCCTAGTGCGGCACGGTACGCCAAAACCTTCATTTTTTTTCTAAGGTGGGAGGGGCGGGGTGACGCTCCCTCCCCTGCCGCTCTGCCGGTACGCCCTCGTGTTTGAACCAGCCTGATGAACACAAGAAGCGTTTCAACCTAACACGAGAGGTGGAGAGTCAAACCAAAGTCTCAGTGTCGTTCCAAGTCGCCGTCCAGAACAGAGAACAAACTCGCAGACGAACCGCCAGCCGGTGAGAAAATAACGAGCCCGCCACCGACGTGCACCTGCGGCCCACTTACAGGCTGGCAGCGGCCACAGCGTCGCGGCGACCCATTTTGGAGGCCGCGCCGCACCTGGCCAGACCACACCAGCCAGCGCCCGCTGACGCCTGGCTGGCCAGCCACACTGCGACCGATCCACATCACCGCAGCTCCAGGTCATCCACCCACTACGCAGTACTATACAGCGTTACAATTACACTACTGGTCATTAATATTGCTACACCAAGAAGAAATGCAGATGATAAACGGGTATTAATTGGACAAATACATTATACTAGAACTGACATGTGATTACATTTTCACGCAATTTGGGTGCATAGAGCCTGAGAAATCAGTACCTCTGGCCGTGATAACGGCCTTCAGACGCCTGGGCATTGAGTCAAACAGAGCTCGAATGGCATGTACAGGTACAGCTGCCCATCCAGCTTCAACACGATACCACAGTTCATCAAGAGTAGTGACTGGCGTATCGTGACGAGCCAGTTGCTAGGCCACCACTGACCACGCGTTTTCAATTGGGGAGAGATCTGGAGAATGTGCTGGCCAGGGCAGCAGACGAACATTTTCTGTATCCAGAAAGGCCCGTACAGGACCTGCAACATGCGGTCGTACATTATCCTGCTGAAATGTAGGGTATCGTAGGGATCGAATGAAGGGTAGAGCCACGGGTCGTAACACATCTGAAATGTAACGTCCACTGTTCAAAGCGCCGTCAATGCGAACAAGAGGTGACCCAGACGTGTAACCAATGGCACCCCATACCATCACGCCGGGTGATACGGCAGTATGGCGATGATGAATACACACTTGCAATGTGCGTTCACCGCGATGTCGCCAAACGCCAAACACGGATGCGACCATCATGATGCTATAAACAGAACCTCGATTCATCCGAAAAAATGACGTTTTGCCATTCGAGCACCCAGGTTCGTCGTTGAGTACACCATCGCAGGCGCTCCTGTCTGTGTTGCAGCTTCAAGAGTAACCGCAGCCATGGTCTCCGAGCTGATAGTCCGTGCTGCTGCAAACGTCGTCGAATTGTTCGTGCAGATGGTTGTTGTCTTGCAAACGTCCCGAACTGTTGACTCAAAGATCGAGACGTGGCTGCACGATCCGTTACAGCCTTGCTTATCCGCATAAGATGCCTGTCATCTCGACTGCTAGTGATACGAGGCCTTTGGGATCCAGCACGGCATTCCGTATTACCTTCCTGAATCCACTGATTCCATATTCTGATAACAGTCATTGGATCTCGACCAACGCGAGCAGCAATGTCGCGATACGATAAACCGCAATCGCGATAGCCTACAATCCGACCTTTATCGAAGTCGGAAACGTGATGGTACGCATTTCTCCTCCTTACACGAGGCATCACAACAATGTTTCACCAGGCAACGCCGGCCGGAGTGGCCGAGCGGTACTAGGCGCTACAGTCTGGAACCGCGCGACCGCTACGATAGCAGGTTCGAATCCTGGCTCGGGCGTGGATGTGTGTGATGTCCTTAGGTTAGTTAGGTTTAAGTAGTTCTAAGTTCTAGGGGACTGATAACCTCAGATGTTAAGTCCCATAGTGCTCAGAGCCATTTCACCAGGTAACGCCAGTCAACTGCTGTTTTTGTATGAGAAATCGGTTGGAAACTTTCCTCATGTCAGCACGTTGTAGGTGTCGCCACCGGCGACAACCTTGTGTGAATGCTCTGAAAAGCTAATCACTTGCATATCAAGGATTCGTCTTCCTGTCGGTTTAATTTCGCGTCTGAAGCACGTCATCTTCGTGGTGTAGCAATTTTAATGGCCAGTAGTGTACTTTTCTTCGTGTACGTATTTTATAATTTACACGTGCTCTTGTTGTTCAGCTAATAACACATATGCACTGTTATTTTGCTTATAAACTACATAATTATTTGACGCGTTTACAGTGACTTTTCGACATACGGTTATTACAATTTTTAATTACATATCGTCACTCTCAATAACACAAACTTATACGTTACTTGCATTTTTTCCTGGTCACAAGAAATTGACACTCTTGTGCTCAGGATGACAATCGCGTCATTCTGCCAGCAACTTTTGCCGGGTTCGCCATTACGCTTAAATGCCTAATAAGCACTACTAATCGTCGCTCTGAATACACATAACCAGCTACGGGTAAATCAGAACGCGGTTCCTGTATCTCGCTGTCTTCCCATCTCTGCAGCAGCAGGCACGCCTGAAAGTTGTTCGTCACGAAGACGATGGAGGACTCCGACGAAAACTCGAAAGTTTCGCCAAATTTGACGTGGCAAGTAAGTCAACAAGAACCCAAGAGGTTGTTGAAACCGTGTTCCTAGTGGAACCAAAGTCAGAGCGGGAAACACGTTTCCACAATTGCTTCGAACGCATGCAAAAGTGCTAAGATTTCATAGGCGTATATTCTAAGAAACAATGAAGCTCATTGCCGGAAAAAAATGCAAAACCCCCAAGGGCTGTGTTCAGCAGCACCAGGCTATAAAATGTGTGCATACTGAGGACTTCTAGCGCCAGTGATTCATTTGTCACCATCACCTGCGATGAGATGACGGTCAGGAGGCCAATCTGTTTTGACGCTGCAGATAGTAACTGCCCTGAGTTTAGCGTCGAACAGTGTTCGTAATCTTCATTCCACATGTCCCACCGACGAGTACGTGCTCTTCTCGAACATCTTCAGCCATTTGAACGGAGTCGCACTGTGTATCTGCACGAAGCTAGATGGACGTATCGTCGGGTCGATGGACGTGTGAGTTGGTGGTGTGTCTCGGCTTTCAACAGCGCTCTGTGCGACATTCCCACATCTGTAGACCAAGTTTTGGTCGCCCGCCTAGTACACACGAACTCAAGATTGACGCATTCTACGAGCAGCGGTGACCGACCGAACATCTCCACACTCAGCAATCATACAAAACGGTCGCTCGGCTAAATATCAGTACCTAAATGCTGAAAAGTCGCACAAGCCACACCAATATTCAAGAAAGGAAATACGTGTAATCAGCTGAATTACAGATCCATATCACTGATGTACACTGCCAGCAGGATTTTGGAATATATACTGTATTCGGACATTATGAATTACCTCGAACAAAACGATCTATTGACAAATGATGAGTCTGCATCCAGAAAATATCGTTCTTGTGAAACACAGATAGCTGTTTATTCACACGAAGAAATGAGCGCCATCGATAGGGGATTTCAAATTGATTCCATACTTTTAGATTTCCAGAAGGCTTTCGACACGGTTCCTCAGAAGCGATTTCTCAGCAGAAGTTTTTTTAAGTTCCCATCATCCGCAACAAGCACAGAAATATTCGTTTTGTATATAAAAACCGCCTTATTTCGCTGCAACGTATTTCATTTCTTGCAGACGCGTTTTGCCTTTTACTTTTAAGCCATTGTCAGTGGCATCTAGAACCTACAAATATATTAAAACAAAACAAAAGTTTATCATTCTACATTCCACTGACGATGCCTTAAAGTAAAAGCGAAACACGTCTGGTAGAAATAAAATACGTTGCAGCGAGAAAACGCAGTTTTTATTTACAAAACAAAGACCCCTAATTAAACTCCTTGCCTGTGGAGTCAAATCTCAGTTGTATAACTGTATTCGTGATTTCTTGTCATAAAGGTCCTGTTCGTAGTGACTGACGGGCCGTCATGGTGTGAAATATAAGTGATATCTGCCGATCCTCAAGGAACTGTTACAGGCTGTCTGCTTTTACTAATTTATAACGAGCCGCACGGGGTAGTCACGCGGTCTGCAGCACCTTGCCACGGTGCGCGCGGCTCCCCCCGTCGGAGGTTGGAGTCCTCCCTGGGCATTGTGTGTGTGTATGTATGTGTGTGTGTGTGTGTGTGTGTGTGTGTGTGTGTGTGGTGTGTGTGTGTGTGGTGTGTGTGTGTGTGTGTGTGTTTTGTCCTTAGCGGAAGTTAGATTAAGTAGAGTGTGAGCCTAGGGACCGATGACCTCAGCAGTTTGGTCTCAGAGGAAATTACCACAAATTTCCAGATCATCTATAAGGGACGATAAAAAAGTTTCCCGTACAGTCCAGAAGCAGTATGTCAATCTGGCAAAATCGCCACAAGCAGTGAGTCAGTGATCCCACCGAAGCACCAGATTGAAGTTGCCCGGCCGGCCGCGGTGGTCTCGCGGTTCTAGGCGCTCAGTCCGGAACCGCGCGACTGATATGGTCGCAGGTTCGAATACTGCCTCGGGCATGGATGTGTGTGATGTCCTTAGGTTACTTAGGTGTAAGTAGTTCTAAGTTCTAGGGGACTGATGACCACAGATGTTAAGTCCCATAGTGCTCAGAGCCATTTGAACCATTTTTGAAGTTGCCCGTCTGGTAAAAGACCCGTGTTCTCCGCGTGAAGCACTCCGTAACTTCGTGCTGCACGTTCTCGTCCGAGAGGAATCGTCGACCCTTCGAGGCCGTTTTAAGAGAACGAGGGTATTATCAGGACTGGAGGGCGTGTGCTCGTGTGTCTCCCAGCTGAGGCTGTACGCGAGTGATAGACGTACATACACCTGGTGAGCTGCCTGCTGCAGAGTGCATTCGCCCACGCCAGACCGGTCCCACGGCAGGCTTCACGACGTGTAGGGGCACCAGTTACAACTGGCGGTCACATCTGGTGTTTCTGCAGCGTAAAGTGACCGGTGCCCGCTGTCATGCCCGTGCTGCTGCCATACGTTCGACAGGAAGGTGACAAGCTTCCTCAGCAGGACGGTTCACGTCCACATACGTCTTCCTCGCAGTGTAAAACATCTGCCCTGGGCAAGAAGATGAAGTCTCATGCCATTTGAACACGTGCGGGATATGAAGAAGTGGGAACTTACTCGTTCTCTAGGGCCCGCAAGAACCATTGGCGAATTTCAGAAAAAGGTGCAAGGTGCTCGGGACGGTGTATCGGAGGACGCCGTTTGGCATCCGGCACCTTTACGATCGTTCGCGTGCGAGAATACACGCCTGCGTTGCCGACATGGGGGTTACACTGTGTACCGATGTGACCATTTGGTCATTCTTTAGCGGGTAGGACACGTGCGTCTCATTCGGTTTGAATCTGTTACCTCGTACTCCAGCTGTCACCTCGTCCATTTTCTTTCCGGCGGTGTACCTGTCCGAAAACTGGTGTCTCCCACTGTATTTGTGGAGCCGAGCGCGACGCGAGGGAAGGCAGAGCGTGACCGCCTCCACCCGCGGCCGGTTCGGCCGGGCCGCCGCCGTAGGCGGGGCGGTTTCTGGGCTAAACAGCGGCCGCCGCCGCCGGCTGCCGGCTGCCCACGCGCGACGTCACGCGCGCTTTTAAACACGCGCGCCGGCCGCCGCCGCGGCGCAAACACTCCCACTGGCCAGTCCTGTCCACTCTTTGTTCGCCGGTGCTTTGAAGCAGTCGCCTCGGGAACATGTGCCGGCGACTCGGCCCGCGGTGCAAATAACGAAAGTGCAGCCGCGCGCCGACAGACTAAATATTTGCCAGCGCGAGGCTAGGCAGCTACAGTGCGAGAGTGGTGCTGTAAACGCGCTCGGGCCGCATCTGATGCGATGCGGCAGCGCTACGGCTGCAGGCGGGTCGGCCGCGAGATGCCAGAGGGCGGCGGCGGCCTGCCGGCTGGGAAGCCGCGCCTTACGGCGCCTCCTCTCCCTAGACCGCCACCACTGTGCAGAACCGCTCCACTGCGAACCGCCGTCTACACCTGAACCTATTCTCCGTAAGTCACCTTCTGATGTACTTTCCCCCCCTTTTAGGTTCCAGTCGCGAAGTTGGTAAGGTTGCGTGTGAGCTCGAATACCTGAAATATTTCCCTGATGATCTTTTTGATAGATATACGGACGGAATTTTCAGGGTAAGGCAGACCGTGATGCAGAATGCCTCTCACACATCGCCTGCCACTGGAGTTGGCTCACCACTTCGGTAACGCTTTCGCGCAAACTAAGTGAACCTGTATCGATTCTCGGTGCTCTACTTCGCATTTTCTCTGTTTTCTGTATCCGTTCTGTCCGGCACTGGTCGCGGACTGACGATGATGTTTGGTTCGTGGGGCGCTCAACTGCACGGTTATCAGCGCCTGTACAAATTCCCGATCTTTGCTCAGTCAAACATCGCCACTTTCAGGAATCATAATGAAATGACGAGGACAATAAAAACACCCAGTCATCTCGGGGCAGGTAAAACCGCAGACTGACAAGCGAGACGGAAGTACCGGTCGAACGATAGTTTTGTAAGCTTCCTCCCCTGTGAACTACACTTCCCGAGCATCTTTCCAGTGAATTCAATTCTGCCGCCTGCCTCACCTGCGATTAGTTCTATGCGGTCGTTTCACTTTGATACATTCCCAGACAGTTAATGAATATCACTGCTTCGAATACTTCTCCTTCTATCGGGTAAAATGAAAATCCCGAGAGCCATAAACAAGGTAAAAGTTTACGTCATCATCCACAAAATGGTTCAAATGACTCTGACCACTATGGGACTTAACATCTGAGATCGTCAGTCCCCTAGAACTTAGAACTACTTAAACCTAACTAACCTAAGGACATCACACATATCCATGCCCGAAGTAGGATTCGAACCTGCGACCGTAGCGCTCGCGCGGTTCCAGACTGAAGCGCCTAGAACCGCTCGGCCACACCGGCCGGCCATCATCCACAAATGTGTGAGAATGTATGAACTAAAGATGTAAAATCCGCTGATCTGACAGCCACTACAGGCACACACAGAGCTGGCAGTGTGGTGCGTAAAGTTACATAAATGCTCGAATGAAGTATTTGATAAGTAGGGTCCAGATGAGGGGAAAAGTGGCTGTTTTTTGTACAGAAATACAAAGCTGTGCAGAAGTGATAGCCCACAGTTATCAGTGTAAGCAGATCAGCTCCGGCCACAACTCTTCGCCACTACGGTCTACAGGAGTACAGCTCGAGCTGTCGAGTGAGGGAGCGAGCGATCCCGCTGTGCGCCGCCCGCGGGTGATGCTGGCTGGCGCGATCGCAGAGCGCACGGCGGGCGCGAGACGCGGCGCTGGTGTCTGTCTGGCTGGCTGTGGACGCGGAGCAGCTGAGATCAGCTGGGCTCACTGGGACCACGGACAACTCCGCGGCCGTGGCCCTGGGCAGGCGGCAGGCGGCAGGCGGCAGGGACAGGCTGGCTGCCACTGCCCGGCGGCCCAAAGCCCGGCAGAAGCGTACCGTACGGGACGTTGCCCACCTAGTGGCTACGACAAACCGAGCTGACCACCACGCACAGGGTGGGAATTATTGAACTATATGAAATAAAACCGTCATAACTTCTGAACGGTTTGCATTAGGACATTCTACGCTACTGGCCATTAAAATTGCTACACCAAAAAGAAATGAAGATGATAAACGGGTATTCATTGGACAAATATATTATACTAGAACTGACATGCGATTAAATTTTCACGCAATTTGGGTGCATAGATCCTGAGAAATCAGTACCCAGAACAACCACCTCTGGCCGTAATAACGGCCTTCATACGCCTGGGCATTGAGTCAAACAGAGCTTGGATGGCGTGTACACGTACAGCTGCCCATGCACCTTCAACACGATACCACAGTTCATCAAGAGTAGTGACTGGCGTATCGTGACGAGCCAGTTGCTCGGCCACCATTGACCACACGTTTTCAATTGGTGAGAGATCTGGAGAATGTGCTGGCCAGGGCAGCAGTCGAACATTTTCTGTATCCAGAAAGGCCCGTACAGGACCTGCAACATGCGGTCGTGCATTATCCTGCTGAAATGTAGGGTTTCGCAGGGATCGAATGAAGGATAGAGCCACGGGTCGTAACACATCTGAAATGTAACGTCCACTGTTCAAAGTGCCGTCAGTGTGAACAAAAGGTGACCGAGACGTGTAACCAATGGCAGGCACCCCATACCATCACGCCGGGTGATACGCCAGTATGGCGATGACGAAGACACGCTTGCAATGTGCGTTCACCGCGATGTCGCCAAACACGGATCTGACCATCATGATGCTGTAAACAGAACCAGGATTCGTCCGGAAAAATGACGTTTTTCCATTCGTGCACCCAGGTTCGTCGTCGAGTACACAATCGCTGGCGCTCCTGTCTGTGATGTAGCGTCAAGGGTAACCGCAGCCACGGTCTCCGAGCTGATAGTCCATGCGGCTGCAAACGTCGTCGAACTGTATGTGCAGATGGTTCTAGTCTTGCAAACGTCCCCATCTGTTGACTCAGGGATCGAGACGTGGCTGCACGATCCGTTACAGCCATGCGGATAACATGCCTGTCATCTCGACTGCTAGTGATACGAGGCCGTTGGGATCCAGCACGGCGTTCCGTATTACCCTCCTGAACGCACCAATTCCATATTCTGCTAACAGTCATTGGATCTCAACCAACGCGAGCAGCATTGTCGCGATACGATAAACAGCAATCGCGATGGGCTACAATCCGACCTTTGGTTCTGAGCACCATGCGACTTAACTTCGGAGGTCATCAGTCGCCTAGAACTTAGAACTAATTAAACCTAACTAACCTAAGGACATCACGCACATCCATGCCCGAGGCAAGATTCGAACCTGCGACCGTAGCGGTCACGCGGTTCCAAACTGAACCGCCTTTAACCGCACGGCCACACCGCCCGGCAATCCGACCTTTATCAAAGTCGGAAACGTGATGGTACGCATTTCTCCCCCTTACACGAGGCATCACAACAACGTTTCACCAGGCAACGCCGGTCAACTGCTGTTTGTGTATGAGAAATCGGTTGAAAACTTTCCTCATGTCAGCTCGTTGTAGGTGTCGCCACCGGCGCCAAGCTTGTGTGAGTGCTCTGAAAAGCTAAGCATTTGCGTATCACAGCATCTTCTTCCTATCGGTTAAATTTCGCGTGTGTAGCACGTCGTCTACTTGGTGTAGCAATTTTAATGGCCAGTTGTGTATTTTCAATTAATCCAGTTACAGTTTGTGACCCCAGCGATGAGACATTTTTACTCAGTTATTTGATTCGTATTCGCCACTCGTGCATTACTGCCACTGGCAGTATCGCACTAGTTAAGGCTTTTAGAAAGAGGAGGACAGGGTTTGGGAAACGGAGGGCCGCACGCAGTTGTGCGAGGTGGCGCCCCGTTTACACAGCTAGCTGTGCGCCACTCGGACTGCCGCGAGTGGCCACGTCAGAGGATGGCATAGGAGGCGTGGCAGGCGGTCGCTGGACAGCAGGGACCGCGACAAGCACGGCGTTCCAGGTGCGGCGCGCGAGCAAACTGGCTGGACGCGCGAGGCGGTCGTACTGCGTACACGCTGGAGCCAAAGGCGCCAGGCAGTGACGCACTCGACATTTCGCAACTAGTGGATGTCCAGCAGTGGAGAACGTATTATACTGGAAATGGTCGCAACAAATGTTTGTTTACACGATGTTTGGAAAGTGTTTCTGTGTTGTGCGATGCCTTAACGAAATATATCTCACTCTTTTAGACGCGTTGTGAGCATTCGCAGATGCAGACAGTGAAACTTGTTATGGCTAGCCACCTAGAGGCCACGTCACTTCCTCCAGTGTACTCGCAGCTCTTTTCCTCTATTTTATTAACAATGAGACATAAATTTTTGTAATTCTAGTACAGTCAGCTACCAGACATAAATGTTACATTTTGCACTTTGTGAAGCAACATTTGTGGCTTGTTGTTCTCAGATTATGAAGTTGGCTTTTGTTCCGTGTTTTGGCAAGTTAATTTTGGCTAGCAGCAGCTCAGCTGAAATTCTTGTACTTTCATCGTGTTTGGGGCAGGGGACAAAAATAGACGGTCTGAATGGAATATTAGTTTATTTTGACTAAGATGTTTATTTGTAGTCGTTTTCTTATGATAAATCTCAGTCACATCTGGAAAAATATCTCGTAGCTCTAAAAATGGCGGTTTATAAATAGACTAGCATTTTACTCAATCTGCTGCAATCGCAGAGACTGGTGGGTTGGAATTTTTTTATTCGTGGTTTAAATAACGAAACAGTACACTAGTTACGTATTTTTTATGCTTACCAGCACTCGTTTCGAGAATTTATTCTCACCGTCCAGTGCAAATTCTTACTTAAGTACTTTGTCAGATGTCAGCATGTCAGCTGTTCTGCCTCTTTTGCACGGTAGTCGGTTTTTTATAATGCAATCGGCAAACCGTATAAAATATAACTTGATTTTTTTACATGTTAATCTTAACAACTAGCTTTTTGTCTGTTTCCTAAAACTACGATAAACAAGTCGTTGCGCAACGAATGTATTCCACAGAAAATGTAACATCTCTGACTGTATGCTTACTGTTATAGCAGTTCTGTATATTCTATAATAACTAGACTATTAGTTCGCACCGAACAAAAATTTTACATTTATTTTCTCTTGAAAAACCACATCACAGTCTCGACAACCAGTAAAATACGAAGGATAAATGAGAGCTCTGAACTGCATGGCCACCCGAGAACAGCCTCTAGACTACTGTCGACTCTCCACCATTCTCATATCACAGTAATACGTCACCACACTGTGATAACGCCTTTGTAACATATTTCGATTTCACAGGCAAACAGAGTGAGAAATGGTTTGGCGCGTGTGTGTGGATTTCTCCGTACCTGTAAGCAGACGGACAAAAATACTATTTTCTAACCTTAAAATGTAAAAAAAAAGAAAGAAAGATTTGTTTTGGCAGATTTACGACTGTAGTATAACCTGACAATATGACTACAGTATAAGGAAGGCAGAACAACACACAGGCAAACATACGAAAATCACTTCACAATAAGAATAAATTCTCGAAACACATCGTGCTAAGCATGAAAAAATACTTAATTGGTGGAGTGTTTCATTATTTAAATCGACAATAACAAAGCTGCGAGCTTTCCCAAAACATCGATAATGGTGAATGAAATGAAGTAATATAGCGAATTGTTATAACAACATTCATAATAGCAATAGTCGCCTCGCAACGATACTCTATTTCTGATAGTGCAAACAGGTGAATATGGACATATCATCGATAGACAAGCAGTTAACAGCGTTAATTTTGGACGAGCTTTGCAGCAAGAACACCATCATTAACCATAAGCAATTCCATTACTAGGTGTGAACCACAACGGTCGTTTCTATTGCTTGACAATGAGGCGTTCTCTCTTTGCACACATAAAATGAAATTAGTCTCGTCGGATTCGTTTTATAAAGGAGCGAGGAATAATCAATAGCAGGTTTTTAAGAGGACAAAAATCGGAAAAATGCGCATTTGGTATGTTAACATAAATTTAGGGACTATTAATGAAGAATTGAGTAGCAACGTTTACAAACTTGACGGTATCATTCAAGGTGTTTACGTGTTGCATAACATCGATTTGTGACTAGGCATTCTTAGGACCTCAGTTCGGGAATACCATAACAGGAAATCGAATAAACAATTTGCACGATCAGTGTAGACTCCGTACGATTCTCAAAGCAGCGACGGCGGGTCGAGAGTCGTGCTCGGGCAGGTCAGTCGCTAGAGCGGCCGCCCGCCACGGGCGAATCTCGCAGATTCGAGTCCCGGACCGGCACGCAAGTTTTAAACTACAAGAAGCTGCGAAGAAACAATTAAACACTACCGTAACAGCCATCTTCAGGATTTATTAATGTGTTAACACATACTTCCTACAACGCTCTTTCATTTCGTTTCAGAACAGCGACTTTATTTGCAACAGGTTTGCAGATGACGGTTTATTTGCTTCACCTGTGACGAGCGCCGAAGTAAAATGATGTGATAAGCACTTTTTACGGTTTCGACTACGTACGAATGTTAGAGACACTCTCGAGTGGTAGCGACAGTATCGTTAAGCCTAGTTTACACGAAGACACTAGGTCGCAGGCAAGTGCGCTACCAGTCACTGCGCATGCGCACCGCGCGTTTAAGCAACTGGTTGGTGAAACTAAGCACTTTCGACGTGTTCCAACTTTGGCGACACTAGTTGCATGAGTTTTTGAGGTTGTGTGTGTACGTAGAGTGTAGACAAACTGAAATATGAAGTGGGGAACGGAGAATAATGTTCGCTTTTTGGATATCTATGCTTTGCATAGGTGTTGTGGGATTTCAGTGATGCTGATTACAAAAATAAGGAACATACTGCTGCCGCTAAGACTGTCATGTGCGATCATAACATAGATGGTTTGACAATATCTGAGCTGCAGGGCAAAATTTATTGAGCTAGGAGCACATATACAACTGAATTAAGAAAAATACAAGCAAGTGTAATTCTAGCTGTGGCAATGCTCTCGCCTACAAGATTGAAATCCCATCGTTCAATTTGTCCAACTCTTTCTTAAGCAATATTGTTGACAGGAGGGAAGGCTATACAGATTAAAAAAGCTGCATTCTTTATTCAGTATTCATCTATTTAAAACGTCGCTACAGCGATCCCCATTCACACATGTTAGAATTTTGAAATATTGCCACTGTTCAGTGCTATCTTCAAGAGAGTAGTTTACAAACCACTCTTCTTAATGCGGCCTGCTTCGAATAATTACTGCTGTTAATGTTAATAATTATTACTGTTAATAATTGTTGGTGTTAATGAAAAAGCGTCATCACCAACTCAAACCGCATCTTATAGCATGCCGAGTGTTCTTCATTGTAATGCAAGCAATATGATACGTAATTTCAGCTCTGGCGACAATGCTTCATGCATTACAGTACCTTTATTCCTTACCGCATAATTAACTGTATTTAGAAGAACCGTGAACAGTTCTGGTGACATTTAAGGTAATTGAAACAACTTCTTGGATCTTCCGTTATAAATTATTTCAGCAACGATGCTGAGCAACCGCGCTGACGTCTTTTCTTCATCCAGTCACGAATCGAAATAAATTTCTAATTTTTTTCTTATGCAGCGATTCCACGCAACAAGCTTTAACTCCACGACAACTCGCGCGACTTGCAGCTGCCAAAACATTCATTTCAGACACGTCTCAGGGGCTCACAAAACGACGAAACTGAGGTGAATACTGGTGTCGCCGTGTCTACAGTCAAATATGAAACCACTAGCGTGCAACTCATTCCACCGAATGAATGGCGCAACCTAATGTCGTCGTGTAAACTAGGCTTTATCTACCATAGTGTGTGGCGCTGCATCTGAGAGGAGGCCGCATTGATCGGGTGACTCCAGCCAGCGCCGTGCAGATGGCGCGACCGCCACCTCCGGGAAGATAAAGTTCTGTATAAAGGAAAGTATGGCTATCCTACTCCACTGTGTTTGCCTCTGTCCGCGGTTCAGGACTGCCTGAAACCGCTTCACGTGACATTAGCAGCCATTGTGGGCCCAAGCGTTACGTGTGAAGCATAGGAAGTGTTGTGTATTTCCGAAGTTAGATAGCAATCTTAGAGATAACACTGCCACTGTTAGCACATAAAACTAAAAATAGTGAGTGGTACCGTACAAAGTTATCATGACCGGCAAAAAGACTTGACCTGACTGACTGTACAGCATGGGTTAAACTTATATTTAGGATGTTCATAATAATAAATTATACACTCATGCTCATAAATTAAGCGTAATGCTGATACATGGTGAAACAATGCTCTGGTGGGCGGTTTGCGGGTTTAAATCACCTCGGGGTATGAACGTGCGGTGCATTTGACCTGCGGTCGTCGCACGGGGGAGCTGGCAGCAGTCCACATACGCAGAGCTGTGTTGGTGCATGTCAGAGTACAGTGCTGCGAGTAATTGTGCAGACGTTTTCAGACGTGCTAATGGTGACTGTGTGTTAAAAATGGCTCAAAGAATACATATGGATGACGTTATGAGGGGTAGAATACTAGGGCGACTGGAGGCTGGTCAAACACAGCAGGTCGTAGCACGGGCCATCCATGTGCTACAGTGTGGTTTCAAGATTATGGCAACGATTCCAGCAGACAGGAAACGCGTACAGGTGCTGCAGTACGGGACGTTCACAGTGCACAACACCACAACAAGACCGATATCTCACCATCAGTGTCCGCAGACGGCCACGGAGTACTGCAGGTAGCCTTGCTCGGGCCTTAATGCGGTCACTGGAACAGTGTCTCCAAGACACGCATTCTACAGACGACTGAACACACATGGTTTATTCGCTCGGAGACCTGCAAGGTGCATTCGACTGACCCCTGGTCACAGGAGAGACCGTAAAGCCTGGTGTCAAAAACACAGTACATAGTCATTGGAACAGTGGTCCCAGGTTATGCTCACGGACGAGTTCAGGTATAGTGTGAACAGTGATTCTCACCGGATTTTCATCTGACGTGAACCAGAAGCCAGATACCAACCCCTTAATGTCCTTGAAAGGGACCTGTATGGCCACCTTTTCAGGGGTGCAGTGGGTCCCACTTTCCTCCTGATGGGCCGGCAGCGGCGGCCGAGCGGTTCTATGCGCTTCAGTCCGGAACTGCGCGACTGCTACGGTCGCAGGTTCGAATCCTGCCTCGGGTGTGGATGTGTGTGATGTCCTTAGGTTACTGAGGTTTAAGTAGTGCAAGTTGTAGGGGACTGATGACCTCAGAAGTTAAGTCCCATAGTGCTCAGAGCCATATCCCATATTGATCTCTGGGTACAAGCGCAGGAAACAGCGCCGTTTTGTAGCACTTGTGTTTCGGGACGGTTTTCCCAACTTATCACCAACATCGTGGACTTACAGATCTGTGTCGTGTGTGTTCCCTATGTGCCTATCCTATTAGCGCGAGCTTTGTGTAGTGCCACGTTGTGTGGCACTACATTCTGCAATTATCCTTAATTTATGAGCAGGAGTGTACTTCGTTCCACACAACATAATGTACAAAAAGAAAAACAAGTTTTACATATTTAAGTACCGAAGCTACGACATTTCATTCAGTAACCATGGAGCTTCTAAGTCAATGCAGTCACAAGATGTGCCCATCTATGTCACATATTCTGACACTCGCAAACTCTCTCATCACAACCTATAGAGTACTTGCCGTTGGCCTAGAATCGTGACATTCCTCAAGAAGAAAGGCGTCATAGTACAAGTAAAGGGAAAGAATCGAAATTGTTCGCTTACATTTACATCGTACGACAAAACTTTTGTACCATTAGTTGTCCGACTTCAAAATTAAAACGTTCCTGGGACCGATAACTTGTCAGTATCAATGTTGACAGCAAGCAGATATCGTAGAGATTTTCTACTCTCGGTATGGATGAACTGTCTATATACATAACTAAGTTTGTGCGGAACCCCCTGGCCACTGTGGCGGAAGCCTGTGACTGGGGCTCTGGCCTGACCGAAGTTACCGGGAAACTATTATTACTATTGCAACCCGGGCGCTAATCTACGAGGGTTGAATGAAAAGTAATGCCTCCACCTTCGTTAATTGGGTTTTGATGGGAATATTTTAATAAATCAAACGCAGAAATAATCCTTAGAGTGTGATCTTTAATTACCAATCTTCACTTTTCCATATATCAGCAGCCAATTGGATACATTTCTGACAACAATGAACAAGTTTTCTTAAACCGTCACGCAAGAAGTCGACACTCTGTTTCCGCAACCACAGTCTCACAGTTCTGTCAACGTCTTCATCAGAATCATAATGATGTCCCCTCAGATCGTCTTTCATTATCAGGAACAGATGGAAGTCAGACGGTGCTAAATCTGGACTGTATGGAGGATGCCGTACGGTGGTGAGATTCAGTCTCTCAAGTTCTGCTGTCGTGGCACGTGATGTGTGCACAGATCTTCCGATAGTCAAGAAATGCTGAGTGTGCTTGCAATTTCTCTCTGAGTGATACGACGACCGTCCTGAACTAATCTGTCAACATTCTGCTTGCGAAACTCGGTGGTTGCTGTCACAGGACGCCCAACTGTCACCCACGTCACATGTTCCCGCGACAACATCTTTAAACTTTGTCGCCCAACGACGCACATTACTCACATCAACACAATCACCATAAACTGCTTTCATTCTCTGATGAGTCTCCTTTGAGGTGACATCATCTACTGTCAAGAATTCAATGAATGCACGTTACTTAAGGGGGCCGACTTGGAGCAGGAGAAGCACCACAGGACATTTTATTTTCTACTGTCTATACTTTTACAAATAAATTCATAAAACTTTGTCAGCATGACCAGGAAGGATTCAGGATTCTCACTCATTGCAGTGGAAGTGCAAAAACATAACAAAATAAATTTTTTTTAGATATGAAATTTCATCATTTTTTTCACTTACTGTTGGCTGCATTTGTTGCTATAGGTACATTTTTCTTCACAAGTACGAGAGATTCTTTGATGAATTTTGCACAGCATACAAACCATACTTACAGGTGTATGAAACTCCAGAATTTTCCAAATCTATTAAAAACTGTGGTAAAAATTGAGATAATTAACTACAAAATTTGATTTTTTTTCTAAACATAAAATTGAAACGTAACAGATCATTCATTTTTTCATAAATTAAATAGATTCTAGAGTTTCAGACACCTGTAAGTATGGTTTGTATGCTGTGCAAAATTCATCGAACAGCCTCTCTTACTTATGAAGAAAAGTGTACCTATAGCAACAAATACAGCCAATAGTAAGTGAAAAAATGATGAAATTTCACATGTAAAAAAAATTATTTTGTTATGTTTTTGAACTTCCGCTACGAGTGTGAATTCTGAATCCTTCCTGGTCATGCTGACAAAGTTTTATGAATTTACTTGTAAAAGTATAGACAGTGGAATTTAAAATGTCTTGTGGTGCCTCTCCTGTTCCAAGTCGGCCCGTTTGACGTCCTACCCCCCTTAAATTACATTGACCGACCGTCTGCGCAGGGTTCCATACTTTACACTGTAACAACACAATGGTTAAATGCTAAGGCTTCCCATCAACTGGACCTATAGAGAAGAGGCGACGGAACAAGTGAGTACTTGCCACATACCAATGCTGCCAACTGAAGGTGGAGGCATTACTTTTCGGTCAATCCTCATACATTGTATTAATACGAATACAGTTGTTACTGTTTGCTAAAGCTTACTTTTGATCGTAGGCCTAGTTTTATTCGAACACATTTTAAAAATATTTTATTCTCTTGTACTTTCATAATCATTCTCCTACTGTCATAGAACAATTTGCACACAAATTTTGTGGTTCTCTTTTTGCCCTGCTGACTATTGGATAGGACCAGTTTAACGAGAATTGTGAAAACAGGTGTTCAAACTCGATACCGCAACAAGAACTGCGAAATCTGCTTTCGCTATTAATAAAAGATAGCAGGGAAAAAAACTGTTTTTCATGCTCGCCACAACAAATGTTTTTCGACTCATTTAGCTTAAATTTGTTGATATTTTTGGTTGCTAGATATCCGACATGTTCCGTCTGAAGCCACTGGTCAGTTTTAGCAGTGCATTAGACGGTTGAGTGCACTTCTTTAATACAAACGGTTTAATATGCTGCAGAAGTCAATGAACGAACGTAATCCCAAAAGTAAGGTCTTCTATTTTTTACAAGTACATAGACCTATTTATTTCTACAAACCCGCCAGGTTAGCCGAGCGCGCTAACGCGCTGCTTCCTGGACTCGGGTAGGCGCGCCGGCCCGGATCGAATCCGTCCGGCGGATTAACGACGAAGGCCGGTGTGCCGGCCAGCCTGGATGTGGTTTTTAGGCGGTTTTCCACATCCCCTAGGTGAATACCGGGCTGGTCCCCAAGTCCCGCCTGAGTTACACGGCTCGCCGACATCTGAACACTTTCGCACTCTTCCATCGATTACACTAGTCGCAGACAGTTGGGGTACACTAATTCCATCAGGGGGGGGGGGGTCCTATAATGGTTTAATCAGTTTACAGCTTGAACATTTCGCTATTTTTCGACATAATCACCATTTCTGTCGATGCATTTTGTAGACGCTGTGGCAGTTTTTGTATGCTCATGTCATACCAGCTCGCCGCCATGCTGTTCAGAAAGTTATGAACCTCTTCTTTCACCTCGTCGTCGCTTTCCGGCCAAATATCCTTTTAACCTAGGGAACAGGTAACAAGTCACTGAGCGCCAAGTCAGGACTGTAGGGTGGGTGGGTGATTATGTTCCGCTGAAACTGTTGAAAGAGGGCAACGGTGTGCCGGGCGATGTGTGGGCGAGCACTGTCATGGAGAATGTGTACGCCCTTGCTCAACAATCCTCTTCTCCAGTTCAGAATTGCCCGTTTGAGTTTTTTCATAGTCTCACAGTACCTGTCAGCGCTAATTGTGGTCCCAGCGATTCAGCGCTGACGACGAGGTGAAAGAAGAGGTTCATAACTTCGTGAACAGCATGGCGGCCGGCTGGTATGACATGGGCATACAAAAACTGCCACAGCGTCTACAAAAATGCATCGACAGAAATGGTGATAATGTCGAAAAATAGCTAAATGTTCAAGATGTAAACTGATGTAAAACATGAAATAAACAGGTCTATGTACCCGTGGTCTAGGGGTAGCTTCTTTGATTCATAATCAAAACGCCTTCGGTCCCGGGTTCGATCCCCGCCACTGCCTAAGTTTTGATAAATAATCAGCATTGGCGGCCGAAGACTTCAGGCATAAGAAGTCAGCCTCATTCTGCCAACGGCCTTGTCAAAGAGGGCGGAGGAGCGGATAGAGGTTCAGGGCACTCTCTTGTCCTAGGGGTGGGAAATTGCCCCCAAAGGCGGAAGAATCAGCAATGATCAACGACATGAGGATGCAGAAGGCAATGGAAACCACTGCATTAAAGACACGTAACGTGTATCCAGAGGACATGTGGCCTGTAATTGAAGAAGTGTCATGATGATCTCTCCATTGGCAAAAGATTCCGGAATAGTCCCCCATTCGGATCTCCGGGAGGGGACTGCCAAGGGGGAGGTTACCATGAGGAAAATATTGAATAATCAACGAAAGGATAACGTTCTACGAGTCGGGGCGTGGAATGTCAGAAGCTCGAACGTATTGGGAAACTAGAAAATCTGAAAAGGGAAATGCAAAGGCTCAATCTAGATACAGTAGCGGTCAGTGAAGTGAAGTGGAAGGAAGACAAGGATTTCTGGTCAGATGATTATCGGGTAATATCAAGAGCAGCAGAAAATGGTATAATAGGTGTAGGATTCGTTATGAATAGGAAGGCAGGGCAGAGGGTGTGTTACCGTGAACCGTTCAGTGACCGGGTTGTTCTAATCAGAATCGACAGCAGACCAACACCGACAACGATAGTTCAGGTATACATGCCGACGTCGCAAGCTGAAGATGAACAGATAGAGAAAGTGTATGAGGATATTGAAAGGGTAATGCAGTATGTAAAGGGGAACGAAAATCTAATAGTCATGGGCGACTGGAATGCAGTTGTAGGGGAAGGAGTAGAAGAAAAGGTTACAGGAGAATATGGGCTTGGGACAAGGAATGAAAGAGGAGAAAGACTAATTGAGTTCTGTAACAAGTTTCAGCTAGTAATAGCGAATACCCTGTTCAAGAATCACAAGAGGAGGAGGTATACTTGGAAAAGGCCGGGAGATACGGGAAGATTTCTGTTATGACTTGGCAAGACAGCCAAGCCACTATGAGATAGCCGAAAGGCACGCGTTTAAGCTCACGCAGGCTGGCGTGAGGTCTCGAACAGTTAAAGTAATTATACTAGCAAGAAAAGTACGTAGCTGCCGGAATACTTAACTTTAATCCATAATTGGTGAACATCGGTCTGACGGTACATGCATCACAAGATAAATAGCAAATGATAATGGCGCCTTGCTAGGTCGTAGCAAATGACGTAGCTGAAAGCTATGCTAACTATCGTCTCGGCAAATGAGAGCGTAATTTGTCAGTGAACCATCGCTAGCAAAGTCGGCTGTAGAACTGGGGCGAGTGCTAGGAAGTCTCTCTAGACCTGCCGTGTGGCGGCGCTCGGTCTGCAATCACTGATAGTGTCGACACCCGGGTCCGACGTATACTAACGGACCGCGGCCGATTTAAAGGCTACCACCTAGCGAGTGTGGTGTCTGGCGGTGACACCACAATTTCAATTAGATTACATCATGGTCAGACAGAGATTCCGAAATCAGATACTGGATTGTAAGGCGTACCCAGGAGCAGATATAGACTCAGATCACAATATAGTAGTGATGAAGAGTAGGCTGAAGTTCAAGACATTAGTCAGGAAGAATCAATACGCAAAGAAGTGGGATACGGAAGTACTAAGGAATGACGAGATACGTTTGAAGTTCTCTAACGCTATAGATACAGCAATAAGGAATAGCGCAGTAGGCAGTAGAGTTGAAGAGGAATAGACATTTCTAAAAAGGGCCATCACAGAAGTTGGGAAGGAAAACATAGGTACAAAGAAGGTAGCTGCGAAGAAACCGTGGGTAACAGAAGAAATACTTCAGTTGATTGATGAAAGGAGGAAGTACAAACATGTTCCGGAAAATCAGGAATACAGAAATACAAGTCGCTGAGGAATGAAGTAAATAGGAAGTGCAGGGAAGCTAAGACAAAATGGCTGCAGGAAAAATGTGAAGACATCGAAAAAGATATGATTGTCGGAAGGACAGACTCAGCATACAGGAAAGTCAAAACAACCTTTGGTGACATTAAATGCAACGGTGGTAACATTAAGAGTGCAACGGGAATTCCACTGTTAAATGCAGAGGAGAGAGCACATAGGTGGAAAGAATACATTGAAAGCCTCTATGAGGGTGACGATTTGTCTGATGTGATAGAAGAAGAAACAGGAGTCGATTTAGAAGAGATAGGGGATCCAGTATCAGAATCGGAATTTAAAAGAGCTTTGGAGGACTTACGGTCAAATAAGGCTGAAGGGACAGATAACATTCCATCAAAATTTCTAAAATAATTGGGGGAAGTGGCAACAAAACGACTATTCACGTTGGTGTGTAGAATATATGAGTCTGGCGATATACCATCTGACTTTAGGAAATGCATCATCCACACAATTCCGAAGACGGCAAGAGCTGACAAATGCGAGAATTATCGCACAATCAGCTTAACAGCTCATGCATCGAAGCTGCTTACAAGAATAATATACAGAAGAATGGAAAAGAAAATTGAGAATGCGCTAGGTGACGATCAGTTTGGCTTCAGGAAAAGTAAAGGGACTAGAGAGGCAATTCTGACGTTACGGCTAATAATGGAAGCAAGGCTAAAGAAAAATCAAGACACTTTCATAGGATTTGTCGATCTGGAAAAAGCGTTCGACAATATAAAATGGTGCAAGCTGTTCGAGATTCTGAAAAGAGTAGGGGTAAGCTATAGGGAGAGACGGGTCATATACAATATGTACAACAACCGAGAGGGAATAATAAGAGTCGACGATCAAGAACGAAGTGCTCGTATTAAGAAGGGTGTAAGACAAGGCTGTAGCCTTTCGCCCCTACTCTTCAATCTGTACATCGAGGAAGCAATGATGGAAATAAAAGAAAGGTTCAGGGGTGGAATTAAAATACAAGGTGAAAGGATATCAATGATACGATTCGCTGATGACATTGTTATCCTGAGTGAAAGTGAAGAAGAATTAAATGATCTGCTGAACGGAATGAACAGTCTAATGAGTACACAGTATGGTTTGAGAGTAAATCGGAGAAAGACGAAGGTAATGAGAAGTAGTAGAAATGAGAACAGCGAGAAACTTAACATCAGGATTGATGGTCACGAAGTCAATGAAGTTAAGGAATTCTGCTACCTAGGCAGTAAAATAACCAATGACGGACGGAGCAATGAGGACATCAAAAGCAGACTCGCTATGGCAAAAAAGGCATTTCTGGCCAAGAGAAGTCTACTAATATCAAATACCGGCCTTAATTTGAGGAAGAAATTTCTGAGGATGTACGTCTGGAGTACAGAATTGTATGGTAGTGAAACATGGACTGTGGGAAAACCGGAACAGAAGAGAATCGAAGCATTTGAGATGTGGTGCTACAGACGAATGTTGAAAATTAGGTGGACTGATAAGGTAAGGAATGAGGAGGTTCTACGCAGAATCGGAGAGGAAAGGAATATGTGGAAAACACTGATAAGGAGAAGGGACAGGATGATAGGACATCTGCTAAGACATGAGGGAATGACTTCCATGGTACTAGAGGGGGCTGTAGAGGGCAAAAACTGTAGAGGAAGACAGATATTGGAATACGTCAAGCAAATAATTGAGGACGTAGGTTGCAAGTGCTACTCTGAGATGAAGAGGTTAGCACAGGAAAGGAATTCGTGGCGGACCGCATCAAACCAGTCAGTAGACTGATGAAAAAAAAAGTACTTATAAAAAATAGGAGACCTCACGGGATTACCCTCGTGTCAGCAGCGGCTCAGTGGGCCCAAAATGGCGGTCACTGGCAAGTTGGTCGCACTTTCCCTATACAGAGCATTACTCTGGGAGCATCGGCTCAACCGCGGGGGCGACTCCCGTGTACATGGCGGAGGGGCGGGGCGCGCCACCTGCCAGGTGGACCGCGTCCAGCGCCAGCGGCACGCACACGCTCCTGCACGCGGGCCAGGCACGCAGATTTATCGCTCGCCTCTCGTGGGGGCCCGCCGACATTGTCGGTAAGGTGGGGCGCGCCACACAGGTGAACGCTTTCAGACGGGTGCCGGCGGCACACCTGTCCCGAACTCCAAGAGGTTGGCCCAGAATTTTACCGTGCGGGTATACAGGCGCTGGCCCCAAGATGACGTAAGGCAGTTGATAGGGATGGAAGTTATGTGGAGAAATGAAAATACTGATCCTAAAGGATGTATCTACAGACTTTAAAACTCTCAAACACGTAGAATAAAAGATGGATTTAAAAAAATAGTGTGCATTTGTTTTGGAGTGACCCTTGTACAAGAGTCGCGACGGCGGCCGGAGTAGGTGAGGTCTCCACGGCGTAAAGTGCACGCGGTCTGTGATGAGGTGTCGCTGTCAGCGTACAGAGTCGCACGGCCGGTGGAGGTTGAGGTTGAATGACGGCGGCGGCCACTCCCCGACGTTGCGGACCGCGGAGCAGGCCGGAGGCCGCGTGTCCGGGTGCGCAGAGTCGCAGAAGCGTACGAGGCGGCGCGACACGCAGCAGGGCCGCGAGTGGAGGCCGCTGGATGCCAGACTGCTGAAGTGAGCAGCGTTCGCGTGGGCGCCGCTGAAGCCTCGGCTCCTATAACGCAGTCCGCAACACAACCGAGGCTAGGCCTTGAAGCTGCAGCGGTAAATCTATGTATTACGCCTCTGCCGGGCTACAGCGTCTGGTAAACGCCTTGCAGACGACTGTCGTACCGTCGGGTGGCCCCTCAATGTAAGTTCGCCCGGCCGGCCCAAACTGACCCGCCTCCGTGAACTCTGGCATTACCTGTAGAAGTTTCGCTCAACGGTGCCCAGTGAACTACAGAGGGGTCCAAAAAAATGTATCCACTCTTTAAAAGTCCATAACTTGAAAATTAATTGACGGAGTTGTCTCATTTTTGGTGAAAGTCTAGCTTAAAGCCCAACCTAAAGATATCACTGTAGGTGTTCGAAATGGTCACCATTAACATCCACACACAAACGATGCCGCCGAACCAGCACGGACTACTGACTGCAACGTGTTCAGTTGGATATTTTCACATGAATGTACGACGGATTCTCGAAGTTCATCCATTGTGCGTGGCTTTTGTCGATAAACGACGTCCTTTAGTGTTCCCCATAGGTAAACGTCCGGAGGTCTGGGGAACGTGGTGGATACTCCACAGCACCTCTACGGCCTATCCATCTTCCTGGTAGATTTTCGTCGAGATACACCCTAACGCGATTTTGGTAGTGGGCTGGGGCACCATCTTGTTGAAAGTAAACTCTTCCGTCTCCATGCAAGTCTCGGATAGCAGGTAAAATGGATGTCTGAAGCTTCTGAAGGTACACCTCACCGGTAACTGTGCCGATGGAATATGGATAGGCCGTAGAGGTGCTGTGGAGTATCCACCGCGTTCCCCAGACCTGACTCCTCTGGACTTTTTACCTGTGGGGAACACTAAAGTACGTCGTTTATCGACAAAAGCCACGTACATTGGATGAACGTCGAGAATCCATCGTACATTCATATGCAAATATCCAACTGAACACGTTGCAGTCAGTAGTTCGTGCTGCAGTTCGGCGGCATCGTTTGTGTGTGGATGTTAATAGTGACAATTTCGAACGCCTACAGTGATATCTTTAAGTTGGACTTTAAGCTACACTTTCACCAAAAATGAGACAACTCCGTCAATCAGTTTGCCAGTTATGGACTTTTAAACAGTGGATACATTTTTTGACCCCTCTGTATTTGCGGAGCAACAGTAGCACCACTACACAAGGCGGTACTGAGCGATCACGGAGAACAATCCGTGCGGATGGTCACAAGGTCGTTTGCCCCGCGAGAGAGTGTGACACAAAGTCTGATAAGTCTGCACTGGCAGACGTTCGACTAAAGACGCGAACACCTAGGGACCCTGTCGAGGCCTCTCCGGAGACACCTACGCCGCGGACATCGTGCAGATGGAATCAGCCGACTCGCACACGGTCGTACTCTTCCGAATCTCCACCACGGAAAGGGAAGAAACGCTAATATGCACTTCAGTAAAAATTGCACTCTTCAGTCAAATTCACAGTCATTCTCTAACCAAGGTGTAGATGTTTTAAACGTGACGATTTAATACTTGTAACGCTACGCGAGAGCTCATGAGGTGATAGCGATATAAGACATGACGATACAAAAAAAGGGAGAAAATTTGAAACGTGAAACAAGCAGTTTTAACGTTCGACATTTGTGGAACGTCACTACGGTGTATTGAGTCTATGCTCTTACAACTAGCGATGGAAAATTCCATAAAAAGCGCGGAAATGTGTTACAGGCGGGAACCGACTGCGAAGGCTTTGGGCAGTTTCAGCACCTGTGGAACGGCGATACGTTTCAGATTAACATTTAACGAATTTCCGCAGTGTTTCAACGACTAATTTTACAGCTGACACTGACAAGTGTCGGGCCACTGTCAACTATGACAAACAGTGTGCAGGTACCGCGCATCGCTGACGAAATGTTAGCGACGTCTGCGAGCTCAGTGAGGTTATTCCGTGTGTCGCAACCACTGTCTCTAATAAGATTCAAGCCTCCTTCAAACTACGTTTTGATACATACTCTGCGGCTACTGTGCCGTTCCCCGGTACAGGTGGCAGGTGCTGTCCCAGATAGCGGCGTTATTTCTGTCGGCAGCGCGGCGCGCGCCATTTGGCGGACAAATTGCCAGTGGAGGCGGAGGCGGCGGCGCCAGGGGTCCACCTCCCGGCCGCGGCCGCGGCTGCCTCATTAGTGGCTCCCCTCTGCCCCTCCCCTCTGCCACTGCGGCTCTTCGCTTCTCGGCACTCAGGACGCCTGCTCCTAATAACAAGTCACTTCTTGACCTTCCCAACTTACTTCACTCCACCCACGTGACGACGAATACCACAATTTCCGTCCGCCCCCGGTAGCTGAGTGGTCAGCGCGACAGACTGTCAATCCAAAGGGCCCGAGTTCGATTCCCGGCTGGGTCGGAGATTTTCTCCGCTCTGGGACTGGGTGTTGTGTTGTCCTAATCATCATCATTTCATCCCCATCTACGCGCAAGTCGTCGAAGTGGCGTCAAATCGAAAGACTTGCACCAGGCGAACGGTCTACCCGACGGGAGGCCCTCGTCACACGACATTTCATTTCATTTCACCACTATTTCCATTTTTCTCGAACGTTATCGTTCGGAAAGCAGCAGTACGGTCGTCAATACAACTCAGCGACACTATTAGCTTCGCCGTAATATCGCTTGTGGCAAGATTCCAGCTTCATACCGAGTCCAGTGCTCTGTTGGAAAACACGCTAGCGAATGTACCGCAGCACAGACCACATCTGAAAAGTGTCCTACCACCAACTGCGACACAGTCGGACCAAATTATACAGCCGTCCAAGGAACCATTCATATCTTTATTGCAGTTACAGAAAATTAATTTCGGTCTGTGACGACTAGTCCGGCTCTGCAGCTTCCGGAATCAGACGAGGGTAGGGCCGCGGATATTTCCTCGTTCCGTTCCTCCAAAAAATGTTCAAATGTGTGTGAAGTCTCATGAGACTTAACTGCTAAGGTCATCAGTCCCTAAGCTTACACACTACTTAACCTAAATTATCCTAAGGAAAAACACACACACCCATGCCAGAGGGAGGACTCGAACCTCAGCCGGGACCAGCCGCACAGTCCATGACTGCAGCGCCCTGTACTGCTCGGCTAATTCCGCGCGGCCGTTCCTCCAGAACGGTCCCAGGTGCACTCAGCCCGCTAACAAATGAGCACCGAGGATAAAAGGTGGCCGGGGCGACGGGCCTGTCACAGTTCCCCTCCTAGTGCTGCGATCGAGAAAGTTCCCACTGTAACTTCGGTCAGGCCAGTGCCCCAGTCACGGGCTTCCACCACAGATTTTAACTATGATGCCCACCTTCAACACCTACAAACATCGGCCAGGAGGTTCCGCACAAGCTTAGTTATGTATATAGACAGTTCATCTACGCCGAGAGTTGAAAATCTCGACGATTTCTGCTTGCTATCAACATTGATACTGACAAGTTATCGGTCCCAGGAACGTTTTAATTTTGAAGTCGGATGACTAATGGCACAAAAATTTTTTTGTACGATGTAATTGGAAACGAAGAATTTCGATTCTTTACCTTTACTTTGGCGCCTTTCTTCTTGAGAAATGTCACGATTCTAGGCCAACGGTAAGTACTCTATAGGTTGTGATGAGTGAATTTCCGAGTGTCAGAATATGTGACACAAATAGACGCATCTTTTGACTGCATTGACTTAGAAGCTCCAATTTTTAATACCGCCAAGGGACCGTAGGCCTCAGTATGTGACATAAATTTCAACTTGTTAGTCTAGCAGTTACAGTAAAAAATGTCAGACACAGAGAAGAAGAAGAACAATAAAACGACTCTACAAGGGTTCCGTTTACCGATTGAGGTAAGGAATTCTAAAAGTGAGACGCAGGTTGGTTCAAATGGTTCTGAGGATTTTGGCTCTTAACATCTGAGGCCATCAGTCCCCTAGAACTACTTAAACCTAACTAACCTAAGGACATCACACACATCCGTGCCCGAGGCAGGATTCGAACTACGTCTGCAGCAGTCACGTGGTTCCGGACTGAAGAGCCTAGAACCACGGCCGGCTGAGGTGCAGGCATCCACCCGTTGAACATGGCCTACTACAAAGTGCACAAAAAATTACAAAATAAGACAATCACAAATCGTAATTTATACGTAAATAACATGTCGTCCTACCTGAGTACAAACGGTTAGTTATTACACGCGACTGCCACATTTAGTAATTTTGGTGCACTTTGTACTAGGCCATGTTCAGCGGCAGGAAGCCTGTGTCTCATTTCTTAGGCGTTGACGCTGGTCATCACACACCGAAATTAATTATCTCTTATATAAGACTGTGGTGTGCGAGTGGAATACGGAGACAGACGTGTTACAGACATTTTGGATGCTGTGTTGTTCTCATATTCAGTTCTTTCAAAACATCTATGGACCATTTTTGCGTCGTCCCAGCTCTGGCTTGGCAGAGACATGAAGGACGCTCGTAGCCAAGACAGCGACGCAGTTGACGCACTCTTCACTGATAGCCAGATGATGGCAACAGCAACGGCAGCAGGCTGGGATAGCAAACAACGGCTATCAAATTCGGGTCCATGTCAGAAGCAGGTCCAGTACTCCACGACGGTGTGTGGCTTTTACATGAGTTCCTATCACTGTTTTGACGTCCTATTAGCGTCCCCCTTCTTCCATTCTTTTTTTCTTGGGAACAGAAACTGCAAGAGAACTATTTCTATGTATTAAAGAGCGCTTTAGGATGAACAGTAACTGTTTTAGGAGGTGTTTGTACAGAATAATTCAAATAAAACATTCCATATAACATGTGTCCAACAGGTTACAGAGATACAGCAGTTAGAATGTAAAGCCAAACAAGTACTAACAGAATGTGTTAAGCAATGGGAAACGATTAAGTTCAAAACTGATTTTCATAAAATCTGCCATCGACTGCAACACATCTGCCAATCCTCTCGGCAACATCACGTGCAGCTCTTCTGTGGTCGTCTTGGGGCTCTTTTATGGTGACGGTACTATTCACAACCTGCAGTGTAAATTCATCTCTTGTGTTTGTTTTTCCTCTGCAGACTTGGTTAAAAAATCAAATGGCTCTGAGCACTATGGGACTTAACATCTGAGGTCATCAATCACCTAGATTTAGAACCTAACTAACCTAAGGACATCACACACATCCATGCCCGAGGCAGGATTCGAACCTGCGACCGTAGCAGCAGCGCAGTTCCAGACTGAAGCGCTTAGAACCGCTCGGTCACAATGGCCGACTGCAGACTCGGCCTTTCAACCATCCCCACAGGCAAAAATCTAAAGCCCCCCCCCCCCCCCCCCCCCAAGAGCATCTGTTCTCACGGGGGCTGGCGGCCGACACAGGAAAAATACGGCAGTTACGCTCCGACTTTTAATAGACGAAAGTAACTGCAAATATGACCCTGCGACCTTACTGCATATAAGTACAAGTTCAACGAACAGGGCGCGTAAACGTTATTTACTAATCACACGTTTCGACACTGCCAGTAAGTGGTTTCTCTGCCTGGTGCTATCCTTCGTGCTCTAAAGTGGTTTTGCTCACGCAAGTATTGCAGTTGCGGAGGAACGAACGTTTCAAGTGGTCACCATCACATCCTGGTGTCATCGGGGCATCCTCTGTATCTTTCGCGTAGATGTATTTTTCGAAGGGAAAAATTCTAGGTTCCGCAACACTCTCGAGCTTTTACGAACATTCTCCAATATTCTCAAATGTTCTACAACTACGAATCGCCACATATAGCACAGATCCACACTCCGGCAAATCGTCTTAACCTGTGAGTTGTCCACCTTAGTAAAGATAGATAAACTACATAAATGAAGGATCACTGCGTGAGCGAACAGTCTAATGAACAGACAATGACTCAGTCCGACAAACAATCCAACGAACATAGAACATGGCACCAGTGGAATAAAAAGTCTCTATATATGTTCCTACAGTGATGAGCCAAGACGAACGTGTGAAATTCACAACATAATGCCTAAAGCAGCTCTACGTTCCCAAAAACCCTCGCAAAAAAAAAAAACTTCGAAACAACGTCGTAGACGGGGTCAGGGATTTTCTCTGCCTCGTGATGGCTGGGTGTTGTGTGCTGTCCTTAGGTTAGTTAGGTTTAAGTAGTTCTAAGTTCTAGGGGACTTATGACCACAGCAGTTGAGTCCCATAGTGCTCAGAGCCATTTGAACAACGTCGTAGAAGCGGAAATAATAAGCGGAAAATACAAACGCGTATCGGTATTATAGCATGAATTCCGCAAACTTCAAGCCTCTGATTTGCGGTAAGATCAGCGTGCAGAACTGATGTCAATAAATAACGAGGGGAAACATTCCAAATTTGAGGAGTCAATTTAAGAGAAATCCTGTCTTTCGATAGGGAAACTATACTGAGTGTTTGCTGAGTTGGACAACCACACAACTCATTCGAATTCAGACCCGAAAGCAAAACACCGAATATACCGGGTGATCAAAACGTCAGTATAAATTTGAAAACTGAATAAATCACGGAATAATGTAGATAGAGAGGTACAAATTGACACACATGCTTGGAATGACATGGGGTTTTATTTGAACCAAAAAAATATAAAAGTTCAAAAAATGTCCGACAGATGGCGCTTCATCTGATCAGAATAGCAATAATTAGCGTAACAAAGTAATACAAAGCAAAGATGATGTTCTTTACAGGAAATGCTCAATATGTCCACTATCATTACTCAACAATAGCTGTAGTCGAGGAATAATGTTGTGAACAGTACTGTAAAGCATGTCCGGAGTTATGGTGAGGCATTGGCGTCGGATGTTGTCTTTCAGCATCCCTAGAGATGTCGGTCGATCACGATACACTTGCGACTTCAGGTAACCCCAAAGCCAATAATCGGACGGACTGAGGTCTGGGGACCTGGGAGGCCAAGCATGACGGAAGTGGCGGCTGAGTACACGATCATCACCAAACGACGCGCAGCAGCATTACGCCTTGTGCTCTGTCGGCCACTACGGGGTCTATCGTCTAAACAACCCGTGGCTTCGAACTTCGAAATCATTCTCGCCACAGCTTTACCCGTTCAAATCCCCTTCCTATGGCGATAGGATCGTAACGCTGAACTAGCACATTCCCCATTTCCTCGTGATGACTGGGTGTTGCTTGATGTCCTTAGGTTGGTTAGGTTTAAGTAGTTTTAAGTTCTAGGGGACTGATGACCATAGATGTTAAGTCCCATAGTGCTCAGAGCCATTTGAACCATTTTTGAACATTCCCCATTCTGATAATACAGCTTCACTAAAAGCGCCTTTCCAGGTAACGTCAACATGTTGCGACTGCTGGCGCATCTGACTCTCTCATTACAGCTCCTTTTATACACGATTGTCATGCGCAGTCACTGACGTTTTGATGTCCAGCGCCATCTGTCGGACATTTTGTGAACTTTGTTTTTTTTTCCTAATAAAACCCCATGTCATTCCAAGCATATGTGTCAATTTTTACCTCTCTATCTACATTATTCCGTGGTTTATTAAGTTTTCTAATTTATACTGACTTTTTGATCTCCTGGTACACTGAGGCGAGAAAAGTCATCGGATAGCGTTGTGCACATACACAGATGGCGGTAGTATCGCTTAGACGAGGTATAAATGGTCAGTGCATTAGTGGAGCTGGCATTTGTACACAGATGATTCGCGTGAAAAAGGAATTAACCGACTTTGAAAGCACAATGGTAGTTTAAACTAGACGCGTGGGACATTACATTTCGGGAATCGTTAGGGAATTCCATATTCCGAGATCCACAGTGTCAACTGTGTCCCGAAAATACCCAATTTCTGCGCCTTTGCCCAGCAGTGGACGGGTTCGGTAGGGCACGGCGTCGCTGGCTTTACCGACTGTCCCTCTGCATCGCGCAGCGACCCGTGGCGGACGTGCGGCCCTCGCGCGTTGGAGCGTTGCCAGCGCGACAACAGCTGGTCGGCAGGAAGGCGGCCGCCGCACAGTGCCGGGAGGGGGGTGGGGGCTCCGCCCTGCTTACACGCCGTGGCGGCCGCGCCGGCGCTCAGCCGTGTAAACTGTTTACCCCCGCCGCCTAAAACTGCTTGTCCGGGCCGCAAACAGCGGGCAGGCTGCAGGCTGGGCGCTCCTCTCCGGCAAGGAGGAGGCAGCGTTGGCGGGGGCGGGGAAGGGGCGGCGCGGGCCGCGGCCGGAGCTGCAGCAGTACATCACCGGCCTGTTGCCGAGAGCGGCTGCCGGACGGTCATTCACGGCTGCGCTGCGCGGCGCCGTGCTCCTTACAGCGGAACAACGTATCTGTACTTGTCAATTATAGTGCGAATACATAGCTTTAGTGGCACTGTTAAAATCTGCATACATCGCACGTTGTAATGACATTACACTTATACATTTAATTGGTACAACAATAAATCTTAAAAATACTAAGGTGCTTCTACCAAAATATTTCACTGCACGTTCTCAGAAATGGTATCGTAACTGGTTTGGACTAGTTGCCGACTCATCTTCAGATGAATCGTATACGTCACACATTAACTCGTAGAGGGGGCGACATCTGTGTTCCCGCCGCCCTCCCTGCCATCGCCAGCCGCTGTAGCCGAGCGGTTCTAGGCGCTTCAGTCTGGAACCGCGCGACCGCTATTGTCGCAGGTTCGAATCCTGCCTCGAGCATGGATGTGTGTGATGTCCTTTTTTTAGGTTTACGTAGTTCTAAGTTCTAGGGGACTGATGACCTCAGATGCTAAGTGCTCAGAGCCATCTGAACCCCAATCTCAACCTCCCTGCCGTCGGCCTCAAGTCCCACTCACAGTCAGAAGCCAGAGGACACGCTGTTCCGCAGAGGTAGTCAGAACCAGTCGCTGGCGGTCCGCGGTTCACCCTCTGCGCTGCCACACCCCATTGCTCCCATCAGTCGAAACGAGGTTGCCCAGCATCGCTCTGACTTGCGAGATACGTTTCAACTTGCCCCTGCTCTACAGTCATCGAAAATCCGTTTGGCTGTCTAAACTACTCAGCAATCTAAGTGCTTTACCCACAAAGATGCCGACCACTGCACTGGGACATGCACACCGCTAACGCCTCATACACCTCCTTCAGCTGCCTTCTAGCATCTTCAGAGGATGATCTCCACAACCATACGGCAGGAATGTAATTCAAAGTCAAAAAGGAAAAGGTCGCACAAAAAAACCCCACTCAAATTTCCATAGAAGAGTACGCAATTTATTGGCTTCAGTTTAAACCTCTCCAAGTCCCGTCCCTCCAACTGCAGCTACAACCGCCTCGCCATGTGGTTACGGAGCACGTGCGTGGTCCTTAAATCGCGCCATTCGCGCAATAAACTGGAAATGAATCGATCAGAATCTGACGCCCGCGCACTTACGATTCTTCCATCCTTTTCGTATTTTAAAAAATTAATTCCTCGATCACAGTGTGCCACTAACTACGGACATTGGAAGTATAAGTTCCGAACAGCAAGTCCGCCGATACGGGCAGCCGGCGTGTCCGGTACGCTCAGCGTGCGCTGCTAGCCGATCTTCAATTTCGCCAACTGTAATACCGCTTCACGAAATTCTCGTAACGTTCAAGCCTTCCTGCCAGTCAGCTTCACGAGCTGAATACGGGCATCCCAATCGAGCATTTTCTGCCCCCACACCGGATACCATTCTGTAATGTGGCGCTTCCAGTGTGTGCTAGGACACACCCTGTATCGTGAGGGGAGTCACGAGCGTTTTGCGGCAGCTTAGCCGACCGCGACCACATTCATACAGAAGGGCTGCGGAAACGCTGGACCGTTATATCCAAACTGAACAATCCTCTCCGGAAAAGACGAAGAGGATGTACACCCCGCATGTCTGCCTAGGTCGGTGGTTGGCATTTAATGGTGACACCAGCATCTCCCTTGACGTCAGTCTGGGTCGTTGTCGGCAATCGAACGGGAAGTGGCAAGGCCCATCAGCTCACGACACGCACGAGGAAGTGTTATCAGCTCGGTTTCGGGAGCCACAGCGTGCCGTGACCCTCGGCAACCCCATCCAGCAGCAGCAGCAGCAGCCGGCCCTGCAGTGTCAGAGCAGCCTGCGGCGGCCTCCACCGTCTCCTATTGCTTCTCAGTCGCAGACAGAGTGGTCCGTCAAGGCGCCTTCAGCGGTCTGCGTTACTGGCAACGTCTCTTGACGAACTAGAACAAAAGGTGGAAGTAGCGCGGACAACCAGCTCTCTACGTTACGCAGCGTGTAACACCTAATTTCCCAGCACTCCAGGTGTTTTAGCTCTGTTGCGATATTGTAATCCCCTCAACCACTTTCCAATGGTCATTGAAAGATGTTTTTGTTCAGCCTGAAGGTGAAGGGGCTGTACTATTCCTAAACTGCCGGTCGGAGCTCACTAGGCTGTCGTACAGGGAAAGAGATTTCCCCAGGACGGCCGTTCCGGTATCGCCTGACGGAAGTGTTGTAAAACTTCCTGGCAGATTAAAACTGTGTGCCAGAGCGAGACTCGAACTCGGGACTGGCAGAAGTAAAGCTGTGAGGGCGGGGCGTGAGTCGTGCTTGGGTAGCTCAGTTGGTAGAGCACTTGCCCGCGAAAGGCAATAGGTCCCGAGTTCGAGTCTCGGTCCGGCACACAGTTTAAATCTGCCAGAAAGTTCCATATCAGCGCACACTCCGCTGCAGAGTGAAAATCTCATTCTAGAAGTGTTGTATGCAGGAGCAGGGGAACGGCTGACGGCAGTGCCTACGTTCTGCTCGTGATCCTGATTGGCCGACAGGCGTGGATGCGGAAAAATTTCGTGGAGCGTCCTGGAGCTCGCCATATCGAGGCGCCGGTCGTGAGTCTTGGTGCGGGTGACGCCGTAGAAGTCGTCAGTGAACAGAACGTTTATAAATGCGCTCGACGAGATATTGCAAGAAAATAGGTTTGCACTTTTTTTAACGAAAGTTACTCACGAATATGTTTCGTTTACAAGTAAATTTAGGACAGCAACATCACAACCGACGTAATAAGTGACACTGGAGACAGGTATTTAAAATTATTTTGCAGGCGAGTCACTTTGCGGCGTGTCAGGAGACGGCATGCGGGGAATGCGAGGCCGCTTGGGCGTCGTCGCAGCCCTGTGTAGGTAAGGGTGCCCGTGGCCGCGATCACTGGGCTGCTGAAGAGGTGCAGGGGGAGGCGATGGCAGGTGGGCGACGACAGACGGTGGTGCCGTGCCGCCGTGTAGTGCGGTGCGGTGCGGTGGTACACTGTAGCGGCGCCTCGGCCGCAGGGACAGAAATAGCGGCGGCTAGCTGGCAGCCGCGTGCCCGGGGACCGGCCGGCCGGCCTGCGCCAGCTGCACATGCACCGCAGGTACCACCGGCAGCCCTGGTGTGGAGGCGGGTCCGCACACCGGGGCCGGCACCTGGCTTTTCCCCCCAGCATCACACCCTGCCCTGCCCTCCACTGCTCCCGCCAGGTATCACCGCACGGTCGCCAAGGGGAAATTTGAATCCTGTGACAGGAAGCGACTTTTTTTTTTCACTAGCTGCTTATTGTTTATGGCCCACCGTCTAATTTCTTATGGTGGCTCGTATGTTGCCACTTAGCCGCTGTGACTGGGTCCGGGGTCCGGTGTGACTGAGAGTGACACCACCCCGGCTCCCGTCCCCACTCACACCGTTGCCCGTGTTCCGCCACGTGGAGGCGGGCTCTATTTGTTTACATCCATTTGATATCTTTTTTTGTGCAGCATTAGAAAAACTTATAACTAATACAAAATCAAGTGAGATATTAATAAACAAAACGAAATTAAATATTTAGAAAGAAGGAAGCAGGAGAATTGAATCGAGAAGAGATAGGAAGCGACTCGCCACGCCCCCACACACCTAATGCAACAATTCTGCAACACTGCAACACTGGACTTGCATTCGGGAGGACGACGGTTCAATCCCGCGTCCGGCCATCCTGATTTAGGTTTTGCGTGATTTCCCTAAATCGCTCCAGGCAAACGCCGGGATGGTTCCTTTGAAAGGGCACGGCCGACTTCCTTCCCCGTCGCTCCCTAATCCGATGAGACCGATGACCTCGCTGTCTGGTCTCCTGCCCAAAACAATCCAATCCAACAATTCTGCAACTCGTGCCGATATTCCACTACCACGAACTGGACGAAATACGCGACTAATCACCTCGCTTACACCAAATAAAAACTTTTTATATTTTTTCTTAAATTTTCTCCATTTTCATTAGTACAATAGCATCTAACCAGTTCGAAGTATATTATTCTAAGCTACGCTGACGTGACAAAAGTCAGGGGATGTCTGCTAATATTGTTCAAAAAAATGTTCAAATGTGTGTGAAATCTTATGGGACTTAACTGCTAAGGTCATCAGTCCCTAAGCTTTCACACTACTTAACCTAAATGATCCTAAGGAGAAACACACACACCCATGCTCAAGGGAGGACTCGAACCTCCGCCGGGACCAGCCACACAGTCCATGACTGCAGCGCCATAGACCGCTCGGCTAATCCCGCTAATATTGTGTCGGACCTCCAACTGCCCGACATACTGAAGCATCTCGACGTGGCACGGACTGAACAAGTCGCCTGCAGAAATATTGAGCCAGATGCCGCCTCTACAGCCACCCGTAATAGCGAAAAGTGTCGCCGGCGCAGGATTTTGTGCACGAACTGACCTCTCGATTATCTCCTATAAACGTGTGATGGCATTCATGTCGGGCCATCTGGGTGGCCAAATCATTCTCATTCTCATTCTCTCTCTCTCTCCCTCCGTGTGTGGTGTGTGTGGGTGTGTGGGCGGGGTTAATCAGATCAGGGCTGATGAAAAAGGAGCAGTAACAAATTGCCTCACCTCAGGGTGCTATTTCCTGGGATTATGCAGGGCGAGTCACATAAGATAAACCCTCCGCATTTTTGTGAACGGTTCATTTTTGTGAACGGTTCGCAACATCGAAACGAACATTCTGACTATACTTTCCATTAAAAAATGTCATCATTGTATCACGCGAAATAATCTCTGTTATGCAACCCGTTTAAGTCTGAAATATACACGTAAGGCAGATAGCATAAATAAAACTAAACATTTAAGTGCGCATAATCGATATGCACTGAAAAAGGTTGTGTAATGAAGACTACTTCGACTGAATAGATGACCTATCTAATCATAATTACATCCTAATAACATTATTAAATACATATTCGGTTTAGTACCATCGTTCATACAAGCGTACGCGCCATAGCTCCTATATATGCTCCATAAAAGCTGCAGATGGTACCGGCATTCGAGTACAGTGTCCCTACAGTAGGGATACATATGGAGTGACCCCAGCGTACAGAACACGTCGCAAACATCAAATCAAAATATCACATGACACAGGTATAATGGTCTTTTCACATTTCACACTAAGACCGACACTGTAATATTACGCATATTCCCTGTTTTTACACATTTATACAGGGTGTATCGCAATTAATGGTGAAAACGCATACAGTTGAAAGTACGCGATCCTAGAATGAAAAAAACTCTCAGTAAACGTTCGCCTGCGATACAACTGCTACTTTGTGTTTACCAGTCACCACTGACTTGATTCTGTGTAAACGTCATCCCAGTTAGGAAAGGGTAACAAAACTGTGCAACATTAAGAAAAGTTATCAGAGATACTTTGATAGGAAGTGCAGGAGTTCTGAATGAACACGTCGACAGCTGCATCACTGTACTCGCAGTTGAAGCAGGTGTTCAATGTTCGTCCTTGTGCCCGGATGCAGGCCTGTTCCCGTCGCCACAATGAGTTTAGAATCCTTTCAAACACGCCTGGACCATTTCGAAACTACTGGTCCCATTCTTCAACCGTGTTAACCGCACTGGCGTACACTACACCTTTGAGGTGGTCCCAAACACAGAAATCGTTGGGGTTCAGGGTTGAGATCAGGGGATCCTGGCGGCCACGGTACAGATCCTCCTCGTCCAGTCCGTCTTTGGCCATATGGGCGCATCAGGTGCCGCCCCACCACAGTAGCGAAACGCCCCGGTGCTCCGTCATGCGTCTACCACATCCTCCTACGTCGTCTGAGGGAACGCCGTGAGCAATCCTGCAAGATGATGCCACAGAAACGGAAGATAATTCCGCCTATTGAGGTTTTTTGGTAACATGTCCAGCCCAATAAGACGATCACCTGGTACCCCAATTCACACATTCCATGAGAAACGTCGCTGATGTGCAGACTCACGCATAGCGTCTGGGTTGGAGCCTAGATGACTCCAAATGCGAGAATTGTGATAACTGAACGTACCACCACGATGAACCTTGCTTCCCCTGTAAAAAGAATATCACTGTGGAACGTAGCGAGCCTGCAGCTTGTCGTTACATCTACTGACAGATCGTTAGTCTAGGACCGAAGTCCCCATCGCTGAGACACTGAACTCATTGGAGGTAGTACGGGCACATTACACTGCAATGCAATGTTTTCCGAACATTACAGTAGCTCATTCCATGTACTGTATTTGTGTGGCAACTCTCCTTGTCGAGATTCCTGGAGTGTTCGACTGTTTCCAGCACAACATCTTCAATAACAGATGTAATCTGAGCAGGACTACCCACTCTCGCAGCACATACAAGGCCACCAGTTTCTCTGAGGCCTCGATGCGCCCTCGCGAATGTTCGACTCTTGGGGTGCCTCTAGACAGTGTATGCTTCTTGCTACACAACCTTCGAAGCATTACCGTTAGCCCTACCATACGTGAAATTCATATACGCATACTCCTCGTTATTCTAAAGTTCAAGGTTACCACTAACACTCGTACAACACAACTGAGGCTCTGCAAACAACTGACACGAGTGGCACTCTGTGTACTGTACTGTCGCATCCATCCTGTTTACAACTCCACGTCTCGAAAACGTACACAGAGATCACGTCACGGATCGGCAAGGGTGTTTACACTGACTCACATCCCTAGGGGCTTATAGCTACAAGGTCAAAATTATCTCGCAAACGGTCCGTTTGTCGACCGAACTTTACGGAGACCTTTTTGGTTCTAGTATCATGTACTTCCAACTGACCCGCCAGGTTAGCCGAGAGCGCTCATGTGCTGTTTCCTGCACTCGGACCGGCGCGCCGGCCCCGGTTCGAATCCGCCCGGCGGATTACCGACGTCGGCCGGTGTGCCGGCCAGCCTGGATGTGGTTTTTAGGCGGTTTTCCACATCCCAATAGGTGAATACCTGGCTAGTCCCCGCATTCCGTCTCAGTTACACGACTCGCAGACATCTTCACACGTTCGCACTATTTCACGATTTACACTAGACGCAGACAGCTGGGGTACACTAATTCCGTCCTGGGGGGTACGGGCTGGCGGTAGGAAGGGCATCCGGCCACCCCTTGAAAAAGTAACCTTGCCAGATCCGATTCTAACCACGCCGACCCTGCGAAACCGCAGGGCAAAGTCACCGGCAAAAGAGGGAAGAAAGAAAGAATCATGTACTTCCAACTGTATGCTTCAACACCATTTATTATGATACACCCTGTTTATTATTGACAGCAATAGTGCTAAATTGTTGCTTGCAACAAATGAAAATAGACGAGCAAAAGTTGCTTTCCGTAGATAACTACTGCAGAGGTCTAATTATGCTATTCATAATAGTAACAGGTACTTTGTGTGTTGAAAAATATCGAGACATAGTATAACAAAGAAACAATACCAAAGGGCTAATTATGGAACCGTATGATACTATGTCTGTGAGACAAGCGCAAAATAAATGACACTGTGGTAGTCAGCTGAATGCACATACACTTCGACGTACTTTATATACGACAGTGAGAGTCATTACAGCAGGACTGCACAGATGGCTTAGTGTGCTTATTTTAATGCTGTCACAAAGGAAGCTGTAGTAACAGTAACTACGTCATGCAGAATCTCTATTTAGATCAGCACCGACGAATGAAGACGAAGCATATGGTACCAGAAAGTAAAAGCGCAAGAATTTCGACCATAAAGGTATTTCATAGTGTGATTAATTGCTAATTTTGTAGACGCTTTCACTTTGGCGTACTAGCGCGTCATTTCGAAATTCGGATGAAGAATAATTTATTAAAGCATAGACTCGACGATACGAGTAGGTGCAGTCCAAAATACTGATCGTATACCCTTCTTTTTCTATAACAAACAAAAATAGTGACATCTCAGATGGGACAGTTGTCACAAAGAAACGAAATGTCCTTGCATTTATTTCTTCTGTACGCCGAGTTCTGACAGGTGTGAAAATTACTGAACTATCAGTTTCATAATCCATGGTTGCAAAGTATTAACATGAATTCTTTACAGGAGAATAGAAAAAACTGGTGGAAGTCGACCTCAGGGACGATCAGTTTGGATTCCGTAGAAATGTTGGAACACGTGAAGCAATCCCGACCCTTCGAATTATCTTACAAGACAGATTAAGGAAAGGCAAACCTACGTTTCTAGCCTTTGTAGACACAAATCTTTTGACAGTGTTGAGTGCAATACTCTCTTTGAAATTCTGAAGGCAACAGGGGTAAAATACCGGGAGCGAAAGGCTATTCACAACTTGTACAGGAACCAAATGGCAGTTACAATGGTCGAGGGGCATGAGAGAGACGCAGGAGTTCAGAAGGAGTGAGGTAGGGTAGTAGCCTATCTCCGATGTTATTCAATCTGTACATTTAACAAGCAGTAAAGGAAACAAAAGAAAATTCAGGAGTACAAATTAAGGTTCGGGAAGAAGAAATAAAAAACTTTAACGTTTGCCAATGACACTGAAATTCTGTCAGAAACGACAAAGTACTTGGAACAGCAGTTGAACGGAATGTACAGTGTCTTGAAAGGAGGATATAAGATGAAAATCAACAATGGAGGATAATGGAATGTAGTCGAATGAAATCAGGTGATGCTACCGGTATTACATTAGGGAACGAGGCTCTTAGAATATAAGCTCAGTGATGCTATTTGGGCAGCAAAGTAATGGATGGTTGCCGTAGTAAAGAGGATACAAAAGGTAGAGTGGCAGTGGGAAGAAAAGTGTTTCTGATCAAGAGAAATCTGTTAACATCGAGTATAGATTTAAGTGTCAGAAAGTTCTTTTTGAAGGTATTTGTTTGGAGTGTAGCCATGTACGGAGGTGAAACACGGACGGTAAACAGTTTGGACAAAAAGAAAATAGGTGCTTTCGAAGTGTGGTACTACAGAAGAATGCTGAAGATTAGATGGGTAGATCACATAACTAACGAAAAGGTACTGAAAAGAGTATGGGAGACAAGACCAAAAGAAGGGATCGGTTGATAGGACATAATCTGAGACATCAAGGCATCACCAATGTAGTATTGGAGGGAAGAATGGGGGAGTTACAATCGTACAGGGGACCAAGAAATGAATACAGTCAAAAGATTCAGAAAGATGTAGGTTGCAGAAAATTATTCTTGATGATGAGGCTCGCACAGGATAGGGTAGCATGGAGAGCTGCATCAAAGCAGTTTTCCGAGTGAAGACTACCACAACAACAACAAACCGAGTTCATCCCAGATAGGAAAGTAAATTATTAAAGGGCCTACGAAGCGTGTGTACAAAATCCACGGTGCTTGGAACGGGATCTGTCTGCACCAGTGACGTAACGATATTCAGAATCTGCAGAACGCCACGCCACTGTCAAGTGAGTTTTGGAGCCGATGTTGTTCTGCGCCCCAGGATGCACATTCCACAGGTACTCCTTCTCTATGGTCGCGTCCCGTTGTCTTTTGCCAGCACCTGCCGTGAGAGTAAGTCTATGATGAGATGAAGACATGTTAAGCAATATCCCACGTAAGCGCACACAGCAGTTGCCTAACACACACTGCAGCCGACTCCAAACACTATCGCAAGCGCAAAGCGAGGACCCCGTCGAAAAGGTGCGGGTGGGCGGGGACGGGTCGCCGTGGCGCAGCCGTGTGGTTTGCCGCCGCCTCGCTCTACACAAGGGACTGTTTCTTCTGGGGACACATCAGCTGTTTGAGTGCATTTTTAGATATTTTGGTCTTGCAGTAGCGTCCTCGCTTCCCGCGCACGGGGTCCCAGGTTCGATTCCCGGCGGGTTCAGGGATTTTCCCTCCCTCGAGATGACCGGTGTCGTCTTCATCACCATCATTCATCCCCATTATGGTCGGAGGAAGGCAATGGCAAACCATCTCCGCTAGCACCTTGCCTAGTCGGCGGTGCGGGTCTCCCGCATCGTCCCCTACGCTCCTAGGAGTATGGGACCTCGTCATCATCATTTATACATACTGTTTCTATCCTACTGGTCAAACGAATGTCCTCAAGAAGCTTGTAGTACTGTTCAGCTGACACTGCACGAAATTCAACAGTTACAATATTTCACTGTGCAAATGAAATACTTGATTGTAAAAGCAAACATTCACATAGGTGTTCCCGCCAGATTTACACAGAAGAGCCAAAATTTGTGACCGCTGCCCGCCAGAAGACTGGACGCCGCCCGGTGGCGCTGTGGCCACGTTGTGCATTAAGGACAGTACACACACAGGGTGTCTCGGCAGGTGATGGTGGGTCCATAAACGATTATGTTGAAGGATGGAACCAATGGTAGCTCATAGTAAGTATTCAAAGTGACGGCCGGCAGTCTCAATACATGCGTGGGAATGGCGCATGAAGTTGTGCCGCACTCTCTCAAAGATCCTGGTGCCTGCTGTACGCGGAAGAGAGGCAGCTTGGACTCTAATAAGGAGGTCTTCATCCGTTTCTACGGGGGTTTCGTACACCAACGTTTTGACGTAACGGCAGAGGAAGAAGTCTAGAGGTGTGAAATCTGGCAATTACGCTGGCCATGAGACAAGACCTCGTCTTCCAATACAACGATGAGGTTAAGTGTTATTCAGGTGGGTGCTCGCGGACATTTTGGTGGTCAGTGGTATACGCTGGTTTTTCACGCGCTGCCTGTTCCAGTGTACAACAGACACCGAGGATCTTGGCGAGAGTGTGGCAGAACTGCATGTGCCATTCCCCTGCATGCGTTGTGACCTGTGGTCGTCACTTTGAACAGTTACTACGAGCTATGTTGTTGTTACGCGGTGTATGCTGTATATGTCCATAACACAATAAATATGCATTTTCGACCACTGGTTGCCTATCTCAATGTAATTGGTTGTGGACCTACTATCACCTGTTTCCATTTGACCCAAAAGATATGAGACACCTTTTATGGGCGAATCATTCTCGACACGGACGAATCCAATGATGCGACTTTGGCGAAGGGCAGATTGTTATGGGCAGGCCCTGGAGAACGAGCGCCTCGTTAAAGGGCGAAGCAGGTAGGTTGTTAGCGAGCTACTGCCGTGAGCAGCTGGAAAGTGGTTGGAGGACGGTGAAACCACGAGGAGGCGACAACTTGCAGCACGTTGCGGGCTTTGCAATTAAATGATGATGGTGGCCCCAACTACGTATGCTCCGACTCAGAGTTGAAATATTAAAAGTTTTGGCTGGTTTCGTTGTCTATGGGCTGGGATACGTAGTTGCCGCATTACAAGACAAATACTCCTGAGTCTACAGTACACAATATGAATACACACATGAATCGAATGGTCAAAGGTTCTTATCACAAGGCAACTGCGAATTAATATAGAAATTTATAAATGAAAGACTACAATTAAATAAAATCTGCAGGTACTATTTTAACGACTTTAAATGATGAGCACGATAGTAAAAGTACTTTTGAGAATGCGGTATATTTCTGCAAAACACTTATTGGTGTCGATGGTCCAGCAATTAAATAAAACCTATGTTGAATAACAGGGAAACAATAGATACCTACTGCACGTAATTAGTTATGTACGACAACATAGCTCGCGAGATATTCACTTCCAAACACACACTACGTCTTCACTGTTGAAGCCACAGAAATCTCACAAGTCGGCACTGCGAAATTTTCTATCTCTCGCGACCACGCGCAAACTGCTCCACTCCAAGTCTTTCCCGCGACTCTGCGTCCGTCGCTCCGTCACGACCAGCCCTCTCTCGTGTCTTCTGCGACTCCTCTCGCGCCGCCCTGTTCCCAACCCTCTGTGTTCCCTCTCGAAACGATGCTCTTCTCCCAGCTCCATCCAGTCTCCCCATTCACGAGCGCTGTGATTGGCTAGAGCGCTCCTGCCGTATCTTCAAGCCAACGCACATTCACAAACATAATGAAACGCTTTCGAAATAACTTGAAATTAAATAAATATACCTACGACTGGACCATAAACACGCTCTAACACACATTATTAAATACATAAACAAATTAAATAAACGTATATCAAAGGAATAGCAACAAAAGGTTGGCAAGTAGCCTAATGTCTCTGTGCTTTCTAAAACACAGTAAATATTTAAGCAATTTCTTCATGAATAGTATATATCGGAATAAACAATGACATAGATTAATAAATACAATTATAAGCATGCTGCTACCGTTTTTTCGTTTAACTGTGGAGTTCCAAAGTGCCGCCAGCAGTTCACCTAGCACAACGACTGTGTGTGTGTGTGTAGGGAATTACAAAGAATCAAGTACACCGGTCGAGGAACTCCACGTACGCCACACATTTCTGTTAAGCGACGTTTAAGGTCGTGTAAAGAGCGATGACACAGGACATGATCAGAATCGAGTAATTTGGCCTTACGAATCACACTATAACCTGAACAACGTGATGGAGGGATTTGGGTTTGTCGAGTGCCTCAAGGATGGTACCTGCCATAGAGTGCAGCGCCAACAGTGAAGGGTGGAGGAGGTGGTGCTAGGGTATGCGGTGTTTTTCGCTATGAGGGAGTGGTTCCCTAACCGCACTTCAGATAACGCTAATAAGGAAGGATACGAACACATCTTACAGCGTTTTGTGCTGAGTGCAGCGGAGGAACAGTTCGGAGACGATACCTGTAACAGCGTGGTAGTGTACCATGCCATAAAGCAGCATGTGGGAGGCAATGGTTTGTGAACAGTGACATTTCTAAATGGACTTGCCCGCGCACAGCCCCTACAGTAAGGTAATGGAACACGTTTGGATGAGTTCGAACACAGACCTCGCTCCAGACCCCAGCTTCCAACATGACTATCTTCTCCGGCTTCGGCTCGTGATGAAGAAAGGGCTACCGTTCCTACACAGACATACAGACACCTCGCAGCGGAATAAAACTCATCATAGAGGTGAAGGGCGGACATATTAGTAGGCGCCTGAATGCTTTTGATGAGACAGTGAACGAGGCATACGATATCAAAGTCACGGTGCTTAGCACACATGCTTGATACACGATATTTTTGTCGTCACAGTTGTTATCCTAAACTCTTGTGCGGAGATTCCCGAAGGTGTTGGCCGCTTTGGCTTTGCACTGTCTCATCAAAAGCATCCGGGCATTAACTCGTGACCCAAAAAGAGATGTTCTGACGCTAGCAAGCCTAGGTAGCAGGATTTGTCGACCACATTCGACATGAACCATCCATTCTTAAGGCAGGCAAATCCGTTTATTCTGCGCCATAACTACAACCTTCTTTACACTCGGGGACTTAGCGAAGGGCTTGCACGCAGTAGCAAACATATACACTCATGCTCATGAATTAAGGATAAATGCAGAATGTGGTGCCACACAACGTGGTACCACACAAAACTGGTGCTAATGGCATAGGCACATAGGGAACACACACGACACAGATCTGTAAGTCCACGGTATTGGTGATAAGTTGAAAAAACCGTCCCGAAACACATGTGCTACGAAACTCCACTGTTTCCTGCGCATGTACCCCGACATCAGTATGGGAGATGATCACCATGAATAAGTACACAGGCCGCACAACGGGTTGGCATACTCTGGATCAGGTGGTCGAGCAGCTGCTGGGGTATAGCCTCCCATTATTGCACCAGTGCCTGTCGGAGCTCCTGAAGTGTCATAATGGTTTGAAAACGTCAGCGATACGTCCACTGAGAGCATCCCAGACGTACTCGATGCGGTTTAGGTCTGAAGAACAGGCAGGCCACTCCGTTCGCCTGATATCTTCTGTTTCAAGGTACTCTTCCACAATAGCAGCTCGGTGGGGCCATGTGTTCTCATCCATCAGGAGGAAGGTGGGCCCCACTGTAATCCTGAAAAGGCGGACATACTGGTGCAAAATGACGTCCTGATACACCTGACCTATTAGAGTTCCTCTGTCAAAGACATGCAGGGGTGTACGTGCACCAATCATAATCCCACCCCACACCATCAAACCACGACCTCGATACAGGTCCTTTTCAAGGACATTAAGGGGTTGGCATCTGGTTCATGGTTCACGCCAGATGAAAACCCGGCGAGAATCACTGTTCAGACTATACCTGGACTCGTCCGTGAACATAACCTGGGACCACTGTTCCAATGACACTGTACTGTGTTCTTGACACCAGGCTTTGCGGGCTCTCCTGTGACCAGAGGTCAGTGGAATGCACCTTGGAGGTCTCCGGGCAAATAAACCATGTCTGTTCAGTCGTCTGTAGACTGTGTGTCTGCAGACAACTGTCCAAGTGGCCGCGGTAAGGTCCCGAGCAAGGCTACCTGCAGTACTCCGTGGCCGTCTGCGGGCACTGACGGTGAGATATCGGTCTTCTTGTGGTGTTGTGCACTGTGGACGTCCCGACTGTAGCGCCTGGACACGTTTCCTGTCTGCTGTAATCGTTGCCATAATCTTGAGATCACACTTTGTGGCACACGGAGGGCCTGTGCTACGACCTGCTGTGTTTGACCAGCCTCCAGTCGCCCTAGTATTCTTTCCCTCATAACGTCATTCATCGATGTGTGTTCCTTGAGCCATTTTCTACACACAGTCACCATTAGCACGTCTGAAAATGTCGGCACACTTACTCGCTGCACCGTACTCTGACATGCACCAACACACCTCTGCGTATGTGGACTGCAGCCAACGCCCCCGTGCTATGACCACAGGTCAAATGCACAGCATGGTCATACCCTAATGTGATTAAGATCCGAAAACCGCCCACCCGAGCGTTGTTTCACCATGTATCAGCATTATCCTTAATTTATGAGCATGAGTGTATATAAACACGTGATGGTCGTCTCGAGTATGTGCTGCGAATGCTGCATCGCCAGCGAATACGAGGTGGGCAAGATAGCACTTGGGTCTGAGCAGGAGATGATGAAAAATTTCTGTGTCAGCCCTACTTTGTAAGGAGGTGCCGATGTTCGTTTCGCCAAAAGTGGTTTTGTGAAGTATCGGGAAGAGTATACTTGGTAGATGCCCGTACACAACATCTTTGCAGCGCAAACGGATTAGATGTGCTTCCGTCAAATATCACAGCACCCTCGATATCGTCATGAAGAGTTCCGATCATCTTCCGGAGTTTTGGGGGATTCTGTTTGCAATAGTAAAATATACAATCTCTGCCTGCCGACTGTGTCAGATACATTATTTATGTCGATGAAAGCAACGAACAGTGGGGTCCTCTGCTCGCGGCAGTTTTCGTGAACATGACGAAGTTCGAAGATTGTGTCAGCAGTAGAACGCTATCTCGAAACGCACATTGAGATTCGGCGTTCACACGTTCGGTGAGACAGTTCAATCGGCGGAACACCGCACGGGCAAACGCTTTTCCGACGATAAGGTCTACTCAGCAGCGAGATTCCTGAGTCGAAGTTCTGATATTTGTATGTCAATCTGGGCCTTTCTGCGTGGAGGAGGTGGAGTGCTGCACACATGTTCTGTGTAAATACTCTCGGGTGACTTCGATCATTGGAGCCTACGGCTTGCAGAAGGACTGGCCATTGCATCCGGGGAGAATGCAGTTATGTATGAACAATTAATGCTACGAAACATCGAGCATATGTTTGTGTTCGTATCGAAGAGATGAGGTCATACACTTCGTATGAGTGTGTACGATGAAAACTGGCACAGCTATGGCGTACAGGCTAAATACACCGATACATCAATCAAACTCTAAACATCGATACACCTACAGAGACGTACCCTAACTCAAGCGACAGACGCTGACAAAAGACACATCTGACAGCCGCATATCGGCGATTCATCACGAGGCAGCTCTTTAACACGAACTGAAAGGAAGCAGAATGCAAATTTAGCCAGCACGCTGCAACTCACGCATGTACACCTAGCGAGACAATTACACTTTTCCTTTCTAGAAAGGCTGTAGATGTACGCCTTAGTTCATCGTAAGATAAGCATGTATTTGAAAGATATACTATTGAAATTGACTGTAATTTAGAAGAGGTGTACTATACATGAAGTCTGAAAACACCGACAAAAACTGCATAAAAAGTCAATCAAGATGGAATGCCATATTAATCAGCAGAATAATATTCAGATATGTTTCTTTTTATTTGATGTATTTGATAGATTTTGTGTTTGAAAGAGAAACAACAGATGTAGAAGCGACTGTAAAGTCTCAAAATGGTCGGCGTGAAAAGACGAAAAAGCTGTTTAGTGAGCGTAACGTAATTATTATCCACAGTGTAAGTGAACAGCCATTTCCAAATTTTACACCGGTCCGTTCAAGCAAGTCAGCAGATTTCGCGCTTCCGCCAGGGATTATGAAAAACGAGAGGCTCCAATGTTGCGAGGAACATTCGAAGCCAGCGAACGGAAACAGAATTTAAGTTTCTTGCGAACTAGGATGACTTTGTGGTTAACGTTAACATGGCATCTTAGGTGCTAGTACACTGCAGTGTATGAACAACGGTGAGGGTGAATTTGTGTAGAATAGTGAGTACGTCAGACAGCGTTACAAAGCCTAATTATTTCAGAATCAATTTGTGCAGTCGAAACTTAATACGGACTTACAAACTAGGTGTAATTAATAACATTCATTCGACTCGAATTGTTGCGCGGAGTGGCCGCGCGGTTAGAGGCGCCATGTCACTGACTGCGCGGCCCCTCCCGCCGGAAGTTCGAGTCCTCCCTCGGGCATGGATGCGTGTAGCGTAAGTTGGTTTATGTAGCGTGTAAGTCTAGGGACCGATGACCTCTGCAGTTTGGTCCCTTAAGAACTCACACATTAGAAAATTTTGTCTCCCGAAGTAGAATTAATGAAGAAATTAGATTATTCACTCTAGCTATTAAGGCTGTGGTGCCCGCATTTCAAAACTGTGGGTTGCGGCTATGAAGGTGTTCGCGGCGTTTGTATGCAATAATAAAACCTTCACGTGTTTCTTGCCGCATAAGACGGCAATATGAGACTGGTGTTTCGGAAAGGCTACCTTCTCTCTGGTGAAGATGGAAAGGGGGGGGGGGGGTTGGCGGGGGAGGGAGAGGGAGGGGGGCTGATGGGATGATATGTAAATAATATACCGTGTGTAAATGCACATGTATTTCAGTTTACTGACTGGAACTCCACATTTCGACTTTAGTGATGTACAAGAGAAGAATGACCGCAACATAGCAAACGTGCGTTTTCGGAAATACGACTCTCATTTACCGCATGTCTTAACACACACCGTGTCATGCAAATGTTTAGCTTAGTATCGAATAACACCTGTAGGGAGCCTTCTGGTCGTAACTGTTACACGCCATTGTTTCGTCAGAGCCCTGCACTCTATCTCCGTTAACCTTCAGATAGATTGTACACATGCGTACAGATAGGTGGTGGAACAGGCGCATCTCCACGTTCTCGGTTTCATCCGTCCATCTACATCTATACTCCGCAAGCCACCCAACGGTTTGTGGCGGAGGGCACTTTACGTGCGACTGTCTTTACTTCCCTTTCCTGTTCCAGTCGCGTATGGTTCGCGGGAAGAACGACTGCCGGAAAGCCTCCGTGCGCGCCCGAATCTCTCTAATTTTACATTCGTGATCTCCTCGGGAGGTACAAGTAGGGGGAAGCAATACATTCTATACCTCATCCAGAATCGCACCCTCTCGAAACCTGTACAGCAAGCTACACCGCGATGCAGAGTGCCTCTCTTGCAGAGTCTGCCACTTGAGTTTGCTAAACATCTCCGTAACACTATCACGCTTACCAAATAACCCTGTGACGAAACGCGCCGCCCTTCTTTGAATCTTCTCTCTCTGTCAACCCGACCTGGTACGGATCCCACACTGGCGAGCGATACTCAAGTATAGGTCGAACGAGTGTTTTGTAAGCCACCTCCTTTGTTGATGGACTACATTTTCTAAGGACTCTCCCAATGAATTTCAACCTGGCACCCGCCTTACCAACAATTAATTTTACGAGGGCAGTTCAATAAGTAATGCAACACATTTTTTTTCTCGGCCAATTTTGGTTGAAAAAACCGGAAATTTCTTGTGGAATATTTTCAAACATTCCCGCTTCGTCTCGTATAGTTTCATTGACTTCCGACAGGTGGCAGCGCTGTACGGAGCTGTTAAAATGGCGTCTGTAACGGATGTGCGTTGCAAACAACGGGCAGTGATCGAGTTTCTTTTGGCGGAAAACCAGGGCATCTCAGATATTCATAGGCGCTTGCAGAATGTCTACGGTGATCTGGCAGTGGACAAAAGTACGGTGAGTCGTTGGGCAAAGCGTGTGTCATCATCGCCGCAAGGTCAAGCAAGACTGTCTGATCTCCCGCGTGCGGGCCGGCCGTGCACAGCTGTGACTCCTGCAATGGTGGAGCGTGCGAACACACTCGTTCGAGATGATCGACGGATCACCATCAAACAACTCAGTGCTCAACTTGACATCTCTGTTGGTAGTGCTGTCACAATTGTTCACCAGTTGGGATATTCAAAGGTTTGTTCCCGCTGGGTCCCTCGTTGTCTAACCGAACACCATAAAGAGCAAAGGAGAACCATCTGTGCGGAATTGCTTGCTCGTCATGTGGCTGAGGGTGACAATTTCTTGTCAAAGATTGTTACAGGCGATGAAACATGGATTCATCACTTCGAACCTGAAACAAAACGGCAATCAATGGAGTGGCGCCACACCCACTCCCCTACCAAGAAAAAGTTTAAAGCCATACCCTCAGCCGGTAAAGTCATGGTTACAGTCTTCTGGGACGCTGAAGGGGTTATTCTGTTCGATGTCCTTCCCCATGGTCAAACGATCAACTCTGAAGTGTATTGTGCTACTCTTCAGAAATTGAAGAAACGACTTCAGCGTGTTCGTAGGCACAAAAATCTGAACGAACTTCTCCTTCTTCATGACAACGCAAGACCTCACACAAGTCTTCGCACCCGAGAGGAGCTCACAAAACTTCAGTGGACTGTTCTTCCTCATGCACCCTACAGCCCCGATCTCGCACCGTCGGATTTCCATATGTTTGGCCCAATGAAGGACGCAATCCGTGGGATGCACTACGCGGATGATGAAGAAGTTATTGATGCAGTACGACGTTGGCTCCGACATCGACCAGTGGAATGGTACCGTGCAGGCATACAGGCCCTCATTTCAAGGTGGCGTAAGGCCGTAGCATTGAATGGAGATTACGTTGAAAAATAGTGTTGTGTAGCTAAAAGATTGGGGAATAACCTGGTGTATTTCAATGCTGAATAAAACAACCCCTGTTTCAGAAAAAAAATGTGTTGCATTACTTATTGAACTGCCCTCGTATATGATCATTCCGCTTCAAATCGTGCCGTACGCATACTCCCAGATATTTTACAGAAGTAACTGCTACCAGTGTGTGTTCCGCTATCATATAATCATACAATAAAGGATCCTTCTTCCTATGTATTCGCAATACATTACATTTGTCTATGTTAAGGGTCAGTTGCCACTCCCTGCACCAAGTGCCTATCCGCTGCAGATCTTCCTGCATTTCGCTTCCGTGCTGAGCTTCCCGCCAGTTTGTTCCACTCCTGTACAAGGCCAGGCGATGCTGCTGGAGACAGGGCGTGCCGGTGCGAGCACTGGCCGCGCCGTGTCGTGTCGTGTCGTGCCGTGCCGTGTCTATTTGTGCTCGCCGCCTGCCGCCTGCTGCCTGCTGCCTCCGCGCGGCGCAACACCGCTTCCTGGCCGTGGAGCTCGGCCAAGTGGACACCACGCCACCTGTCCTCCCCAAAGCACGCGGCCGCCCGTCGCGCACAGGCAACGGCAAAGGCAGTCACCGGCCACGCTACAGGGTGCCCTCCGCCATTCACCAAACAGCGGCTGGCGGACCGTGTGATGAGCCAAACTTTTACGATCCAGCTTTGGAACATAATACAGTGCCGACCTTGCATGGCCCGGGTACGGCAAGACCCTGCAGTGTTTCCGGATGTGTGTGGCACCGCCAGGTGTCTGACGTCGCACAGGTGAGGCAGTTCCAGTAAACTACGGGACGGTGGTTTGCGGGCTGGGAGCTGGAGCCCGACGGCGTCCGTGGTGTGTTCCGTGGGACTGTGGTGGCCGATTCATCATCGTGAGTCAACTGTCACGCCTCTCAAACCACCGTAACACGATCTTGGCCCTGTGACACGTCCAGTTATATTGATCGAAGACGCAATCTCCGTCGGAGAAGATATCGAGCAAGAAGGGATGCAGGTAATTGGCAATAATGTTCACGTAGTTAGACGCGTTCGTCTGTTACTGCGGGTCCTGTGGGAGGCCAGGTCACCGTCCCTCATTGCCTGCACCAACACTGTAGCCTGCCGTCAGACCTGCCTAGATCGCCGCATGTCTTGCTTTACAAAGAACGAAAGCCTCCGACCTCCACGTTCCACGGTGAGAAGCGGGCGTTCCAAACCTTGTCCCTACTAGTGCTTTCACCGCTCATCGACCACTATACGTACATGCTCATGACAGTAGCATTCTAATAGCTAGTAGCTTCGCCGTTTCCGCGACGTTCGTTCCCGGTCGTGGGGCCACAACAATATGTCCTTTCTGAAAATCACTTCCTTGTCATAGTAGTCCCAAACTCAGGGAAAGAGCGTAGGGGAGCAGGTGTAGGAATCCTGCACCGTCGTACTAGGCAAGGTCCTAGTTCAGACTGTTTTCCATTGCCTTTCACCGACCTGTTATGAAGTCTCAAGTGTGTATCCGTGACGTGTGGACGACTGTGATGACTGGTTTTATAGTGTATTGTCGTGTTTGTGTTAACGATGAAGGAAAGAGAGAGAGTGAAACCCGTTGCCGACACATAACCTGCTCCTCGTGAAAGGTACCGAGGCGGCCGCAGAGCTGAACTTTCCCATCCGACTGATGGGTGGATCATCATCTATTGTGTCCCCTGCCCTCACTTCGTGAGACACTGCGGAGAGGTGTCCGCTCCCGGTAGTTGAGTGGTCAGCGCGACAGATTGAGTGTCAATCCTAAGGGCCCGGGTTCGTTTCCCGGCTGGGTCGGAGATTTCCTCCGCTCAGGGACTGGGTGTTGTGTTGCCCTAATCATGGTCATTTCATCCCCATCGACAAGCAAGTCGCCGAAGTGGCGACCAACCGAAAGACTTGCACCCGGCGAATGGTCTACCCGACGGCAGGCCATAGTCACACGACATTCACATTCACTGCGGAGAGGTTTGGAATTGAATCCAGGACACTGCGCGAAGTATGCCGATTAGGAAATTTACGCCAACAACTCTCCTTCCTCTCTTGCAAGCCAAACTCTGACACTGAATGTTTTTCACTACCATGATTCGAACCACCGCCGCATAAGCGTGCGTTGGTGACCTCGGCTAAGGTAGCGGGTGAAAGTCGCTTATAGTCGATAAGGTAGCAAAACCTCATACTTAACTCAGAAAATTGTCAGTTTTTTGGTTAAATGTTTCTACACTTTAAGAAATAACTCCTACATAAGATAAAAAAAAAATCCCGTATCCTAACACAGGTATGCTTAGCTCTTTCTTAGCTAAATATCGTATCTTGCAACATTCAAATCTGAAGTTATGAAGCCTCGTATATGCGAAGATATTTCTGCTTGGAAATTTACCGTGTTTCTTTCATTGCGCCATGTAATAATTATTTAGAATTTGCAGGCGATATGTATAACGTCTTTTGTGCAATTTCTCAGTTTTGTAGCGCAATGATTAATGCACAATAAATTAATAATTGTTTAAGTGATTAGTTAATGCGTGTGAAAGAATATCAAAAACTACAAGTACACAAATAATAAAATACACTGCTTTCTGTCAGAAAATAATCCAGCGTAGGTCTAATACAAAACAAAATTGGAGGACAAAAAGCTTAGATTCGGATTTCTCCATCTTACCAAAGCTTAACATTCAGTTTGCAGATGGTAATCTCTTGCGACAGGCCTTTAATAATTACACAGAGTGGCCTAGAAGAGCGTATTATATAAATTTTACATCGAATCGCCGAATTTTCTGGAGGTTTCTCTTCGTATTGCTGGAAACTCAAATAGAAGTAAAAAATTATGAATCACGGGGAAGTAGAATATTGAAGATGGTCCTCAACTATCTGGAACTCACCGTTCAGAAGTTCCAAGTGTACCGCAAGCATCATTCTCACCATAACACGATCCTTCTGTATTCACTAAGTTAAATGTAAGTACTTCAAAAGGATGAGATTTTATAGATTCGGGTACAAATTATGAACCTACGACAGCAGAGAATTGTGAGGGTCAGAAGTACATGATCCAAACCAAACAAGAAAACGGAAGAAGAAAGTTGGTCCCTAAAGTTCGACAAAGAATAAGATGTAAGAAATCAGAAAATAGAAAAAAGATAATTTACAACCACTTGTAGCTATAGAGAATGAAGTGGTGTTAGACAACCAGAATCAAAGGAAAAGACAAACTGAAAAGTGATCATACTGAATAATGCTGAGAAACAGAACTTACGAATGAAGGTACTGAACTGGCAGGAAAGCTGTGCTAAGGAAAGCAAAACAGATCCTTCTGTTTGGAAATGAAATGGAGCTAAAATGTAGAATAAAAGGTTAAAGAATGTAAAAGTACTGGGGGTAAGAGAAAGGAAAAACAAATTGAAATAGTAAGAGAACCTAGGAAAATGGGTCCATTCTGCTCGTCGAAATTCTGTTGCAAATCAAAGAACACGTGACTGTATTATTCAATATCTGATGTGAACTGTAATCAAATGTTTTATACATTCTGGTCAACTATGAATAAGGAACAACAAAAAGGGTATGTAGCTACCCTAGTTCACAGGAAAGTAGTTAAACAAAAATTCAAAGTAGTATCGCGCTGGGGAGAGGTCACAATATTTTGGCTCGTCAGTGTACGTGCAAATTGTTTCCACTACGCTTGCTGGGAACCCTTACACATCCTCCATACAGTCCCGAGCCGTCCCAGCCATCGATTTGCTTCGGTCGAAGAGGTGCACGCTCGGTACAACCGTGGTTGCGTAAGCAACAGCGAACACTTTTTTACGAATGCTTTGACAATCTTGTCTCATAGTGGGATAAATGTATTAACAGTTATGGCGATTACTTTTAAAACAATAAACGGTCTACTTATTGTTTTCGATCTGTATCATTTTCACTTGGCTGTCCCTTATAAAACATATGACTTGGTTTGCTCTACACTGCTTCTGCGGCCTCGTGCAATAACGCCTGCCCCGCTGTCGCGGTTGGTCCCGGCGCACAAGCGTGTGTCGCGGGCAGCCGCAACGCCAGGCGCAGCCGCTGCCGACATGGGGTTACGAGGAGGCAGGGGTCTGCAGTACTCGATTAGTTCGTAGCATACCACCCGGTATGTACGGCTTCTGTAGCTGGTGAGAAACGTGCAACTGTCCCGACAGCGTCCACGTGGGCCACACTGTGGGAGCGTTGCGCAAGGCCGGCGTCTGCCAGGGCTGGGCACAACTTACTCTCGGCTGACTTTTACTGCCGCTGAACGTTGACCTCTCTTACATCACGCAACCCGAAATTCCGCAGCTACAGCCACAGCGCCAACTCGAGCGCGTTTGGCACACTCGCGTTCGCGCTGTGACATTGCACGCCAAGTTACTCACCGTGTCCAGCAAATTTTCGCCAGTGAGGGTGTACACGGGATACAAGACCTTCCTGCAGTAGGTAGCATATTCGTAGACGTAGGATAACGTAGCCCTTTCTCGCCTCCACAGACAAAATGTTTACTGAACAATGCCATCCTCAGCTCTCCACTACAGCTTATTTATTTTATATCAAAGTTCGGAACATGTTTCAGCCTTAGTATGAAGAACAAAAACCAAATAAAGCCGTACTTTAGTTTCCGCACTTCGCTGGTGCCATCCTCCGGCCCCTATGCACACAGTGAACGGATGTACCACAAAGCTTGGTGCAGTACAAGAGGAGAAATCAAATAAATCTGGATTCCGTCAATATTTCTCTGACCTGAGTACCCCAACAGCTGACTGCTTGACAGTTGTTGTCTGACCATAATAGCTTAAAGAAAGAAAGAAAAAAAAAAAAGAACTGATTGTAATACGGCTGCTATCCGGTTTTAGTTCTACGTACTTGGTAGTCAGCCACTGTCCCGAGTCCATGATGCATTAAAAATATTGTTGCAGACTCGGAGCTTATTCTCAACAGCCTCTTACACTAAAAGAAAACGTAAGACACATTTAAAAGATGGCAGGATTAAAAGTACAAGAAGTATAAACTATAATAACATGTAGCATGTTTAGTGTAGTACTGCTACGTCAATCAGGAGTCTATGTTCCACATCTTGGTCGACACCAACAAACGTTCCAAACTGTTTCGTCAACTGTGTATTCGACGACATTTCGTGGACGAGGACAGCAGTATTTTTAAAATCATTTTTCATCGCCTTAAGTGTCTTTGAATTAACAGACGCATGCAGAATGCTCTTCAGAATTTGTCCGATACATCGTCGCGAATCGTTAACCCAGGGCTGCTGCCTAGGACGCGGTGGCGAGCGCTCTGAGTCCCGTGTGGAGCGGCCATCCAGGTGAACACAAGGGACTTTCTATTGCCAAAACACAATGCCTCACATTGTGTTACTTTACTTACGAAAAGCAATTGCTGCTTCTGTCACGTACGTCGCTTTCATCCGCAGTTGCGACAATTATTCACCACAGCTATTACTAATAATTAAATGTTTAAACAACAACAGGCCGTAGCGCAAACAATGTCACAATGAAGTCACGTGATAATCGAGGTTTGGTGCGAAGCACGCGATGCTCGTTCCTACACCACGGTGACGGTTCCCGATCGCTCACCAACCGCTATGGTCGATGTAGCCTCTCACTTCACATGTGAGAACGGCTTCAGAAACAGACAGGCGAGCGCCTCGGTTCAAAGACTAGTGGGAAATACGCAACCTGCAGATGCCACCTGCTTCCGCGCGTTATGTCATCATGTGGCGGATAACAAAAAGTATAGGTATCCACACGACATCAACTTACAAATTGTCAACTTCCGATGGAGCCTATACGTATGGCACGGTTACAGGTCAGTCTGACACCACAATCTGAGTTCCTGAAAATAATATACAAAAAGAAATATTATTTGTGTCGTGTTCTATCTGCGTGGCACAGTACGTCACAACGCTTTCACGTCTTCATTATTACTCAGCGGGGCACGTTAAGCAGTACAAAGGAGGCTAACTCTGGTAGCATTTCTTCCGTGCGCCACTCGCCGCTAACGTAACTCTCGCCTTTCGGCTCGCGTCGTCTATATGTTTGGCTGAAAGATCCGCTGGTTCCATGTGTCACCTCGCGTAGGGCACGGGACGCGTGGAGCTCCGACGACGGCACGGAGGCCCACGGTGGTTGGTGAGAGTGCGTCGGTGGGGCGTGCTGTGCTCTGCTGTGGGCCGGCTCGAGGTGGGTGTGCTGGCCTCTCCGTTCCTCGATGGGTACTGTTTGACGGCTGTCTCGAGTGATTTTGGACTTTCGCTCAAATGTTAATGAGGTTTTAAGTGTTGCACGGATCGGCTGGGCAGTTATTGAATTGGTTTGGGTTGTTACAGTTGTGACTAAATTTTCATGTGGTTTTAAGTGCTGCACAGATCAACTGGGTAGCCATTGTGTTCGTTAGCTTTGTAGTATTCTGTTGTTTAAATTTACCAGCGGTTTTAGAAGCTCCTCAGAACAGCTGAGCAGCCGTTTAGTTCATTCGAATTGTCGATTGAATTTTCGTGAGTTCTTAAATTAGCCTGGCAGCTGTTGGGACGGTTGATGTAGCTGCAGATTTCGCTCATCATATATTAACGTGGATTTAATTGCTGCACAGCTCAGTCTAGTCGATTAGTGAGGCTGCAAGTTGGCGTCACGGCAGTCGTGAACTGAAGGGAGCGCCGGCCGGGGTGGCCGAGCGGTTCTAGGCGCTACAGTCTGGAACCGCGCGACCGTTACGGTTCTAGGGGACTGATGACTTCAGAAGTTAAGTCTCATAGTGCTCAGAGCCATTGAACTGAAGGGAGCTATTGCCGATATTTGCCGTTTCTGTCCTGGCCCCAGTAGTAGGCGCTGGACTCCACGGAGGTTATTCTTCAGCGATTACGGAATTGTCCGTTATTAGCGGATTTAATTCCGTTTGCGACGTAAGGCGTGAATGATGACACTTTTAGAACGCTGTGAAACAAACATATACTTCAGCATCGATTTTCTGCGATTAGAGTGTGCTCCATTGGCCCAAGTGGGTTGTCGGTTCAGGCCGCCCATTTGGTTGTTGCAGTTAGTGGTTGTTAAGGTATTGTAACTCGATAGTTAACTCCCCAGCTGTGGTGTCACCGCCAGACACCACACTTGCTGGGTGGTAGTTTTAAATCGGCCGCGGTCCATTAGTACATGTCGGACCCGCGTGTCGCCACTGTGTGATCGCATACCGAGCGCCACCACAAGGCAGGTCTCGAGATACGGACTAGCACTCGCCCCAGTGGTACGGACGACTTTGCTAGCGACTACATGGACGAAGCATTGCTCATTAGCCGAGCCAATAGTTAGAATAGCCTTCAGCTAAGTCAATGGCTACGACCTAGCAAGGCGCCATTAGTAACATTGCATGTATCTATGGAGTCTCACTTATATCGTCAATAGCGATGTACCAAGGATGGATTAAAGTTAAGTATTCCAGAAGCTACGTACTTTTCTTTATAGCATTCATTACGTACCCTGTTACAGACCTATCTCTTGCCTGCGTGAACGAAACGCGTGCCTTTCGGCTACTTCCGTGGCGTGGCTGTCTTGCTACGCCACAACACCAGCTCTCCACACATTACTGCTCCGCCCCTATCCTCCTCCATTCGGTGACGGCGGCAGTCGGTAGGTCAGCAACCGCGGCGCCTCTCATCTCTCAGCGTATCTCGGCGCGGCACTTTGGCGAGACGCACTCTTCTTGGCACTCGCTCTTTCTGGATTGCGACAGTGAACTTCCTGTGATGCACAACGCCTCTCTTGTGGCGTCTGCCACAACGCTCGAGTGCCGACCAAACGACCCCGTGGTCGAACGAGGGGAAATTCTCAGTATCTTCCACTAATCGAATCTGGTAATGGTCCCAGATTGACGGGCAATACTTAAGAATCGATCGGACATATATTCTATAAACAACTGCTTTCACTGAATTACACTGCTTCCAATGAATCTCAGCCTGTCGTCTAGATTTTATGGTCTCATTCCACATTTAGGTCGCTCTGGGCTGTTACAGGTAAGTCACTGTTTTCAGTGATTCCTTTGCCTACTTACGCGCTGTAGTTATATTCATCTAAGACGGGTTTTCCTAGTAGCAGGAATTTTGCACCGCTAGTACATGACGCGGCCAGCGCACTGCGTCGTCCACTCGACAGTCACAAAACAGTTGAGGCATTTCCCAAACGAGAGCAGTGCGTAATGCGCCAACGCTTTACATTAGGCGGGGCAAACTAACTAGTTGTACGCTGCGTTCTAGTAAATGAGCGCCAGAAGCGGAGAAAGAGTATCCGTGATCACTGCCGAATATACAGAGAAAAGAACAAAAAAATGTAAAAATGTTTGAGGTAAAAAAAAAGAGGAGAGACAGCTACTGGGACAGATTGAGATTTCTAGAATGTGTGGACGATCAAAGGAATATAAGCGTCGGCGGAACCCAACAATGTCCTCTGCACCGACATCGACGATAACCATTCAGAAACAAATCAGTGTAATCACTTTCCCGCGAATCTCAGCACACATCGAAACCATGTCTTTTAACCACACTCCAGCATCTACCGATCAAAAATATTTGAATGAGAAATGAGAACAAAGAAGACACACTCCACTTTAAAAACTGTCCAGAAGAGCTGTCGAAGCCACAACCACCACCACCACCACCACCACCACAAAGGATGTAAGTAGATCTATTCTTCAAAACCGTGGCTGTGACGGCGACAAAACTCCTTCCAGATCCCATTACGCAGACCGAGGCTAGAGTTTACCGAACTGTTACAGTGATGGAAGTGTGAAACCAACAACTGGTCTGCTTCAGTAATTGTAAAGTATAATGAAAGTCATTTGTCCTCGGAGCACTCCTCAGCACCGTTCAACAGACCCAGCATTGACACTCTAGCAACAGATCTAAGTAAACTTACTCAAACAAGTGACACTGTCACTCGAGCATTTGGTTTTCCACTACACGGCCTTACTAATGAGCAGTGCTGATACGACGGTGAGTCAAATGAAAACCTTAAATTTGTAACAACAAATCGAAATTTCGCGTCGTTACCCTGTAAGTTGGTAAGCGTGCTACAAACAGCGTGTATAATTGCCTATAGGTGGCAGCATAGTGCAGATGCACACACACCGTCGCGGTATCAGTATAAAGATGGCCGCCCCACTTGCGACTTGCACCAGGGAAGAACAGCGTTCTGTTATTCGGTTTTTGCGTAATGAAGGTGTGAAACCCATTGAAATTCATCGACGAATGAAGGTTCAGTACGGTGATGCATGTTTGTCACAGCAGCAAGTCTACGAATGGAGTAGGAAGTTCGCAAATGGTGTGACTTCAGTGGAAGAGGCTCCTTGTCCAGGCCAGGCACAAGGAGTTGTGACTCCACAGAACATTGCAGCAGTTGAACCCATAGTGAAGGAAAACTGCCGAGTGACACTGAATGAAATTGCAGCATGTTTACAGATTAGTCATGGGTCAGCACACCACATTGTGCATGATGTGCTCCAGTTTCACAAAGTGTCTGCAAGATGGGTCCCACGGCAGCTGACCCCTGAAATGAGAGAACGAAGTGTTGATGTTTGTGAAGAACTTCTTCAGCGCTTTGAACGAGAAGGTGATGGCTTCCTTGCAAGAATCGTTACTGGGGACGAAACCTGGGTTCACTTCCACCAACCGGAAACGAAGAGAGCTAGCAAGGAATGGCGCCATTCCTAATCACCAAAACCAAAGAAGTTTCGAGCAGAACCATCAGCAGGGAAGGGTATGCTGTCTCTTTTTGGACGAAGAAGGCGTCATTTTGGAGCATTACATGCCTAGAGGGTCCACTGTCACCAGTGCATCATACGCAGATCTCCTAAAAAATCATCTGCGGCCTGCAATCAAATCAAAGCGACGTGGATTGCTGTCAGCACGTGTCCTTTTGCAACGTGACAATGCAAGGCCCCACACTGCCCGTACAACAGTTGCAACAAATACAGACCTGCACTTTTGAGTGTCTTCCTCATTCACCATACTCACAAGACCTTGCCCCAAGTGATTTCCATACGTTTGGACCACTCAAAGGCGCAATGGGAGGAAAGAAGTTCCGTTCTGATGAAGAGGTAGGCCATGCGGTGCATGAGTGGTTGCGCGGACTACCAAAAGAATTTTTTTCTAAAGGTAGGACTTGCACTGGGCGTGGGGAGATTATGCTGAAAAGCGATACAACGTTGTACCACTTCTGCACAATAAATAATATTTTAAAAAATATTTAAGGTTTTCATTTGACTCACCCTCGTAGTACAAATAATGCCGAACACGGCAGTGTTTTGTATAAGGTTCCGTACTTTACTTGCGATATAAAACTCACTGAAATCCAAGAAATTTGTTTTGTTCTTGTACTTTTGTATGTAGATGACGTTTTTGTTGTGTGGCGTAGACTCGTAAAACGTTTATTTTCTCATCGAATTTCTTGCAAATATTAACAAATTATTAATTGCAGATAATAACCAGTTATTCAAACTACTATAAGAAAACTGCTTCTACACGATGTGCGTCCAAGATAGGACGTGTGGACTGAATAGTTCATGCGCTTGCAGTTTCATTTACTGGGAAATAACAAACGCGCTTGTATTTGCACCCGTATTACACTACTGGCCATTAAAATTGCTACACCACGAAGATGACGTGCTAGAGACGCGAAATTTAACCGACAGGAAGAAGATGCCGTGATATGCAAATGATTAGCTTTTCAGAGCATTCACACAAGGTTGGTGCCGGTGACGACACCTACAACGAGATGACATGAGGAAAGTTTCCAACCGATTTCTCATACACAAACAGCAGTTCACCGGCGTTGCCTGGTGAAACGTTGTTGTGATGCCTCGTGTAAGGAGGAGAAATGCGTACCATCACGTTTCCTACTTTGATAAAGGTCGGATTGTAGCATATCGCGATTGCGGTTTATCGTATCGTGACATTGCTGCTCGCGTTGATAGAGATCCAATGACTGTTAGCAGAATATGGAATCGGTGGGTTCAGGAGGGTAATACGGAACGCCGTGCTGAATCCCAATGGCCTCGTATCACTAGCAGTCGAGATGACAGGCATCTTATCCGCATGGCTGTAACGGATCGTGCAGCCACGTCTCGATCCCTGAGTCAACAGATGGGGACGTTTGCAAGACAACAAGTATCTGCACGTACAGTTTGCAGCAGCATGGACTATCAGTTCGGAGACCATGGCTGCGGTTACCCTTGAAGCTGCATCACAGACAGGAGCTCCTGCGATGGTGTACTCAACGACAAACCTGGGTGCACGAATGGCAAAATGTCATTTTTTCGGATGAATCCAGGTTCTGTTTACAGCATCATGATGGTCGCATCCGTGTTTGGCGACTCGCGGTGAACGCATATTGGAAGCATGTATTCGTCATCGCCATACTGGCGTATCACCCGGCGTGACGGTATGGGGTGCCTGCCATTGGTTACACGTCTCGGCCACCTCTTGTTCACACTGACGGCACTTTGAACAGTGGACGTTACATTTCAGATGTGTTACGACCCGTGGCTCTATCCTTCATTCGATCCCTGCGAAACCCTACATTTCAGCAGGATAATGCACGACCGCATGTTGCAGATCCTGTACGAGCCTTTCTGGATACAGAAAATGTTCGACTGCTGCCCTGGCCAGCACATTCTCCAGATCCCTCACCAATTGAAAACGTCTGGTCAATGGTGGCCGAGCAACTGGCTCGTCACAATACGCCAGTAACTACTCTTGATGAACTGTAGTACCGTGTTGAAGCTGCATGGGCAGCTGTACCTGTACACGCCATCCGAGCTCTGTATGACTCAATACCCAGGCGTATCAAGGCCGTTATTACGGCCAGAGGTGGTTGTTCTGTGTACTGATTTCTCAGGATCTATGCACCCAAATTGCGTGAAAATGTAATCACATGTCAGTTCTAGTATAATATATTTGTCCAACGAATATCCGTTTATCATCTGCATTTCTTCTTGGTGTAGCAATTTTAATGGCCAGTAGTGTAAATTTCTAATCGTAGCAAAATCTTGCTCTGCATTCAGCCAGGGTCTAACTGCCACTCCCTGAACAAAGAGCCGATACTGTCTGCACCCCGTCCGGCGTCACAGCCTTTCTACAGACAAGGCAAGAGCATCTTTCGTGAAAAGCCTCGAGGAGCTTCCGACGTCATCCGCCCTTTCACACTTCCCATTGTAGGCTTCTAGGTGTTGTAGTCGGGACGAAGTAGACGAAGTTTAGATGAGTAACCCGTGTTCGGAAAAGTACCGTTCGGATGTATCATAACTTTGAAGACAGGATCACTTTCAGGTTTCCCGCATACAGCGGAAACAGTGAACTCTCACCTGTGTACTCCACGTGGCGACTCTGGTGCTCGCCGCACACACGGGTCGCAAAAAGCTCTCGATGCATGCGTTGTGGTGCTGTATCGTTACGTACCGTACCGTGAGTTTAAAAGTGATCCGATCATCAAACCTGTTTTATATCCGAATGCTACACTTTCGGGCATGGGTTCTGTATTAAAAACTTTACTAGTAAATAAAGTCCCCTCTGTCCCCTCTACTACTCCTAGAAGCCTGTAACAGCAACTGTGAAAAACGCTGTAAATGTTGTAAGCAGTAACGGCCATACGAAAGCCCCTTCGAGTATTTCCGAAAGTGCCTTTACGTTTGTCGATCTCCTCTCATCAAGAACATCGTGTTCTATTCGAAACGAAGTCTTGAATCCAGTCACAAATGTAGTGCGGTAGTCGGTAAGCTCCTATTTCGTAAACTGAATGACAGTGCGGGACTGTCTCAAACGCCTTCCAGGAGTCGTGGAACACGGCACCGACACGGGTGCCGTTGTCTGCAGAGCTTCCGATCTCGTGGACGAACAGATCGAGCCGAGTTTTCCGACCTCTCTGTTTGCGGAATCCATGTCGATTTTTATGGAGTTGATTTTGCTTCTGCGTGAACGTAACACATATTCCACACTTCTACTACAGTTCATGGCAGCGACACATTGTAGATCTACAACTGAAGTACTTGTTGGACGACCCTGCGAGGGCACAGTGGACGCGCAGTATCGGTAGATACAATACAGCCGACTCGTGTGCAGGTGTGCCTGACTGGAGCCTCGCTCGAGTAGTGAGCTGGGAGAGGCGGTACTCGAGTGCTGGAGTGACGTAGGCCCCACCTGCAGCCGGGTACCAGGGCAGCGGGCTGATGGGCCATGTCCGTGCGTCACGCAGCCGCTAAAGATAGAGCGGTACAGCGCAGCGCGGCGCGCTCGCTGGTCAGCGGCTGCCCCTGCCTTCCGGAAGTGACACACACGCCTGGCTCTCCTCACTCCGCAGCACCAGGTAAACAGCTGTACAGCTGCCTCGCCCAAGCCTCTGCCAACAACGCCGGTCCTGAAACTTTGTGGCACGTTATAGCTATACGCCGGGCAGCGACTCGAGCCCGCGAGTGCTCTACCGACTGAGATACCCACGCCCGCTCCCTCTACATCTACATATAGGGGATAGGAAAAATAACGTGAACAGTGGTAGTAATGGGATGGTTGTGTTTGACGGTCAACAACGCAGGTAAGGCAGGTGTCGCGCTGGACTCCGCGTTTTCAGTAAGGACTAGGCATCAGTGCTGGTTGTTTACGAGTTGTGCACACTCCGTATTTGCATTCAGAGGCCGATGTCGACGTGCAATGAAAGACCTAACAAGAGTTTCAAAGAGGGCAGATTGTAGGGGACCGATTAGCTGGAGCATCAGTACCAGAGACAGCCAACTTATTGAATGTTTGAAGAGAAACTATTTCAACAGTCATGGCAGCCTACACAAAACATGGAAAGACATCATCGCGCAAACGTAATACTGAGCGCAAATCAAAACTAAATGACAGAGATCGTCGTACGCTAACACGAATTGTGCCAAAACAACACAAAACTACGGCGGCTAAAGTGACTGCAGACCTCAATAGCCATCTTCGAGACCCCGTATCTATAGACACTGTCCGCCGAGAACTCCATGAAGCAAATATTCATAGACAACCTGCTGTTCCGAAAACATTAGTGACGACAAACAACGCAAAGAAGCTAAAACATGGTGTCAGCAGCATACATCCTGGATGGCTGTTCTGTCCAACGGTTAAGCATGGAAATGGGATGGTGTGGGCAGCCATATCATGGTATTCTGCTTGTCCCAGCATTACTTTCATAGGCCGTGTTACAGCCAACAATTATGTGAACATTTTAGGTGATCAAGTGCACCCCATGATTCAAATCTTGTTCCCCAACAATGATGCCATATTTCAAGACAATAATGCACCCATGCAACTGAAGTGCAGTGTCTTACCTGGCCAGTACAGTCCCCGGACGTGAACATTATCGAACCCGTGTAGGCGGTGTTGGAGCGCAGACTCCGGAGCAGATTTCCGCCTCCCTCGTCGCAGCTACATTACGGGAAATGGTGGTACAACCCCTTACTAATAAACCATTCCCAAGTAAATATAGGTGTTCGTATTATTTTGCATATCCGCTATAAATACTGCATCAGCCACTGTACAGTACGTGATGGTGAGTGCATCATTCCCTAACTCTCTCGTCATGTTTTCTACTTAAGATACCAGGTGGTAGCAGCTCAACAGTGGCACAGACTTCTTCAAATAGGTTCTTCTAATTTCCTCAACAGTGTTTCGCGAGAACTACACTGCCTTTCTTCCAAATGTTCCCGTTTAAGGGAACCACGAAGTTAAAATACGTCAAAATAAGGAATTTTTTTACGGTCTTGGGTTATAGCCTAGTCCTTCCTGAACAAGAATACATATGGTTTCGTATGTTTGGTGTATATTGATAATAAAGAGACACACTCCCTTTGGTCAATTAAGTGGTATTTATCCCGGATGCAGTAGACTTTCTCTGTCTTTATTTATTCTATGGTTACTGTTTTGCAAGATGGTCTTAAGCGAATGTAGGTAACACCTCAACATCAGTTCAGCTTACTACAGAGTGTCCCACATAAAACCGGTACGCATCACGTACCAGTTAATCAGCCCCAGTGCAATTGCTTGTGAAGTGGTTACACTGTCCAGAAATTTGGCTACTCCGCATTTTATCGGGATTTTGAGTGCAATTGTGTATTCGTGCGTCAGTTGTTGCGAGAATCTCGTGTTATTGAGTTAGTACAGAAATGGGGCAGTTTGCATTACAACAGCGAATTGATATTGTGAAATGTTACATACAGACAAGGTCCACCAATGATCGTAAAGAAATGTTTGAAGCAAAGTGTCCTGGTAGGAAACTCCCTGTGACCAGCAGTATTCAGGATCTATACAAGAAATGGAGGACTGCAGGACCCGTTCAGAATGTGGAGAGGAAGAGCGAGGAGCCCTGACTATAGGCAGAATTCGCACGGACATTACGAGAAGTCCCGTAGGCTGGTAAGGAGGTTTTCGCAGCAAGTTGCTGTATCTTTTACATCGTGTACTAAAAGTTATGAAATTAAAAGCCTATCGTCTGTGAGTGGTATTAGGGTTGAAATTTGAGAACAAAGAAAAAACTGTAACTGGCTGTTAACATCAATTGCAAACGATCATTTGGACCCCTTTATGTAAGATGAGGCCTGGTTTCATTCATCAGGTTACGACAACTCCGAGAACTGCAGATACTGGTTGCAGGAAAACCCACATATTCTCCACTCGGAGAAGAAGTTTGTTTGGCGTGCGTTGTCTGGCATGCGCATTACTGGCACCGTGTTTTTCAATTACACCTTAAACAGTCCTAGATATATACGGATCTTTCTCTGTATGCACAATTAACAGAGGTATAGAAGCTGTAACCAGTGTTCCAACAACATGGAGCAACCGCTCACACATCCAAACAAAGTATGGTACACATCACCAACGTGTTCCCTGTACACAGATTTGTCAGGTCCCCATATCCAAGACCTTGTGATTTTTATTTATGCGACACACTAACAAGCACAGAGTACGTTGACAATCCTCGCATAATAGACGAGCTTTAATCGTTTATTACTGGAGAAGTTGACAACATCACGCCTGCAGAACTACAGCGTGTTGCTCGTAACGCCATCACGCAAAGTCAGCGCGCCTGGGTACCCACAGCCACCGCTTCCGGCATCTCTTATAAACAGTTAACTACATGGCTTTCAATGTCATTGTCACTGTTAGTTGAATCTCGGGTGTAAGGTGTTCCGGTTTTATGTGGGACACCCCCTATTTACATTTTACTCGTGCTAGTGATTTGCAGGAGATGCCTGACTTCAAAAAGTAATTTTATTGTGTTTATAGTTCCATTTTATCCGTATAGATCGTTAGTATATGCAGAATCAGACGGAGAAATGCTAATAATTTAGAAGAAATGAGAAGAGCTGCATGGGCCACTTTCTTTCGCAGTACTGCTGCAAATGAAGACTCTTGTCATTGTATCTGCCCCAGGGGCCCCAGGACACGGTATAAATATCAGAGCTAGTGTACCTGGCGATGCATAAAGACACACCCGTCCCGTACCAATCCTATAGCAGGTGTTATAAAACCCATTTATAGAGACTTAGCGTGCAAAAAGTTGTGCTAAGTGCATCTATAGGAGAACTCAAAATCCCAACGAAAGTTTCAATAACTGTGTATCGAAATGCTTGTCTGGCATAGTACTGACGGCCTCATAACAATACGGACTGGTGCCGTGGACGCAGTATTGTTTCAACGACGGGTCAGTCAGCAAGCTAAAAGCTGTAACAAGAGATACGCTCGCGACCGGGTCCCTTAAAGTGTTGCGAGCCCTTCTGCTATACTTCCGTACGGGCTGTACCGAACTGTTAGGGTCCTACGAGAAAGACAGGCCGCGGTGCGTACGTCACGAAGGTAGTCCTGCGCTCGCTCGCTCAAATCAGCAGACAAACTACGTTTCTACACCAGTTAACTCTTAACCAGGCGTGTCCGTACAAACGAAAACTGAATCTTCTTCTGGAATCCGCTATTATGGAATCATACTGTTATTAATCCTATAACGATGGGAAGTTCATGGGCCTACTTATAATTTGTTACGGCTGTACTGGCGTACAATAAAATAAAATCATGCTAAAATCATTATCAGTTATATAAGGCACCACTTCCAGCATGTAATGAGTACTGTTAAGCAGAAGAGACGAAATGCTATAAACAAGCCGTTATACCATTTATATCAAATGGTTCAAATGGCTCTGAGCACTATGGGACTTAACTTCTAAGGTCATCAGTCCCCTAGAACTTAGAACTACTTAAACCTAACTAACCTAAGGACGTCACACACATCCATGCACGAGGCAGGATTCGAACCTGCGACCGTAGCGGTCACGCGGTTCCAGACTATAGCGCCTTTAACCGCTTGGCCACATCGGCCGGCCCATTTATATCGAGTACTGATCTTAAATTAAATTTTTCTGTAGTACTGTTAATCAGTAAGACTTCATAATAGCAGATTGCAGTGGAGGATGCAATTCTCGTTAGTACTTAGAAGCCCAGCTGCGAGTCAACAGGTTTAGAAACGCATTTTGTCTGCTGAGCTGAGCGAGCGAGCCGGCCAGTGTGGCCGAGCGTTTGTAGGCGCTTCAGTCTGGAACCGCGTGACCGCTACGGTCGCAGGTTGGAATCCTGCCTCGTGCATGGATGTGTGTGATGTTCTTAGGTTAGTTAGGTTTAAGTTGTTCTAAGTTCTAGCGGACTGATGATCTCAGAAGTTAAGTCCCATAGTGCTCAGAGCCATTTGAACCATTTTGAGCGAGCGAGCGAGTTCAGGACTACCTTCGTGACGTACGCGCCGCGGCCTGTCTTTCTCGTGGGTCTCTGTTTCCACTGAGCGACATCGTAATTTTTGGCCTTACAGTGCTCTGACGGCTGGGCGCCGCACGTGTGCGGACCGCACTGTGAACACAAGCCCATCGGCTCCGCCGCGCCGCAGCTGCTGAGGGGGCTGCTGCAGACGTGTGACGGGCAACCTGCGCCTTACGGGCAGATTCCGAGCTGTGGTTTGATCTCTTTAGCTCTTGAGTGTATCGGACTTTTGGCTCACTGGAAAGCTGTTTCGTGCCAGGATGCAACAGGTTACGCACCCTGACGGACTTAAGAAAAAAAAAAAAGTAATCGAGTCTGCTACATTCATCACTACCCGAGAGTGAGAGATTCTATGTGGCCTACTGAATGACCGTCGCTGTGGGTTCTTGCGAGAACGACTGATTACTGGTCACTGTTTTGTGCCCCTCGTTTGACTACCGTATATTCTGCGGGCCCAGTTCAAACTACAGTGTTCCCTCTCATCTTAAGTGGATACGTTTTGAGGTTGGTTTAGTATAACTGCCAGCCTGAGTGGAAAATATACGTGAAATTTTTAATACTGATGGTCTTTTAAAAGGGAATGTAGCTGAAGATGCTCACGATTTCTAAGTTATTCGTTTTAATACTAAAAATTTAAAAATTTTATAAATACTTTAACCACCTATTGGGTTTATCTCGTGTTATTTTATCATCGTAAATTGGGGCTGCTTTACGTTGAAGTAATAAAATTGTAAGGTTAAACGGGGCTCTCTCTCTCGACTGGGTTTTCTTTGAAATTCGCGCTTTTGTGGCGACAGTAAAAAAATTGTTTTTTGGAATGCTGCTGCGCGCACTGTCAACTCGGCGCCAACAGTGTCTCAGTTATAGCACCCACTGAAAAGCGAAAAAACACTGCTGTAAGTGTCTCCAGTTGGCAAGAACAGAATTTAAAAAAAAAAAAAAGAAAAAAAAAGAAGGAAGATGAGGGTTTTACACCCGTCGACATCGAGATCATTAAAGACGGAGTGCAAGCTCGGAATGTTTCGAGAATGGGGAAGGAAACCAGCCGTGCCTTCTCGGAGGAACCGTGCCGGCATTTGTCTGGAGCAATTCGGTCAAATCGCGGAAAATCTCAATCTGGATGGCCGCACGGCGATTTAAACCGCTGTCCTCCAGAATGCAAGTCCAGTGTGCTGACCACTGCCTTTGCCACCTCGCTCGGTAAGAACGGAATTGTAAACGCCTTTCATCGCCACGTTACGTCGCTCATCTGTAACACGCTGTCCTGATTTTAAATTTCTCTCTCAACGGCAATGAGAACCCAGCGGAAATTATCTACCGACATACGAGCAAGTGTTTGGAGGAAGTCTAAGGAAGTGTGGATCTGCAGTTGAGTTACAAGTACAGCACAGTACACTACCACCACGCGTTCCACGCTGGCGGGGATATTCCGACATCTATACTTTTCTACCGACGTTCGCGTGCGAGTGCCGTCGACCTGAGTGAACAAGCCACCGCCTTGTTTGTCGCCTAGATGCTGTAGCTTCGTAGGTTTTCATGTCGATCGAGCATTCTAATCACCGTTACAGCATTTACGCCCCTACCTATCGAAAGGTACGAGGGCTATTCAGAAAGTAGGAAAACTTTTGGCGTTAAAAAAATCTAAGTACAAGAAATACATTTTATTATATACATCTGAAAGAGCGACTGCCATACTACTTTTCCACATAGTCACCAAACACATTGAGGCACTTATTATAGCGGTGGACTACATTTGAAATACCTTCGTCGTGAAATTATGTAGCCTGAGACTTCAGCCAGTGAGTCGCGCTCGCCTGCAGTTCCGCGTCATTATCAAAGCGTTGCGTTGCAAGCCAGTTCTTCAGCTTGGGAAACACGTGGAAGTCCCTTGGTGCAAGATCGGGGCTCTAGGGCGGATGAGGGAAGATTTCTCATTTGAATGAATTAAGTAGTTCTTTAGTGCGGTTTTCCGTGTGACGTCGGGCATTGTCGTGCAAAAACAAAATTTTGGACGTCAGCTTTCCTCGGCGTTTGTTTTGAGCTGCTCCTCTAAGGCTGTGCAAATTTTGACAGTGCCGGTCAGAATTTATGGTTGCTCAACGTTCGAGAAAATCAATAAGAAACACATCTTGCCTATCCCGAAATACTGTCGCCATCAACTTCCTTGCTGACAAGGTTTGCACACATTTTCTTGGTTTTTGGGTGGACCTTGTGTGCCCCCTCTCCATAGACGTGTAATTGTGTGCCGGCCGCGGTGGCCGTGCGGTTCTGGCGCGGGACTGCTACGGTCGCAGGTTCGAATCCTGCCTCGGGCATGGGTGTGTGTGATGACCTTAGGTTAGTTAGGTTTAAGTAGTTCTAAGTTCTAGGGGACTTATGACCTAAGATGTAGAGTCCCATAGTGCTCAGAGCCGTTTGAACCATTTGTAATTTTGTCTCGCAATTGACGTGTTTCACCCAAGTCTCGTCACCAGTATCGATTCGATCCAGTAATGAATCACCACGTTTGTGGTAGGCCTCCAGAAATGTCAACGTTGCCTCCATTCGCTGTTCTTTATGGTGCTCCGTAAGCATTTTGGGCAGCCATCGTGCACAAAATTTGTGGTAGCCTAGCTTTTGAGTGACAATTTCAAACAACAAAGTCCGTGAAACTTGTGGAAAAGAAAGCGAAAGCTCCGTTATTGTGAAGCGACCGTTTTCACGAATCTCAACTTTAGCGACAAGATCGTCAGTCACAATGCCCGGGCGTCCACTCTTCTCTTCATCATGAACGTTGGTTCCGCCATTTTTAAACCGAATGCACCATTTCCTGAGGAACATTCACTCATTACGTTGTTTCCGTACAATTCGCACAGTTCACGATAAATTTCTATAGGCTTTAGGTTTTAGGTTTTTTGCCAACAAAAACCGTATCACAGACCGCCCACCGAGCGAGGTGGCGCAGTGGTAAGACACTGGACTCGCATTCGGGAGGACGACGGTTCAATCCCGCGTCCGGCCATCCTGATTTAGGTTTTCCGTGATTTCCCTAAATCACTCCAGGCAAATGCCGGGATGGTTCCTCTGAAAGGGCACGGCCGACTTCCTTCCCCATCCTTCCCTAATCCGATGAGACCGATGACCACGCTGTCTGGTCTGCTTCCCCAAAACCAACCAACCACAGACCGCCCCTCACAACTGGTGAGATTTACGATTGCAGCGCACATTTCAAATTCGAATATCGAAAAAACCAGACGCGCAGAGACGTTCCCGCTGTCACGAATGGATTCCGACTGAGCTGCCGAGCAAGTACATATCAAAATATATGCGATGGGCGCGCATATAGCGGCGTCAGACGGAAACGTTCCCTACTTTCTGAATAGCCCTCGTAGTTTAGGGATAGTCCGCGAAGAGGCAACAACTTGAACGCTCCCTCACAATCTCTGAAACCAGTAAACAATTATTATACATATAAAAGCGCAACCCAGAAGTGATTGTTGTACGTTGTGCTGTAGTCAGTAATGTGGAAATGTTAGGAAACCGACAATGCACGAAAGTGCACGAATAGCAGAGCACGCACCTCAGCACATTAGGTAATGTCGTGCTAAGACGCAGAAACCTACTGCTAATGTAATAATACACCTAATACTAAAGACATATAATAAACAACTAGATTATAATGTAAAAAAGTAGCTGTTGTTTAGGTAATCGTTACGACCCGTCATAGTTTCTAGAAAGGGGTTAATATATGAATAAATGTGAAGAAAATGTCACCCCTGCGTGTCTTGTTCATTGTTGACTTGAATGTAGATCACAAGTTCCCAACATTCTCTCTGACGGAACACTGAGAATCCAGGTATTATAATGGAAAACCTTGTTTCTTTCGAAGGTTAATAAAGTTATAAAAAAGAGAAAAACGTGTTATATTAAATTTCAATTTTAAACCATAAGTAATAAATAATATAGAAATTACAACAAAATTTTAAGAAATTAAAATCGTCAAATGTCGGAAAAACCATCATGTTATTATTAGTTTTTTACGGAGGACTTGCTTCAATTCCAGCGAAATATAGTTTTGGAAACCGTGGTGCAGATCGCTATACAGTTAAGACCTTCTGCTGACTGATCCGCGTGTGCAGGAAAACAATACGGGATCTATTGGTCCGCCTCTATGCAGTCACAATGTCTATTTTCCGCAAACTAGTTTCGGCGACAACAGCGAACCATCAGCTGTAAACAACTTGCATGGCCGGCAGTGAAACAAGGTTTATAAACTGAATAATTCACACGTTAATGTTATGAGCACAAGAATCTGTCACCCAGTATTCAACGAATGCGGATTTGATGATATTGTTCGTTCGTGTTAGCATCCTGTCTCCTAATGGTGTTATGGGTGTCGGTACACGTTCATGACACCACCGACACCATGTTGTTGTAATGGGCGCATTATCTGTCAGTGTAACGTATACAACCTACGACTGTAATGTACACCTGGTTACGATACCACATGCCAATGTGCCATAGCACTCCATGTGTACCTGTGGCTGTAATTTTCAGAATAGAAAATGAAATTGTTACATGCATTGGTCACATTAAGGCTACAACCGGATACTTGAGTGCCCTGCAGTTTTGTTCCTTGTTCTAGGGCAGATGCAGTCGCGTGATGTACTGGAAGCATTATTTCTTAGTTATACGATGCATGCAGTGTGTGAATGTGTTAAAGTTATCCAAGCACATGAATGACTCTTCTGAATAAACAGTTACATGTCTGCTCTCTCGATGCACAGGACTTGAACTGGTCGCATGACGTTGGATTATAGAAAATACTCTGCCAGGCTACGTACTGTCATTTTATGACTTTTTTATTCTGCTTTTTGTGAACTGTGTTACTGGTTAATCTACAAGGTATACGGCCGTATGGTAGCAGATTAAGGTAACTTGAGTACAACTCGGATGTGTACTTTATTATTTGATGACGCAGTTCATCCTCACTTGTAGCGTACTGTTTATGACACAGGACATGTTATATGCCTGACTCATCTCTGTGTTTTGTTAAATGAACGTCCCGGGACTTGGACATGGTCGCCCTATGAAAAGGAAGCCGCTGTACCACCGACAATGGCTGCTGTGGGCCAGTGTTATTGACACATACGTCAAACTGGTTTTATTTTTATTTGTGTTATTCCTCTTCTGAGGATGTAAACACTGAATTATATGTTTGTCATTTTAACGAACGTACTGTTAGTGATTAGTAAATGTCACTGTAAATTATGTAATCGGAATTGTGTTAAGGAGGGCTGGTTAACACGAATTTTGCATACCTGCTTTTTATACGTACGACGCGCTGTATAGATAGTTTGCATCTGAGATGCGACGCGCCACTGGCTACTGGCGCGCGCGCGGATACTAAGAGAGACACTATCATCGTTCGCTATACAGTCTTCAGCGCTAGTCCTTAGTCTAGTTCAGCTGCACTTCACCAATAGATACACATTGCGAGATTGGTTTGACGTTCCATGAGACTATGTATTACGCGCATATTACCTGTGTGCGAATTGAATGTCGGCTAACGAAGCACTAGAACTGCATGTATGTTACAATTCAGAGAACAATAACAGTACTATAGTTTTTACTTGCTCTGTTCTTATAAGTTTTTGTATTTTAGCTTTAATAGGCCTGGCTCGAAACTGAGCTCGTTAGTTGGGAACTAGTAGCCAGAATAGTGAAACTCAAGTGTGACGGAATTACAAAAAGAATTTATGCTATCCAACTCGTGACTTCATGTTTGAAACACGTTTACGAACGGCGCGGTCTGGAACAGCCCCAGGTATACATGTATCCCCGTGTGGACAAGAGCGCCTCCACCTCGCCGCCGTTCCTCGCTAGCAGACAGCCCCACCCCAGGCGCCCACCACACTTCGCCGCTCCCTTCCACTAACGGCGAGAGCCTTCCGCGACTCTGACAGAGCGCGTGAGTGCGTACGTCGGAGTGACGGACACTTCCGCTGGGACGGATCCTGCTGCCTCGCTGCCTGTCGCTCTTCGTCACGTAGTACGTCAGCGTGGCGCGTACACAGTTTCACTTGCGCTCTCACAGATACCGAGCAACACATTCAGTACCCGAGTCTTCTTTAATTCGGGTAATGTATCAGTTCCATAAAATCACGACAACTGACTTAATACGACAGTGGTCGGCAGCTTTTCTGGTCTCGTTCATCCGTCAGTTTATGAAATGTTGGGGCTTTTATCGTAAGTACGACACAAATGTCATCGACCGTAGCACGTCTGTCTTCAGTTTACTTTGTGGGGATCCACAGCCTCTAAATGCTTAATAAAAGAAATGGCGGTCAGTAAAAAGTTGTATTCTCGGCGACTTGACATTTTCAAACACATGTCAGTAGGTAATATTAGACACGTGCTTGAAAATGACAAGTCGTCGAAATTAGCCTATCGCACGATTTACACTACTGGCCATTAAAATTGCTACACGACGAAGATGACGGGCTACAGAAGCGAAATTTAACCGACAGAGAGAAGATGCTATGATATGAAAATGATTAGCTTTTCATTCACAAAAGGTTGGCGCCGGTGGCGACACCTACAACGTGCTGACATGAGGAAAGTTTCCAACCTATTTCTCAAAAATGTTCAAATGTGTGTCAAATGTTATGGGACTTAACTGCTGAGGTCATCAGTCCCTAAGCTTACACACTACTTAACCTCAATTATCCTAAGGACAAACACACACCCCCATGCCCGAGGGAGGACTCGAACCTCCGTCGGGATCAGCCGCACAGTCCATGACTGCAGCGCCTTACACCGCTCGGCTAATCGCACGCGGCTCAACCGATTTCTCATACATAAACAGCAGTTGACCGGCGTTGCCTGGTGAAACGTTGTTCTGATGCCTCGTGTAAGGGAGAGAAATGCGTACCATCGCTTTTCCGTCTTTGATAAAGGTCGGATTGTAGCCTATCGCGATTGCTGTTTATCGTATCGCGACATTGCTGCTCGCGTTGGTCGAGATCCAATGACTGTTAGCAGAATATGGAATCGGTGGGTTCAGGAGGGTAATACGGAACGTTAGCTGGATCCCAACGGCCTGGTATCACTAGCAGTCGAGATGACAGGCATCTTATCCTCATGGCTGCAATGGATCGGGCAGCCACGTCTCGATCCCTGAGTAAACAGATGGGGACGTTTGCAAGACAACAACTGTGGTGTCACCGCCAGACACCACACTTGCTAGGTGGTAGCCTTTAAATCGGCCGCGGTCCATTAGTATACGTTGGACCCGCGTGTCGCCACTGTCAGTGATTGCAGAACGAGCGCCGCCACACGGCAGGTCTCGATAGACTTACTAGCTCTCGCCCCAGTTGTACAGCCGACTTTGCTAGGAAAGGTTCACTGACAATTACGCTCTCAGTTGCCGAGACGATAGTTAGCATAGCCTTCAGCTACGTCATTTGCTACGACCTAGCAAGGCGCCATAGCATTTGATATTGAGATTATAACATGTACCGTCAAGAGCGATGTACACCAATTGTGGATTAAAGTTAAGTATTATATCAACTACGTACTTTATTTGCTACTATTAATTCCCTTGACTGTTCCAGACCTCGCGCCAGTCAGCGTGAAATTAAACGCGTGCATTTCGGCCTCCTCTAGCAACACAGTGTTGGCTCTTTTGCCAACACTTCAACAACCATCTACACTAACAGTTCGACGTTTGCAGCAGCATGGACTATCAGCTCGGAGACCATGGCTGCGGTTACTCTTGACGCTGCATCACAGACAGGAGCGCCTGCGATGGTGTACTCAACGACGAACCTGGGTGCACGAATGGCAAAACGTCATTTTTTCGGATGAATCCAGGTTCTGTTTACAGCATCATGATGGTCGCATCCGTGTTTGGCGACATCGCGGTGAACGCACATTCGAAGCGTGTGTTCGTCATCGCCATACTGGAGTATCACCCGGCGTAATGGTATGGGGTGCCATTGGTTACACGTCTCGGTCACCTCTTGCTCGCACTGACGGCACATTGAACAGTGGACGTTACATTTCAGATGTGTTACGACCCGTGGCTCTACCCTTCATTCGATCCCTGCGAAACCCTACATTTCAGCAGGATAATGCTGGACCGCACGTTGCAGGTCCTGTTCGGGCCTTTCTGGATACAGAAAATATTCGACTGCTGCCCTGGCCAGCACATTCTCCAGATCCCTCACCAATTGAAAACGTCTGATCAATGGTGGCCGAGCAACTGGCTCGTCACAATACGCCAGTCACTACTCTTGATGAATTGTGGTATCGTGTTGAAGCTGCATGGGCAGCTGTACCCGTACACGCCATCCAAGCTCTGTTTGACTCAATGCCCAGGCGTATCAAGGCAGTTATTACGCCAGAGGTGGTTGTTCTGGGTACTGATTTCTCAGGATGTGTCCACCCAAATTGCGTGAAAATGTAATCACATGTCAGTTCTAGTATAACATATTTTTGTCCAATGAATACCCGTTTATCATCTGCATTTCTTCTCGGTGTAGCAATTTTAATGGCCAGCAGTGTAAATTAAGGTCGTCTACATTACGACCTACTACGGACCGTATCTTGTTTTATTAAACATGCGCATTTGTAGCTAAGTACTGGAAGTAGGGCGAGCTTGTGGCGCTATGTTTGACATCCTGCGACCCCCGTGTCGCCGGCGCAGCCGCTGCCCCTGCGGCCCGGCTACCCGCACAGCGCTCTCTCAAGCCTCGCCTCCCAGCACTTGCAACACGACGCCACACACACACTCCACGGCAGTCCGCATCGCCTCAGCCAGGCCGGCCGTCGTGAGGAAGTCGCCCAGCCGCTCGGCAGAGCTTACAGGGTGGCCGGCTGTTTCGAAATCTCCAATCACAGTGCATCGAAGGTTCGGAGCAACTCACAGGAAGAGGATTGTAATTTTTTACACACTGGTAGAACTGAAAACGAGAAAAGAAGCGGACGACCTTCGACATCTGCAACGTCCGGGCAGTGTTTAGACAATCACCACCCAAATCAGCTTCCGGGATGCGAATGACTCATTTCTTACGTGTGTTAAGGTTGCCTGTCCTCAGCTTACTTTTAATCTTTGTATAGTTTTAATGATACAACGCATGGTTGGGAGTTACATCATTCTACTTAGTGCATAATTATTTCCTGGCGTTATACCTCTTTTTGGTAATTTTTGTTGTAATTGCTCTGCAACGCCCGAAAAAAAAAAAACTTCGTTTACCAAGATTGCTACACGGTGAGGATCATTTATTAAAATTTATTTCTACCCTGTACGTGTACGTTATTATTCTTTTGTTTGTGTCTCTCTCTCTCCTTTTCCATCGCATCTCAGACTGCTTTGCTTTCATTCTGTACATTGTATGTTGTTTTATCCCTAGATGACTTTTTTTAGTAATCAGTACCTTCCTGTAAATACTTTCCCACTTGCGGTAAAAATTAAAAACTCTTGCTTATTATGAATTTGAGGTACATACTTCACGGGGAGGACTTTCTAAAACCTTCTGCTAACCGTTAGCTTTTTTTGAGACATTGCTACTGATATGGCTACTTTCTGAATTGTATTTTCGAAATTCATTTTAAATAATGTTTAGAAATTACAGATTTCGAATTTATATTGATTTCTGCAAACATCATAACTTTGGTTTGCAAGTTCTCTTGAAAAACGTCTTTCATACACGAGCAATTTACCGTACTATGGACGCTACGGCACTATAAGACGTACCCTAATTCTTAAGCAGTTTTTAAAAAATAACATTTTTACCATTTTTATTATTGGACTGCAAAACCAAACTAAAAAATTCTTCGTTTATAGAAAGGAACTGATCTTTAAAATCCCTAAAAATCGTCATCTGAACATTCTCCATGTTCCTCTTCATGTATAAGATGATCTTCACTGCTATCGAGTAGACCATATGCGGAACCTGTTTCTACACAATTTCAATTTTTAAGTTATCTGCACAGCAAATAAACCGAAATAGTGCTCAGTATATTGTAATGATTAATATTGTCATAAAAGGCTTGAAAAGGAAAGCGTTACTTATGTCACTGTTGTTGAAAGATTTAACAACAATGTCTTTTCTCACTCTAGACGACGACAGTTTTATCCACTGACACGCTTATTTGATTGTAGGTCGTTTTAAAGCTCCCTTCGGTGTGAATTCACGTTGGGTTTCATCTATCACCCACTTCTTCCATTCCTGTCTTACATAAATTTTAAATGATTCATTTATCGAGACATCAAGATGTTGCAATTCTGAAGTCCTCCTGGAATAACAGCAAGCTCTCTATTTCCATGTTTCAATTTCTCTTTCACAGAATTTTTCACATGACTGCAATACTGATCTAGCATAAGAAAAGAACTCTTCTTCAATGAAGCACCTTCCATTCTCTTCCACACTCTGTTGATCCATAATTTCATACCAGCCTCACCCATCCAACTCTTGTCATGTACGTGAACAAAAACGCCTGGCGGTATTTCAGAAGGTTTTGACGTTGTCTTGCGCTTGAAAAGTATCACTGGATTAAGTTTAGTACCGTCAGTGCAACATGAAAGGACATCAGTGTAGTGCATTTCTTCATGTCTGCTTGTTTTCATAGTTACAGTTGTAGCACCTTTCGTGGCAACCGTTCTGTTACTCGGCACATCGCCGGCCGGGCTGGGCGAGCGGTTCTAGGCGCTACAGTCTGGAACCGCGGGAACGCTACGGTCGCAGGTTCGAATCCTGCCTCGGGCATGGATGTGCGTGATATCCTTAGGTTAGTTAGGTTTAAGTAGTTCTAATCTCTAGGGGACTGATGACCTCAGAAGTTAAGTCCCATAGTGCTCAGAGCCATTTGAACCATTTGAATTCGGCACATCAAACATCACGAGGAGTTTGGTCCGTATTCCCTGTTTGGCTTAGTTCCACACTGGTTTTCTTACGACGTTAAATAATAAAGCGATGGAAAAATAATATTTGCTCTTCATACTCTTATGGCATTTTCTGCCATTTTTTGGTTTTGGTTCGCATGTTAAGTCCATGACCTTCATAAACCTGTAGCACCATCCACCTCGACACTTAACGTCTGTCAAGCTCCACTGTAGCGCTAGCTTACGAGCATGTATTTGAATCATTCTTGTATTAATTCTAATGCCATTTTTGCGGAGCCCTTGAATCCATTTCAACATATCATCTTCCAGTTTTGCCCATTTTGCATTCAGTCCTCTATTTGCACATTTAGTTTTCCTCATTTTTTCATTTCTTCTTTTCTAGCGCGCCGATCGCGAATGGTTTTTCTGTTGGAGGAGGGCCGAAATGCCGCTCAGCTGCTCTGTTGCCATGTTCTTCCGCATACCTTATTACTTTCAATTTATAGCGCGCATCATACGAATACCTTTCATTTTTTTTCCATTGCGGAACTAGCTACTAACAAAAATACTGTTCTGTTATCGATAACATAAATCACTTTCAATTCACGTTCACTGACACCGTAGACTGCAATGACATATCATAGGGTAGACTATTTACTGGGTTTATGACGGCGGGGCGGAAGGGAGACAGCGTTAGCAAGCTTGTGAAACCCCGCATCTCATATTCGTCACGTTGCTGCACTGCCGCTGCCAGTTGAATCCAGCGTTGCCAGACAGAGATAGGTTTTCCGCATCGAATATACGGTCAGTTTTAAGACTGTGGAGACTTTTCCATCAAACATTGGGCACTTTTAAATTAGTTTCGAGTATACGACGCACCAGAATTTTGGAGGAAATTTTTCGAAGAAAAAAGTGCGCCTCATAGTCCGTAAAATACAGCAGCAATTTTCTTTACACACATGATTTTACTGTTATTATTTGGCAAGAATGGTGTGAGATTCGAAGCTATTTTACAGCTACGTCAAACTTGTGTGTGTCCATATTTGTGGCAGCCATATAGTCGTTTACCAACGCTGTTACTGAAGTTACCCTCGGTGCACTGTTGGACAACCCGGGCGTGCGAAAACAGTGAACGATGTGTATGAGGGTGTCACACATTTTACACTGAAGTTTTTAATTACGTATATGTCTCGACAGTGGAACTTGACAGACCGTAAGTGTCGAGTTGGTTGGTGCTACAGGTTTATGAAGGTCATGGACTTCATATGCGAACCAAAACCAAAAAGTGACAGAAAATGCCGCAAGAGTATGAAGAGCAAATATTGGAACACGTGAGGCAATACTAACACTACGACTTATATTAGAAGAAAGATTAAGGAAAGGCAAACCTACATTTCTAGCATTTGTAGACTTAGAGAAAGCTTTTGACAATGTTGACTGGAATACTCTCTTTCAAATTCTAAAGGTGGCAGCGGTAAAATGCAGGGAGCGAAAGGCTATTTACAATGTATACAGAAACCAGATGGCAGTTATAAGAGTCGAGGGGCATGAAAGGGAAGCAGTGGTTGGGAAGGGAGTGAGACAGGGTTGTAGACTCTCCCCGATGTTATTCAATCTGTATATTGAGGAAGCAGTAAAGGAAACAAAAGAAAAATTCGGACTAAGTATTAAAATCCATGGAGAAGAAATAAAAACTTTGAGGTTCGCCGATGACATTGTAATTCTGTCAGAGACAGCAAAGGACTTGGAAGAGCAGTTGAACGGAATGGACATTGTCTTGAAAGGAGGATATAAGATGAACATCAACAAAAGGAAAACGAGGATAATGGAATGTAGTCGAATTAAATCGGGTGATTAGGAAATGAGACACTTAAAGTAGTAAAGGAGTTTGGCTATTTGGGGAGAAAAATAACTGATGATGGTCGAAGTAGAGAGGATATAAAATGTAGACTGGCAATGGCAAGGAAAGCGTTTCTGAAGAAGAGAAATTTGTTAACATCGAGTATAGATTTAAGTGTCAGGAAGTCGTTTCTGAAAGTATTTGTATGGAGTGTAGCCATGTATGGAAGTGAAACGTGGACGATAAACAGTTTAGACAAGAAGAGTATAGAAGCTTTCGAAATGTGGTGCTACAGAACAATGCTGAAGATTAGAAGGGTAGATCACATAACCAATGAGGAGGTATTGAATAGAATTGGGGAGAAGAGGAGTTTGTGGCACAACTTGACAAGAAGAAGGGACTGGTTGGTAGGTCATGTTCTGAGGCATCAAGGGATCACAAATTTAGCATTGAAGGGCAGCGTGGTGGGTAAAAATCGTAGAGGGAGACCAAGAGATGAATACACTAAGCAGATTCAGAAGGATGTAGGTTGCAGCAGGTACTGGGAGATGAAGAAGCTTGCACAGGATAGGGTAGCATGGAGAGCTGCATCAAACCAGTCTCAGGACTGAAGACCACAACAACAAAAATGTCTCGACACAAAGTAATATGGATTTTTGTACACGAGATTGTTATCTACAGCCTTTGTCTAGTATCCACACTAGCATCAGGTAATCGATACATACATAAAAGAATTAATTTATTGTTGATGTCAATCTCTGCTGATAGACCCAAGTGTTTGTCTTTACTTGCGTTACTGAGGTCACCACTCGATTTAAGCGGTGTTCGTGCTCTGACGTAAATGCATTATCGTCCTCCCGTCGACGCAGTGGTACAGTAAGAGTCTGCCATTTCATCCAGTGGTAACAATACACGTTACGATTTCTGTGTCCCTATGCCATCGGTCGGTGACGCAAACTACGGCGCAACCTTAACGAGCGAAGCACGAGCTGGATTGGAAGCAGGAATTGCCCGCAGCCAGGGTCCTGCGGCAGACAGGTGCAGCGGCAGAGGCGTCCCGACTCCCGCACCAGCGCCGCCGCCGCCTTATTCTTGGCCGGCGTCCAGCGGCCGCAGACGTGGCAACGCCGGCGCTAAATTCCTTCCTAGCAGCGCCGTGCGCCGCGCAGGGCACGCCGCACCGCTCTGGCTCTGCCCTGGCTAGCCAGCCACGCCACATGGCCTTCAATTACGCCCCTGCCGCCCCCGGCAGGCGGTCCAAAATACTGCCGCCCCTCCCCCACCCCCACACCTCTCTCTCTCTCTCTCTCTCTCTCTCTCTCTCTCTCTCTCTCTCTCTCTCTCTCACACACACACACACACACACACATTTCCGGCTTCGCTACAGCCACTTGCGTCAAGCGCTCTCAGCTCCAGAATGTGCGCGTCTAATACCCAGATATCAAGGACGTTAAACTGTTTCTCTTGCGGTGCTGATGTTTAGCTTCTGTCAGCGTTCGAGACGTGAGGGAACAACCGTGCTGAGGAGTGAGCGAACACGCCACTGTGCCCTGCCCCGTGATGCGGGATTCCGCTCCCGTCTAAAGATTTAAAACTCGGTCGGCACACTTGCGATAGCACATATCACGCTCCAAAAAACACGTACCGTGGTTATCTTTTGCGTTTCAAAACATTACCTCTATATCATAAATAGTTTGCTGATAAATTATTTTTCTGTAGTTATCGTACACACAGAGCGTAAAACAGCTCCTAATAACCATTACCTTAATGGTGCAGTTAAATGTAGCCCGCCTCCCCTTTGATTGTGAATACAATATTTCGACTTCTGAAATAGAGTTCACAGGTACAACAATGGACAATACAATAATCGCCGGCCGGTGTGGCCAAGCGGTTCTAGGCGCTTCAGTCTGGGACCGCGTGAACGCTACGGTTGCAGTTTGGAATCCTGCCTCGAGCAAGGATGTGTGTGATGTCCTTAGGTTAGTTGGGTTTAAGTAGTTCTAAGTTCTAGGGGACTGATGGCCTGAGATGTTAAGTCCCATAGTGCTCAGAGCCATTTGAACCAATACAATAATCGATTGGTAGCATTCTCCTGTACGAATTTCAGTTCATTTCATCGGTCAAGTTAAAAGTTTCTCTTTGCGGTCAGCAAAATGACTTTCTCGGCGAAGAAAGAATTGAAACGTTGGACGCATATGTGAAAACATGTTCGATTAAGGAAACTCGCGGAATTTTCGCGGTCAAGTATCCGGATTAAGGACTACCAGCAAAGAGAGCAATACAGAGTCTGTATGAAAATTGGCTCACCTACGGATCTGTGCGAAAGTCAAAAGAGAAAAAACTTCTTCAGTTCGCACATCAGAAATTATGGAGACATTCGCCGCAGAATTTTTCAGAGCCCAAAGAAGTCTGCACGTAAATTGGCCCAACGGTCGCATGTCAGTAGGAGGAGTTGCCAGCAGATATTGGGAAGTCTTAATCTGAAGCCACATCGTGTGACTGTGAAGCAGCAATTACGGGACGATGACAGTCACAAACGTTTAAAGATTACTGCAGGTGGATTCTGAATAACATCAACGATGGTTTGTTAGACTCTTTGCATTGCGTCATGAGCGATGAAGCGTGGTTTCATCTTTCCGGTCATGTGAATTGACACAAGGTACTGGGCAACGGAGAAGCCTAACACTGTGTACTAGGAACCACTCCACGATGAAAAAATCGCCGTTTGGTGCGATGTAACAGGAGCCCGCATCGTTGGACCGATAATTTTCGACACTACCCTGAACATTGTTGCATATAGGAAATTTTGTATTCAACTCATTGAATATGAAAGACATTACCGCTTCTTCCAGAAAGATGGAGCAACATGCTACACGACTAAGGTATCCCTGAAACGAGTCCACATGTCTTCACTGATGAACTGTCAGCAAACATTCATGGCCATCACATTAGTCAAATCTAACAACATATGATTTTTTCCTGTTGACACACATGAAGAGCAAGGTCTATGAAATAAATCCGCATACTATCCAGGAACTGAAACACATCATCAGCCGTGAAGTTGTAGCCACTGATACCCGAAATTTACGCCGAATGTATCCGAATATGCTTAGAGGCCACTTTCAACATCTTCTATGAATGTACTTTTCACTGTATTTTTCATCATAAATAAATGGTAAGTCTATTTCAGCTCTTCGTTCCTGTAATGTCACTGCGTTTCCTTTATACTTACACTCGCTACTTTTGTTTGTGCCACCCTGTATTATTTGTCATTAGTCGTAAAAGTTTTTGTCACTTACCGCTTTCTTCACCTCTGGAAATTGGTACAAGTTAAAAACATCAAGCTGTACCATGGATAGGAGTTCACGTTAAACTGACTTGAAGAATCCGTCGGGAGGTCCCTGGAAGGCAAGGGCATTTCACCTCGTAGGAAAGCACTGTGTAGGAAAGACAACCCTGTCAGGAAACACAAGTGATGGCAGACAGCAAACAGCTGAAGGCGGCTGGGGCTTACACCGGTTACGGCACCCAGTCTCAAAGAACGAGACGAAGAGACCGTATAAGACCGAAGTGACGCTATTCAGCACAGAAATGACCTAATCTCAACAAGAGAGTTGGGAAAGGGAAGAGCGTGCGTGCTAACTACGCGACACACCAGCGTTTATAGAACCTCAGAACAGAACAGCTGCAAACCGTTTTCCCTGGACATCAGACACGGCTGGCTGGAGGTGGCAGACTGATCGACATACTATCAGAGGTAGTGCGCCGTTCAGAGTTCAGTCAGTTTCAGTTTTATCCGTGGTTAACGTGGACCACTTCAGGCGGAAACGCCACGGCCTATTTCATTCGCCGTCTATTCAGAAACCCAGATCATGAGCCCTGTTTAATGACACTGTCTTCGACGGATCCTTCAACTCTAATCGTGTTTCTCCTCCTGCTATTACTACTATTCATGTTCGGTCTTATTTGCCTTCTGATTCTCACTCCTTGGCCTTTCTACTCAAAGTGCGTGAAGAATGGGATACTAGCGAAAGCTTAAACACTTGGATCACTGCCGGCCGGTGTGACCAAGCGGTTCTAGGCGCTTCAGTCTGGAAGCGTGCGACCGCTACGGTCGCAGGTTCGAATCCTACCTCGAGCATGGATGTATGTGATGTCCTTAGGTTAGTTGAAGTAGTTCTAAGTTCTAGGGGACTGATGACCTCAGATGTTAAGTCCCATAGTGCTCAGAGCCATTTGAACCATTTTTGAACTTGGATCACTCAAGAAGTCACCAACTGCAATATTATCATTCCAAACACAAATGTATTGTTCTACTTCTACATCTACTTATACATCTACATGTACATCTACATGTAGTCTGCTATTCACAATTAAGTGCCTGGCAGAAGGTTCAATGAACCACCTTCAAGCTGTCTCTCTACCGCTCCACTCTCGAATGGCGCGCGGGAAAAACGGGCACTTGAATTTTTCTGTGCGAGCCCTGATTTATTTTATTGTGGTGATCATTTCTCCCTATGTGAGTGGGTGCCAACAGAATGTTTTCGCAATCGTAGGAGAAAACTGGTAATTGAAATTTCATGAGAAGATCCCGTCGCAACGAAAAACGCCTTTGTTTTAATGATTGCCACTCCAATTCACGTATCATGTCTGCGGCACTATCTCCCCTATTTCACGATAATGTGGGTTTATTTGCAACTAAATTACTGTGTCCGAATTTTAGCATTTGGAAATCAACTGCTTGTCAATAGATAGTCCAGCGCTTATCCCGTAGTGTCTGTCTCGGCTGCATAGATGAGCTTTACTTATTTATCGCCGTGTGTTGGTCGAATGTGAACAGGCTAGGAATAAAATACAAAAATGTGAGCATTTAATTGTAATTAATTTTGTAACTGATATTCGAACAGTAACGGTCTAGACTAGCAAGTTCGCAGAAGGTTTTACGTTCACTCCATTACCTTGTTGGAGGCCCGGCTGAATGGTAAATCTAGACAGGGTTCACAATAACAAAGAATTTCCTGCTGTGCCCTCGACGCGAGTGCATAAAGTTGTAATGGCGAAAGTAATGGAATGATAAATAAGAGAGCGACGTCGAGGAAAATGACTCAGGGGCCCCTGTCCACGCCTGCACTCCGCTGCGCGTCACCGACAAACGTGCGGCAGACGCAGCGTCGAAGCATTCACCTTCTGAGGGCCTCCGTGCGTGCTGTCATCTGTTTGGCGTTATATGCACCGTCTCTACGGCACGGACACTTAGGAGCTGACGGGAATTCCCAGTTTCTGCACTGAATGAAGGCTCTTCACTTTTTCTGAACAGGTTCTTGCGAGCGGTACCGCATCCTTCTCGAGTCTCCTCCTCAACGTTCCTGTTACACTCTCTCGCCAGTGAAACACGCTTGTGATCATTCCCACTGCTTTTCCATGCATACGCACGACACGCTCCGCTAATACGGCCCGATGTGAGTCCCATACAGTTGAGCAGTATTCGAGTAGCGGCCGTCCAAACATGTTGTACGCAATACGTTTTGCAGAAAGACTGCCGTTTGCTCGTAACCCCAGCCACTAATCGTAGCCTGGCACTTGCTTTACGTGCAACTCTGTGGTATTTCGTCTCGAAAATATTTGTATCAGCCGCGAGGTCTTGGGCGTCTTGTCACGACCCGCGCGGCTCCTCTCGCCGGAGGTTCGAGTCCTCCCTCTGGCATAGGTGTGTGTGTTGTCCTTAGCGTAAGTTAGTTTAGCTTAAGTAGTGTGTAAGCTTAGGAACCGATGACCTAAGCAGTTTGGTCCCATAAGATCTTATCACAACAACTTATTTGTATCACATGAGTGTGTGAGCCGGCCGAAGTGGCCGTGCGGTTAAAGGCGCTGCAGTCTGGAACCGCGAGACCGCTACGGTTGCAGGTTCGAATCCTGCCTCGGGCATGGATGTTTGTGATGTCCTTAGGTTAGTTAGGTTTAACTAGTTCTAAGTTCTAGGGGACTAATGACCTCAGCAGTTGAGTCCCATAGTGCTCAGAGCCATTTGAACCATTTTTGAGTGTGTGAAATAGTTGTCAGTCATTAATCTGCCGTCCACCTATAGTGCAAGCGGGCGACTAAACCATCGCCGTATCCGGAAGCGCGGAGAAACGTGTACGGCAGAAAGTTTACAGCCCGTGCCTTGCAGGAGAGCACAAGCCTGGTACGTGGCTGCCCAGCCGGGAGCGCCACGTGCTCTCGCCTCAGGCGCGGAGTCGGCAAACGTCACGTGCCCGGAAACACACACACACACACACACACACACACACACACACACACACACACACAGTGAGCGCACCCTATTTCACTCCTTCACTGCTCGTAGCTCGTTAATAGCAAATAAATTAATTCTCAAGGCCGGACGGAGTGGCCATGCGGTTCTAGGCGCTACAGTCTGGAGCCGAGCGACCGCTACGGTCGCAGGTTCGAATCCTGCCTGAGGCATGGATGTGTGTGATGTCCTTAGGTTAGTTAGATTTAATTAGGTCTAAGTTCTAGGCGACTAATGACGTCAGAAGTTAAGTCGCGTAGTGCTCAGAGCCATTTGAACCAACCAATTCTCAAGTCGGTGTAGCATCACACGGGGGACGTAGGGAATGGAATCTGTAAAACAGGAACGCTCCTAGATTGCGCACAACTTGAGCAGTTCCACCAAAACTGCGTACAAAGCAACTGTGTAGCATTTCGTACGTTACTGTGTATGTTGTATCTCCAGGTGCGCATTTTTGTGACGGAGAGATTTGTCAAGTCGCGTACACGTGTTGCGATGAAGTAACGCGATTAGAAGTTTATGAGGTGTCCCTGGACACTACTGGAACATAGTCTCTATGAGCATAAGACAGCACAATGGCGCTGAAGTCTGCCGTAAACGGACCGAACGCTGGTTGTGGAAGAACGTTTCGTCGGCAGTATTTAGCCGGGAAGGGAGGAGAGCCATTGGTGTGAAGTTCGTCGTAACTGGACTCGACGTTTATGTCCGGCGTTAAAACGTCAAACGTCCCCGTCGTGTTTGGGGGAACGTGACGCTTCGGTGATCCGTCCGTCGCATGGACTGCGAAGCCCGGCGGCACTGCGTTTCACGCCCTCCCCTCCTCGGACCGACGACAACGCAACACGACACGACACAACAGTGCACACGGACACACACCGGCTGCCCGCGCGGCCGCCCCGGCGCTTACCTTCGCAGTGCCTGCAGCGCTTGAGGGCGGGCTGCGCGCCCGGGGCGGCGTGAGGCGGCGGCGGCGGGTGCTGCGCTGCTGCGGCGGCGGCTGGGGCGGCGGCGGCGGTGCTGACGGGCATCTTCGGGGCGGCGGGGCCGGCCGTGGCCGCGGCGCATCACATGGCGGCCGCGCACTCGCCCGGCGCTCACCACTCGCCCGCCGGTTCGCACTCGCACGCGCACGCACGCACTCGCACACGCAGCTGCGCACCGCCCGCGCGCGGGGAGGCGGCGGTGGCGGCCGGAACCGGCGCGGCGCCGCCCATCGCAGGATTGGTCCCCTTCTGAATGCAAGTTGCCGGCTGCGGCTGGCGCGGCTCTCGGATCGCTGGCGTCCGGTCACCCCGCTGTCGTGTGTCTTCGCGCGAGGGAAGAGCAGTCCAGCCGAGGTGAGGCGGGGCGGGGCGGGTTCGTGCGGTCGGGAGTGTCTGCGTGTCGGGGCGGGGCGGCGGCGCGCAGGCGACTGAGCAGCCGCTCCGCAGCGCCTGGCTCTCTGCCGACGCCTGGCGCCGTGCCCGCCGGGGGCGCTGCCGACGCCGCGACGCCCACGTCCACGTCCAGGCGCATCCGTCTCTTCCGATAGGCGCATGGAAGGTAAGCGAGAGAGCAGTACCGCGTCCGCGTTGTTTAAGACGGTCAGAGACAGGGGAACAGTAAACGGTGAGGGGAAGAGAGCGATGGTGAGGTGGAGAGGGACGCCGAGGGGGAAGGACGGACGAAGGCAGGGTGACGGAGGGGAGTACGCTAAAGGCAAGAGGGAAGGTCAGGGACAAAGGTAGAAAGGGACAGTCAGATGTAGGGGCGGAAGTGGTAACGGTTGGTCGATGGGTTTGCTCGTACGCAGGCGCTTTATTTGCTGGACGTATGGTTCGATGTTTGGGCAGCTCGACTACTGGTTGGTTGGGAAGGATCGAGGGTGTGAACTGCAGTTACAACAAACGGGCCACTCCTCTGCTACAGCACCGAGGTGTTCACTTCAGAGAGGTAGTGAGGGTAACGTTTTAATTCGGAATATTTGCGGTAAAGCTTACGATCGGGAAGCCTGTGGGCCCACCTCTTCCCGGTAGAGTTGTGTTCACGTAAAACTTTTCCACCACCAAGATCAGAATCGTCTAACATCACGTCGAGCGACTCTACCTCTGTTCCAAAGGCGTGTATGTACCTCAACATAATGGGGAGGAGGAGGAGGAGTGCCTGGTGTTCCAGTAGTTACACCTACGGCGTGGAACTGCCACCAAGAAATAGGCGTTAGATAGCTGAACAAAAGGGCAGCTCTAGATTTACTCAGCCGTGCTCTCAGTGCCGACTCTGCTAATACTTGTTCCTCTCGCTGCAAACCTGGGTTTTACCCACGGTGGCACGGCGCACTCGTGAGCTGCACTTCAGCCTTGTGACAAAATGAAGATGTACTAGTCGAACAGGAGTGACGGAAGTGGAGGGTTGGGTTGTTCGGGGGGAAGAGACCAAACAGCGAGGTCATCGGTCTCATCGGATGAGAGAAGGGCGGGGAAGGAAATCGGCCCTGCCCTTTCAAAGGAACCATCCCGGCATTTGCCTGAAGCGATTTAGGAAAATCACGGAAAGCCTAAATAAGGATGGCCGGACGGCGCGATTGAACCGTCGTCCTCCCGAATGCGAGTCCGGTGAGCTAACCACTGCGCCACCTCGCTCGGTCGGAAGTGGAAATTACACCTCGAAACTACAGTCGTACAGAGCACTCGACAATCTTCTCTGGATCTTTCTGAAGTCAAGACCACGTGATGTGTAAAAGTACGAAGCAGATACAGTCCTGCGTCATCGGAAAGAGTGTCAGCGAAAGAAAAAGGAGACCCACTGCAGATAATGTGCAAAGGGGAAGTTCCGCATACGTATGGACCAAACACGAATTTCTCACCATGCGCTTCAGATGGGATAAATAGTGTTACTTGTCAAGTGTGAGTAAATGTAACAATAAAGAACTGGTGGTGTATCAAACATTGTACAGGAAGGACGTAACTCATAAGACGTGAACAGCAAGGATGCAGATACGGGGAAGTACTGCTAAAGGAAGGCGTAATAGTGCGAATGCGACGCAGTTGGTCTCGTCACATACGTGTCTGAGCGAGGGAAGTTAGGAAGCAGCTGTGGGGGTGGGGAGAGCAGGTGACGTGTCGGGACGGATGGCGTCGTGAGGGCGCTGGCCGCGTCCGCCGGCGGCCCCCGTGACGCGGCTAGGGCGTCCGCTGCTGTCTGCCGTCGCGCGCCCCACTCTGCCCCGGAAACGGCTCTCCTTTCCCTTTACTGCTACTTCAGTTGCTTTTCCCCATCCGAGTTTCGGAATTCGTGATTTTTCTAACACGGGCTTCTCAAATCGGCGAGATGGTCCACTCCCGCTGTACCCACAGCCGCCAAGTTCAGCAGAGTGACTATTATCTGCCTGGCTTCCATCCTCGACAGATTTGTCGGTCAGAGGTCACACGCCATCTCGCGTAGCTGGGGCCACTCACCCTCCCACACGTCACCGTCTCCGCGGAGCATTCCCATTGAAAGGTGTCGCCTCGGCCGTCACATCAGAGGAGCGAGCCACTACTTGTACATTCTTCCCCAATTCCGGCTCATGTGCTTTCTTCGATTTTGTGTTTTACTTCGTCATAATATCTGTTGGCGCTGAAATTCCTGTAAGTTTTGCAGGACCTTTACTTGAGAATGATGGTCTAGGTAACTCTGCTAATATGCAAAAGCGATATTAGAAGTTCCACATCCCTGGTTAAAACGCAGCCCATCAGTATGGATAAAGAAACGCCGTCATGTTGTCGGGATGAAGGGAAAACAATTCCCTCAGATGACCACGGAAGCCATAATGAGAATCACCAATAACGTACAACTAGGAAGAGCGCAAAATTAAATTTTCTGTACTATTCCAGAATGAGATATTCACTCTGCAGCGGAGTGTGCGCTGATGTGAAACTTCCTGGCAGATTAAAACTGTGTGCCGGATCGAGACTCGAACTCGGGACCTATGCCTTCCGCAGGCAAATGCTCTGCCATCTAAGGTACCCAAGCACGACTCACGCCCCGTCCTCACAGCTTTACTTCCGCCAGTACCTCGTCTCCTACTTTCCAAACTTCACAGAAGCTCTCCTGCGGACCTTCCAGAACTAGCACTCCTGAAAGAAAGGATATTGCGGAGACATGGCTTAGCCACAGCCTGGGGAATGTTTCCAGAATGAGATTTTCACTCTGCAGCGGAGTCTGCGCTGATATGAAACTTCCTGCCAGATTAAAATTGTGTGCCGGACCGAGACTCTAACTCGGTCCGGTACATAGTTTTACTCTGCCAGGAAGTTTCTCTACTATTGTTGGCCTCTGCAAGCAGCGACAAGCAAAGCTGTATAAAATGCATGTTTGACCATCAAATGCTTTTATTTTAAACCCAAATATCGAGCGGTTTCAGTCATGGACAACCTTCGCAGATAAGGGGTAAAATGGTTTAATCCTCATGCGTCAAGATTACTTAAATAATTACTTAAGTAATGACAAATGTGATGATGTGGCTTAAACCATTTTAATCTTTATCCCTGAAGATGGTCCATGACTGAAACCGCTCGATACTTGGTTTCAAATAAAAGCAGCTGGTGGTCAAACATGAATTTCATACATTACTTGATGGCTATTGGTAGTCACCTTCCAAAAATGTTTATAAGTAGAGATTTTCCATAGTAGTTTTGGCGTTCGTATCTATTTGCTATTTTAAATATACGGTATGTTACATTACGCATTCTAACCATTTCTCGTGTAGCCAGAATGTACTCCATCAAACATTCAATACGTCAATGGTTCAAATGGCTCTGAGCACAATGCGACTTAACTTCTGAGATCATCAGTCGCCTAGAACTTAGAACTACTTAAACCTAACTAACGTAAGCACATCACACACATCCATGCCCGAGGCAGGATTCGAACCTGCGACCGTAGCTTCAATACGTCGAACAGCCAATTTTCTACTGAATGTATATACCACCCCTGTTATGAGCCTTTCTAATTTATCTTAATATGAAGGTAATCTCTCTCTCTCTCTCTCTCTCTCTCTCTCTCTCTCTCTCTCTGTGTGTGTGTGTGTGTGTGTGTGTGTGTGTGTGTGTGTGTGTGTGTGTGTGTGTGTGTGTGTGTGCGCGCGCGCGTGCGTGGTGCTGTACACTAAGTCCATATGCACCATGCATTCCTGATACTGTAAGATACTGCAAGGGGCAGCGAAATAATAACGAGGCAGATCGATAAAAAGCAAGTGAACTGTTTACTATTTGAAATATAATCGCCATGAATGTTAGTACATTTATCCCGCTGTGAGACAAAGCAGTCAATGCCTTCACAGAAAGATTTTTGTGATTGCCTATGGATCTACGATTGAACCCGAGCGTGCACCTCTTCGTCCGAAGCAAAGCGACCGCCAGCAGTGTCTTTCTTCGTGTCTCGAAAAATATGGAAATCTAAACGGGAGAAATCGTGACAATACGGAAGATGTGTAAGGGCGTCCCAGCAAAACTTCTGCAGCGTACTCGGAACAATCTCGGCAACCTGTGGCGGTCATTATCCTGCAACAGAATGATGCCGTCCCCGACGATATGCCGAAGCCTAAGCTTTGTTCCCTCCTTTCTTTCTTTCTTTTTTTTGTACGAAGAGCCGTTTCACTCCAGGAATTCGCCCGGCTCCATCATCGTACATCCTCAGGTTCTACGGAGGCCACTACATTAGTCCCCTCTGATATCTTCCGACAACAACGGCACCTAAACAGTTCACGGTCATCGCCGTTTTGTGACATTCTGGTCGCCTCGCGCCAGAAAAAGGATTGCTCACGATAGGGGTGAGGGGAGCGCGTGCAGACACGCTGTTTTTCCCGCTTGTACCGCAGTGAGCTACGTGCCGCAGGCGTTGTTGCACCCTGTGAGTGGGGAGAGTAGCGGCAGCGAACGGAGGACGCTTCCCTGCAGCCTGACCAGTACGGAGCGTGCGTGGCGGCCGACATTCCAGAGGCGCTCTGGCAGCAGCAGGAGTAGTGGCGGGGGCAGGGTGCGTGTTGGCCAACGCACCGCGCGTGCGCCGCCCTGGAGGCGGTCCAGCGCCTCTCGTAAAAACCGCGCGCGCGGAGTTTCGCAACGCCGCTGCGAAACCCGCGGCCCGCCGCCGCGGAGACAGCCGCTGCGAGCGCCGCCAGGTAAACAAGCGGCCAGGCGACAGCCGCACGGGACAAAAAAAGGTCCGAATAACACGTACCCGGGAACGAATCGTTGCCGCGGTAGACGGCGCTGACGAACGAAAGTTCCGCTGACCGAGTGTCTTGTGTGTTCCTCGTATGTTACAGGTTGTCGGCAGCGAGCCGAGGTGATGTTTGTGTGCGGCCGAGCAGATGGAAAGGCAACATGCCTGCCGGCCACAGTGGCCGAGCGGTTCTAGGCGCTTCAGTCTGGAACCGCGCGACCGCTACAGTAGCAGGTTCGAATCCTGACTCGGGCATGGATGTGTGTGATGTCCTTAGGTTAGTTAGGATTAAGTATTTCTAAGTTACAGGGGACTGATGACCTCAGATGTTAAGTCTCATAGTGCTCCGAGCTATTTGAACCATTTTTGCAACACGCCTATACCAAAACGAGTACCTTCACAGGCACCGACCACATCACACAGCATTTCAAGTCCTTTTTCGGGCGTTTGCGTGATCGTGGGTCCTTCCAGACAGACGAACGTGCAGGAGACAACGGACTGTGCGTACACCAGGCTTGGAGAATCGGGTTCTGTCCCTCGACCGTTTTCATGTGCTTGGTCGTGCACAGACACCACCTCGGCTTTCCCCGAAGCGAATGCCGGACCTTTCTGCTGCTTACAGTACGCTGCGTGAGTCACACAGCCTGCAACACACATGGAACATCTTCAGCGCCATCTACCGTGGCAACGACGCATCTCGGACACATGTCCATAGGACCTCTTTCCTACAATTCCAGTCAGAACAGTCAAAAATCCGTCCCTGCAGTTTGTCGCTTATATATTCTGAAAACGTTTTACTGTTTCTCAAAATTTTCACCTTCGCAATGTATATATACTTCCAAGCGTGCAAACAAATTGCGGCAACATTTTCCACTCTGATGTTGGTACATCGAAAAGACGGTTTCAGAAATATTCAACACCGCTCTGAGGCACGAAAAATTGTCGTTCCCGCATTTTTTGTTTGAAATTAGGGTAAAGAAGGAACTTCTTAGGCGGTAAATTAGGTAAATTTGGGCAGTGAGATTTTAACCGGAAGTTTTCCTCCAGCAAACAATCAAGTGTGTGGCGAGTTGTGAGACACATGTCACTGCCACAATTATAACTGATGCGACGTTTCCCCTGATTTCAACAATGGTTTGTGAAAAACAAATTACTGTATGCTATTCTGCACAGTCTCGACATGTCAAGTGTAAATACAGAAATAAGCGACACTTCTCTTGAAGTTGTTTCACCGAGGAAGTTCGTAACACTGTCCCTCGTTACAATCGCCGTGCGAACGTAAAACGGCAGATATTGAGATAACCGATCGCGGAATTGAAAAGCACCTACAATCGCTTAGTGGTGGAAAGGCTTCAGGGCCAGATGAGATACCTACAAGATTCTACAAAGATTATGCGAAAGAACTTGCTCCCCTTCTATCAGTAATTTATCATAGATCGCTTGAGCAACGAAAGGTACCTAACGACTGGGAAAAAGCTCAAGTCATTCCCGTTTTTAAGAAAGGCTGTAAGATTCACACAATTATAGACATACATCGTTGACGTCAGTCAGTTGTATAATTATGGAACATGTTTTAAGTTCAAGAATTACGACGTTCTTGGAAAATTAACAGCTCCTCTATATAAATCAACATGGATTCCGCAAACAGAGAACCTGCGAAAATCAGTTTGCTCTGTTCCTGCATAAGATCCACAGCGGAGTGGACAACGGCGCTCAGGTTGATGCCGTATTCCTTGATTTCAGTGAGGCATTTGACATCGTCCCGCATTGCCGTTTAATGAAACAAATACGAGCTTACGGAGTATCGGAGCAGACCTGCGATTGGATTCAAGACTTTCTTGCGGATAGAACTCAACAGTGTACTACATCGACAGACTTAACGGTAATCCGGAGTACCACAGGGAAGTGTGATAGGACCGTTGCTGTTCACAACAAACATAAATGATCTAGTAGAAAGCGTCGGATGCTCTTTAAGGTTATTCCCAGATGATGCAGTTGTTTATACCAAAGTAGAAACGTTAGAGGATAGACCCTCAGAGAATTGATGAATGGTGCAGACTCTGGAAGTTGACCCTGAACATAAATAAACGTAACATATTGCGCATACATAGGAAAAGAAATCCACTACTGTACAGCTACACTATTGATGACAGACAGCTGGTGACAGCGTCTGCCGTAAAATATCGAGGCGTAATTATCCAGAGCGACCTTAAGTGCAATGACCATATAAAACAGGTAGTGGGAAAAGCAGACACCAGAATCTTAAGGAAATGTAGCTCATTCACAAAAGAAGTGGCTTATAAGTCGCTTTGTTCGTCCGATTCTCGAGCATTGTTCATCTATCTGGGATCCCTATCAGGTCGGACTGATAGAGGAGATAGAGAAGATCCAATGAAGAGCGGCGCGTTTTGTCACGAGATCGTTTAGCTGGCTAGAGAGCGTTAGGGAGATGCTAAACAAACTCCACTGCCATAAGTTACAAGAGAGACGTTGTGGATCACGCGGAGATTTACTATTGAAATTTCGGGACAGCACCTTTCAGGAGGAGTCGGGCAACATATTACTTCCCTCCGCACACATCTCGCGTATTGACCAGGAGAAAATTCGAGAAATTAGAGCCAATGCAAAGGCTTACCGACACCCATGCACTATTCGCGAGTGGAACAGGGTCGGAGGGATCAGATAGTGATACCGAAAGTAATCTCCGCCACACACCATTAGGTGGCTTGCGGAGTATGATGTAGATGTAGATGCTTCGTGAGCGACCCACTTTCCCCGGTCCTGGTTCAATCAAACAGTTGATTGCTACTTAGTTACCGGCCTGTACGAATGTGTCCATGTTTCCTTTCCTGTTATCATGCTGTCAATTCCTTTTTAAGCGTTTCCTTATACCAGACGACACCAGCTTGGTTCAGGGTTTCAGACAAACTGTGCGGAATCAATGGGGAACACATCTTTTTACCAGCTGAGCATCCAGGCCGTCTCTCCGTCGCGCCACCTCACACGCCGGTCCCCTTTCATCGTGTTCTGCGTCGATGTCTTTTGGAACAACCACCAAATTTAATCGACTTCCAAGAAATTCATCGCTGACCGAAGTACGAACGCGACTATATTCTGCAATCTAGTTGCTAACATTCTTACCCGCAGTCGACCGATTGTCAATACCTGAACAAACTGATTCGAGCAACTGTTGTTGAATTAAACTACTCGAAGATCGCAGAAAATCATCCAGTGGTAACTTCCAGGTGAAATTTCTGCTTCATTCTAAACATTTTTTTTTTTTTTTTAAATACTCACTGTACACAAAGTACTCGGTCAATCTAAGATCTGCCATTGCTGTAACAATAACAGATGACTACTTTAGAACAACAGTGATAACACATCTAAGCAGGGTCATTTAGCGATCGTTTGTACAATATACAACAATGTCCTAGGCTACTAACAAAAAGAGATACTGAGCGGTGAGATCGACTGTACGAAACCATCTGTACGACGGCGCAGCTTAGAGCCCAAGGTAAGACTCTCTGCAGCCATTGATACCAAAGGGCCCTTGTTTGCGAGTACTCCGCGAAAAGAAATTTCGCGTAACGCTCTAGAGCCTTAAAAATAATAGCTGTACGCAGAGCAGCGGCGTAGCGCAGTAGTTAAGTTATAGTCCTCACATGCTGAACCCTGTCGGTTCGAATCCTGTGATGTGCTTTTAAATTTCTATTTTTAAATCTTCATCAAAATGTCTTTGTTCATTATTTTTATTCAATTAACCTGTTTAAATGTAATTATCTCATCATTTGCCTCGTCCTATTAATCATCGTATTAACTTTTTTATACGGTCTTATTTTTTCTTCCTATTCTTCATTTCCAAACGGTGTGCATGTGATTTTAATTATTTTTATTGATCTATTACAATATTTAAACGATTAAAAATGCCACTGTATCGGTTACAGAACAAATGACGGAATAATCCATTTATATTGGCTGTTCAAAGGCGCAAAAAATGTAAATTTCGTTACAAGATGTACATTTTTTGGATAGTAATCGTCATACAAATATTTAAAACATAAATCCTTGTCATGCAATGGACAAAATATCGCAAGTGAAGCGTTTAACGAAAGAAGAGATTACAAACAAAACGAAACTCAAGGAAAATGAGCAATAGAAGTAATGAATGCAATAACATGGACGAATATATAATATGACAAAACGGAAGAAATTAAATCTAAATTAAGAGATAAAAATAGCCAAAACAATAAGGAGTAAGATTCCAAATGAAAATTGAATTACAGAAAAAAATGAGAGCAAAGTTAATAGAATGATTAAAATTATGCCGGAAAGAATTACGAAAAAAATCATATTTAAAGAAATTTGCTAAATAAAAATAATTACTAGTCTTTTGGATAGAGATTTAAAAAGAAAAATTTAAAACCACTTCCCAACATTCGAAGTCTCAACCTTCAATATATCAGGGATGTATCTTTACAACTACGCCGTCATTCTGAATAACGCTATTATTCTTAAAGTTCAATTGCACACGAGAAATTCTTTGTTGTCGATTATTCACAAACGAGGACTGCATGACGGCACGGTGTAGTACCTAACCTAGGCTACCGTGGAGATGGTGTACCTGAAGAAGTGTGTGTGTGTGTGTGTGTGTGTGTGTGTGTGTGTGTGTGTGTGTCCCTTGGGGTAACCCTGGATGCTTCAATATCTCTTAATCTGAGTGTTTTGGGGTATTGTCTTGTTTCCCAATAAGGATGGAAGACGAAGTGTGCTGACTTAACGTACAGGCAAGTCCTCTAATACTGCTGTCCGATACACAGGATTATTCGTAAGTAAAGGGTTATCACAAATGATTGAAGCGATTTCACAGCTCTACAATAACTTTATTATTTGAGATATTTTCACAATGCTTTGCACACACATACAAAAACTCAAAAAGTTTTTTTAGGCATTCACAAATGTTCGATATGTGCCCCTTTAGTGATTCGGCAGACATCAAGCCGATAATCAAGTTCCTCCCACATTCGGCGCAGCATGTCCCCATCAATGAGTTCGAAAGCATCGTTGATTCGAGCTCGCAGTTCTGGCACGTTTCTTGGTAGATGAGGTTTAAACACTGAATCTTTCACATAACCCCACAGAAAGAAATCGCATGGCGTGAAGTCGGGAGAGCGTGGAGGCCGTGACATGAATTGTTGATTATGATCTCCACCACGACCGATTCATCGGTTTTCCAATCTCCTGTTTAAGAAATGCTTCTGCTTTAGCCTTTTCCGTAAGATTTTCCAAACCGTCGGCTGTGGTACGTTTAGCTCCCTGCTCGCTTTATTCGTCGACTTCCGCGGGCTACGCGTGAAACTTGCCCGCACGCGTTCAACCGTTTCTTCGCTCACTGCAGGCCGACCCGTTGATTTCCCCTTACAGAGGCATCCAGAAGCTATAAACTGCGCATACCATCGCCGAATGGAGTTAGCAGTTGGTGGATCTTTGTTGAACTTCGTCCTGAAGTGTCGTTGCACTGTTATGACTGACTGATGTCGCCATTTTGTCTCAGTGCGCTCTCGAGCGCTCTGGCGGCAGAAACCTGAAGTGCGGCTTCAGCCGAACAAAACTTTATGAGTTTTTCTACGTATCTGTAGTGTGTCGTGACCATATGTCAATGAATGGAGCTACAGTGAATGTATGAAATGGCTTCAATCCATTTGTAATAGCCCTGTACTTCCACGGTTTCAGGAGACGAGAGTGGCAAGACGTACAGAAAACAGACACATGTCAGTGGATGACAGAGCATGTCTCCAATACGTGCCACGGTGTAGTTGCACTCGTAGACAGCGCGTGTAAGAACATGGAGGAGAATCGTCCGCCCATCACCCCCGCATCGAGCTAGTTCGCGCCTGCGGATAGACTACACAATGAACAGATTCCCAAAAGCGGAATGCGCTCGCGCCTTCCCTGGTAGTTCGTGTCAGCGACTTCTGCGACATGTATTGACGTTTACCTCATCACAAATGCTGCCCATACTAAAAGCATGTAACTTGAGTTCAAAACTTGCAGAGATGCTCTGTCCACTCATATTAATCTATTTCTGCATGTCTTGTGGTTTTCGCAGAGTCGTGTTCTGAAATCACAGAGGTACTTACGAATAACCATGGAAATACACCGACCTGGCAGATAACATCCGTTTGTAGCGGTATGATGCTGTTCGGAGACGACGCTGTTGTACACAGTGAAATGACAGCTTTAAAAACTCGTTGCGGAATGCGATGGTAGTTGCAAACGGTCAGTGTCTGGTGTAAACATGGGCTGCTGCCTCTTATACGTAAAAGAATGTAATATAGACGAGAGGACATGGGACAGTCATTTCACTATCGTCGATCAGTCACTGGAACGAGCGACAGCCTTGTAGTGTACAGCAGTTCCTGGCTGGAACGACAGTATACGAGATCTAGCCGTGGGGTAGGCAAACGCCAGGTGGGACCGGAAGGGAGGCGCCGAGGACGTCGTTCACAAAACGCTCGCTATACCACCGCCTCAGACTCTCACCGAGTTGGAATCAGCAGAACGGACGGGAAGTTGTAAAGTTTTCTGCACGATGCGTCAAAGTTTAGTTCAGCGTGGCGGCGCTGCAGGAATGCGGTGGCAACCGTTACAAGAAAGACACCGTGCGCTCACAAACTTTCCAGAGAGCACACGCCCAGAAAGAGACAGGGAATATTCCACCCTCACCAACACGTAATCGTGTCCGGTAGTGGCAGTGACGCTAATCTTCGAGAAATTCCGGTCCGTGCGGAGAGGTAAGAAAACCTTCACGCTGTGTACCATCTGTGGGGGGAGTAGGATGCGGGGTAAATGATAGTGCTAGATTAACGTGAAAGATTAATGTGATGAGTATAGAATACGAATTGAGTAAACCGAAGAAAGTAAGAAGAAGCAGCAATTAGATCAGAGGTAAACTTAACATCAAAACTGGCGAACACAAAGTATACGAAGTTAATGGATTCTGATACTTTGGAAGGAAAAGAACAAACGCGTACAAAGGAAGGACATAAAAAGCAGACTATGACAGGCAAAGAGTTCATTCCTGGCCAACAGCAGTTTACTAGCTTCAGACATCGGCCTTAATTTGAGGAGGAAATTTCTGAGAGTGTACGCTTCGCCTCCAGCCTCTCAGACGCCTGCCCTGCCGGCAGACAGCTAGCTAGCCACCCGCTGGCCCACAAACACGGCGCCCACGTCACGCCGCGTCCCGGCCGGTAAGCGGCGCTGCCTTGACTGAGTCCCAGCGTAAACACCGCGCCAGAATGGCCGCTGTGCGATGGCGGGCTGCCGTCTCGAAAACAAACGCTCCCACCAAACATTTACCAGCAACGCGCCCTCAGGTCACATCCTCACAAGAGAAACGTGTAATTTTGGCGCAGCATACACCGACAGATACCACTGGAAGTCTCGAAACTACAGGCAATGGGATCTTGCGGATTGGCCGTCTTCGATTTCTTTCATAGATCCAGAATTTTAAGGTCAGTGCCCAATACAAATTTCCTACAGCAATGCAATGCATTATGAACGAAAAACCAGACAACGTTGGTCTAATATTCTATATGTTGTGATTCCTGTAATATATTCTACAATATTACGCATGTAATATTGTAAAATATATATCCTCTAGTTCTTCAATCCTTAATGTATCAAATACTCACCAAAAACCGACGTAAGAGTCAATTAACGCAGTACAACGGAGTTCACAAAAACTGTCGAAAAAAATCGCCTTGAAGATTTGAATCTATCGGAGCTCTGTGAAGCACCAGAAAAAACGACCAATTTACCATTACCGTTGCTAGCTGAGTCTGTACAGCAGAAGTCTTATACAAGGCTAAGAAAAAAATGCCGCACTTGGAGGTCGGTCTGCGAGTCCTCACCAAGATTCGAGACAAAAGTTTATGTAGCAAAATCACATCGGGTCTATTTTTGAAAGCACATGTATGAAAACGAGGAGCAGACAACACTGTCACTGCATCGGGATGTACCGTGGAACGTGTATCACCCCGCACTACATTACCAGTCGTCACGGCTATCTAGTAGACTCCTGGGACATCAAACTCACATCCGCCATAGAACTATGGTCCGAATCCCCATCAAATCTCTTTTATCATTTTTTAGATGTCCGTTCCCTATTTCTCGTGGTTTATAAGCAGGACGACATTTTGCCACACGACAACAGCACGTCATATGACAGATCCATTAAATTACATGCATGTGTCTACTACCCGTAGAGTGCATAACCATAACTGGTCCTGTCAGGTTCCTGTAGGGTGTCAGGTTTATGCAGTGTGGCTTCCCGATGGAGTACAAAAGCGACGAATACGTCGATATGCTTGTTGTGCTGGCTGCATCCGATAACCAAGCTGCTGCTGCTGCTGCTCGTACCCTCAAAGGCGTCATCCCGATACGAATGATTTTCGTCGTCTGGAGCAACACCTTCGGGAAACCGGTAATCTTCATCCACCAGTAATGCACATAGGTCGTCAGAGGTCTAGACGTACTCCACACAGGACGCGACTCTCGAAAGTGTTCAACAGTCACCTCGCCGAAGTACCCGAGATATTGTACTGATTGTTGAAGCGTACCATTACACGTTAATTTAACACCTGTGGCTAGAAGACCGCTTTGGACGAGTAGTTTTGTAACTGGCTTTTAAACCAAGGGGAAGATAACGAACATTTTATAAGTAACGTGATACGAACTGAGGAATCTAGCTTCATTCGTGAAGATATTTTCAACCTCCACAACAGTCATTATAGGTCTGAACGTAACACACATCTCACCCACGAACGTGGCTTTCAGGCATGCTTTGGCATAAAACTATGGGCTGGAGTGGTGGGAGGAGTGTTTTGGGCCCTTAGCTGTCGCCGGACAAGCTGATTGCGCTCCGGTGCTGTACGATTCTTTGCAGTACTATGCCTAGCGCATTAGAAAACGTTCAACTTTGTGTTCGGCGATAGCTATGACTTCGGCATGACGGTTCACCGCCACACTTTGAATGAATATACGTAATTACTAATATCAAGCATTCCAGGGATGTGGATTGTTCGTGGAGGTAAAATACTGTGGGCTCCACGTTACCCTGACCTTAACCCACCAGATTTTTATTTGTGAGGATACTTAAAGGAACAAGTTTGTAGTACTGCACCTACGGATCTACACGACCTACTAGCTCGTGTGCACGCCGCCTCGGCAGTGGTGAATGCAGGTGTGTTGTGTAGGGTCCAGCGAGTCGCGAAGTGTTTGTAAATGCAAGATGATCGCTTTGAAGATCTTTTCTAGAGTGAACGTTGGTCGTACGTGTCCGTACTGGCTCTGCGGATATAAGCCTGGACGTCAAACGTACACAATGCAATTGGTTCAAATGGCTCTTAGCACTATGGGACTTAACATCTGAGGTCTTCAGTCCCCTAGACTTAGAACTACTTCAAACTAACTAACCTAAGGACATCACACACATCCATGCCCTAGGCAGGATTCGAACCTGCGACCGTAGCAGCAGCGCGGTTCCGACAACGCAATTCCTGTCCGTAGCGTAACGTGCAATCTAGTGTTGCCTACCTACTGCGTTTTTTGTACCAAATTGGATAAAGACAATGTTACTGTATCCACTATGGACGGAACTAACTGGTCGTCTACATCTGTAAGAACTTCATGTTACGCCTTAATGTTTAAATAGAGGTAACAGTGACAGAACGAAATACCCATCATACCGCATTGTGGAGGTGTAAACTGAATACAATTTGACGCTTCAACTGGAAAGAGAAATGAGTGGAACGAATGCGACTCTAACATCGGCGAGTCTGCATACCCATTCCCCCCCCCCCTCCCCTACCCCGGCATCGCCTCGTCTCAATGAGCTAACGCGACAGCTCCGACAGCCGGCGGAAGTGGCCGTGCGGTTAAAGGCGCTGCAGTCTGGAACCGCGCGACCGCTACGGTCGCAGGTTCGAATCCTGCCACGGGCATGGATGTTTGTGATGTCCTTAGGTTAGTTAGGTTTAACTAGTTCTAAGTTCTAGGGGACTAATGACCTCAGCAGTTGAGTCCCATAGTGCTCAGAGACATTTGAACCATTTTATTTGACAGCTCCGACACAGCGCAGACTTCACGCTAACCTGTTGTTGGCCACAAGACACGCAGTGACAGCGTTGTCAGAGCCTCTCTTTTATATCGCATTTCTGTTGTACCTATTGGCGGAACTAGGTTCTACCAGGTACACTTTTGCGTTGAGGTGAGGTGAGGAATCGCATGCCGACCGTCAAGTGCAGCACGTTTTCTTCAGCCTTTATTTGACAAGTCCTTGGTTAAGTTACTTAATGCTGTATTTATTATCAAATGGAACAAAAGTTGGTTAGCAAATTCTTAATAAAAATAACATTTTTATTTCGGTTTACTAATCGCATGAAAATACACGTATTCACATTAAGTTAACGTTTGGTACCAAAATACGAAACGTAAAAAAGAGATATACTTTTTTAATTCTAGAAATTAGACAGGATGTATGTATATTTGTTCGTTTCCTATGTCTCTATCACACTTTACTTTTACATAATTACTAATTAAAAATTAAGATACTTTTATTTAAAAATAATGATTTAATATTCGTTGATTAACAGTTCCTTTTGAAAATAAATGGAGATTTTCATTAAAAGTAAAAAAAGGTTGCTACTAGCAAAAATCGAAGCAGAAAGGAAAGCGGGGATTACGAGACTAAGACGCTACGCGTTCGGCTGCCGACGATTTGATATGTTGTGTACTTACTTACGACATCCTCAAATCTTACAAGGTGACGTTTTCGAATATTTTTGAGAACTGCGTCGTACTGCTTCGGGAAACCGAAGTGTGGGCACTGAACTTGGACACCCGTTAAGTGCTCACAAAGTGGGGGGCGGGGGGGGGGGGGGGGGGTTGGCTGTCCACAAGGGCGACTTTTCAGAACAGGAGGAGCAAACCCCATAACGCAACCCACAGGTTTGCCACTCAGATTTCCCATTTTTGTTCAACACCTCTACTATATTTCTCAGAGTGTCAGTATTTGCGCATGGTTACATCATGACTGCTCACTCTGTTTGCAGCCTCATCTTTCAGCAAACATAACGCAGAAAGTGAAACTAACCATCAATCCGACGGTTATTTTGAATTCCGCACTGCTTTACTACGTACGATCCTACTGGAGGTCCTCTGCCGTGGCCTTCACCCGATCTACGAAATGCCTTGGCCACCCCGTTACAGGAGAATCTACAGTTTAACATGGGAACCGAATTAAGTGCAACTCAAATTTTCACACGTACGCTCGACAACACAAAAAGCGGACAGCCTCTGAATTCCAATGTGTAGGCCGAACTTGACAGTATACAACCAACATAGCATAGCTGTGTCGCAGGTCCTCTAAACCCTCTGCAATACAGTCGTCTGACTACAGATAATGGGTACCACAAGAGACCGCTAGAGAACACTGCTTTCTATGGCAGTCAGCCCAGATATAAAGCAATACCGTCTACTACAAATATTAGAAAACACGTTATTAGAGATGAGACGGCCCCGAACGCTTTTAAATTAAACTTCATTACAATAAGTGGCACTGCAAAAGGCTTATCACGCTCATTAAATGACATGAGTTGCTGTTCGTGATCCGAATTTCAACGTACTTTTAATCAAACAAAGCTTGCGTGTTTAGTCGAGACTCGAGTAGGCATAAATATATCGAAGCGTTCACCAGTTATCATTTTACTAGGTCGAATGTCCGAACCTGGAAATAAATGACGACACGTTTAGCACTGCATTCGGAACCCCATGAAACTCATATTACCCCTGCGAAGTAACCAAAAGGTACGTAATGAAGTGGAACGCACAAATTTGAAACGCCGTGAACTGTGATGTGGTGACTGATGGGGAGTAGAACCCAGTATCTATATGAATTGTTAACTAAGCACTGTCAGATGTCATATACTAAATATGTTCACCAATATCATGAAACGACGAAACAAATGATTTTTACCTGTCAGGGATTCGAACTCGGTACCTTTCGCTACTGTCTTAAAACTACGAATGAGACATGAAATATTTATTGTGCACATGTTCAGCTAAAGGTAACGCATCGAATAGTTCTGTGCTGCCTGCGACTCCAACCCCACGCATGTGGTCGTTGTTGAGCCCAGACAAAGAGATGTCAACTGTAAAATTCTCTCTCACGAGTAGTTAGGATCGCGCCATTCGTAGAGATCTGAAGGAGTTTGGCATCGTGAGGAAACAACGTATTGATTGGACAGTATCATCTCGAAGGGTTCAAATCCAGAGGAAAATTAGAATCGGAGCTCGAATCGCCGTCCAGTACAAATACTTTCAAAATCTCAAGCTCACTTAGAAAAAGAAATGAAGGTCCTATGACCTTACATGACAAGTGGTTCATGAACTAAAATAACATTATTAGTGCAAGAAAGCTTACTAGAATTTCTTTACCTGGCGTTACTGGAGGTGAGGAGGGTATGCTGGTGGCTGTTAAAAACTAGTTTTTCCAGCGGGAATCGAACTCATACCTTAGCCATTACAAGCTAGCCTCAGTCCAACAACCACCAAATTTCACATGCATTAGCATCATGTTTTTGCCATTATGGGGTACGCAGCACACGGTACGAGAAGTATTGACTACCACCTGAGTTGTAGTTGTGAATAAGCTGTCCAGTAGTCAACGTCAAGCCGTGATCTCAGACCTTTCTTTTTTAAGCAGTATTCTGTCTGGCTGCTAAGGCCATGAGTCATATAGGAGGTCAGAGACAGTTTCGTTCATTTTCTAACCAGCCAGTTAAACAAAAATCTTGTGGAAACATGTTTGTGCTAGGATTCGTGGGTGTCTGTCACGGTAAGACCAATTTCAGTTCCATCAGCCAGCGGCCTCCTCAGACAGACCAGCGCCCACCCAAGTGATCATGACACATCGAGCATAGGACCTGTGATCTCCAGCAGGTTTTTCTGCGCTCGAAGTAGCAAGTATAACATTATGTAACGTTGCGTATGATACAATACTATGTTTCAGCGTGCCTGTGGCGATTTTGTATGACCTGTAGCTATAAGCATAGCTAACTATGGTCTTATTTTGTTCAAGTTTTTAGTACAGCTCGTGCCATAATAACTTAAATATTTCTCATTTTTGACGTTATGAGGAGCGCCGTTTATGTTTTAGAAAACGGAGTCTAAAACTGAGTAAAGCCTAACATTCGTGGCACTGTGTTCAGTTTGTGTTTCAGAAAAGGGTCAAAGCAGTGGAGGCAATTTGAAAAGCCTGTGCCCTGCATAGGGCGTGCTATTGGGAAATTCACGTTGTATTGCTTCAAGTACGATCGTTTTGAAATAAATTAATCACCCCATTCAGGAAGACAAACATGCGATCAACTACTATGATCAATGACAGTGCATCTGATAATCAGCAAATGTGACGACCAATTAACCTTCATGCAACACTTACCTTCGGTAGTCAAACTGAGGTTAAAAGGAAGGAAGGAGAATTACGGTACAACGTTTCGTCGAAAACGGGCACCTCTTTACAGGCGAAGAAACAAATAATATTTCAAGTCAATTCGTAGTTATAAGACAATAGCGAAAGGTGCCCGCTTCGAACCCCTGCCAGGCAAAAATCTTTCGTATTGTCGTTTTAGGTTCCAATATCACGCTAAGATCCAAAGGAAGACGAATCCTGCACTACTCCAGATATGGTCTGCAAGTTCACCTCTTGTTTCCCTTCACCATTTTATCAAACACACAAAAATTCACTCAATTGCACCACAGTACAAATTCAATTTGAACATAGTGATTACGTTTCACTACAATTACAATTCAGTCTTCAATATGGAAATTGCGAGAGCACACCTTCCACTCGTAATAATGCTGTCTTGAGACTAAAACTTAAAACTCGTCAAACAAATCTCAGTCTCAATTTCAAGGACTCCTATGACAGTACCAACTAATTTAAGGAATTTATTTCTTTTGTTAACATGTTATGCATCTTCTTTACCCTCTTTGTGACTGGAGTCTATAGGCGCGTATTCTTTATAGCCCATGAACATCTGTTTGACCGTGTTCTTTCGGCTATGGCTGTGGTTTTACCTTTTCTGTTGTATTTCTTTAAAATGATAACATCTTGGTAGGGCGTAATTACTATCGCGAATCTTGCGAAATTATATGGTTTTCCTGGTGATTCTGTACACCACCGAGTCACTCAACAACAACGTCTAAATTTCAATATATGATAATATGAATATTTCCATGCACCGAAAAATACATTTCTTTATCACATTTTACAAACTAACGAAATCTAGTTATATTGCTCTCCCTCCAGAAACTCAAAGAAATAAACAAACGTGTTTCAGGTACTTCATTTTTAAGGGGTGACCGTGGCAACTGCAGTGCGGATCATATTGAAGCATTAGAGCTGTATAATTTGCCTTACAGACTGAAATACCATGCACAGTTTGCAAATAATTGTTCAGTACATCCTTCCCAAGCATCAATATATATTCTCGCACTTTCATTCGGCAGGTATCAGCTACAAAGTATGTAGCGCCATGGTAAGCAAAGAGCTTAAGTGTGGTTTTCGCTGGCGTCTAACGAACGACGAGGTGCTTTTGTATACCCTTTACAAATTCGTGTAATGCATTACGTAGATAGCGTCTGCAATGTTTTCGTTTTATGCTTTCGCTGCAGATGTCATTCATGTACTTTGTTTATAATATGTCATTTACGTCTCTCGAGTTCCGCTTACAACAGTGCTGCATAGTAGATCTATGTAAGTCTAATGCAGATTGTTTGCGAACTTTCGTATCATATTTTCATGTTTTTCTTGTGGTGTTAAAGACGAGAACAGACTCCCCCCCCCCCCCCCAACCCAGAAAAACTAAAAATCTTAGCTCTTCCCCTAGTGGCCCCGTTAGTTTATCGGTTTTTGTTCTGGAAAAATGTCTCGGAATTGTTGCTTTCGTCACCCACTGGTTGTCACTCGAGCCCCCTACCGGCATGTTGATGAGGTGATCAGTCCTTCAGCGCGGATCGTGTGGTCTACCGATCTCGTCCTGTTCGTTGATTTAACGCTGTTAACAGCCAAGCACGGGTAAATTCGCGACTTTCACCAATGGCGGCAGGTAACGTTATATGTAGAAACACTGACTGCTGATTCCATCAGAATAATACCTGGTGCCACTGAACGATTATCTCGCTGACACCTTGTAGCAGACCATTCCTGGTCGCACCCAGCAGGAGAGGGGATGGCGAGGAGCGCTATCCTCTCGGCTGCTAGTGACGTCAGGCCAGCTTCAGACGCTGTAGTGGGCGGGCCCACGCGAAGCCAAGGTGGTCTCGACGACGCTGCAAAAGCTTCGCTGGGAAGCCCTTACACACCTTCCTTACAGTACCGATCTCTCCCAATGCACGCCTTGGTATAATTATGGTTGCACAGGCAACCACGATCAGTTTTCCATTAAGGTATTAACCGTCTTGTCGTACAGTGGGACCACGTTTTATCGACAGTAAGAAGTCAGCAGTAGGGAGATGCAACTGATTACGCTTGTGATACGATCTTCACAATTTTTTTTTTTTTTCAAAATGGTTCAAATGGCTCTAAGCACTATGGGACTTAACATCTGAAACTCTGGCGTAACTTCGAGTGTAGAGAAACAGTGTCCTACTCAGCGAAATTTTTGAATAATTATTTATTTTGCACTGTCATGATAATGAATATGAGTTTTTGCAGCAGCATCACATAGACAAGATGATGTCGACACGGACGACAGTCATTAAGATAAGTAATATGTTTTTTTTTCTATCGAGAATTAATCGAAATAACACGAAATAATGTTTCTGCGTGCAGTCTCACTCTTCACCAGTCCCTTTTACAGTTCCAGATATAGCAGTCTCTTCATCACTTGGCTGATCAGTGACCTACGTATATCTCATCTGCCGATCTCCACTCCACCAGGCTTCTATCCTTCTACAAAGCTTCTAGCCTTCTGCAAAACGCTAAAGTCCTTCAGTTACCTGCAATGACACGAAAAAAAAATTTTTCGCTGTTCTTCTGCAGTAAAGGCCGCGTTTATGGAGCGTAAGTGTCAAGTGCAGCAGTTACTTGATATCTCGGGAAGTTACGATGCTGACACTCTGGTAGGGCACTTGGCAACACACTGACAGTCGGGATCAGTGGCCGGGCCACCCCGCCCGCAGAGGGCTGGCTCTTTTCTCGCCGCCTGCCAACACCAATACCGGCCGGGCGGCGCCTCCGCTGACACCGCACCGAGACGTGGGCCACACGCGCAGACCACCATCCGGAACTGACCGCAGCAGATTTATGGCGCCCTCCAGAGCTGCGCGTACTCCTCTGTCTGCTGCAGACCAACTGTTCGGCTATCCACTGGACGGAGCGTACAACCTATTCGAAAGTAAAGAAATAAAAGCTCCAAAAATTGTTAATAAATACGTTAAATAGGCGTCATACATACACCTTTTCATCGCCATTGCCCTTTCTACATATGGAGCGAGAGAAAAACGACTGTCCGTACGCCTCCGCACGAGCCCTAATTTCTGGTATCTTGTCTTCGTGTTTCTTAAGCGAAATAATCGTCGGCGGCAGTAGAATCGCTCTGTAGTCAGCTTCCGACGCCTATTCTCTAGATATTTTCTCAATAGTTTTCCTCGACAAGAATGTCACCTTCCACGGATTCCCATTTGAGTCCTCTAGCATTTCCATAATACCTGTGTATTGCTCAAACCTACTAGTAACACATCTAGCAGCCTGCCTCTGCATTGGTTCGATGTCTTTATCTAAGCTGCATTATCGTTCTAAATCTCTCCATCAGTCATCTGACACCCACTGCTGGATGAAAGACCGCCTATACTTGTTCATGGATTACAGTGTTTCTGTTTAATTTTTTTGCTCACTGTCGAGTGACGTCATTCAGCCATCTTCATATATAATAAGCCTGGTGATATGTAACAGGTAAATACACCGATGAGACAAAACTTCATAAGCAGCTGCTTAATAATGTGCTGGCTGGTTCATATTTGGGACGCAATACGGCGGTGATTCTACGTGGGATGGAACGCAAACGTTCACACAATTCCTGTAAATTCCCGGGGGAGGGGCGGGGAGGGAGAGGTTGTTTGTCAGTGAGGAGCTCACCCGCCTGTCTCCCAGATGCGCTCCATCGTGTTCGGATGAGGCGAATTTGGTGGCCAAGACACAAACTTTCAGTTCAGATCGTGCTGTTCAAACTATTGTAGCACCATTCTGCGGCCCTATTCTGTATCTTTCCGCCACTTTCCCGATCGGTTCGGTACGCGAGGCCAACCAATCAAAAACAATCTGCCTCACATCCGCGCATACGGACTGCAGAGCCACAGCGGCACGAACCTGAAGCGGCTAGCAGCCGACACAGGCACGATATTCTTCACAGTACAAAAAAGTGTGTTTAAAGTACATAGTACTGTTCAAGTTTCGCTGACCATGTCTTTCCATGCATGCATAATAACGATAGGATATTTCACTGCGTTCTGCAAACTGTCATAAATGTCATATGATGTCATTTTATTCTCATTCACATCGACGTCTTGTTTTGAATTTTACGTTTCGGAATATGAGTTCGGAATGGTGTGTAGTACCACACTGCACAAATACATCTATTAAAACACTCGAAAAATTCGACATTTTTTCTGTTTCCCTTTCGAATTTAATGATTTTTTAAAGTCTTTAATTACATAAAAAATATTTTGTGAGAAAATTTACCGAACTGTTTTTTGATGTTATAATCGTTCACAATAACAACAACACAAACCATATTTCTAACAAAGGAAAACAGTCTATTATGAACTCATTTTCCACCCAGATGCGTCCTGGTGATTCTTCAGTAACACAATCACTAAATCTGAAGCTAAAACCGCTCAATATGTCTGAAATAACAGATTCTAGGTGTAAATAAATCCCGCCAAACTGAACGAGTGGGTCTTACCGAAAGCTAAAACCTCTCAGTACAGTTATCGAAAAATCGGCGGGAGGACCGATCGGTAACAGCTCTCAGAAGCTTACAGAATAGCAACTTCAGATAAAGAACCGAAAATAACGTCACTACCGAGGCTAAGCTACTGCACCAATCGGAATGAACGTTACAGAATAGGGCTCCTGGCATTCTGACAGGCAGTTATCCTGTTGGAAGCTGCCATCGAAATCGGGAAAGATATGCAGCATGCTGGTATTCAGCAGCTGGAGGCTGTGGTGGTGAATATCCCCGTAACATAATACCGCCCCCACCAGCCTGCGCGACCATCGAGTTCGTGTATCAAGAAGAATGAGTCAACCGACAGTTTCCATTGGGCCGCGGCCCCATCTCGATGATCCCGTTGCTACTGCACTGTAACTGACGATGTCGCTGGGTGAACACGGAAACTTGTAGGGCTCGTCTGTTGCGGAGCTTCACAGGGCTTGTGGTCCTGCAAACGTGTCCTTCTGGTAGACGTGCAGCCAAAGGTAATTTGCTTTAGGTCTTCCTCTCCACCGCAGTCTTACAGAGGTGGTAGTGTGACCTTGGTGCGGTAGGGGTGTTGTTTGAATCGACGTGAATTTCCGCCTGCAGCTGGTGTATATCTGCTGGTGTTAAGAGTGGTGTTGGGTCAACTCCGTGTTGCCTGCCAGACCCTCCGTTCTTTCTATACACAGATCAAGTCTTCCGTAACTGCCTGCTACCTGATAGTTTGTTACTACACGACGCTCCTGTATGCTTTCCAACGTCACGTAACTACTCTCCATCAGCACGTCGTCTCCGTCTACTCTCGTCTCTCAATATGCCGTCCATCCATCTTTTTTACACGTCTCCCACACCTCCCGTTACATTTTCATTCCAGCCCCTCACCCCCCACCACAGCCATTTACTTCTTTTCCTGTCTCTCTTACTAATTCTTCCCTCAGCTTCTTAATAGTTTTCGCACTGAAAGTCAACGTTTTACGTAAAAACGGGTACTATACACTGATTGTAAAGTTTCCTTTTCAAATACATACGAATAAGTAACAGTGAAAACTCCATTTAGTTTAAAAATTGCACTATAATTCTTTTTCGTGTAGAGCTTGTATTGACGCATATGTAGTTACCGTCGAGGATAATTTCGCGACATGTATTTTGAGGTCGAGCCAGTCAATCACGGCAACGAAAGCGACAGTTTGCATTGTATAAAGTTCGTTTTCCACTTTTACATGCCACTTTATAATGGAATTGGCCAGTGTACCTCTATTTTCGTGACGTATAGGACAATCCGATACAAATTACTTCACAACACGATCAAATGCGATCGAAATTGAAATTCTGCATTTACCATAATTTTGATGTTACAACCAGAATGTTCATACGCTTTATAAATAATGCATGAAGCTGATATAACGTTAATTATTTTATGACAAACATAATGAATTTCATATTTTCGATGTATTTCACTCATGCTGATATTCGAAGTCACGAATATTTAAAATTCGAATTATGATCATACTTACTCTTTGTATTATTCTGAAAGATAAATTAATATATATGTTTATTATTATTAACAGATAAGTTTTCTCCGTGGAATGTTAATCAAATGTAACTGTTTGTTCATACTACGAAAAAATCCAGGATGGAACTGTTTGTTTATACTGATTATATGTGCAAATCTTTGAACTAAAATTGTTGTATCTCTATTCATGTCAACAAGCAAAGTGTGTAAGGAGTTGGAGCGACAGAGGTGCACTCATAGTTGTAAGTCGTCAGTTTCAGTAGTGAGTTGCAAGGGCCGTGTCGTGTTGAAAGTGCTTTGTGGAATTCACCAGGTGTAGAGTAAATGTATTTTGAAAGGGATATACAATCCTCCAACGACTTATTACTTAATTATTGTTTGGAGACAGAAAACATGGACACCTCTTAGTAGCCCCACATAAAGGAATCATCCACTAAGACTACTGTGCCACAAACAAGAATGAGAATATACGACGATCGTCAAAAAACAAAGGGGGATAATCAACATTTTTATTATAATTACTGAAGATAATTAACTCTCCTAATTACTCTCGGGTTCATTCTTACCACAGGTGAACGGTTTCCGACTCCAAGATAAACATAGCTGTCGCGTGGCTTGGAACAATTGTCATCAATAATAATTTTTGAACATTTATTAAATAGTTCAATGAAGCTGACGGGTCAGAACCTCTTAGCCGCCCCAGCATCTCAGTAGGCGTATCTTACCCAGAAGTATTTTCTTTTCCCACACATTAGGTCATACACGTACCATGTTCCGCTGAAATTTCTCCAGAGTTATCCGAGTTTCTCGCACCAAAGTGCGGACGCCTCCCACTCAAGACGATGGCAGTATAAAACCGAAGAAACGAAGGGGTGTAGTAGGAAAAGCAAGGCGAGAGGGAGAGGGCGAGAGGGGCTGCAGAGCTGGGTGTCAGCACATGACACTACAGGTGATCGAACGACATGACGAACACCTCAGAAGAAAACAACGAGAATGACTACACAGAGGAGAATGACGGATAGAATATCGACGAAACCTCAAACAGATGTCGTTATACGAAGAATAATGGGAAACCAATAATGCAGAATTCACTAGAACAGATAAGTACACAAGTATGCCCAGTTGGGTGGGCACATGGGTCGATGTCTTTTCCTTTCTGAGGTATCTCCCCTTTCGGGACATGATGGCGCGAATCTCCTATAGAGTTCCAACCTCTGTTTGCTATATTCTTCCTATTTAAATAATTTTGTTTAATTACAGGTTTTCTGTAGGTGCACATTCCTTTTGATTTATTAAAACAAGAAATATTAACCCCCAAATGAAGATAAGAGGCTCGCCTTCACGATGGTAAACGGGGGTCGGATTCCGGATCACGAGAAAGTGGCCGCATGCAGTGGCTAAGAGAACAGGGCAAACACTGAATTGGTATCCTCTAGCTACCCCTTGTATCATATGTGATACATCCATTCAAATGATGTTCTTACACAATATGTGCCGTTTTTTGTAAAAGCACCAACTGTACCATATGCGATACACTCCACACAGAACAAGCAGGCAGCCTAGTCATAATTCTCAGAATGACGACTAGGTATCAGGAGCAGTCAGAAACAAGTGTGTTTTGGATGATTAAGCATGGCTTCTAGAAAGAAAGGTTAGTATGGTTAATTCATTGTTTATTTACTTCTAAAGCAGTACTAAAATATTGTTAACAGTTCCCTGACTATAATTCTATGAAGGAAAGTGACATGAAAGGCGATTTTATTTCTGAAAAATCGTATTTTATTAGATGTATCATATTTGATACATTGGGTCTCTGTGACTACATTTTATATGCATGTGAGCAAATGGCAGTCGACTGCATTTTATATTGTTCATTTGTTGTTTCAACGTTATTCTATTATTTTTAGTGCACATTCCACAACTTTAATAATGGGATAGGCATTTCTAATGTTTCTATACAAATAAAACTACGCTAATGTGATTTAAAAATGAAAATCCAAATATTACTGACAGGTCTGTCTGATTCAGAAATAGGTCAGCTTCTTTGACACTATTTGTTCTGATATTGAAACTGGTGGTGGTGGTGGTGGTGGTGGTGGTGGTGGTGGTGGTGCTGAAGTTCACGTTCAGGGATCGCAACAGACAGCATCTGACGAAGAAGATGAGGTTTCAGACAGTGAAAGTTCAGTAGTGCCTACACAAGCTCATCAAAGACCATCACCTAGAGATCCAACACAATGCTGGTGACACAGAACAGAGTAAATAATGATTTTACTAGTTTTAATACGCATGAATGTTAATTATTGCAAAACAAACGTTTTTAAGCAATATTATTTTTTCTATTTTAGATTTTTGCCCAGTATCACAACTGCCATGACGTCAACATCAAAACAAACAACCCAGATAGATATGAAAAGGAAGGTAACGAAGAGGAAAGTGAAGAAAGTGAAGAGGACAATGAAGAGAAGATTAGTTCAGCCAATACCACCAATGGCAAAAAGATACAAATTTGCATTGCACATGCCAGAAATGAGTACCGAAAAAAAAGAAAAGATCAAGATGCAGAGGAACTGGTTGTTCAAAGCTAAAGAATGTGAGATGTTCTGAATGTACGGTGTTTTTGGAGCTTTACTTCAGAAAGAAACTGTTTCAAAAGTTTCATACTTCATAAGAATATCCTGCAACATTTTTAAAAATTTGTAAATAGTTTTTGTAATTTTTTATTAATTATGTTTTTAACAATTTATATTTCAACAAGAACATGTAATGAGACAACTGTAACAGTTTTGTTCATTTTTTAGCATGAGAAGGAATGTATGTTATGCAAATAAGCAAAAATAAAGTAACATTTATTTCTTCACTGTGTGGCAGATTGTCTTGTTAGCAACCCGATGTATCGTATATGATACATGGCCTGCAACAATGTGTAAATATAAAGTAATTTATTCATGAATATTTTACAATCGGTGGTGCCAACCAACACATTAAAGTTTGTTTTGTTTGGTTTACTATGTAACTTTGACTTCTTGTCTCTAGAGTATATGAAGATAGATGCATACTGAATGTTCTGAACTCGATGTGTCTAGATGCTCGTCCGAGTCAGTTAGATCTCTAATTCGTTACAGGGGCAGTAAGACAGTTTCGAATTTTTGTTAAGGCTCGGCACGACGCGAGTTTCCGGCGGCAGAAACGCCAGTCGTTGGCACAGTGTTCCTGCGATACTTCAGCGCTGCACGTTGCTCCCATCGCCTCTAAGTTGTGTACCACTGTAGCCATTTCTCTGTCGGGACTCGAGTCCGATTCTCCCCCCGCCGCCCCCGACGAAGCCTACATAAAAATACGACGCAGACGACAAGAGTGACACTCGTCGAATCGTCGCGCCATTTAGGCGGTCTCACTCGTCCGGAAAGGCGACAGCTCCTCATACATTTGGCAGAGTTGTGTGGCGGGAGCGCGCTGGCCGGGCGCCAGCCGCGGCCGATATCATCGCTAGCAGCAGCAGGTGCGTGGCTGCTAGGTGCGTGCCTGCTGAGTGGTGCCCGCCGTCGGCTGTAAACACGCAGGCCGGAGACGCGGGGCCACTTCAGCCGAATCGCCACTCAGCTGTCCGATCGGCTAACTTAAGCCCTCCCCACTGCCACTTGTTGCACGGGGTAGGGCGAGCGCCCGCAATGCCGTCTTCCTCCTGTAGCCTGGCGCTCAGATAATCCGACTGGGAGCAGGAAAACGCGAGGGCTAGTACAGAGCAAATATACGATTGACTACGGCGCCTGTCAATAACAGGCCGAGAATGCTTGACTCACAAGCGGATGTGATCCAAAACTCGGCATCGAAAACAAACACTGATCAGCAGGTGTAAAACTCGGGTACTCCAAATAACGAAAAGCGTGAAGTCATTCAAATGGCTCTAAGCACTATGGGACTTAACATCTGAGGTCATCAGTCCCCTAGGCTTAGAACTACTTAAACCTAAGGACATCACACACACCCATGCCCGAGGCAGGATTCGAACCTGTGACCGTAGCAGCAGCGTGGTTCCGGACTGAAGCGCCTAGAACCGCTCGGCCACAGAGGCCGGCTGTGAAGTCATTCATTCATTGACTACTAAAAGAACTTCGCTAAAAATCGGTTACGCGATAAATCATGCAAGTCTAAAGGCTGCATACTGAACAAAATACCCAGGGATTACAATAACAAATAAATTGGAACCATTACATAGATACTCTGTGGGGAAAGCATACCAAAAAATGCGATTTAGTGGCTGCAGATCTGCTAAAGAGACTGCTTACACCACGCTCGTCCACCCTCTTCTGGAGTATTGCTGTGCGGTGTGGGATCCACTTTAGATGGGACTTACGAGAGACATCGAAAACGTTGAAAGAAGGGCAGGTCGTTTTGTAATATCGCGAAGTAGGGAAGAGAGATCCACGGACATGACAGTTCATTCGGGTCGTGTTAATTTGAACAATGTCGTTTTTTGTTGTGGCAAGATCTTCTCTAGAAATTTCAATCACATATTTTATCCTCAGATTGCGAAAATATACCGTTTCCGCCCACCTACATAGGGAGAAATGATCATGGTAAAATAAGAGAAATGTGAGCTCGCACAGAAAGATTTAAGTGGTTGTTTCTATCGCGCGCCGTTCGGGAGTGGAACGGTACAGAAATAGTTTGAAGGTAGTTCGATGAATCCTCTACCATGCATCTAATTGTGAATTGCAGAGTGATCGTGTTGATGTAGATGTACTTATCCTAACGTGAGGTGACATTTCCCTCATCAGGCTCCACCCTAAACCGTACAGTGCGTCAGTGATATTCGAGGAGAATGTTCCTATGTCAATAAGTGGCAAGGTAACTGAATTTTCTAACATCGAGAAGTGGGAAGCGAACTTGGTTGCTGTGCGTCTACACAAACCACGAAGAACGTATGGAGAGAGCGCACAAGTCGACCACGTTGAGAACACGTTTCTTCTTCCTCTACCATAGGATAATCTATCCAGCTCCACGCAGCGCGAGGCTGTATTTACTCTCTGTCACTGCCGCCAACACTTAAGTCACAAATTTTTCCACGAGTGAGCGTGTCCTTATAATGGGATGGGTGTTCTTTCGTATCCTGCTACCGCTGGCAGATACAAATTGATAGGACAACACGTCTAAACCTCGAGGTACTTCAGGGTCTCGTACGTGGTTAACTTTTCTTTCTCCGTTTTGTGAAGAATAATTCCAAGACGAAATAATTAACAGCGGTTCTTGATTTCTTGCTGCCAGGAGTACGTGATCGCAGTAACATTTATCCTCGTTTAAGATTCACATATAGCCTATACACACTTGAGACAGATGTAACTAGCAACGTGGAAAGACACATCTTTAGCACCCTTAAAAGTCGGCTGCGTGGGTCAAGTTGGCATCATGCAAGTATAATAGTATAGACTTGACAGAGTCAAATTCACAGTCTGGTGACACAACCATAGTAGGTACTGTCACAAGTCTCACAGACATGAGGCTCGTACGCTAAAGACCGCTAAAAATACACAACACATATGCGAGTTTTGTTACTGTGTTATGTACGCTGGTTGTTGTTGTTGTTGTGGTCTTCAGTCCTGAGACTGGTTTGATGCAGCTCTCCATGCTACTCTATCCTGTGCAAGCTTCTTCATCTCCCAGTACCTACTGCAACCTACATCCTTCTGAATCTGCTTAGTGTATTCATCTATTGGTCTCCCTCTACGATTTTTACTCTCCACGCTGCCCTCCAATACTAAATTGGTGATCCCTTGATGCCTCAGAACATGTCCTACCAACCGATCCCTTCGTCTGGTCAAGTTGTGCCACAAACTTCTCTTCTCCCCAATCCTATTCAATACTTCCTCATTAGTTATGTGATCTACCCATCTAATCTTCAGCATTCTTCTGTAGCACCACATTTCGAAAGCTTCTATTCTCTTCTTGTCCAAACTATTTATCGTCCATGTTTCACTTCCATACATGGCTACACTCCATACGAATACTTTCAGAAATGACTTCCTGACACTTAAATCAATACTGCATGTTAACAAATTTCTCTTCTTCAGAAACGCTTTCCTTGCCATTGCCAGTCTACATTTTATATCCTCTCTACTTCGACCATCATTAGTTATTTTGCTCCCCAAATAGCAAAACTCCTTTACTACTTTAAGTGCCTCATTTCCTAATCTTATTCCCTCAGCATCACCCGACTTAATTTGACTACATTCCATTACCCTCGTTTTGCTGTTGTTGATGTTCATCTTATATCTTCCCTTCAAGACACTGTCCATTCCGTTCAACTGCTCTTCCAAGTCCCTCGCCGTCTCTGACAGTTAGGATGTCATCGGCGAACCTCAAAGTTTTTATTTTTTCTCCATGGATTTTAATACTTAGTCCGAATTTTTCTTTTGTTTCCTTTACTGCTTCCTCAATATACAGATTGAATAACATCGGGGAGAGGCTACAACCCTGTCTTACTCCCTTCCCAACCACTGCTTCCCTTTCATGTCCCTCGATTATAACTGCCATTTGGTTTCTGTACAAACTGTAAATAGCCTTTCGCTCCCTGTATTTTACCCCTGCCACCTTTAGAATTTGAAAGAGAGTATTCCAGTCAACATTGTCAAAAGCTTTCTCTAAGTCTACAAATGTTAGAAACGTAGGTTTGCCTTTCCTTAATCTTTCTTCTAAGATAAGTCGTAAGGTCAGTATTGCCTCACGTGTTCCAATGTTTCTACGGAATCCAAACTGATCTTCCCCGAGGTTGGCTTCTCCTAGTTTTTCCATTCGTCTGTAAAGAATTCGTGTTAGTATTTTGCAGCTGTGACTTATTAAACTGATAGTTCGATTATTTTCACATCTGTCAACACCTGCTTTCTTTGGGATTGGAATTATTATATTCTTCTTGAAGTCTGAGGGTATTTCGCCTGTTTCATACATCTTGCTCACCAGATGGTAGAGTTTTGTCAGGACTGGCTCTCCCAAGGCCGTCAGTAGTTCCAATGGAATGTTGTCTACTCCGGGGGCCTTGTTTCGACTCAGGTCTTTCAGTGCTCTGTCAAACTCTTCACGCAGTATCATATCTCCCATTTCATCTTCATCTACATCCTCTTCCATTTCCATAATATTGTCATCAAGTACATCGCCCTTGTATAGACCCTCTATATACTCCTTCCACCTTTCTGCTTTCCCTTCTTTGCCTAGGACTGGGTTTCCATCTGAGCTCTTGATATTCATACAAGTCGTTCTCTTATCTCCAAAGGTGTCTTTAATTTTCCTGTAGGCAGTATCTATCTTACCCCTAGTGAGATAGGCCTCTACATCCTTACATTTGTCCTCTAGCCATTCCTGCTTAGCCATTTTGCACTTCCTGTCGATCTCATTTTTTAGACGTTTGTATTCCTTTTTGCCTGCTTCATTTACTGCATTTTTATATTTTCTCCTTTCATCAATTAAATTCAATATTTCTTCTGTTATCCAAGGATTTCTACTAGCCCTCGTCTTTTTACCTACTTGATCCTCTGCTGCCTTCGCTACTTCATCCCTCAAAGCTACCCATTCTTCTTCTACTGTAAGCTGGTAGGGTTACAAATCCCAAACATGCGTTGCATTTTTTTTTATCATTGTAGCGTATGACCTCCATGCCTGTGAGACTTGTGCCCATACCAACAATGGTTGCACTGACCTGTTTTAGGGGACGGCATTACAGGTGGCTTTTTCCACATTGTTGGGTAGATCATTGCATGCTATAAGCATAATTGTTGGCGTGACGTAGTTGAATATCCAAGGAAGCGAAATTAGCTTTTCGCTAATAATGAAATTAATTATTTATTTTAAAATCAAACTAAAACATCTTTTGAGAAATTTACAGCGGCCGTCGACTCTTTCGAACAGAAGACTACTGAAGGTCCAAGTTTAAACAGCAGAGGAGACAGCCCACACAATGGTGGGCGGCACAGTAGACAGGTGAGGAGAAAGTGCTGCAGCTGGCTGACGGAGATGTACAGCTCGGCTGACAGGGCGGAGCGGCGGTCGGTGGACGGCTGTTGGCGCAGCGCCGGAAAAGGGGTGAGGCCATTGCAGGTTGGACAAACATTGACAACGAACTGGGCCGTACCAATTCCAAAGGAATAAGCCTTTACTCAAATCATGGAAATTTGATCTGAATGGCCATCGACACCCCCAACACGAGTCCAGTGCCGTGCCACTGCCTCCGAAGATTGTTTAGTATGGAGGATTCTGTACCTCTACATATACCTCTGCATATATACTCCGCAAACAAGTGTACGGCGCGTACATCCTACAAATATTGTCGACTTTCTGCCTAAGGCCAATCGCCTACTGAGCGAGGGAAAACCACCGTACGTCTGCCTCTACGCGTCGTAATCTCTCTTATCGTTTGGTTCTCGCGCTCCCTAAGCGAGATATGCACTGAATCGAGAAAGAAAATGCTATACACATGCGTATTCAAATACAGAGATATGTAAACAGCAGAATACGGTGCTGCGGTCAGCAACGCCTATATAAGACAAAAAAGTGTCTGGCGCAGTTGTTAGATCGGTTACTGCTGCTGCAAAGGCAGGTTATCAAGATTTAAGCGGGTTTGAACGTGGTGTTATTGTCGGCAGCATCTCCCGAGGTAGCTATGAAGTGGGGATTTTCCAGTACGACCATTTCACGAGTGTACCGTGAATATCTGGAATCCGGCAAAACATCAAATTTGCGACATCGCTGCGGCCGGAAAAAGATCAGAACGAGACCAACGACGACTGAAGAGAATCGTTTATCGTGACAGAAGTGCACCCCGTCCGTAAACTGCCGCAGATTTCAGTGCTGAGCCATCAGCATGTGCCAGCGTGCGAACCATTCAACGAAACATCATCGATATGGGTTTCGAAGCCGGAAGCCCAGTCGTGTACCCTTGATGACTGCACGACACAAAGCTTTACGCATCGCCTGGGCCAGTCAACACCGACACTCGACTGTTGATGATTGGATACATGTTACCTGGTCGTACGGGTCTCGTTTCAAATTTTATTGAGCGGATGGACGTGTACTGGTATGAAGACAACCTCATGAATCCATAGGTCCTGCAGCGGGCAGTTCAAGCAGGTGGACGCTCTGTAATGGTGTGGGGCGTATGCAGTTGGAGTGACATGGGACCCCTGATACGTCTGGATACGACTTTGACAGGTGACACGTACGTAAGCATCCTGTCTGATCATCTGCGTCCATTCATGTCCATTACACATTTCGGCGGTCTTGGGCAATTCCAACAGGACAGTACGACACCCCACATATCCAGAATTGCAATAGAGTGGCTCCAGGAACACTCTTCTGAGTTACTTCAGCTGGCCACCAAGCTCCCCAGACGTGGACATTATAGAGAATATATGGGACGCCTTGCAACGTGCTGTTCAGAAGAGATCTCCACCCCCTCGTACTCTTACGGACTTATGGACAGCCCTGCAGGATTCATGGTGTCACTTCCCTCCAGAACTACTTCAGACATCAGTCGAGTCCATGCCACAACGTGTTGCGGCACTTCAGCGTGCTCGCGGGGGCCCTACACGATATAAGGAGGTGTAACAGTTTCTTTGCCACTACAGTGTTTGATGATGGCAGCAGAATCATCACACAGTCTTCTTGCACTTGATCTCCAATATTATCAAACGCAGTTTGGCTAAGATTACGTGGCCTTCATTCCGACGATCTCCATTTGAGCATCTCTGTTCCACTTTCGTATGGACTATACGGACATGTTACACGCACCTTTGAATGTGAACGTTGTCTGCTACCGCTCCTCCTTGATAAGCACTGCAAACACTGGTCTTGAATCGGTCGCACTTGTGGTTTGTACACAACCTGTAGGTACTGTCTGCAATATGTCGTCTGTGAACCGAGCAAGCTGTAGTTTACAACGTTGATCTTCCCTCAATCCGTGCGGATCGAGCAGCTCGTTTTGCTCCAGGAACATATAAGACATGTGCGCAAATAACTTGACAGTTAGTGAAACGTGAAGCATAAGGAGAAAAACTGACCTAATATTGCGAAGAAAATGCCACGAGGTCAGGTTGGATTCTGCCCGAGTTGCTGTATAAAGCAAACTGCACTTCTTAAAGATATCCGAGTTGATGCACGCCCTACCGACCACATCAACCAAAGTTGAGAAGAGAGAAGGAATCAAGTACTCTTAACAGAGAGGGAGAAGACAGAGGAGAATAGAAGGGGAAACAACGGGGAGGAGTGGCAAATAGTGTAGGAAGGGAGAGGAGATGTGGGAGGAGGGCACGCAAGCGGAGCAGCAGGTGAGGCTGTGAGTAGCGGGTAGTCGGACCAGCAGGGGGCCGCGATACGCCGTACACACAGACGCCTTCATTGCAGGGCTGATTTCGCTTTGCACTGAGACGTGTAGTTTCTCTGCAGAGGTCACAGCTTTCTATTATCTCAGATTGCAGACATGAAAACAACAGTTTCGTGAAAGAGGTAAATTTTATGTCCATGAAAGGACAGGCTAACGATAAATGTAGTGAAATAGTCTATAAGTTGGACAAGCACACTTAACGTAGGCTATGCTATATTACCACCACCACCACCACACCTACGGAACATTTTACGTGGAAAAGCAAGGAGCCAAGAGGAAGACGAATATCCAGTAATGGAATCGCAGTACTGGGAAATATTAAGCACAAATACAGGTCCACTAACACTGGAAGCACTGTATACAGCCTGCAGTAGATTTGATCACGAATCTTCCCGAAATACATTTACAAAATGATCCTTACCCCGGATATGATATAGTAACAATAGGTGTTACAAATCACATTTTCTAGGCATGTGGGCTGTATGAAAATCGGTAAACTCTAGTTTTAGAACAGTTAATTTTACATTATCAATTGTTATCCACTAATACGATACATTTCCTGCATCTATTTTTAGATTTTAATTTTACTAAGTAAATTTTTTAGACAAATGTAACCTTACCGTACACAGTCTCAGAAACAAACAGCTTTATGGCCTACAGAGAAACAAAAAGAAATAAGAGATCGTCGTTGAAAAGTAGCGGCACATGTCGATAGTGGCAACAGGATTAGAGAGAGTTGAATAATTAGGTCAAATGGAGATGAAGTTATTACTGTTACCCAAGCACTAACAGTTCGCACCGACGTATCCGCTCACGCTAAAAAATAGAAGTCTCTGCCAGTCCTCGCCACAGCCCTTCGCTTAACCTGTTCAATGAGTGCTTCCACTTTAGAAATGGCACCCCGGAAAAATAGAGTTAAACTGAAAGATATGCCGTCATTAAGTGACTGGAGTTCATTTTTGCTGTACGCACTGTGCATACTTTCTGCTCTCAAATTCTCTCCGCAAAAATAGTCTGTAGAGTGTCGCAGTCAGCTTCATTTCTCCGTTTTGCCTGCTGTGTCGCACGGACGAAAACACAAAGCTTCCTGCGAACTCGCTGGATCTGCTCCTGCCGCTTCTTTGTGTGGCTGGCTGCCATTCCTGACACCGAAAGTCAACGAAATCTGTCGGCAGCATATCCGTCTGCCTGTTAATCGCGTAAAGATTGATGTCTGGTGTTCCAAAAAATGGCTCTGAGCACTGTGGGACTTAACATCTGAGGTCATCAGTCCCCTAGAACTTAGAGCTACTTAAACCTAACTAACCTAAAGACATCACACACGTCCATGCCCGATGCAGGATTCGAGCCTGCGATCGTAGCGGTCGCGCGGTTCCAGACTGTAACGCTAGAACAGCTCGGCCACACCGGCCGGTTCTGTGGTGTTTCACTCGTAAACAGCACTGTCCATTAAGATCCCAGACTAAGTCAAAGCCGAATGACTGTTACCGTCAAGTGCGATAAGACGCGCACATCACACGTGATTATACACAAACATTTATTGCCCTCTACAAATTGAAGACACCGTATCACCGACTGCCTACACAACACAGTGTCTCTGTTCTAGTTCAACAGGGCCCTAAAAGGCTCTCAGCACACAGATCCAAATTTTACGACGCACCTCGCGCTATGTGGCAGAGGGTACTTTTGGTTCCACCATAATTCATCCCCATTCTCGAATAGTGATTGGGCGAACTACTGGTGGTAACAACTCCCATTTGTCTGATTTCTCGTCGCGGCCATTTAGCGAGTCGTCTACGGGACAAAGTAACTATTTGGGAGACACTTCATGGAACTTGTGTTGTTAGGACTTTCGACCCGCGTCTCAGTGAGGCAAAACAATTCTCTTGAAGCGTCTGCCACTAGAGTTTGTTCAGCATCTCAAAAAAAATCTCTCCCACTGTGACAAAACACGTCATTATTCACTGGATCCTTTGTATGTTTTCTATTAGTCTAACCTGTTAGATCCCTAAGCAGGCGAGCAATAACCAAGTATCGGTCGTACCAGTGTTTTTGTAAGCCACTTCTCTCGTGGATGAATTCAATTTAATTAAGATTCTTCCTTTGAGTCTCGGTCTGGGCTCTGCAATTCCTACAATTAGTTTTGAGTAGTCATTCCTCTTCAGGCCACTGCGGGAGGTTACTCAAAGGCATTTTACGGTATTTGCTGTTTCCTATGATTTAATAGGCTACCTCAATGGCAGTGGCTTTCTTCGCCTATTTGTGCGCAGTGCGATACATTTATTTACGTTCAGGGTCAGCTGCCAGTCGCTGCATCATTCGTCGATACTGCGCTCGTCTTCCTGCACTTCTCTACAGACTTCTGGCGCTGCAACTGCAGCTTTCTTACTCTACACAGCAGTGACGTCAGCTTCACATAAGGTGTGACATTATCCGCCAGATCAGTTACATCTGTTGTAACGACCGTGTTACACTGCATCGGATATCCCCAAAATTACGTTTACATCACTCGATTTCGTCCCGTTAATAACGTTTTGCGTTCTGCCTGAACTGTTCGTGGGAAGTGAGGAAGTTCTTTTACATCAATTGTGTGGAATATTTACGGTATCGCGTGAGGTCCACATAATTTTCCACTGTCGAGCAATTTTATTAGTCTCTACTGCGCGATAACATATCTCGACATCTGTCATGTTATCGTCTCTCCAATGACTGGAAGGCGAGACTGCATTACGTTTTTCTCCTTTGCAAGACTGAATTCAATATTTAGGCATTCTGTATGTTATATTCTGTTTCATTGCGAGAATGGTAACTGAGTGGCTGAACAGATTGTTGTGAATCGTTAACTGACTTTACGTAATACGAACTATTTAGTGTTTTTGCTCCGATCGGTTTTACCTTCTAATTCACTGAACGCTACTTCCACAGCTCCCACTGTTTTCACCTTGGATTGAATCAGCTTTTGTTTGTCAACTAGACTTTGATTTGTCTTGACTTGGCTTAAACCTGCGACGGAGTTCCCTCTGTAACTTTTTAACACGGCCGTTGAACCACTGCTATCTGGTCTCGGTACATACAGTTCCACAGCATACTGCACAATGCTTTTGGGTTTTATCCATTTATGCTCCACATCCGTGTCGCCCGCTGCTGGTGAAGCAGGAGTGGTGGGCGCTGACCAGTGAGACAACACCTGCAGCGGACTCGCCTCAGGTCGTGACAAATCGAGAGGAGATCGGTGCGGGCCGCAACCCCTAGCAACGCGGTCGGTAAGTAGCAGCGTAGAGCCAGCGGGTGTCAGTGCAGAGCTGCGCCGCCCCTGCGCAATAGGCCGCACCGCGACGCGCCTACTCACCACGCGCGCGCCGGGCAGCAGTCGCTGCGGGGCAGGCTCCGGCTCCCAGCTTACCTGGCAATCAGAAGAGAAGCTCAGTTAGACGTCATCGAGGGCAGAGTAAAAGCTCAGTGTATGATGTAACGAATATAACTGAAGAATGTCATCACGAATCCACCAAAAGCTGCTGCAAATTGTATATAATCACGGACAAACAGTTTCGCTCAAGTCTACCACTTATCAACAAAATACAGCACATATTCACGGACACAATTACTTCCTCTTAAAGAAAGATTCCTTGGCATCAAGTACACAATGATCATCACTTGCAGAATCTAAATGAAACAGTTAAAAATACAAGCTGGACAGTTCATGTGGCTTTCTCCGTTTTAGAAGTTTTATTCATCGTCCACAAGCAAGGAAATTGATATTATAAGTTATGTATCTTTGACGAAGTTACAATCTGTTATCCTAACTTGTACGTAACATCACTGTATTCTTATGAAAACGAACATCATCTAATTCAGTCGTCTGTTTGAGGACAGTGCGCTGAAGAGTGCAATGGAATGTCAATTTGTGTACTTACTGACCAACATAAAAATATGCAAGACGATGGATCCGTCTACAGGCTGGTTATAATTAAACTTTCGCTACTTTAGGGAACCCCAAGTAAAACGCGTAACCGTAGGAAAATCAAACTTCGTGAAAACATTTGTAAGGGCATGCGGAAGATAAATACCGAATAAACTACTGGAAGGAACACATGTTAATTTCCACAAGATACGGTAACATTTTTTTAATTGCGTTCCATGTTTACATTCCAGGTTACCTACGTTGTTCACTGCGACAACCATCCTCATCCACGATAGCCTTGAACCACACTATAGGTACAATTTCACAATCGATAGCAGCACGTTTCGAACGCTCGACCAAGAAATGTTCAGCTGTAGTGACACAGCGTGTGCACTGCACGGAGATTGCACGTTGCGGCCAGCATTCTGAGCCATGGCAAAAGTACCTTCATCAGCAATGTATGGCCCAATTGGCCGTCGGACCCTTCCAGGAGTAATTCCCGAATCGCTAGTTCAAAAAAATGGATCAAATGGCTCTGAGCACTATGCGACTTAACTTCTGAGGTCATCAGTCGCCTAGAACTTAGAACTAATTAAATCTAACTAACCTAAGGACATCACACACATCCATGCCCGAGGCAGGATTCGAACCCGCGACCGTAGTGGTCGCGCGGTCACCGACTGTAGCGCCTAGAACCGCACGGCCACTCCGGCCGGCGAATCGCTAGTTAATTCGAACTTCCGGATCATGTTCTTTAACAGCGGCGCGGAAAGAGGACCTCCACATTTCTTTAATGTGTCGAAACTCGCGAAGAGCAGCAACATCACTGCTGTTGTTTGGATAAAACAGTTTTAGGAATACAGCACTGCTTACATTGTCCAGACCCATTCTGAATGTCTGCGCTGTGAACTTGGGCAATATTGAGGTCCTTCAGTCAAATCTTTGTATGTCTCTATCCAGTCGCCTCTAGTGTAACGGATGAACACCAGATTCCTTTCACGACATCGAACTACCACTTCTTTTTGATGTTATCTTGCCTGCGGCCCTGTCCCTCCGGTTCTTCAGCGTGGAGCATTTTCGGCCGTACCGCTGTCTTCTTGTCCTTATTGCAGTTGCTCTGTCCCATGCTGACCGCTCTTTTAACAATGACAATTTGTTTCCGCTTATAGAACAGAAAAAAACACGACAATTTGCTGTTTTGCGCGCAGAACACAACTTAAGAGCAGCTTCTGCTCCAATACGTAAAGTATTGCGCAACAGAGAGGCGTAAGAGTGCTTTTGGGATGGCCTCTCCACAGATGCTGAATCCTCGAGGCAGTTCCGCGGTGTCTTATATACACTACTTGCCATTAAAATTGCTACACCACGAAAATGACGTGCTACAGACGCGATAGTTAACCGACAGGAAGAAGATGCTGTGATATGCAAATGATTAGTTTTTCAGAGCATTCACACAAGGTTGGCGCCGGTGGCGACACCTACAACGTGCTGACAAGAGGAAAGTTTCCAACCGACTTCTCGTACACAAACAGCAGTTCACCGGCGTTGCCTGGTGAAACGTTGTTGTGATGCCTCGTGTAAGGAGAAGAAATGCGTACCATCACGTTTCCGACTTTGATAAAGGTCGGATTGTATCCTATGGCGATTGCGGTTTATCGTATCGCGACATTTCTGCTCGCGTTGGTCGAGATCCAATGACTGGTAGCAGAATATGGAATCGGTGGGTTCAGGAGGGTAATACGGAACGCCGTGCTGGATCCCAACGGCCTCGTATCACTAAAAGTCGAGATGACAGGCATATTATCCGCATGGCTGAAACGGATCGTGCAGCCATGTCTCGATCCCTGAGTCAACAGATGGGGTCGTTTGCAAGACAACAACCACCTGCACGAACAGTTCGACGACGTTTACAGCAGCATGGACTATCAGCCCGAAGACCATGGCTGCGATTACCCTTGACGCTGCACCACAGGCAGGTGCGCCTGCGATGGTGCACTCAACGACGAACATGGGTGCGCGAATGGCGAAACGTCATTTTTTCGGATGAATCTAAGTTCTGTTTACAGCACTTGATGGTCGCATCCGTGTTTCGCGACATCGCGGTGAACGCACATTGGAAGCGTGTATTCGTATCGCCATACTGTCGTATCACCCGGCGTGACGGTATTGGGTGCCATTGGTTACACGTCTCGGTCACCTCTTGTTCGCACTGACGGCACTTTGAACAGTGGACGTTACATTTCAGATGTGTTACGACCAGTGGCTCTACCCTTCATTCGATCCCTGCGAAACCCTACATTTCAGCAGGATAATGCACGACCGCATGTTGCAGTTCCTGCACGGGCCTTTCTGGATACAGAAAATGTTCGACTGCTGCCCTGGCCAGCATATTCTCCAGATCTCTCACAAATTGAAAACGTCTGGTCAATGGTGGCCGAGCAACTGGCTCTTCACAATACGCCAGTCACTACTCTTGATGAACTGTGGTATCGTGTTGAAGCTGCATGGGCAGCTGTACGTGTACACGCCATCCAAGTTTTGTTTGACTCAATGCCCAGGCGTATCAAGGCCGTTATTACGGCCAGAGGTGGTTGTTCTGGGTACTGATTTCTCAGGATCTATGCACCCAAATTGCGTGAAAATGTAACCACATGTCAGTTCTAGTATAATGTATTTGTCCAATGAATACCCGTTTATCAACTGCACTTCTTCTTGGTGTAGCAATTGTAATGGGCCGTAGTGTAATCGTAACCTCGGCTTCGTCAAGTCCCGACAGGGAAACAAAACGATCTCTACTAAAACGCCACCGTCCCAGCTTTTGTTCTAAAAGAGCTCCCTCTAAGCGTACTAAATTATACTCACAGAACATTTCATTTTAATTTTCCTTTCATATCTTGCTAATTGCAACTCTTACGACTTTTTGAGTGAAAACTTGAGTAGGCCCTACCCACTGAATTGTACTTGTAAACACTGTACCCTTGTGAAATCCATTATTTCCTGTATAGCATATAGTGGTATATTTCCTACACTCTTATCTTATATCTATGGTTTTTTTTCGAATTTAAAATCTATCTTTATTTTAAATCTCAAAATCATTAAAAATAACTTTACCATTACTTCCACTTCCTAATTATATGTAAAACACATACTTTCTCAAAATTTCAGCTTTGTATCTCTTCCACAGTCCGATGTCAAATTACGAAACACGGCGATCTTTTTTTTAAAAAATTAGTTACTGGAATTTACTCAAACTTAGTATTTCTCACATCTACATCATTCTACACTACTCTGTGAACTTATCATAAAATTACAACAGTATTTATTTTTGTATTACACAACTGCGTAAATGTTTGTCTACCACAAGTACACGCAGCTGCTGCGCTTGTCCTGACCTTGAGACTGGGTAGATGCTCAGGGGAAGCCCCTCTCTCGGGCTAAAATCACCACTGTTACCAGGCTGCAAAAGCGCTTGCTTCCTCACAAGTGACAATGAAAGTTGGAGTTGGGCCTCGAGGTCTTGTCAGATAGTGTAGTGGTTTTGGCGACTGCTCACAAAAAGCACAAAATCGGAGTTCGATTCCAAGTTTGCCAAAAATTTTCGTTGGTCGAGACACTACAAAGAATATCAGCTGCATTAATGGGACATGTGAAACCTTAATGAAATTATACGTCTGTAGTTCAAGGCAGTCGCGTCTGGCTAGTGCGCTGAGATTTGCGCCCACAACGTTGCGCTAGAAAAGCAGCCGTTTCGTAAAATGAAGAAAAAAACCACCTTCGGTCACAAGTTGCGTTTATTTACTGCACTATGCGTTTCGAGTCCTGGAGGCTCATCTTCAGGTGCTTTTTAGTGATTTACTAAGAAGCACCTGAAGATGAGCCTCCAGGACTCTACATGCATAGTGCAGTAAATAAACGCAACATGTGACTGAAGGCGGTTTGTTCTTCATTTTACGAAAGTAAAACAGTCGCGGACGAAACACTGAAAAACAATGGATAAAATTAAGCAGCCGTTTACTGTCTCACTCACGTGTCTCGGTTCATCACTTCGCCTCCCGTGCGACATGCGTGGACTAAACAGTAACATGACCTCTGAGAATAAATTTTCTCGAAATTTCAAGATTCCTCTTCGCTTGATAACCGACAAACGTGGAAGCGACTGCTACATTACCAACACGTCGCTAGCAGCGTGTTTCCACAGCCACATAGCCAGTTCCACACAGGTGGTTACCAGTGGTTCCACTACCGCAGGCGCCACGCGATATCCTAGCAAAATTAGGAAACTGTCCAAACTTCAGATTGTAAGAAAATTAATACGTCTATTTATAAACTAAGGAAATATACATAACATTTTGTTAATGTTCAAACAAATGAAAGTCACGAGCTCGTGTAGCTGTATTAGTAAATCAACAAATATTTATTACTTCAGAGTGTTTATTACTAAAACTTTTTATATTCGGTTTCGTTTCGGTGGAAGTTCTCTGTAAGTCATGCTGCTAATACATTCAATTCTTCCTCTCCGTTTTTAATGTTAGCACAGTGCGAAATCTAGTTTCACTTCTGCAAGCTGTAACGGATGGATTCGGTCTTCTTAAGGGCTTCTACGATAGCAATGGATGTTCAGCACTCATCTTTGTCACTTCTATATTATTAAAAGCTGTTTCCAATGCGTTACCTTTGTGAAGTTCAATAAACTGCAGTTTTGCTCAAATTTCACTGTCAAAATATATTTTTCATTATCTGGAAATTGTCTTAGAACCGAAGCATTTCTGCGTCGACTTTCTAAATTAGGGAAATAGTTTCTGATACAATTTATTAATGGCGACAGAATTTATTAATGGCGACAGAATTTATTAATGGCGACAGGTGCTGGATACTACGATTGAATGAACAGCAAAATAAAGGAACAGCGGAATAAAAGGGCCACAAAGTGATAGGGACTTCAAACGGCAAGTCATTCAAGCATTTAGGACTGCCCAGTCAGCAGTGAAGAGATGCCTGGCGGTAATTGCCAGGAACGACAGCAAGATTAACAAAACGATCAGGGAGTTGACGGGTGCGGAGTGTGTAACACTGGCTCTAATTAATACGAGATGGAGGAGTCACAGGACATACAGCCATGTGAATGTATGGCAGACGGAGCAAGGCAGTTATTCCTGAATTCCGAGACTGAGGTGGGCAGAAGGTGGAATGCAGAAGTGAGGCGGATGTGTGGTGAACTGTGGCGTCTGGAAGTGGCGGTGGACGTCCAAAGATCTATAATCGACATGGTACGTATGTATCACAGTCTAACGAAATAGTGATAAGAGAGAGAATTCGGGGAAAATATCTAAAGACGAGAAGCAGAGGCAGTCAGATAATCTCGAAGGCCTGCTGGCTACAGATAATTAGTCACAAGATGTGCGCACAAGCGATTCTTTTCAGAAGAACTTTTCTGGACTTATCAAGAGCTGTCACACCAGTATTGATACTACGTCAGAAACCTGTGCTGAAGTGTCAATATGTAGCAGTCTTTGTGTGTTGTTGTTGTTGTGGTCTTCAGTCCTGAGACTGGTTTGATGCAGCTCTCCATGCTACTCATTCCTGGGCAAGTTTCTTAATCTCCCAGTACCTACTGCAACCTACATCCTTCTGAGTATGTTTAGTGTATTCATCTATTGGTCTCCCTCTACGATTTTTCCCCTCCACGCTGCCCTCCAACACTAATTTGGTGATCCCTTGATGCCTCAGAACATGTCCTACCAACCGATCCCTTTTTCTAGTCAAGTTGTGCCACAAACTCCTCTTCTCCCCAATCCCATTCAATACTTCCTCATTAGTTATGTGATCTACCCATCTAATCTTCAGCATTCTTCCGTAGCACCACTTCTCGAAAGCTTCTGTTCTCTTCTTGTCCAAACTATTTATCGTCCATGTTTCACTTCCAAACATGGCTAAGTCCTTATAAATACTTTCAGAAGCGACTTCCTATCAATTAAATCTATATTCCACGTTAACAAATTTCTCTTCTTCAGGAACGCTTTGCTTGCCATTGCCAGTCTACATTTTATATCCTCCTACTTCGACCATCATCAGTTATTTTGCTCCCCAAATAGCAAAACTCCTTTACCACTTTAAGTGTCTCATTTCCTAATCTAATTCCCTCACCCGACTTAATTCCTCGTTTAGCTTTTGTTGATGTTCGTCTTATATCCCCCTTTCAAGACACTGTCCATTCCGTTCAACTGTTGTTCCAAGTCCTTTGCTGTCTCTGACAGAATTACAATGTCATCAGCAAACCTCAATGTTTTTATTTCTTCTTTGTGTATACATATAGCTATAAATTGTTGCAATTCAAAAACTATTAATGTATGTCTTACAATAAATAAATAAATATTTTTAGAAAAAATGAATAAACCGTAATCGAATCCCTTTCTGCTTTTACCGCTCAGAAATCCCACGTGGGGCAGTTAGCCACAGACTGGGAATGGTTATTTGACTAGAACCTTAACGCACGCCCAATGTCAAACAAAGTGAGCTGTGTGGCCCTATAAAGGTTAGCGAGTTTCGGACGGCTGTGGCCTGGCATTCTGGTTCAGGTCGCATCTTCACTGCGTGGCCAGTCCACGGACTTCCTGCATGATACGGACATCCGTTCACACCGGCACAATGAGGACTTGCACTGGAAAGTTGAGTCCTGTTAATACCAGTTCCTTCCACACAAACTCCACTTCCATTTTTTCTGAGCAAAATAAATATGATTGTATGGCTTTATTTAGTGCAATGCAATACTTTGAGGTAAGTACTATGAACAAAACACATTTCATTGTCTTCCTCTCCACCAGACATTTATTGTACAAGAAAGCAATAAACTTCAAATATCCAGTGCAAAAGCTACTGTCGTTATACCCCGAACTCTTGGGTCAAGATGGAGTCCACAGAAATGAGAGAGACAAATAACAATGTTAGAACAGTATCGAACTTCTCTTGGACAAAGAATAAGAAAAAAAACTGTTTCCATCTTTCTCAAAGTGGCGAGCTCAAATGATTATGAAAGAAACACATACGTATAAACAGCGCCGAAACTGGTTGAGTAGTGGTTAGCACAATGGACTCGCATTCGGGAGGACGATGGTTAAACCCGCGTCCAGCCATCCTGATTTGGGTTTTCCGTGATTTCCCTAAACCGCTTCGGGCAAATGCCGGGACGGTCCCTTTGAAAGGGCATGGCTGATTTCCTTCCCCCATCCTTCCGTAATCCGAAGGCACTGATAACCTCGCTGTTTGGTCCCCTCCCCCTACCAACCAACTGACCAACTGGTTGAGCAGAAGTACGGAAGACACTGTTCAGAAGAGAACAGTTTGCACATTAGCGCTTGTTCAGCTTCCACGCGTGGCCCGGTGCCTGGGCGGAGGGGCCGCAGACGGCAAACGCAATCCACCGCCGATCCCAGGACTTTCTCCTCCCACTCGTCTCCTCCACCTCTGGCAGTAATTAGTGATGTGAGCGCCGAACTGCAGATCCTCCCACATGAGACACGATTAACTTGACAGTTGTTAGGCTGGAGGAATGTGACAGGAAGTTTATGAACACGCTTCAGACACACTTATTTGCTCGGCCTGCATTTTTCGACGCAACTTACAACATGAAATATTTCTGGATCCACCAAAAAAAAGAGATCAAAAACTATTCCCAGCGCTGTTATAAACGTATGATAGTTGGAATTATAGAGAAATGAACACAATAATAGACACTTGTGATATAAGGTGATATCAGAACACCTCACACTCGAGACAATAAAGAAAACTGGGTTGCATTTGTCTCACGTTTACGCTAGTAAAACCCAACTGTTAGTAGCAGAGCGGTTTTTTTAAGGCTGAGTCTATTCTTAAATTGACTTTTTTTGCTAGTATTTAAAATGGCACAACTTTTGAGCACCATTCGTTTGAGAAATCATTTAACTAAAATCCTAAATCGAACAACGATAGCCGGCCAGTGTGGCCGAGCGGTTCTAGGCGCTTCAGTCTGGAGCCGCGCGGCCGCACCGGTCGCAGGTTCGAATCCTGCCTCGGGCATGGATGTGTGTGATGTTCTTAGGTTAGTTAGGTTTAAGTAGTTCTGAGTTCTGGGCGACTGATGACCTCAGATGTTAAGTCCCTTAGTGCTCAGAGCCATTTGAACCATTTTTCGAACAACGATAATGTCACCGATTCCCCAATATCATTTGCAATTTAGAAAAATTATTTCTTCTCTGTACGCAAAGTAATGTAGGTTTAGTGTAACTGACCAGGTCTATGAAAATTCTTTATTTCGTAACTAGCAAAAATGCAAGATTTTTACGTGCGCAGTTAAACAACCATCTTGAGATAACTTGAGT